>NC_034197.2:17945085-18577585 GCF_002021735.2 Oncorhynchus kisutch
CCTCTAACCCCGGTCTTATGGGGTAAAGAGCGTTTACAGAGAGCTATAGTCGAAGAAACAGGTAGTCGTTAAGCGATGCTAAAGTGAATGAATGGTTATCAGAGCAAGATAACCTACATAAACCTGTAAGAAAACATTTTCCAAGAAATAGAGTTTTTTCTACGCTCCATTATCCCAATTTCAGGCGGATCTATGTGACATGCAGTCCCTTGCCGATAAAAATGATGGAAATCGCTACATGCTAACGGTTATAGATATTTTCTCTAAATTAGCCTATGTAAGGGTGTTAAAAAAGAAGAGCGGGGCAGAGGTGACCAGGGCCTTGAATCGATCTTGAAGGCAGGAGGCGCCCCCAAGAAAGTGCAGACGGATGCGGAAAAGAATTTTTTAATCAAACATTTCAGAAGCTAATGAATAAGTATAATATAGTACATTTTGCTACAGGCTCTGATTTGAAAGCTTCGGTTGTGGAACGCTTTAATAGGACTTTGAAGAGCGGATGTGGCGCTATTTTACAGCTCACAACACCACCGATATACAGACATAGTTCAGGATTTAGTAAACGTTACAACCACAGCTACCATAAGACTATACGTATGAAGCCCTCGGAGGTCTCTTCGGAAAACTCTTTTCAAGTCTTTTAAAAATATGTATGGTTTGTTCCCACTTCGCCGTAAGAAAAAAATGACTTTTAAATTCCTAGTGGGTGACTTGGTGCGTATATCAAAGTTGAGGGTGTTTCGACAAAAAATACGAACAAGGCTTTAGCTCGGAGTTGTTTACCGTTACCGAATGTCTGCCACGCATTCCGCCGGTCTACAAATTAAAAGATTATGACGGGGATCTTATAGAGGGATCTTTTATGAGAAGGAATTACAGAAGGTCCAGTTGGGTAAAGACAAAGTCTTTCACGTGGAGGAGATTCTAGATCAGAAGAGAGAAAAGGGTAAAAAATGGTTGCTGGTCCGCTGGAAAAACTGGCCTCAAAAGTTCAACAGTTGGGTATTGGAGCAGGATGTGGTGGAGGCAACGGGGGTTAATTTAAACCCCTAGTCATGATAACTAGCGCATCATTCGCGTGTACACAGTTGGGCATCATGGAACCAGCGCTTCTACCTGACTCTCCCCAGTAATGCGTCGGCACAGATATATCGTAATAATCAGAGTTCGAAGTATACAACCAATTTTCCAAAGCCTATAGAGTTATCAGAGCTTGGGAAGTAGGTCTCAGCGAGATTACATACCCCCATAGTTGTATAATATCAAAGCTAAGGACCGTGATTTTTATTGCAAAAGGTTCTCGGAACCTGCGAAACTTATTAAGCTTAAAAAGGTTTCTATAGAACCGTCGACAGGATCGTCTCAGAGTTGAATGAACACCTAACCCTGAACAAGATGGAAATATTCCTATTCTACAATCCAATCCATAAAAGGATACAAATCTCAGGGCCTGCTAACGGAGGTATAAAGACCAGCGGTAATTTATCCTACATGTTGGGGATGGGTCCCAATAAATGGACGTATGTGAACGATAAATTATTCCCATTCCCTGCGGATATACATGCAGGCTTTTACAACATATTTGTCTATACCGACATCATAACCTATCAAAGGGTCGGAGACAGCTGTGTGCCCCTCCTGCGAACAGTTCATATAGACGGCAAGGATGGGGACATCGTCACTGTCAATTATGACAAGCCGCACTACGTACATGTCAGCAAGAACTATATTGAAAACATTCTGGTTGAGCTTAAAACGGATCAGAACGAAAACATTGAATTTACTTATGGTAAAACGATTGTAAAACTCCACTTTAGACCCACCAAAACCTCTCTACATATATAATAGCTGTATTATATTTATAAACATAATACAAATAAAAGGGTTATGGAGCACCATCAGCTCGACCCTAACCGTTATGTTTCATACTATGTGGATCAAGTGGGTAATGGACTACCAGGATATCATGGAGCGCCGACAATGTATGGTTCGGGGATAGGAGGTATATTCCGTAACCTCTTCAGGATGGTTTTACCGTTTATGAAGAGAGGCTTCAGCATAGCCAAACCACATTTAAAATCAGCGGCTAAAAATATAGTAAGTGAGGTTGTAGCCAATGCTATGACCCGAAGGGCGTCACCAGAGGTGGAGCATCAAGAAGGCTCGGGGCTTATGATATTGTCTCGAAGGCCAAAAAAGAGACCCCCTGGTTTAAGGCGTAGACCTGCACCTAAAAAGCGGCGGTTAACTGTTAAAAGAACCTCAGTAAGTCAAAGACGGGGTAAAGTGAGGAGGTCTGTACCAAAACAGGCTAAAAGAATACTAGGAAGTATTTTCTAAAAGAATAAGTGACATGGCTCTTTTACATCGAATGTCCTCTGAAGCTATAAAGACAGAACTTGATCTTTTCACGGCACCGTTAACGCAGCATTCAATAGATAGATCCAGTTATGTGGAGATAGCCCCTCTCTCTGCTATTACCGATAACGGGCCTATCGAATTTTTCATACCAGGCCATGGTGACAACTATCTGGACCTCAACAACACCTTGGTGCATTTACGTCTAAAAGTGACCAAAAGAGATGGGTCTAATATTGCAGACGATGCCAAAGTGAGTCTCATTAATTACCCCTTGGCCACCATTTTCTCCCAAGTTGATGTGACTTTGGGTGAACGCCTAATCAGTCAAAGCAGCGCTACATACCCTTATAGAGCCATCATGGAGTGTTTACTAAACTACTCCGAAGACACTCTCAAAACCCAATTTAGCGCCGGGCTGTTTAGCAAGGATACTGCAGGAGCCTCTATGGAATCGACAGACCCTTCCACCGGTGCAAACAAAGGACTAGCGGCACGAGCTCGCTACTGCGCCGAATCTCGAGAGTTTCATTTGCTAGGCCCTATACACTCTGACATTTTCTTTCAAGAACGGTTACTCTTAAATTCGGTTGATTTAAGATTAAAATTAACCAGGGCCAAGGATGATTTTTGCCTGATGTCTCCCCAAGACGGGGATTTTAGTTTGAAAGTGTTGGGGGCAACCCTTTTTATTAAAAAAGTATCTGTATCTCCGGCCGTGCGCCTGGGTCACTCACATGCTTTGATGAAAGGAAATGCCCTTTACCCTCTCCAAAGAATTACCATGAAAACCTTTAGCATACCTGTGGGCAGTAGAATCTGCAGTCAAGAAAACCTATTTCTAGGCCCTTTACCTAGATATGTGGTTATAGGTCTGGTTGATCACGCCTCTAATACGGGCAGTTTAGATAAAAACCCCTTTAATTTTCAGCACTTCAATGCAGAGTATGTAGCGCTCTGTCAGGACGGACGTCAGGTTCCGGCGAAGGCTTTCCAACCACAATTTAATAACAACATATCTGTGCGAGAATTTTACAATCTATTCCTGGCTACAGGGCGACATCTAAAAGATCTCTCTTTACCTATTGACAGAAATGATTTTGCAGAGGGTTACACATTGTATGCTTTCAATTTATCACCTGATGATGACACCTCAGGAAATCTGTCTGTGGTGTCCCAAGGTAACCTCAGGCTGGAAATGCGTTTCCGTACACCTTTAGCCTGTACAGTTAGCATGATTGTTTACGCATGCTCTGATTCAATCTTGGAAGTGAATGCCCGAAGACAGGTCTTAGTGGATTATTATTAAGGACCTTTGAACAAAGACATGAATACCCAAGAGTTGGACGGGCTCATGAGCCGCTTGATTGGAAAACAATTTTGTGGAGTGTTGGCTTGTGATGAATTACCTATGGAGATATGGTCTGAGAGGCCTGCAATGTTTATTGTCAATACCCATCCTAAACACATGCCTGGTGAACATTGGCTAGCTATGACATTAGAACAGGAAGGTGGACGAAAAATCTCAACTTTTTTGATTCCTATGGCTTTCCCCCCGGTTTTTCACATTTCCCTAAATCTATTAAAGATTTTTTGACCCTAAACGGTACAAAGATCTACTACAACATCAAACAAGTGCAAGATAACCTTTCCACTACATGCGGTCACCACTGTGTATTTTACCTGTGCCAAAGAGCCCGGGGAGTTTCTTTTGAAGATGTTATGTCTCTTTATAAGGATGATTTAAGAAGTAATGATAACCTTGTATCTTGTTTTGTTAGAAAATATCAAAAGTGTTCAAATGTGTGTCCTTTAAGAACGCGTAATCAAGGCGTATGCTCACGTCATATGTTTCAAGAATGCCACAAATGTTAACTTGCTTATTTTTCAAATAAAAAATTTATTGAATTTAATCATAGTCATTCAAAAGTCATTTTCAAAAGTCTAACCACGCCGAGAGATCGGGTTTAGGAAAAGGTCCTGAGACGTTCATGGGAGTAAATGAGTTAGCATCATCGCTTTCATATGGGGCCGGTGTCGTTGGGGCATCTTTAGGGGTGCTGTATCTCGTTGAAGGCTTTTGTTTTAAAGCTTGAATCTGTTGACGAAGCTTATGGTTGGGTACACCGGAGAGGGGGATGTTGAGGATTGCCAGGGCCTTAAGAAACTGACGCCAGCCGGGAGGCCTTCGGTCATCAGCAACCTTGTGGGCAGCCGTGGTACTTTTAAGCAAGTCCTGCATATGGGACCCCCTAACCACAGAGCCCTGAAGGATAAACTCTCCAGAGTCGTTCCAAGCAGCTATCCCCTTTGAGTCTTTTATCTTGTTCATAATGTATTTAACATTCTTCCTGTTACGTAAAGGCACATGTGTCAGTAGGTCATGCATAACTTTATCTTCAAATGGCATTTGAGCTTCACCCGACATATTATCTCCACTAGGTAAGATCGACGGTACAGGCCTTACAGGGGCATGGCTATCGTTAGGTTCGACATCTGTTAAAGGGTCCGGTAGGGAAAGGGTTAAATGGTTAGTCTCTCTCTCCCCTTGCTTTACCCGAGTCAAATACCTTTGCATTAGGTTTGTGTATTTTTGAATCTTATCATAGGGGTTCAATCCTTTTCGGTTCAAAACATCCTTCATGGCCGTATCCAAATCATTTTCCGCTGTTTGTCTGATATCTTCAGGACCCTGCATTTGTTTTTTAAGTCTATCCAACTCTTGTTGAGGCACCAAGTACATTTTAGTGGCCATCACACCCACGTGTTCAACCACCACGTCTGGCCGCAATAAGGCTGGTGATGAAGGGCACGGCTATACTGAGTAAAGGTAGAAGAAAACCCCCAGACTGTTGTATACTATGTCTTTTCTTTTGAAGACTGGCCCTTTTATTGGCAAAGAGTTTGATCGCTGTCTTTTGTCTCCTTAATTTTTTCAATTGGTTCAGGGTGAGTGGAATGCGTCCTTTGAGAAGATTCAAAGCAATCTCACATAGGGCTAATATGAGATCTGAAGAACAGCGACCCAAGATGGCCTTCCGTTCTTTAGCTGTAGAACCTACTAGCCTTCTCAAGAGGGGGAGGTTTCTTTTTAAACGCAGAGACATAGCGTTTACTTTTTAGGAAGGTATGCAGCAGGCCTCTCCCCCGGAAACAGCCCTGTACGTAGCCTAAGGTGTTCTGGAGTATTTGCTTTTAAATCCACGATTAAATAAGAAAATGGCTCTTTGGTAGCGTCCTCATAGCTCTCCATAAAGTATGATTTCCGTCCAGGGTACATCTGCTGAGCTAGAGTGCTAATTTGCAGTTTGTCTCTAGGATTTTTAAACAATACCATGTAGTTGGCATTCAAGCTAATGGTCCGACTATTTTTACCTTGGTGAAACACATTCTGGACCAAGTAAAGCACGGACAGGTTTCTATGATGAGTATATTGGGTAAAAGCTCGTGCAATTTCAGGGTGTTCGCTACCAGCAAATAGCATATCGTCCAAAACCAGCAGATTATTTACATGTGGGGGGAGAAGTTCATCATCAGACAGAGAATCGGGTATTCCTTCAACAAACTTGATTTTTATTGTCTTCAATAATTCATCATACAGAGGTTGGTAACATGAATAACACCATACAATATTGTCAGGCTTTTGAGATAACACATGTTCAGAATTCTCTAAAATACTTTTTACAAAAAAAGTTTTGCCACTGTTTGAAGGGCCTGCAATTAATGCTGAAAAAGGCAATTGTAGCCGGGGGTCAAAACCCTCGACAGCAGTCATAATATCTTAAGCTTTAAGACACACTGGGGCTTGTAGCATAAGTCAGTAGCCAAAGGGCAATGTGGTACCGTCAGGCAATAGCTGTCTCTTGTCATAGACTACCCTGAATCTTTTAGTGAGTGGTGCGTTTCTTAGATGGAACCCCTTTTTATCCCTCACTATTTTGTTGTAGGAGCTCAAAATCTCCAAGTCACTATTCTTGTCCTTTACGAACCCCTCGACCAAGCGCGTGATTGATTCCAAGTTTACACGCGGTGCATTTTCATAGTTTTGAGTCACGCCTTTGGCTTTCAACACCACGTGATTGGCTTTAGTCCTAAAAGCATAGCTTTTTGGACCACATGAGGACCATTCTGTAATATGGTCACCCTCTTCGAGTTCACTCGTTAAACCCCCAAGATAGTTGCTAAGTGGGGGGGTCCAATCCCCCGGTTTGCTTACATAGACCACAGAGTCTGTGTCGTGGTAAAGAACCCGCCTCTGAAGCTGTTCCATGAGGGTGTACAGTTCAAGGCGGCCATAGGCTGTGGTAAATGCTGCAAGAAACACATTTACATTACCCGGGGGTAGAACCCACTTTTGGTGGCGCCTCCATTGCACCAAGGCAATGTCTTGACTCAAGAAGGAAAAATGTGAAATTTCGTATTGGTCCGAAAAAACAAATTCCAAAAATTCTTCGGGGTCTTTAATGATCGAAGTTGTTAGCATATTGCATCTCTGCGCTAATTTCCCCCAAAGGGAGTTCAAGTACAATTTCGACACATTTCTTTTGGTTTTGTTGACCTCTATTCTGTCAGGGTCAAGAAGTATGCCTTCTCTGTCATGGTAGTCTTGAATGTACTGGTCTTTACTTTCTTGATCTGTGACCGATGCAGGATAGCCTGAAGCCATCTGCTTGCATCTCAAGAAGGTTTTGATGTACTCTTTAAAAAGTGTGTCTGATTTCCTGGAAAAGTTCCACACTTCAAAGATTTTGGCCACACGATACCCCTTCTCTAAAGCCTTAGAGAATTCTACAGTGACCCATACACCGGTCAGGGCTCTTTCTTGATCTGTGTGATCACAGGGGTTTTCCTGGTTGTGGTTTTCACAGCATGTGCGACAAAGGGGAAAGAAAAGTTTTCCTTTAGGACCCTTGTAAGGCAACACAGGTATAAACAGCCCCCTAGGAGGGTAGACAGTCGCTTTGATTAAACCAAAATAATTTTGGGGTTCGTCAAAGTCGCTGTGAATAATTTCAGGATGCCCTATAGGATAGAATGAGGAACTCATTACATGAGGATATAGGGATGTAAAATCTACATAGCCTATTGTCTCGTCGGGTTGAGCTACATAACGCAATGTCAAAGCATTGGTCCGGCCTCCAAACAAGGCCTGTCGCGGTTCCAGGGGCTCTGGAGGGTCATAATGGGTAAGGAAGGCCTTAACACTAGGATCTACCTTTTTGAGGGCTGTCCATTCGTGCTCCCACAAAACCACAACTTTTAACCCGTAAGTAGCCTTTAAAGAATTCAGTTTGTCTTGAAACTCTTGGTACATTTCCCCAAAAGTCTTTTGGGTTAGGACACACAAGGTGTGGGGGACAAAGCATAATTTACAACCGTGGAAGAAACAACCGTTGTACTCATACACTGTCTCAACCCCGTCAATCTGTGTGTATCCATCTACATGGTAAGGCCCAAAAGCCTTCTCCCCCCGATTCAAAGCATGTTGGATAAAAATATCTTTATCCTGGGCCAAGTACTCCAACCATTGAATGGAACCACTAGAGTAGGCCTTGAATTGGCGTCGGTAGTTGTCTGGCGATGGGATAGCTATAGATTCAGGAGTTAGATAGTGTGTACGATAGGTTTTCATGCACGCTGATGCAATAGTTGTACAGCTCCAGGGGTCAATGCCCGCATCTTTGATTACCTCTTCTCTGAATCTGAGGCATCCTTCACGAAGTATAACAACGTCATTGTCACAGTATGATTCCATCTCTTTATGGAAATCAAAAGTGCCATGTCTTACGGTCTCGTACCATGTCATGAATCTCTCACGCTCTTTGGGAGACATTTGATCACACCCGTACATTTCGGGGGCTGGATAAGATCCTATATAATGTAGATTCTCCTCAGATGTGAAGAAATGAGGGAAATAGCCTTTGACAGAGTTTTCAAAACCCAAGGCCTCTGGCATTTGAGCCAATCTCATGGGTAAGAAGCTTAAGCTGTCAATGTATCTCTGTTTGAAGGCGGGGTCAACAAAGCATAATATTTTACTCCCTTGAGCTATGACACTGGGTGCCACGCCTTGCTGTATCAAAGGGTTCAGAAGCAGATAGGAGTCATAGGCCCTAGCATTGTGAGCTATAAACGTGAAGTTTCTGTACTGGGCTTTTCTAAAATGTTTTAGAAAGAGTCGGGCACAATCGGGTCCCTCGGCCGACCATTTTTCACCCTTGAAAGTCATGGTTGACACAAAAATAGGCAAATGAACCCCTGATTGCTGAGTTGTCTCAAAATCATAAAACACATATTTCTCTGTATGTTCATCTTCAGCCAAGGGCTGAATGTAACACTCATGTGTTACTTCTTGAACCGCTTCCGCGTCTCTGCTTTTCAAAGGACCTTTACAGATTGGGCAGTGTATAATTCCACAAACATGAGGTTTAGGGCTATCTATTTTAAGGTTGTAATTGCAATGACATTTTGGACATTTCTTGTTAATGTCACAACTGCTTACAGATTTACATGCCTTGGGATGCCATGTTTCAGTTTTGTGTTTTTCGTAACAGTAGGCCGAACGACATGTGCGGTGACAATCCGCACAGGGGGTCAAGTTTAGCGGCTGCATAGGGCAATGTTTATCCAGACATACTGAACAGTTGTAACGGCACGAGTGCCCCCCCATGCGTGTGTAGCCGGTATGACAGGCTGGACAGACATATGGCGCGCCTAAAAAGGCTGTGATGTTAGTTACGGCATAGTAATGCTCATTTTGCACATAAAAGTACATAGTCTTAGGATGTGGTTCGGGTATATTTTGGAACTTGAGGAGAGCGTCATTAGCCCTACTGTGGTACAAAACCACAATCTTGATGTTCAGAAAGTTTTCAAATTTGACTATGTCTGAGAAAGCCACAGCATCCTGTATACCGAGACCCACCGCAGTTTGTAGCTCTCGAGCTTTATGTAACGCGGCTTGATCAGTACATCCTGGGCTGAGTAAGTGGGCCAAACCTATGGCAAAACATAGCTTATTACCTGGATTGTGAACGTTTATGAGATAGGCCCTTTTATTGCTTATGATTTCGGACTGCATTAAACTCTCAAGCTTTCGTCTCTGACCCCCGCCCCCTTGTGGTTGGCGTACTAATTGTACTACAAGTTCGAGGGTCCTATCTGCTAGCACGTTTAAATTTGACTGAACAAGGCGTTCTAGCAGTTTAACAAATTGTTCAAGCTCTGCTTCACCATTCTGTAAAATAAGCGATACCTTGCTCTGTAGACTGTCTCCACAAATTTCCAACTGTAAGAGATCCCTAGGTTCGCTATAATCTCTAATCCTCGCTAACAGTTCATTCAAAGTGTCCATAAGCATTACGTAAAACACAGCATATTCCCGAATCTGACCCCCCCATGCGAAATTGAAAAACTGGCGAACCTCAATATTGTTGAATTTATTTCGACGCAAAACATGTACACTTCGATCAAGACCTCCCCCCTCCAGATTTGCTAGGCAATTGTCCAACTGTTCAAAAACATCGTATTGGGTTTCAGACTCTTCGGACATTGGTGTTAAAGGCTGATTTATAGGTGTCTGGGGTGCCGAATTAAACCTAGCGCTCTCGTTCTGTACAATGATCTCAAGACCGCCCCCCTCCAGATTTGCTAGACATTTGTCCAACTGTTCAAAAACATCATATTGACTTTCAGACTCTTCGGACAATGTTGTTAAAGGCTGTCTTAGAGGTGTCTGTGGGGCCGAATTAAACCTAGGGCTCGCGTTAAGCTGGGTAATTAGAGATATGATGGTTTCGGGAATCTGTGTTAACATGTTTTCCTCGGAAGGCCCTGACTCATTCATACGTGTAATAATGTCTATGAGTTCGGAGGGAATCTGGGATAATAGATTTTCATCTATTGTCATTATGTCAATTACCCCCGAATCATTCATATGGTTAACTATATCTTGGAGCTCTGTAGGGATCCTGGCTAAGAGGGTTTCAATTGTCTCACTTTGGTCTATAGGGGGCGCCATCTGTCTAATTAAGGATGTGTGTGTGTGTGTGTGTGTTTACATGTGTGTTTTTTAACGGCGGTATTTGCTTGTTTTAGCCCTAATGTTTTTTAACATACGGGGTAGCTCGCTACGCCAGAATGACACATCCTGATTGTATTGATGCTCGAGTAGAATACACATGCGCCTCTGGAGTAGAGCCTTTCGTGATTTTAAACCCAGGGTAAACGCTTTGAAAAAACGTTCTTGGTCTATTTCAGAATCTGCTGTTTCCCCCACAGAATTGGCCGATTCAAGAAGGTTGGCAGCTTCACAGAACATCAAATCGTCTACCTCAGAAATGTCATTTAAATCTTTGACATCATCAGGTTTCGCTGGTGTCTTTGGAGCCTCCTCGGGGATGCTTGTCTGGGCATCCTCCGATGTTTGTGCGTTGTGTTCATAAGCCGGTGAGGAGTCTGAAATAAAAATAATACATACACAAATAGGTTATTAACCCTCAAATATGTTAAAAATGCCAAATACATTTCAGATATAAGCCTATATATTAACAATACATTAATTAAATACCTCGGCTTTTTTGACGAGGGCTGTTCTGAAGAAGCTCTGAAACCAGGGGCTGATGTCTTTGTTCAACCTGTATTACAGCATCTGCAGGTTCGGTAGATGGTGAGCCTGAAAAAAACAAACAAACAAACAAAAAAACAGCATTAGGCCTTGTTTTAACATATTCCGGCATAAAAAAAATATATAAATATTAAAATAATAATATATATAAATAATAATATATAATT
The DNA here is from genome assembly GCF_002021735.2 of Oncorhynchus kisutch. Classification (NCBI taxonomy): domain Eukaryota; kingdom Metazoa; phylum Chordata; class Actinopteri; order Salmoniformes; family Salmonidae; genus Oncorhynchus; species Oncorhynchus kisutch. The sequence goes on from NC_034197.2 coordinate 17,956,237, forward strand.
GATTCATACCTAGTCCTTGGAACGACGTCTCGTGAATATCGGCCAAGTAGAATTGTTCGGGTGAAGCGGAACTGTGGATCTGAGCACTAATTATCCTTTGGTGTTTAGAAATATGGGGGACAACGTTGTCCTGGCCAAGGGGAGTTGACCTGCCGTTTAAAGTCTCTGTTCGCTGCTTTTGTGTAAATACATCCTGGGAGTAGGGCAGAATTGTCTCGTAGTCATATGCTTCGCAGAAACCGTTCAGGCTCCATAGGGCATCGTTTAACCTTCTAGGCTTTAGGTCCTCTGTAAACATATAAAATAACTTTTAATATAAGATGCCCACACTTTTTGTTTTTAAGGTATAAATATTTTTATGTATGGAATTCTTGGAGCTTACTTACGTTGACAATTCAGGGCAGGCGTTTGTTTGTCGGCACTTTGTTTCGGAGCCCCATTGGATGGTTCGAGCTCAGTTATACCTCGGAGTATCTGCGTGAATGCTTCAGAATCTATAAAACATTCGACAATATTAAAGCTATAATCACTTTAGCTAATATTGCCTTGTTATACGGTAAGCATACTGATCCTAATGATTGTTTAATATTTCTATAACATCCCACGCTTTTCAAACAATTCCCCAACAACAACCAAATCTAATAAAGATTTATTTCAAGAACTCACCTTGCGATAGATCCATTAGACTTTTTTCCCCGATTATCTTTTTTAACGCTTCAGTCCGATAACGATTCTTGGAGTTTCTGGAGGTGCTGTTTGCATCGGAACTAAAACGCTGCTAACATTGCCCATGGTTTCTAGCGCTTTTGTACCCTACGACCTAGAGAAAAACCCCTGAATGATTTTTTACATAGCATTTGGGGTTTGTCGTTTTTTTCGGGCTATACCCCCGCCCATGGTATATTTGACACATTTCAAACACATGGTATTGGGTGTGTCTAAACATTAGGATCCTTTTGGAGCTTCTAAAATCTCCGGGGTGCTAGCACCTAGATGCATGGGGTGTGTTGTTCTCGACATCGCTGGGATGAATGACTTTTTTAGCCCACCTAAAAAAATAGTTTTATGAAAGGCCTTTAAGATTAGGAGTCGTAAGACACAATATTATTGTTGGGGGGTAGGCATCTGTTTTGCAGGCTAGTGTAAACCTTGGTTTCAAACGACCCACCAGGCATGCAAGGGTATTTTTTTAACAAACAACCCGCCCCCCTTTTTCTGTTTTTGAAACACACACACACACACACACACACACACACACACACACACACACACACACACACACAGCCACTACAGAAAACTCCCTCACGCACATGCGCGCGCACATGGCTTTTTCCGCAAGATTTTTCTCAGGGACAGACTGCGCTAAGAGTGAACAAACGCGAGAGTTCATAACTTGGTGAGATTCTGATTTTAAAACCATTTATTTCATTCAAAATATTTAGTACATACATTTTATATCGTTACATTCTTAAGGTATTTTACGATGCCTTTCTTACAGATCCTGGGAGCTTATGCAACCAACCGCCATTGTCCGTGTCGAGTTCACCCTCAAAAGGCAAGGCTCTCTTGCTATGTCCATCAACACATGGTAAGTTTTCACTCCAGGGGTAGATCCGCCGTCGGGCCTTTTGGTCTTGACTCTGTCTCAAGGAAAGCCTCGCCCAGCGCTTTAACTGTTCCCCATTTTGGAAGAGAATGTCCAGCTTATTCATAAGTGTTATGAAAATTGGATAATCCACCCATTTAAAACTAAACACAGGAATAAAAAAGTTTACATGTTTGCGTGCTCTGGAAGCTACCGGAGAATTGACAGACTTTGTAGCATTAGCCTTATCATAAAGGTCACAGGCTAAAATTGTCACTTTGTTGTCAGGGCTATAGTCCATTGAAGCAATTCTTAGAGCCTTGAGATCACTGCGGCCGCAGACCTGTTCTTCCAACGCATATCCTGGCACATTTGTAACACTTAGGACCTGTTCAATTTTACAAAGAGCCAGCCTGATGTTTAGCCATTCTCTCATCCCCAGAGCCGGGGGAAAACTCCCAGGTTTTGCAGGATAAAGGGGTTTGGGTCCACGGTCTGTGAATATCTTTACCGTAGAATCCTCCGGGTGGAATATGTAAGACATGTGGCCCTCACTCGTACCCAAAAATCCTTTAAAACATTCTGGAGCTTCACACAGAACTTCTTCAAGGCTTTGGTCACTGGGTTCATGACAAGCCGAGCATAACATCCCTAAAATTGGCATAGGTGTCATTTTTGTTTAATATTCAGGGGGGTTATCATGTACAGTCTTAAACAGGTATTGTTCAGCGGCTTTATAAGGGGCCTTAACCAACCCAAACCGTGAGAAACAGTAACAGGTTGACCTGACACATGGTCACTTACTCAACCCTGGGCATGCACCCTTCTACATGACATAGGGTCATAAATCATTACATAGGGTCATAAATCAGGCTTGGGTCATCAATCATTAACGGCCTGTCAAAGGGACCCTTACTCACCCCATAGCCCCCACCTAACCAGGCTTGCCTATCAGGCTTGGGTCATCAATCATTAACGGCCTGTCAAATGGACCCTTACTCACCCCATAGCCCCCACCTAACCAGGCTTGCCTGACCAGAAGACATGCACACGTCATCACTACATAGGGTTCACATAGAGTTCACATAGGTTCACATAGGGTCATCAATCAAAATTTTGACCCGTGACATCTACTTTATTCTCTCTTAGTAACCAAAAAATTGTTAAGCAAATCAAAATATATTTCAGGTTCTTCAAATTAGCCACCCTTTGTCTTGATGACAGCCTTGCACACACTTTGCATTCTCTCAACCAGCTTCACCTGGAATGCTTTTCCAACAGTCTTGAAGGAGTTCCCACATATGCTGAGCACTTGTTGGCTGTTTTTCCATCCCTCTGCGGTCCAACTCATCATTTGGTTGAGATCAGGGGATTGTGGAGGCCAGGTCATCTGATACAGCACTCATTACTCTCCTTCTTAGTCAAATTGCCTTTACCACAGCCTAGAGGCGTGTTGGGTCATTGAATTGTTGAAAAACAAATGATAGTCCCACTAACTGCAAACCAGATGGGATGGCGTATCGCTGCAGAATGCTGTGGTAGCCATGCTGGTTAAGTGTGTCTTGAATTCTAAATAAATCACTGACAATGTCACCAGCAAAGCATCACGGTGGGAACTACACATGCAGAGATAATCCGTTCACCTACTCTGCGTCTCACAACGACACGGCAGTTGGAACCACAAATCTCAAATTTGGACTCATCAGACCAAAGGAAAGATTTCCACCGGTCTAATGTCCATTGTCAGTACAGGTGCATCAAAGCTGGGACCGAGAGACTGAAAAACAGCTTCTATCTCAAGGCCATCAGACTGTTAAACAGCCACCACTAACATTGAGTGGCTGCTGCCAACACACTGACTCAACTCCAGTCACTTTAATAATGGGAATTGATGGGAAATGATGTAAAATATATCACTAGCCACTTTAAACAATGCTACCTAATATAATGTTTACATACCCTACATTATTCATCTCATATGCATACGTATGTACTGTACTCTATATCATCTACTGCATCTTTATGTAATACATGCATCACTAGCCACTTTAACTATGCCACTTTGTTTACATACTCATCTCATATGTATATACTGTCTACTGTATCTTGCCTATGCCGCTCTGTACCATCACTCATTCATATATCTTTATGTACATATTCTGTATCCCCTTACACTTGTGTGTATAAGACAGTAGTTTTGGAATTGTTAGTTAGATTACTTGTTGGTTATTACTGCATTGTCGGAACTAGAAGCACAAGCATTTCGCTACACTCGCATTAACATCTGCTAACCATGTGTATGTGACAAATACAATTTGATTTGATTTGCTCTTGTTTCTTGGCCCAAGCAAGTCTCTTCTTCTTATTAGTGTCCTTTAGTTGTGGTTTCTTTGCAGCAATTCAACCATGAAGACCTTTTTAACAAGGCACACCTGTTAATTGAAATGCATACCTCATGAAGCTGGTTGAGAGAATGTCAAAAGTGTGCAAAGCTGTCATCAAGGCAAAGGCTGGCTACTTTGAAGAATCTCTGTTTAACACTTTTTTGGTTAATACATGATTCCATATGTGTTAATTCCTAGAGGTCAGTAAACTTTAAACTTCCACCAAACTTTACAGTTGGCACTATGCATTGGCGCAGGTAGCGTTCTCCTGGCATCCACCAAACCCAGATTTCTCTGTTGGACTGACAGATGGGGAAGTGTGATTCATCACTCCAGAGAATGTGTTTCCACTGCCCCAGAGTCCAATGGTGGCGAGTTTTACACCACTCCAGCCACCACTTGGCATTGCGCATGGTGATCTTAGGCTTGCTCGGTCATGGAAACCAATTTCATGAAGCTCCCAACGAACAGTTATTGTGTTGATGTTGCTTCCAGAGGCAGTTTGGTCCTCGGTAGTGAGTGTTAGAACAGGCCATTTCTGAGCACCCCGCGATCCCGTTCTGTGAGCTTGTGTTGCCTACCACCTCACGGCTGAGCAGTTGTTGCTCCTAGACGTTTCCACTTCACAATAAAGGCACTTACAGTTGACCGGGGCAGCTCTAGCAGGGCAGAAATATAACGAACTGACTTGTTGGAAAGGTGGGCATCCTATGACGGTGCCACGTTGAAAGTGACTGAGCTCTTCAGTAAGACCATTCTACTGACACTGTTTGTTTATGGAGATTACATGGCTGTGTGCTTGATTTTATACACCTGTCAACAACGGGTGTGGCTGAAATAGCCGAATCCACTAATTTGAAGGGGTCTCCACATACTGTTGTGTGCTTTGAAGTACTATACCAACATAGCTACTGTAGTAGGTCTGGAAAACCTTGGGAAAGCATGGGTGTAATTTGCATTGTGGCGTTCGTGAATTTCCTTTATTTTTCGGCTTAAGACCAATGCCTATTCTCACTTAAAACTTTTTGTTGTTATTAATAATTAAAATGTAATTTTACTAATGGCTGTATTTCAAACCCTCATGCGTCATGATGACCTCTAATAACCCAAACTGTAACTAAGTTTGTGTTCTTTGAAGTAATGGTATTTGCTGATTCACTGTATAGCCTGCTAGTACATATATTATTTGAAATTATGAATTCACGCCAGACATTCAGCAGCTGTAGTCAGTGTTTCCTGATTCTGTCTGGCTGTAACATGGTTTGCTGTAAGTTCAAGCCTTGCATTAGTGTCCAGACGTGAATGCTGCATTAGATGTGTGAATAGCCTTGATGTTCCTAAGCTGTCTGGAGTCTGCTGTCATGTGCTCCTGTTTCTCTGGCTGCTGTCTGACACAGAGAGACTCGCAGATCTCTACGCCACACCACAATCTGTGACTCAGCCCTGCCTCAGGCTGACTACTACGTCAAGGAGAGAGAAAGATGAAAAGTCATTGAACTGTTGCAAGAATTTACATTTTTAGCAGTGGATTGATTTGTATAACTTAGTTTGATCACCCAGCATTATCTTCAGGAGCGGTAGACTTGTGTGTGGACACAAGCTGCGTAGTTGCTTCTGTAGTCCATGCCAAGAGAGTTTTGCTGAGATTCTCTCCCTATACTGACGCATCAAGACTCTGTCTGATTCATACTTTTGGAAAAACCTACATTTTGAGAGTATTTCACTGGAGCTATCAGCCAAAAGAGAGAAAACATGACAGTGCTTCTGCCGTGCTACAGTTGAATTCAAATGGAGACTTAATGAATAGTGCCCACGCGCACACACCAAGAGTACAAACAAACAAATGCACTTACATTTCTAAGGTTATTACATTGGCAGGGTTTCAACCCCATCGTCTATTATTACATGATTGACACCAGTGACATTTCTTGCGCAATCCACAAAGGACAAGGACATTTTCATCTCCCTCTCCCTGTCGTCTGCGTTTAGTGGTGCCTGGCTATGTGTCCCACCCTCTTGGTTCAGCTCCTAGGGCCAAATGATTCAGAGATGCTGCTGCTGCCACATGACACAAGATAACGAGCTGAGCTGTCCTTGCTGCTGCAGTATGACAGCAAGGCTGTTCTTTGGAAATCCATTGCGGCAAAGTACTGTTTGCCTGACCATGCAATGCTTTGTCACTGGATCGGATCTATACTGTGAGCCTGTACAGCATTACATAGTGATATGAAGTCCTTAGATATACTGTAAAAGTAGGTCTCAAAGATGGTCTCTTCAGCCTCAGGAATTTCTTTCAGACGGTGTGTACGGAAAGACAGTGTGCTTAATCTGGACCTCCCATCACGTTTAAAGTGAATATGCATATAGTTATAGCTGGTTGTTCAAAATCTTCATTTGGCATTTAGCAGTACATACCCTGATTCCTTAACTACTAAATCCACATAGGAGTTCAGCAGTTTCTCTTTCCCTGACTGTAGGACACATTACTGTCCTTCAAGCACAAGCAGCACGCAAGAGGAATTTGATAACATTGATAAAATCTTTCAGGCCCAACGAGACTGTAAGATCATAACAAAACTATCAACCCACACTTTCAGTCCTGGGACATCATGCATGGACAAGCTTTGCCATGCCATACCCCTTGAAGCAACTAGAGGGACGTTTTGTCTTTATTATGTTATTTTTATGCTATTAACTTAATAAGTGAACAACTGGACACACAAAATCATGACTAATGACAGGAAAATGTATCCAGTCTTTTCTCAAGCAATAATTTTATTAGGCCTGTCTGGGAGTGGTCTGAGTGGGGAGGTGTCACAACTTCCGCTCCTCTCCTTGTTCGGCGATCAACGTCCCCGGCTTTCTAGCCATTGCCGCTCCATTTCTCATATATCCATTTGTTTTGTCTTGTTTCATACACACCTGGTTTTCATTCCATAATCAACCTGCTTGTATTTAGTCATCTGTTCCCCTCCATGTTTTTGTGTGTAATTGTTTATTGTTATGTGGATTTTTGTCAGGCGCTGTACTTTTGTTATGTACCGTGTTTTTGGCACTAGTATGTTTTATGTGCTGTCGTTGTTGACCCGGTATTAAATTGCGCCTGTTTACTATAATCCGCTCTCCTGCACTTGACTTCGCCTCCCACATACACGCCTAACAGGAGAGGAAAACTAGCTGCTATGGACAAAGAGGTTTTGAACTCACTTTTTTATTGGTCTATTAATTCCCTCACACCACAACAGGCAGACATTTTTACTTTTCAAATAGCGCTAACACTGAAAGGGCATGGTCATAATTTTACTAATTTCACAGTATTATTCCAACCTCATAATGTGGAAATATATATTTTTATCACGTCTTTGACTGCACTGGGACTTTTAATTATTAAATGCAAAGCAGTGCAATAATTCACTTCTAGATGACTGCACATTCTTCTCAAAGCCAGGGTTTGTTTTTTTCCCTAGCCTGTGCCGAGTCCCCAATAACCAGATGCTCCGGTTTTCTGGGGAAATGGAAAGAGCCTGTGACATGACGTCCACTTTAGGATGTTAACAAAGCGACACTCCATCTTAGTGGTTCCTCCTTTAAAAGTTGCGTCATACTGCAGCACACCTTGCGGGCTGCTGCAGAATTCTATGTCACGTTATTTAATTGTCAGCCATTCTTACCATTAATGCGAGTTAGTGCTAGTTTGACCCCCAGAAGGGCATCTTTGAGAAGCATTTGATAGTCTTCAATATTGGCATTACTAGAGAATTTAAAACCTTTTTTGTAAGAACATAGTATACGGGATTGCTTTAAAGAACTTTAGTTTAGTTAGTCTGATTATTATTATGGTGTTTTTATTCCAAGAAAAACTAAACCCTCAGGGTTTCCGTTAGGATGGAACGGAAAATATGGCACTGTACAAAGTGACAGTGGGGAGTAAGCTACAGTACTAAGAGCATAAGAGGATTGGAGGATTCAAAATGTTTCGTTAGGGCAAATCTGATCTGTGAGAATATCTAAGGGGCTTTATATAATTCTATAATAATAATAATAATAATTGCTTTGTTAAAAAAAACAATATTTTGGATATGCAGTTTTCATTTAACAGAGTGAGCAAGTAAAAGGCCATTCTTGAACATGGGGTGAGACATTCTCACTAATTTGTAAATAAAGGACGTTTGTTATTTAGAATGATTTATTTCTGTTTTTAGAGGGAGAGAAACCAAAAGCCACAACTCCTCAACATTTACTGGATTACTTGAACAGTGCAGAAGAGAACCTCACCCAACATTTTATTTTCTTCTCGGCGAGACTAGCATGTAGGAGACCTAGTTTCAGGCCTTTCTTTTACGCCTGTTACGTTAGGTTCGTTTCTCCCTAGTTTCTCTGATTTGTACAACTGGAGTTTTCAAAGTTCCCGTCTTACTAAGCTAATTATGCAGCTTATTTTGTGTAGCTTTGATCACCTCATATGAATATTTTTTAGTCGCATCTTCAAGATTGGACAATTTTATTTTCAGAGCAACATTTTACAGTTCAGCAAGCAAATGATGCTGCTCATGGAAGGTACCATTGGTATTTTCAACTACAAAATGAAAAATACCATTATTAGCTAACTATAAAATTCTGATTTGCCTGAGTTGAGATTTTTTTTTTTTTTTTTTTCACCAACCAGGTAGGCCAGTTGAGAACAAGTTCTCATTTACAACTGCAACCTGGCCAAGATAAAGCAAAGCAGTGCGACAAAAACAACACAAAGTTACACATAAACACACATACAGTCAATGACACAAAAGAAAAATCTATGTACAGTGTGTGCAAATGTAGAAGAGTAGGGAGGTAAGGCAATAAATAGGCCATAGAGGTGAAATAATGACAATTTAGCATTAACACTGGAGTGATAGATGTGCAGATGATGATGTGTAAGTAGATATACTGGGGTACAAAAGAGCAAGAGGATAAGTAACAATATGGGGATGAGGTAGTTGGGTGTGCTATTTACAGATCGTCTGTGTACAGGTACAGTGATCGGTAAACTGCTCTGACAGCTGGTGCTTACAGTTAGAGAGGTAGATATAAGACTCCAGCTTCAGCAATTTTTGCAATTTGTTCCAGTCATCGGCAGCAAACAACTGGAAGGAAAGGCTGCCAAAGGAAGTGTTGGCTTTGGGGATGACCAGTGAAATATACCTGCTGGAGTGCGTGCTATGGGTGGGTGTTGCTACAATGACCAGTGAGCTGAGGTAAGGCGGGGCTTTACCTAGCATAAACTTATAGACGACCTGGAGCCAGTGGGTTCGGCGACGAATATGTAGTGAGGGCCAGCCAACGAGAGCACGCAGGTTGCAGTGGCGGGTAGTATATGGGGCTTTGGTGACAAAACGGATGACACTGTGACAGACTACATCCAGTTTGCTGAGTAGAGTGTTGGAGGCTATTTTGTAAAAGACATCGCCAAAGTCAAGGTTCAGTAGGATAGTCCGTTTTACGAAGGTATGTTTGGCTCTGAGTCTGGAAGGAGAGTTTACAGTTTAACCAGTCACCTAGGTATTTGTAGTTGTCCACATATTCTAAGTCAGAACCGTCCAGAGTAGTGATGCTAGTCGGGCAGGAGTGTGCGTGCGGGCAGCAATCAGTTGAAGAGCATGCACTTAGTTTTACTAGCATTTAAGAGCAGTTGGAGGCCTCAGAAGGAGTGTTGTATGACATTGAAGCTCGCTTGGAGGTTTGTTAGCACAGGTTCCAAAGAATGGCCAGATGTATACAGAATGGTGTCGTTTGCGTAGAGTTGGATCAGAGAATCACCAGCAGCAAGAGCAACATCATTGATATATAAAGAGAATGGAGTCGGCCCGAGAATTGAACCCTGTGTCACCCCCGTAGAGACTGCCAGAGGTCTGGACAACAGGCCCTCCAATTTGACACACTGAACTCTATCTGAGATGTAGTTGGTGAGCCAGGCGAGGCAGTCATTTGAGAAGCCAAGGCTATTGAGTCTGCCGATAAGAATGCAGTGATTGACAGAGTCGAAAGCCTTGGCCAGATCGATGAAGACGGCTGCACAGTACTGTCTTTTATCAATGGCGGTTATGATATTGTTTAGGACCTTGAGCGTGGCTGAGGTGCACCCATGACCAGCTCGGAAAACAGATTGCATAGTGGAGAAGGTACGGTGGGATTCGAACTGGTCGGTGATCTGTTTGTTAACTTGGCTTTCGAAGACTTTAGAATGGCAGGGCAGGATGGATATACAGTAGGTCTGTAACAGTTTGGGTCTAGAGTGTCACCCCCTTTGAAGAGGGGGATGACCGCGGTGGCTTTCCAATCTTTAGGGATCTCAGACAATACGAAAGAGAGGTTAAATAGGCTAGTAATAGGGGTTGCAAAAATGTTGGCAGATAATTTTAGAAAGAGAGGGTCCAGATTGTCTAGCCCAGTTGATTTGTAGGAATCCAGATTTTGCAGCTCTTACAAAACATAAGCTATCTGGATTTTGGTGGAGGAGAAGCCGGGGGGGGGGGCTTGGGCAAGTTGCTGCAGGGGGTGCTGAGATGTTGGCCGGGGTAGGGGTAGCCAGGTGGAAAGCATGGCTAGCCGTAGAAAAATGCTTTTTGAAATGATCGTTTATTGTAGATTTAACGGTGGTGACAATGTTTCCTATCCTCAGTGCAGTGGGTAGCTGGGAGGAGGTGTTCTTATTCTTCATGGAGTTGACAGTGTCCCAAAACTTTTTGGAATTAGTGCTACAGGATGAAAATGTATCTTTGAAAAAACTAGCCTTGGAGCCTCCCGGATGGCGCAGTGGTCTAAGCCGTGACCCGGGAGGCCCATGGGGTGGCGCACAATTGGCCCAGTGTCGTTTGGGTTTGGCCGGGCCATGTCTCATCACGAACTAGCGACTCCTGTGGCGGGCCGGGCGCAGTGCACGCTGACCAGGTCGCTAGGTGTATGGTGTTTCCTCCGACACATTGGTGCGGCTGGATTCCGGGTTGGATGTGAGTTGTGTCAAGAAGCAGTGCGACTTGGTTGGGTTGTGTTTCGGAGTACGCATAGCTCTCGAGCTTCGCCTCTCTCGAGTCCGTACGGGAGTCAAGCCTGGAGTGAACCAATCTGTTCTTAGTTCTACATTTTTTGAATGGGACGTGCTTATTTAAGACGGTGAGGAAAGCACTTTTAAAGAGCAACCAGCCTCTACTGACAGGATGAGCTTTTTCCCAGACTGTCATTGGTTTAAAGAGATTGGACCGTCACTATGCATTTGTCTGTACTTGTCTGATGTAACGCACCACTGAACTTTGAGATGGTCTGTCGGTCCATGCTGTTTTAAGTGGACTACTTTACGCTTGTTTGTGTGTCGGCCTTTTCTTACACCGCAGGGAGACCAGGGGAAAGATCAGTCTCGCCACTCAAGTGTATTCAGGCAGAAGGAACGCCAGCCTAGTGCGTTATGTACTGTAGTGACTTTAATCCTTCTCTCTCCATTTATAAATACTATGCAGTATTAACCGGCCTGTCCACAGAGGAGCCAAATCAACAATTCATCATATTCATATGCAAGTAAGCATGCAGACACACACACATGCATTCATGTCACACACATACAGCTCATACACACGCACGCTTAAGAAAATACACATATTCATGCACACATCAATAAATCTAATGGCAGACATGCACGCTGCAGAGTGGCTGACTTATTAATGCACACTAAGCAGCACATTAAGTACTCACACACACACACACACACACACACACACACACACACACACACACACACACACACACATGCGCTACACACGTCCCCATCATGAATATAGATGGTAATGAGCTTTTCCTCTGTATCACTGGGTACATGGGCTACAGTTGAGAAGAGGAAGAGGATTGTCCCTCATGGCAGCAGAAGTGCTGTCACCAAATAGGAATGTGCAGTTCATCTAATATTGAATATCACTAGGCAGGCTGGGATCCATACATAATTCATTATCTAAGTGAAGACGTGACTCTCATGAAGTGGATGAGGCTCAGCAGGAGGACTGATAAAAATACGGCCCCCACATTCAAACTGCGGCACATCACTCAGTCTTTCACATTGTAACTCAGAGGTGAAGGAAATGCATCATTGTGTCAGGAGCAGAAGTGTATCTCTCTGCTCTCCTTCTCTCTCTCTTGCCACTCACTACTTATGCAAATCAAATCAGAGTTTAATTGTCACGTGCACTGAATACAACAGGTGTAGACCTTACAGTGAAATGCTTACTTACAGGCTCTAACCAATAGTGCAAAAAAAGGTATTAGGTGAACAGGTAGGTAAAACAACAGTATAAAGACAGGCTATATAGAGTAGTGAGGCTATAAAAGTAGTGAGGCTACTTACACTGGTTAGTCGGGCTGATTGAGGTAGTATGTACATGTAGATATGGTTAAAGTGACTATGCATATATGATGAACAGAGAGTAGCAGTAGCGTAAAAGAGGGGTTGGCGGGTGGTGGGACACAATGCAGATCGCCCGGTTAGTCAATGTGCGGGAGCACTGGTTGGTCGGGCCAATTGAGGTAGTATGTACATGAATGTATGGTTAAAATGACTATGCATATATGATAAACAGAGAGTAGCGGCAGCGTAAAAAGAGGGAGGTTCTTGCTAGCTTTAAGCATGTGATTTCTGACACAGTGCCTCTGTAATATGTAACCTTTACATCTACAATGTATGAGAGGATATAAGTTCAGTGACCCATTTCAAGGAGTCTATTAACAGAATATGACATATACCATTTGTGGAGAAGCTGTCTAAAATGTATTAACATAATGTCTTTAATGTAACCTGTCCTAGCTTGCTTGTATATTGAGGTCTTGGTCTTCATTTTCTGGCATTTGCAACAACAACAAAATATGACACAATGCGTACATCTTGTCTAATTCTGTGATATTTTTGGCAAAGCTTACATTAGCCTATGTCTCACGTAACCACAACATCACATTTAATCCAATCTAAGATGTGTTTATGAGTGGCCTATATTTCAGTAGTTATGAGTGAACAACTTAGCAAGTGAAATGAAGCTGTCTGTAGTACAAAATGCAGAGAGCTGTATTCCTGCCTAAGCAGCAACAGCAGAGCTACAATTTACCCGCTTCATGAATTATTCAGACGATACACAAGACTACTTTTAATTTAGATAGATCAGCTATTCTCACTATGTCCTCCCTTTCTCAGTCAGCAATTTTTTTCATTTTGCGATTGACTTAGAAAGAAAGGCAGTGAGGGAAAGCGAACGAGAGAGATAGGAAGAAAGAAAGAGTGTATGAGTGAGTAGCTGTGTGTGTGTGTGTGTGTGTGTGTGTGTGTAGCAGTGTGTGTGTGTGTGTGTGTGTAGATGTGTTTGTGTGTTGGTGTAGCAGTGTGTGTTTGTGTCTGTGTGTGTAACAGTGTGTGTGTGTCTGTAGCAGTGTGTGTAGCAGTGTTAATGTGTGTGTGTGTGTGTGTGTGTGTGTAGCAGTGTGTGTGTGTGTGTAGCAGTGTTAATGTGTGTGTGTGTGTGTGTGTGTGTGTGTGTGTGTTTAGCAGTGTTAATGTGTGTGTGTGTGTGTGTGTGTGTGTACGAGTAATCTAACCTAACAATTTCACAAAAACTACCTTATACACACACAAGTGTAAAGGGATGAAGAATATGTACATAAAAATATATGAATGAGTGATGGTACAGAATGGCATAGGCAAGATGCAGTAGATGGTATAGAGTACAGTATACACATATGAGAAGAGTAATGTAGGGTATGTAAACATTATATGAAGTGGCATTGGTTAAAGTGGCTAGTGATACATTTTTTACATACATTTTTCCATTATTAAAGTGGCTGGAGTTGAGTCAGTATGTTGGCAGCAGCCACTCAATGTTAGTGGTGGCTGTTTAACATTCTGATGGCCTTGAGATAGAAGCTGTTTTTCAGTCTCTCTGTCCCCGCTTCGATGTACCTGTACTGACCTCGCCTTCTGGATGATAGTGGGGTGAACAGGCAGTGGCTCGGGTGGTTGTTGTCCTTGATGATCTTTATGGCCTTCCTGTGACATCGGGTGGTGTAGGTGTCCTGGAGGGCAGGTAGTTTGCCCCCGGTGATGCGTTGTGCAGACCTCACTACCCTCTGGAGAGACTTACGGTTGTGGGCGGAGCAGTTGCCGTACTAGATGGTGATACAGCCCGACCGGATGCTCTTGATTGTACATCTGTAAAAGTTTGAGTGTTTTTGGTGACAAGCCGCATTTCTTCAGCCTCTTGAGCTTGAAGAGAAGCTGCTGCGCCTTCTTCACCACGCTGTCTGTGTGGGTGGACCAATTCAGTTGTGTGTGTGTGTGTGTGTGCGTGTAGCAGTGGTAATGTTTGTGTGTGTGTGTGTGTGTGTGTGTAGCAGTGTTAATGTGTGTGTGTGTGTGTGTGTGTGTGTAGCAGTGTTAATGTGTGTGTGTGTGTGTAGCAGTGTTAATGTGTGTGTGTGTGTGTGTGTGTGTGTGTGTGTGTGTGTGTGTGTGTGTGTGTGTGTGTGTGTAGCAGTGTTGATGCATGTGTGTGTAGCAGTGTTGATGCATGTGTGTGTAGCAGTGTTAATGTGTGTGTGTGTGTGTAGCAGTGTCGATGCATGTTTGTGTGTGTGTGTGTGTAGCAGTGTTAATGTGTGTGTGTGTGTAGCAGTGTTGATGCATGTGTGTGTAGCAGTGTTAATGTGTGTGTGTGTGTGGGTGTCTGTAGCAGTGTTAATGTGTCTGTAGCAGTGTTAATGTGTGTGTGTGTAGCAGTGTTAATGTGTGTGTGTGTAGCAGTGTTAGTGTGTGTGTGTGTGTGTGTGTGTGTAGCAGTGTTAATGTGTGTGTGTGTGTGTGTGTGTGTAGCAGTGTTAATGTGTGTGTGTGTGTGTGTGTGTGTGTGTAGCAGTGTTAATGTGTGTGTGTGTGTGTGTGTGTGTGTGTGTGTGCGTGTAGCAGTGTTAATGTGTGTGTGTGTGTTTAGCAGTGTTAATGTGTGTGTGTGTGTGTGTGTGTGTAGCAGTGTTAATGTGTGTGTGTAGCAATGTTAATGTGTGTGTGTGTGTGTGTAGCAATGTTAATGTGTGTGTGTGTGTGTGTGTAGCAGTGTTAATGTGTGTGTGTGTGTGTGTGTGTAGCAGTGTTAATGTGTGTGTGTGTGTGTAGCAGTGTTAATGTGTGTGTGTGTGTGTGTAGCAGTGTTAATGTGTGTGTGTGTGTGTAGCAGTGTTAATGTGTGTGTGTGTGTGTGTGTGTAGCAGTGTTAATGTGTGTGTGTGTGTAGCAGTGTTAATGTGTGTGTGTGTGTGTGTAGCAGTGTTAATGTGTGTGTGTGTGTAGCAGTGTTAATGTGTGTGTGTAGCAGTGTTAAGGTGTGTGTGTGTGTGTGTGTGTGTGTGTAGCAATGTTAATGTGTGTGTGTGTGTAGCAGTGTTAATGTGTGTTGCAGCCCTCTTTATTTCTACTCATGCAGATCATCCTAACACGTCTCTCCCACTAGCATCAGTAGCATGCAAACAAACACGTAGAAGTGTGGCAAAAGCTGACAGAAAACATTTTCCCCACATGAAACCGCTGCTGCAATCTCCACATTCTTCATTGTACGTGATTACATCTAATCACATCTACTTTCCTCCTCACCGTATCTCCTCTCATCTCTGGACCCCCATGTTGCAGTGTCATTTATATGGTCACCCATCCTCAATGAAACCATGATTTACATCTGTTCAGTTTGAACAGTTCACTTTGACTGGTTTGTCAAAGATACTGTAACATCAAGGCAAGTCATCAATTAATATGATTATGGTAATGTGTTTAGCTGTATGAAATAACCACACAAACAAGACATTACCACTGTAATTTGAACCTATTTGGGAGAGATACCTAAGCTGTTATTGTCTTATACAGTGCCTTTGGAAAGTTTTCTGACCCCTTGACTTTTTCAACATTTTGTTACGTTACAGCATTATTCTAAAATGGATTAAAAAAAAAATAATAATATTGATATTAACATTGATCATCCTTGAGATGTTTCTACAACTTGATTGGAGTCTACAGTTGACAGTGAATGTCAGAGCAAAAACCAAGCCATGAGGTCGAAGGAATTGACTACAGAGCTCCGAGACAGGATTGTGTCGAGGCACAGATCTCGGGAAGGGTACCACAACATTTCTGCAACATTGAAGGGCCCCAAGAACACAGTGGCCTCCATCATTCTTAAATGGAAGAAGATTGGAACCACCAAGACTCTAACTAGAGCTGGCCTCCCGGCCAAACTGAGCAATTGGGTGGAGAAGGAAGGTGACCAAGAACCCGATGGTCACTCAGAGAGCTCCAGAGTTCCTCTGTGGAGATAGGAGAACCTTCCAGAAGGACAACCATCTCTGCAGCACTCCACCAATCAGGCCTTTATGGTAGAGTGGCCAGACGGAAGCCACTCCTCAGTAAAAGGCACATGACAGCCCGCTTGGAGTTTGCCTAAAGGCACCCAAGCCCAGACTTGAACCCGATCTCACATCTCTGGAGAGACCTGAAAATAACTGTGCAGCAACGCTCCCCATCCAACCTGACAGAGCCTGAGAGGATCTGCAGAGAAGAATGGGAGAAACTCGCCAAATACAGGTGTGCCAAGCTTGTAGCGTCATATAAAAAAAGACTCTATGCTGTAATTGCTGCCAAAGATGCTTCAACAAAGTACTAAGTAAAGGGTCTGAATACTTATGTAAATGTGATATTTCATTTAATTTTTTAATTTTTTATTATCATACATTTCTAAAAACCTTTTTTTCCTTTGTCATTATGGGGTACTGTGTGTAGATTGATGAGTGGAAAAAATCTATTTAATCAATTCTAGAATAAAGCTGTATTGTAACAAAATGTGGAAAAAGTCAAGGGGTCTGAATACTACACGAAGGCACCGTGTAATGCTAGTGTTTCTCTTAGAAACTCTCGAAGTGGGATGTTCTAAGATTGATAGAAATCTAAAAGGAAGTGACATTTGATTCGGTGCTTATGAGCAGAACAGGTTGAGCATCAAAGCGACAGATGGGGCAGGCCAAACAGTAGAACTATATAAGAGTCAGCCAGACAGACAGTGGAGGGAGGACTTCCACTCCTGTGAGCATTCAACTCACACTGCAGGACACACATCTCAACCTCAAAGCTCCAATTACCCAGAAACACAGCTCCCTCCCTGCCTACCGTATCTATGTATCAACCCAGTAGATGTTGGGGCTGGTTTCTGCAGTGTTAATTCACCATGATCACACTGATGGTCCTGAGCTACTGATGCATCCATTATTCCAGCAGGTGGGTTGTTTGTTTACTCACAACATTCAAGAAGGCAGGCCATCTTTGCTATGAGTCCCACAAAAATGCGGGTGACTAACCCACCAGCCCTTACATGGTCCCCAGTGTCATGACGTTGGTTTATGACAGTCATAAATACCTCTCCCCCCTTTTTCCTCTCTCTCCCTACTGATGTGACATTTGAAAATCCTTTGGTTAACATAGAGATTCTGGGAACATCAGAAGGTGGGGGGAAATGAACTATATTCTGTTAACCCGACCAATTGAACATATGAGGTGGTACTTAATGAATATGATGTCAGTTCGGTTGTCATCTGAGACATTCTCATCAATGATAGGATGACATAAAGTCTACAGTGGAAAGTCTGCACATTGTAGTTGTCGGATTCACACGGAATTGTTGTTCAATTTAAATGTTTGAATATAAAATTATTGGTGAAAAGACTAAATGTAATTTTAGCTTCCAAATGAGAGATTTGGGTTTTCATAAGGTTAGGGCTCTGCTCAATCAGTGGCTTTTCAAACACACCCTTCTCGCTCCACTATATAAAGCCTTGACGAAAATGTAACCTCCTGTTCCGAGGATGTGAGGACGACAGTCCGATGTCAGAATGGTTCAGATAATAACTACAGAACGAAGCCAACCTCAGCGTGAGCTTTAGTTGCGAATGGTTTGAACTTTGAACTCTTATTCACTACAGAAGTGATACCTCCTAGCCGTTGAGTTAGCAACAGCAGCTGCAAACGTGGGCTAGGAAAGAACAGACAGAGTATCCTGTCTACCACACAACAACATTACTACAACGTATACAATTTACCACCAGAGACATTCTTCAAAGGACTCGGTTGGGCAACACGGCCTTCCATCTACCACCAACCTACCGAAGCGCAGCTCAGAGCAAATATTTATTGCATTTTCCTTTTCCAAATGGGTAGTAATTTAGAATGCATAATACACTGTATTTACGATAGAGACATCGCTTCTCCCATTGTTCCACAGTCTTCCCACTCTTTCGCTCAAACCCATCCCCTTTTCTTTGTGTAACCAGCTGTCATATCTGTTCCTCCCACTAGGGACGTTTTCCTTTATGACGTCATTTGTAATCAAGGTATGATTCATTCTGTGTATATGTAATTCTGTGTGATTAGTTAGGTATTTAGTAAATAAATAATTAAACCCAATTTTGTATTGCTGATTCAACTTGTTAGCCAAGGTTCGTAAAGAATTTACAACTTTCATATGAGACTGAAATAAGGTGACGATTAATATTGACTGCTATTGATGCCAAATATTACTAGGTCTTTAAGAGTTTATTCGGAAGATAACTGCTCTATTAATATTATTTGGTGGTGACTCCTACCGAAGGTGGCTCCCCTTCCTGTTCGGGTGGCACTCGGCGGTCGTCGTCACCGGCCTACTAGCTGCCACTGATCCCTTTTCCCCTTTCTGTTTATTGGTTTCACCTGTTTTGTGTGTAGGCTGATTAGTCGGGCTATGCTAGCCAGTAGGCCCGCCTGCTCTTTGTGCGGGATTGTTTTGTGTTGCTACTGTGCACGTTTGATGTTGACTTGTTTTTGTTCGTGGGCTTTTCTCCGGACTGTTTGAGTCCCCGTGTTTGGGGCATTGGTTTTGTGTGCACCCTGTGTTTCGTGGGGTGGCTTATGTTCGCCGCGTGTGCAATTAAAAGCACTTACCTGTACTCTCTGCTTCCTGCGCCTGACTTCGCACCCACTACGCCCAGAGCGTTACATGCCCCGACTTTCTAGTTAATTACATTTACATGATTAGCTCAATCAGGTAATATTAATTACAGAGAAAGGATTTTATAGAATAGCATGTCATATCACTTAATCCGGCATAGCCAAAGACACAACACCAGTCACATGAGGGTCTAACCCACCAGCCCTTACATGGTCCCCAGTCACGCGGGAGTCTAACCCACCAGCCCTTACATGGTCCCCAGTCACGTGAGAGACTAACCCACCAGCCCTTACATGGTCCCCAGTCACGTGAGAGACTAACCCACCAGCCCTTACATGGTCCCCAGTCACGTGAGAGACTAACCCACCAGCCCTTACATGGTCCCCAGTCACGTGAGAGACTAACCCACCAGCCCTTACATGGTCCCCAGTCACGTGAGAGACTAACCCACCAGCCCTTACATGGTCCCCAGTCACGCGGGAGTCTAACCCACCAGCCCTTACATGGTCCCCAGTCACGTGAGAGTAACCCACCAGCCCTTACATGGTCCCCAGTCACGTGAGAGTAACCCACCAGCCCTTACATGGTCCCCAGTCACGTGGGAGTCTAACCCACCAGCCCTTACATGGTCCCCAGTCACGTGGGAGTCTAACCCACCAGCCCTTACATGGTCCGCAGTCACGTGAGAGACTAACCCACCAGCCCTTACATGGTCCCCAGTCACGTGAGAGTCTTACGCACCAGCCCTTACATGGTCCACACCCTAGTCAAAACTAATATATTTCTGGATGCTGACAATTTAAGTGGACATTGTGGCCTTTTTGGAACCATATTTATTGTCCTGTGGACTAGATGTTACCCCTTGGGGAATTTTGGGAGACTAAAGCAGACCCTTTTTGGAAGTTCAAAGATGTCCCTTTTCAGCAGGCCAAGATAAAACAATAATGACGCAAAGCCCATGGAAAGGCACTCTGAGGCCAAATGTACCTCAGTGATGTGTGCTGTGCCCTGTGTTGTGACTCTCACCACTCTGATTCAGTTTTCCTCTCAGGCCAATCTTCCAGACTGCCATCATTCATGGAAACAAACATAACGTAACGAGAAAGCCCATCCACTGAATTATGGATTACAGACTGAGGATGGCTTAGTTTGTCAGAAAACAGAAATAGTCTCAACAATTGCTGGGCTGAAAAGCCCATGGAGCAAGGGATTATCACAGCATATTTTACTACAATGTTTCTCCCTCTCTGTTGCTGTTTTCTCTGCACACTGGGTCAGATTAACGATGTCTATCTGTACAGCGGTGTTCAGTGTGCCCTCTGCTACAGCACACATGTCATAACAGAGGGATCTGGCACCACTGCCCCTGGCCCTATAATTATAATAGGATCTAATTGATGAGGCCCATCTCTGGCTCTGACCTGCCAGGCCTGACACTGTCCACACCATGTCCACACAGCCCAGCCACCTCATGCCCACCATACATCAGGGCCAGTATGTCAGGCCAGATCTCCATTCACACAGATCCTCCACCTCTCACTAGCGGTCAGCCTGGGCTGTTTGACAGTGACCTATGGCCATGCAACACACAGGGTTACCACCAGGGTTCTGGAACTCTCACTAGACAGTGGTGGTCATGCTGTATGAAGATTACAAAACGTTATATTATTATTACCACCATCCTACTTATTACTGTAGCAACTGTATCAATGTTGGTAGTACCAGCAGTAGTGGTTGATCAATGTCAAGAGAGGACACATGACGGCATGTACGACAGTGCTGAGTTGAGTCTCTAACAGGCAAGAGAGCAGCGCAACGTTTCCCAGATGTCTGTACTCTGCTTTTTACCCAGCCAGCCGTACTGTCATTCAATTACCCACAGTTCCTACCACTACCACTTTCTCTGTCAGTGTGCCACTCACAGAGCATAGAGGAGGTGGTGGGGGATTTGGAAAGCAAGCTTTCTCTGGCTCAGCAGCACTCACACCTCTTTAAGATTTGATGTATGCACTGACACTTCAACACCTGCCATGCTCTAGTTAACTGGTCACCCTGGGTCAGTGTTCACCTGGTTACTGTGATTGTTAAAATAAATGATTATGCAGGATAATATCATCAGTTCCTCTGTACTGTACTGAAACTATTGTAAAGGCTAAATAAAATACAGGTTGGATGGAAACAAATTATTTGATATTTGTTTCTGACAAGGCTCCCTAGTGTTTATAGATCATTTATTTGGGTTTTGCAGACTCATGCATAACCAACAGATTGCATCACAATCCCACTCACTGATCAGTTATAATTCAATGCAATCATGCTTCTTTTGTCTGTCGGTTCTCCTCCCACGTTTTTCTGTTATTGGGTGCCTTACCTTATTATCACCAAACTCTGAGACATGATGGTTTAACCTACTGTCTCTTCCTTGCAACAATGATCCTTTATGATTAGGCTAACTGCTGCAGTTACTGAGCTGCTTGTATGGTGTGACCCCACTGACCTGCTGTATTAGTCACAATCTGTTATTTTTCCAGGTTCTTCCCTCCACCTGTCCATGAAATTGATCATTTTAACTTTAAAATTCTAGAGAAAAAGTCACTTTTAAATCCAACCAGGTCACCTGTGATACAAGTCTGTATTTGACGTCCATCCATGCCTGAGGACGTCGGGAGATGACGTGGAAAGCTGCCACTAGGGGCAACAGTGAGTGCTGCTACCTTCAGGGGGGTTTCAGTTTTGCTATAGGGCATTGTCAACGGGGATGGTGGAGGGGAGTAAGCATCTGCCTCTGATTCAAAAGGTTGCATGTTTGAATCAAGTGATAGAAAGTTGTTTTTATATTTTTGTTTTAAGCCTATAAGAAAGATTAACCCTTACCTTAACCATTCTGAATTAATGCCTAAATGTAAGATTTTTGAGTTAATACCTGAACTTAACCCGAACCTTAAAAATGTGGAGTCAAACTTAAACACATAGAAATTTGACGTTTGAGAAACATGTATGAACGTCTAATTCTGACATGAGAGTGTGAGAGCTGGTAGTTTAAATCCCCTTCATGAGTTGCCCAGATCGGTTCTTTAAAAACTTCTCAAATGAGAATGGCCTTCATTTCATTCAGGCCTTTGAAGATCTCTCACTCACCATACAACATAACATATCATAATAAATGGAGTGTCTCGGATTGACATACAGAATAATATGAAATACTCTGAAACCAGGTTGATGAGCAGCAGAGACTTCGTCATGAGTCTGGCACACAAGCTACGTGAGAGACATATGATGTCCAAGGCAGCAGCAAAGATTCCACACGAGCCATTGCGCCAGATGCAAGCTACTTGTTAGTGGGAAGTGTTGCAATCAAGTGAAAGTGACCAAGATTTGTGATGACTGTTAGGATAACAGCTAAATGAGATCCAACTGTTGCGGGTAGACACTAAACACGAGCGAAGCCACAAATAACGTGTCAAATAACTGTCATATCAACACTTACATTAATTGTGATGCCATTATTGCTTTTGTTCTGATTTTCACTATTCACAAGCATGCTTGGCACCTAATACAATGATGTTTAGGCTACTGATATTTTCTTTATTGACTGTCTGTCTTGCAGTTTGGGTATTTGCTTTGTCATTATAAAAATATGCGTTTACTGTGGTTCAAAGCACATGCGTTTTGTTCCATAGTTGTAAAAAAGGCACTTCACTAATACAATATGTATTTACACTTGAAATGGTTTTTCATTTTACATATCCTACAGTAACAAACGAATGAAAATTTTATTTTCTTTCAAATATTTACATTTTCTAGGCCTATTCTAATGTTACCTAACACCTTCATAAACACAACCAAATGACATGTCATCGTGTCCAATTAGGCCAGACTTTTCTAGTTAAATGGTGGCTATTGGTACTCGGCGAGGCCTGGCTATTCTACTGATAAATATGCATTATGTCAATTTGACCGTCATGGTGCTTTGAGGATGAAATGCTCCAAAAGTTTTTGTCTTTTATAATATTTGTCTGAAAGTATTGCTAGAGTGTAAAATATACCAGCAGCATATCACCCTGCATACCACTGCTGGCTTGCTTTGAAGCTAAGCAGGGTTGGTCCTGGTCAGTTCCTGGATGGGAGACCAGATGCTGCTGGAAGTGGTGTTGGAGGGCCAGTAGGAGGCAGTTTTCCTCTGGTCTAAAAAAAATATCCCAATGCCCCAGGACACTGCCCTGTGTAGGGGAATGTAAAACTAGTGTCCTGACTCTCTGAGGTCATTAAAGATCCCATGGCACTTATTGTAAGAGTAGGGGTGTTAACCCCAGTGTCCTGGCTAAATTCGCAATCTGGCCCTCAAACCATCACGGACACCTAATAATCCCCAGTTTACAATTGGCTCATTCATCCCCCCTCCTCTCCCCTGTAACTATTCCCTAGGTTGTTGCTTGCAAATGAGAAAGTGTTCTCAATCAACTTACCTGATACAATAACAGATAAATAAATACCAGTTTAGGAAAAGTCAGGGACAGCTGGGTTCTAGGTTTTTATTTAAATTAAGTTATTGAAATTACAAAATTTAAAATGGTCAGATTGACCATCTTGGCAGTTCTAGCGTTGATGCTAATTTCCTGCAATTTTACACATATTGCCATAGGGCAGAAAGGAAAATGTGCAGTTGTATTAGTTAATCTCATGTTGTTCTATACATTTTGCAATGAGGCGTAGAGAATTTGGCATATTTAAAGCAAATTTCCTGCAAGTCTACACATATTGCCAGTTCGAATCTCATCATGGACAACTTAAGCATTTGAGCTAATTAGCAACAATTTACTACTTTTTAGCTAGAGGCATGACAGAGGCATAATCCTGATTTGATTTATGCAGGAAATTAAACAAAGGCAGATGATATATCAGCAATTGTGTACTAGAATTATGGTCAACCTAAAATATTTTCATATAATCATAAATACACTTTATATGGGTTTTATACCAATTTTCTGTATAAATAGCCTCTAAAATATATGTAAACAGACCATAAATGTCTAAAGAATATATATTGGAAAGCTGAGAGTGTGTAACTGGATTCTTCTGTTGAAGGAGAGGCGGACCAAAACGCAGCGTGGTTATTGTGATACATCTTTAATAAAGATGAAAATAGAACAATATACAAAAAAAACAGGAAACGTGAAAACCCAAAACAGCCCTATCTGGTGTCACAAAGACAGGAACAATCACCCACAAACCCCAACACCAAACAGCCCTATCTGGTGTCACAAAGACAGGAACAATCACCCACAAACCCCAACACCAAACAGCCCTATCTGGTGTCACAAAGACAGGAACAATCACCCACCAACCCCAACACCAAACAGCCCTATCTGGTGTCACAAAGACAGGAACAATCACCCACCAACCCCAACACCAAACAGCCCTATCCAGGTGTCACAAAGACAGGAACAATCACCCACAAACCCCAACAACAAACAGGCCTATCTGGTGTCACAAAGACAGGAACAATCACCCACAAACCCCAACACCAAACAGGCTACCTAAATATGGTTCCCAATCAGAGACAATGACTAACACCTGCCTCTGATTGAGAACCATATTAGGCCAAACACAGAAACAGACAAACTAGACACACAACATAGAATGCCCACTCAGATCACACCCTGACCAAACAAAACATAGAAACATACAAAGCAAACTATGGGCAGGGTGTGACAGAGTGCTAAAATATAAAAGAGTGCTAAAATATCAGTACCTGTTGCATTTCCAACTTGTCTAATTCCTATCATCAACTGATTTCAGCCAGTATATGGCTGTGGATTGACTGCATTGTTTGAATGGGATATTGCCATATTGGCAGTTAATTTGAAAGATTTATGGAATCATAACTATAAAACTGGCTAGCTACATTAGCTAACAAACATACAGTGCAGATAAATTCTTCAAATTCATTATTTTACACAATTTATCACAGCACTGGCAAACCATGATTGACCAACTCGCTGACCAAAGTGGCCAACCTTTATCCAATCATATGTAGGTTCATGTCCATTCTAATTCTTAATTACTGCGGGAGCTGCGGGGCAGTGTGGTACGCTAGTGGCTGTGCTCATTTTACTGCAATACTGAAAAGCTACTTTTAATACACAGAAGTAGGCTATAGTTATAGCCCCATCTCCTCCTCTCTCCCTTAGGTTTATGTTGAACTATTCATAGGCTTTGCATAGAGATTTGTGTTCTGCTTCTTTTACAAAATCCTTTATAACAACTGATATAAATCATTCATTCTTGGTTGGTTGGAGACGTGAGAAGAGCTACAGAGCTGTAGTGCTGGAGAGGGCTTGGGGTTGGAGGTGTACAGAGAAATTTTGCCTAATGTGTTTAATGTGCAGTAAATATGGATGACAATACCCAACTGTCAAAAGCATCTTAAAAATGCATATCTTTATAGTAAATAAGTGTGTGATGAATATTTAGTGTTATTGTAAGCTTGTATTGTAAACACATTTGACTATGACACAGCCTCATGTGTTATGTCCCTGCTTCTATTATTTTTAAATCTCTAAATCAGGCTGTATAAAATGAATCATTCAAATACTGAATAATATTATATATATATATATATATTTATATATATATATATATTTTTGTACTAATACAATTGCTCAGAGCAATATATTTTGTTTAATATGATTAAAAAAACTATTCTCAAGAAGATAGGGATCGCCTTCAATTCAGAACACAGGTTTTCAATGCGATTCAAGTCCGGGGACTGAGATGGCCATTGCAAAATGTTGATTTTGGGATCAATTGACCATTTCTTTGAGGAATTTGATGTACAGTACCAGTCAAAGGTTTGGACACACCTTCTCATTCAAGGGTTATTATCAATTTTTACAATTTTCTACATTGTAGAATAATAGTGAAGACATGTAGTAACCAAAAAAGTGTTAAACAAATCAAAATATATTTCAGGTTCTTCAAAGTAGCCACCCTTTGCCTTGATGACAGCTTTGCACACTCTTGACATTCTCTCAACCAGCTTCATGAGGTAGTTACCTGGAACCCATTTCAATTAACAGGTGTGCCTTTTTAAAAGTACATTTGTGGAATATATTTTCTTCTTAATGCGTTTGAGCCAATCAGTTGCGTTGGGGCAAGGTAGGGGTGGTATACAGAAGATAGCCCTTGTAGGTATAATATCAAGTCCATATGTGACTTGTTTCAGGAAACTAGGCATATGCCGCTGGTCACTACCTCACAGTAGAGCAGTTTGAACGTAAACATTAAAAAATTTAAAAAATGTTTTATCAAAATGCCAGTTGTCGAAGTGACACTCAGTCCTCCAGAAAGAGTTTTGAAATCAGTGGAATTAGAGTATGATAGCTAAGGAGATGGAGAAAACACCTTTCTCTGGATGTCTTCAAAGGGCAACCATGGCATCTGTGTCCATCCATGATGTATAAAGGTAAGATAGTCGAGCTACATTTGAAGATATTAAAAATTTCTAATTTTGACAGTTGTTACATTACTGTACTGTTAGCTAGCTAATGTTAGCTGGCTGGCTCGCTAGCTAACGTTACGTGTATGATCTTACTATTTGTATCTCAGAGCCATTTGCTTCGCTGTTAGTTATAGCCTAATAGCCTATAGCCTAACTAACCTGGTTGGTTAGCTACCTGTAGATCCATGCAGGGTAGTAATGTCATGAGTTGGGATTATGGTTCATTGTTTACCTAGCTAGATAGCTAACTAACTAGCTACATGTCTTAACAAAATACTCTACTATGCAAGTAACCATGTCGCGTGCATTCGTATATTCAGTCTGGCCATCTACTCCGATTTCTGATTGGGCCAGAGCGCAGAAAAACTGATGAATTTACGAATGCTTAAAACCTGTTGAATACGGCAAAAAAGTGTAATTAAATTGTTGAACGCAGCACAGTTGCAGTCACCAACGCTCTGGATAACATGAAAACAGCCTAACCAGCTCTGCTGGGTGAGTGAAATGGTCAGAGTGGGGTGTTCTCTCATTTGTGTCTGGAAGTAGCTAGGAAGTTAGCCAATGTTAGCCAGTTAGCTTGGTTGATTGACTGCCATTGTGAGGTCAGAAAGCTCAGATCAACCCTACTCATCGGCCAGAGCATCCAGTGTGCGCTCTGAAAGCTCTGAATTTCCGAATGGACAATCTGACTGAATTGATGAACACCTAGAGCACACTCTGGCACTCCAGATTGAATTCACGAACAAAACCTTCAATTGACTGTCACTGCAACAACTGTTGATAGCCCGAGCGAATTTACCAGCCAGGTCTATCTACTCCGATTTCAGAGCACTCTCGTCTGAGTGTGCCAGAGTGGAGAATAACTGACGGATTTACGAATGCTCAACACACGTTGAATATGCATAGATTGTTGTCAGCAACGCTCCAGATAACATAAAAGCCTAACCAGATCTGCTAGGGCAAGTAATGGTCAGTGAGCTGTTCTCTCATTTGTGACTGGAAGTAGCTAGCAAATTAGTCAGTTAACTTGGATGTTTGACTGCTGCTGTTAGTACAGAACTCTCGGATCAACCCTTAGACCCCCCCATCTCTAACGCTTAAGAGGTTGTGAACGATGCTGAATGGGTGTAGACAAAGAAGAGCTCTCCAGTAGGTACCAAAAATATTCAAAGGCCATTTTCTCAAAAGTTAGGTGACAAGTTTACCAACATTCAAAGCAGAATTACTTTCCCATTGTTCCATTGTTTGGGATGAGTTGGACCGCAGAGGGAAGGAAAAACAGCCAACAAGTTCTCAGCATATGTGAGAACTCCTTCAAGACTGTTGAAAAAGCAATCCAGGTGAAGCTGGTTGAGAGATTGCAGAGTGTGCAAAGCTGTCATCAAGGGCAAAGGGTGACTACATTGAAGAATCTAAAATCTAAAATATATTTTGATTTGTTTAACACTTTTTTCCATGTGTGTATGATATACCATTTTGTAGCTCTGTGTGTCTGCATTTATCCAATGTAAAAAACACAATTGAATTTTTTGATACATACGGCAAAATTATATACTATGGCGGAGACAGCTAAAATAAGCAAAGAGAAAAGACAGTCCATCATTACTTTAAGACATGAAGGTCAGAAAATACAGAACATTTAAAGAACTTTGAAAGTTTCTTCAAATGCAGTTGCAAAAACCATCAAGCGCTAGGATGAAACTGGCTCTCACGAGGGCCGCCACAAGAAAGGAAGACACAGAATTACCTCTGCTGCAGAGGATAAGTTTATTATTGTTAATTGCACCTCAGATTGCAGGCCAAGTAAATGCTTCACAGAGTTCAAGTAACAGACATATCGCCACATCAACTGTTCAGAGGAGACGGAGTAAATCAGGCCTTCATGGTTGAATTGCTGTAAAGAAACCACTACTAAAGGACACCAATAAGAAGAGACTTGAGCAATGGACATTAGACCGGTGCAAATCTGTCCTTTAGTCTGATGTGTCCAAATTTGCAATTTTTGGTTCCAACCACCGTGTCTTTGTGAGACGCACAGTAGGTGAATGGATTATCCCTGTATGTGTGGTTCCCACCGTGATGCATGGAGGAGGTGGTGTGATGGTGTGGGAGTGCTTTGCTGGTGACACTGTGATTTATTTAGAATTCTAGATACATTTAACCAGCATGGCTACCTCAGCATTCTGCACCGGTACACCATCCCATCTGGTTTGGGCTTAGTGGGTCTATCATTTGTTCTTCAACAGGACAATGACCCAACACATCTCCAGGCTGTGTAAGGGCTATTTGACCAAGAAGGAGAGTGATGGAGTGCTGCATCAGATGACTTAGCCTCCACAATCACCCTACCTCAACCCAATTTACATGGTTTGGGATGAATTGGACTGCAGAGGGAAGGAAAAACAGCCAACAAGTTCTCAGTATATGTGAGAACTCCTTCAAGACAGTTGGAAAAGCAATCCAGGTGAAGCTGGTTAACAGATTGCAAAGTGTGCAAGGCTGTCAAGAAATTGCAAAGTTTACAAAGCTGTCAATGCAAAGGGTGGCTACTTTGAAGAATGTAATATACGTTTTACACTTTTCTTTGGTTACTACATGATTCCATGTGTTATTTCATAGTTTTGATGTTTTCACTTTTATTCTCCAATATATAAAACATTTAAAACCCTTGAATGAGTGGGTGTGTCCAAACTTTTGGCTGGTACTATATCTAACTATCTATCTTGTATACATAATTGTAATAGCAGGACACTGTAAAGTCCATTATCCCTCAGAGTATAAAATAGGCTGTTTGAGAAGGTTTGAATCCTAAGCAACCTGCCTACACACCTCGGTGGAAACAACTTGGGAAATAGAAAGGGGACCGCCCTGGTGCGTCAGATGCGAGCTGATCTGGAGGTAGTCATCCGAAATGTTCCCCGGGACAGTGGACTACTCTGACATCACACAGTGGAGGAGTTGGATGTTACAGTGGAAGGAAGACATCAACAACCATATAGAGATGGCCCGGCTCTCTGTCAACCATCTGGTGTTTGCATTTCTCCATGACAGGTGCATTCCCACAATCTGCCACTCTGCCATAAATCACTGTGTCCCTGGGCAGTAACGTAGGGCAGGGTTTTCCAAACTCGATGTAACAAAAGCTAACTCTATTTAGCTAACTCTCGGCCGACAGAAACACGTGTAAAACATCTAAAGACTTACATTGCTATACTGACAGCGTGTCTGTTTCTAAAAAGACGTATTTGGGTGTTTTTTTGAGCTTTTGTTTATGTCTTCTGCGTGCCCTGATACTGCACAACAAGCAATGAGGAAGTGATTCGCAGCAGTGGTAAGTTTCTTCAAAAATAAGCCATATCACAAAAAAGTGTCTGGACCCTTCTATAACATGCCATTTACATAAACAGTTAGATTTACTTCAGGAAAATTCTCCTTTAAGTAACCTTCTGTCTTATGTAACCACACCAAACGTACCATATCATACTCATTTATATTTACTATGTTATGTCTAGTCTATGAAACCAGGCAGGCTCACAGCAAGTTGCATGAACAAGCAATGTTTCTAATGTGGTTTTAACCTGGTGCAGCGTGTGGAGCCCTCTGACTATGTTTTTACTTGTGGATGGCGATTTCAGATTTTATGGAAAAAAAACTTGAAAAAAAAGTAATTTGACACTGTGTTGATCAGTCAGCACATATTTGGATTATAAATGTGACCGACCGCCTTGATTCGGTCTTAAGTAGCAACATTTCCAATGGTGTTTTTTAGATTGGATAAAAGCAGAGACACAGAGCTAAGAAATGGTATGTCATACACTGCATATGAGAAACAATGGGAAAGTAATTCTGAAAGTTGATAAACTTGTAACATAACTTTTGATAAAATGGCCTTTGAATGTTATGGTACCAACTGGAGAGCTCTTCTTTGTCTACACCGATTCAGCCTCGTTCACATCCTCTTAAGCTTTAGCCCAACCCATCTCTTTAATAAGGGTTGATCCGAGCGTTCTGTCCTAACAAGAACAGTCAAGCACCCAAGCTAACTGGCTAACATTAGCTAGCTTGCTAGCTACTTCCAGACACAAATGAGAGAACAGCTCACTGACCATTTTACCCGCCCTAGCAGAGCTGGTTTCGGCTGTTTTTATGTTATCCAGAGAGTTGGTGACTGCAAACTGTGCTGCTGGCAACAATTTACACTTTTTTGCCAATGTTTACTGACACCGGCCATATTCAACAGGTGTTGAGCGTTCGTAAATTCGTCAGTTATTCTGAGCTCTGGCTCACTCAGACGAGAGTGCTCTGAATTCGGAGTAGATAGAGCGAACTTACCAGCTACATCTATCAACAGTTGTCGCAGTGACATTCTATTGAAATGGTTACTTGCATAGTGGAGTATTTTGTGAAAACATTCAGCTAGCTAACTAGGTAAACAATGAATCATAATCCCAACTCATGACGTTACTACCCTGCATGAATCGGCAGGTAGCTAACCAACCAGGTTCATGTTAGCTAGCTAACATTAGGCTATAACTAGCAAAGCAAATGGCTCTGAGATACGTGTATAATCTTATTATTTGTAACATTAGTTAGCAAGCCAGCCAGCTAACATTAGCTAGCTAACAGTACACTTTAACTTGAAGTTAAAATTTGAAATGTGCTCTGTCACAGCCGGCAGCGACCGGGAGGCACATATTGCGGCGTACAATTGGCCCAGCGTCGTCCGGGTTAGGGAGGGTTTGCCCGGCAGGGATATATCCTTGTCTCATCGTGCACTAGCGACTCCTGTGGCGGGCCGGGCGCAGTGCACGCTGACACGGTCACCAGGTGTACGGTGTTTCCACCGACACATTGGTGAAGCTGGCTTCCAGGTTGGATGGCCATTGTGTCAAGAACCAGTGCGGCTTCGTTGGGTTGTGTTTCAGAGGACACATGGCTCCCGACCTTCGCCTCTCCCGAGTCCGTACGGGAGTTGCAGCGATGAGACAAGACTGTAAAGATACCACGAAATGTGGGAGAAAAAAGGGGAGAAAAAAACAAATTAATAAAAAAAATATTTTTAAATGTGTAACATCTGAAAATGTTGCTAGATAGACTATCTTACCTGTATACATCATAGATGGACGCTTCTCCCTGTCACAGATGCCATGGTTTTCCTTAGTTTGAAGATGTAATCCGGAGACAGGTGTTTTCTCCATCTCCTTAGCTATCATAGTCGAATTCCACTTATTTCAAAATTCAGTCCTCCAGAAAGTGGAGAGCAACACTTATGCAGTTCTACTGCGCAATAAATAAAAAAGCTGCGTTATACAGGATTATCTATACATACTGACTAGCTCAAATACATAGAAGCGTGCTATATGGCAGACCAATCCGAACTCATCTCTCAGCATGTTCATGTTACGCTGTCTGTGTGGGTGGACCATTTCAGTTTGTCCGTGATGGGTACGCCAAGGAACTTATAACTTTCTACACTCTCCACTACTGTCCTGTGTATGTGGATAGGGGGGTGCTCCCTCTGCTGTTTCCTGAAGTCCACGATCATCTCCTTTGTTTTGTTGACGTTGAGTATGAGGTTATATTCCTGACACCACACTCCGAGGGCCCTCACCTCCTCCCTGTAGGCTCGTCGTTGTTGGTAATCAAGCCTACCACTGTAGTGTCGTCCGCAAACTTGATTATTGAGTTGGAGTCATGCATGGCCACACAGTCATAGGTGAACAGGGAGTACAGGAGAGGGCTGAGAACACACCCTTGTGGGGCCCCAGTGTTGAGGATCAGGGGGGTGGAGATGTTGTTACCTACCCTCACCACCTGGGGGCAGCCCGTCAGGAAGTCCAGGACCCAGTTGCACAGGGCGGGGTCGAGACCCAGGGTTCCGAGCTTGATGACGAGTTGAGGGTATTATGGTGTTAAATGCTGAGCTGTAGTCGATGAACAGCATTCTCACATAGGTATTCCTCTTGTCCAGATGGGTTAGGGCAGTGTGCAGTGTGATTGCGATTACGTCGTCTGTGGACCTATTGGAGCGGTAAGCAAATTGGAATGGGTCTAGGGTGTCAGGTAGGGTGGAGGTGATATGGTCCTTGACTAGTCTCTCAAAGCCCTTCATGATAACGGAAGTGAGTGCTACGGAGCGGTAGTCGTGTAGTTCAGTTACCTTAGCTTTCTTGGGAACAGGGACAATGGTGGCCCTCTTGAAGCATGTGGGGACAGCAGACTGGGATAAGGATTGATTGAATATGTCAGTAAACACACCAGCCAGCTGGTCTGTGCATGCTCTGAGGACGCGGCTGGGGATGCCGTCTGGGCCTGCAGCCTTGCGAGGGTTGACACGTTTAAATGTTTTGCTCACGTCGGCTGCAGTGAAGGAGAGCCCGCAGGATTTGGTAGCGGGCCGTGTCAGTGGCATTGTAGTGTCCTCAAAGCGAGCAAAGAAGTTGTTTAGTCTGTCTGGAAGCAAGACATCCTGGTCCGCGACGGGGCTGGTTTTCCTTTTATAGTCCGTGACTGACTGTAGATCCTGCCACATACCTCTCGTGTCTGAGCCGTTGAATTGCGACTTGAATCTCTATACTGACGCTTATATCTTGTTTGATTGCCTTGCGGAGGGAATAGCTACACTGTTTGTATTCGGTCATGTTTCCGGTCACCT
Organism: Oncorhynchus kisutch; assembly: GCF_002021735.2. NCBI lineage: Eukaryota > Metazoa > Chordata > Actinopteri > Salmoniformes > Salmonidae > Oncorhynchus > Oncorhynchus kisutch. The sequence goes on from NC_034197.2 coordinate 17,989,376, forward strand.
TGCCCTGATTAAAAGCAGTGGTTCACGCTTTCAGTTTTGCGCGAATGCTGCCATCAATCCACGGTTTCTGGTTTGGGAATGTTTTAATAGACGCTCTGGGCACGACATCGCCGATGCACTTGCTAATAAACCCGCTCACCGAATCAGCGTATTCATCAATGTTGTTGTTCGCCGCAACGCGGAACATATCCCAGTCCACGTGATCGAAGCAATCTTGAAGCATGGAATCCGATTGGTCTGACCAGCGTTGAGCAGACCTGAGCGCGGGAGCTTCCAGTTTTAGTTTCTGTCTATAGGCAGGGAGCAACAAAATGGAGTCGTGGTCAGCTTCTCCGAAAGGAGGGTGAGGTAGGGCCTTACATGCGTTGCAGAAGTTAGAATAACAATGATCTAGTGTTTTGCCAGCCCTGGTTGCACAATCGATATCCTGATAGAATTTAGGGAGCCTTGTTTTCAGATTAGCCTTGTTAAAATCCCCAGCTACAATAAATGCAGCCTCAGGATATGTGGTTTCCAGTTTACATAGAGTCAAATGAAGTTTGTTCAGGGACATCGATGTGTCTGATTGGGAGGGATATATGATTGTGGCTGTGATTATAATCAAAGAGAATTCTCTAGGTAGATAATGCGGTCGGCATTTGATTGTGAGGAATTCTAAGTCAGGTGAACAGAAGGACTTGAGTTCCTGTATGTTGTTATGATCACACCACGTCTCGTTAATCATAAGGCATACACCCCCGCCCTTCTTCTTACCAGAAAGATGCTTATTTCTGTTGCCGCGATGCGTGAAGTAACCAGCTGGCTGTACCGACTCCGATAGCGTGTCTCGAGTGAGCCATGTTTCCGTGAAACAAAGAACGTTACAGTTTCTGATGTCTCTCTGGAAGTCTACCCTTGCACGGATTTCGTCTACCTTGTTGTCAAGAGACTGGACATTGGCGAGAAGTATACTCGGGAGCGGTGCACGATGTGCCCGTCTACGGAGCCTGACCAGAAGGCCACTCCGTCTGCCCCTTCTACGGTGTCTTTGTTTTGGGTCGCCGGCTGGGATCCGATCCATTGTCCTGTGTGGTGGGCAAAACAGAGGATCCGCTTCGGGAAAGTCGTATTCCTGGTTGCAATGTTGGTGAGTTGACGTTGCTCTTATATCCAATAGTTCCTCCCGACTGTATGTAAACTGAGTTAGGTTTGTAGGCCTCCTTGCTCACACACTCTTTTTCAGTTCTGCCCACAAATCTTCTATAGGATTGTGGTCAGGGCTTTGTAATGGCCACTCCAATACCTTGACTTTGTTGCCCTTAAGCCATTTTGCCACAACTTTGGAAGTGTCCTTGGGGTCATTGTCCATTTGAAAGCTTTAACTTCCTGGCTGATGTCTTGAGATGTTGCTTCAATATATCCACATCATTTTCCTTCCTCATGACACCATATATTTTGAGAAGTGCACCAGTCCCTCCTGCAGCAAAGCCCCCCTACAACATGATGCTGCCACCCCCGTGCTTCACGGTTGGGATGGTGTTCTTCAGCTTGCAAGCCTCCTCCTTTTTCCTCCAAACATAACGATGGTCATTATGGCAAACAGTTCTATTTTTGAAACATCAGACCAGAGGACATTTCTCCAAAAAGTATGATCTTTGTCCCCATGTACAGTTGCAAACCGTAGTCTGGCTTTTTTATGGCGGTTTGGAGCAGTGGCATCTTCCTTGCTGAGAGGCCTTTCAGGTGCTGACAATATAGGACTCGTTTTACTGTGGATATAGATACTTTTGTACCTGTTTCTTCCAGCATCTTTACAAGGTCCTTTGCTGTTGTTCTGGAATTGATTTGCACTTTTCGCACCAAAGTACATTCATCTCTAGGAAACAGAACACGTCTCCTTCCTGAGCGGTATGACGGCTGCATGGTCCCATGGTGTTAATACTTGCATACTATTGTTTTTACAGATGAACGTGGTACCTTCAGGCATTTGGTAATTGCTCCCAAGGATGAACCAGTCTTGTGGAGGTCTACAATTGTTTTTCTGAGGTCTTGGCTGATTTCTTTTGATTTTCCCATGATTTCAAGCAAAGGCACTGAGTTTGAAGGGAGGCCTTGAAATACATCCACAGGTACACCTCCAATTCACTCAAATTATGTCAATTAGCATATCAGAAGCTTCTAAAGCCATTACATATTTTTCTGGAATTTTCCTAGCTGTTTAAAGGCACAGTCAACTTAGTGTATGTAAACTTCTGACCCAATGGATTTGTGATACAGTGAATTATAAGTGAAATAATATGTCTGTAAAACGGCCACACTAATTAGTGTGGCCGTTTCCCAAAATGTTTTTTTTTTTTCTTAACGTAACTAAGAAAGTATGATATATTGTGCCATACACATTAGCTAGCCATACACATTAGCTAACGTTAGTCTTACAATAAGTAAGGTTACTTAGCTAGCTAAAGTTAATTGGCAATTAATCATAGCAGCCAAGAAAGTTTGCTAGTTTATGTTTGCATATTTGTTTTTGCTCCGATTACACGTGTCTAGATCAGCAGTTCACACATGAGTGTGCATATGTGATTTCATAGTTTTGATGTCTTCACTATTATTCTACAATGCAGTAGCTGTGTCCAAACTTTTGACTGGTCCTGTATATATTTTCAGAATTTTGCTTTGTCATTGTGGGTAATTGTGTGTCGATTGATGAGGGGGGGAAACTATTTAATCCATTTCAGAATAAGCTGTAACGTAACAAAAAGTGGACAAAGTCAAGGGATTTGAATACTTTCTGAATGCACTGTATAATAGACGTGACGATCATTGCGTCTATAATGACGCACTGGAGGACTTCGGTTAAGACCCTTTCACATAGGTTCTGTAGTGCAATATTGTTGATATTTTTCTTCATCCTAAAATGGAAGAAATTAGATCACGAAATAGACACTTTGTTCTAGACCTAAGTTACTGCTTGAATGATGTCATTACAATCATCACATAATTATACAGCCAGCTTTGCCTGATATTGCCTCTTATAAGAATACTATAATACTGGATGATGCTCTTAAGACCACCAATCAATCAACAAACAGGATATTTAGGAGAGTAAAATAATTAAGTTCTGAAACCTGCATGCCCTCCAGGCCTTGGAAGGGATGCTAGAATTTTGCTAGTGGAATTTGTAATGCAGTGAGTTTCCAGCACCGCAGAGAAAACAGGGATAAATCGAGTTTATTGGTGATTGAACCGAACATGATCCCAATGCTCCCAAGGAACTGAGCACAACTGTTTGCCTCGCATGTTGTCAAGGAAACCAAGCAGCCAGCTGAGGTAAGGAGGGTGTTTAAACCTCATGCTCACCTCAGTCGGTGTGTGTGTGTGTGTGTGTGTGTGTGAATCAAAGAAAGGTTAACCACAATAACAACCATACATTGTTTTCTATTTTAATTGCATGAAACATGAAAGCTTTCTTAAGCCTCGATCACACCAAAAGCATCATTTAATTTCGGTACACCAGAAGTACATTCATTTCCAATGGAGCGCTGCGTTTGTCTTGCAGCATTGCTTTGCAGAGGTAGTTGCAGTGCGTTCTGTGTGGTACATACATTGGACTTATCAAACGTATGCATCAAACTGCATTGTGTAGACGGCTTGACAGAAATGGTAGCAGAAGTTGAATCCAGATGATGCTGCATCCTATTTTGCGCAATGACGCTGTCGGTGTGGTTAAGGCGTAAGGCGTCTATCATCTGAGTGGGCGGTATAGGGCCGCAATTCAGCAGCATTTCCAGTGCTGTGGAGTTAATAACATATTTTGATAATATGGAGTCAATATCATTGAATTAAATCAGTTGAAAAAAATCTGGTCCAGGACACATAGGATGTCATGGTTTGAAAGATGACTATCAGGAAATCTAAACCTTGATATGGCTATTCTTTTACACTAGTTCAGCTGGATCCCATTCTCAGATATTTTTTGCTACTAGTATCTGGGATTGTAACCAAGACAGATGCGTCTGAACAAAATGTCTTCCACAAGGGTTTCAAAGAAATACCACTCAGGGGACTCTCGATTAAATATCTTGGAATTAAGACTTGTCTTTTCCCTATTGATTTGACAGCTAGATCAAGACCTAAGTACTCCCAGACCCCAAGGTAAAACGCCTAATTTTATGGACCTCAGAGCCAGTGTGAGGATAGGACCCCATGTCCTTTACAACCTCAAGCAGTCAACAGTAGACCAATAGACATAGAGACAACGGGGGGAATGTACAATATCACTTGTATGTGCAATCATCTTAAAATCGTGAATTTGTTACTGCTCCCTGTTTTCTGAAACATTGGTCAATATTGTTGACAATAAAAGCGGTTTGTGTCATTCGACCATAACACATCACACATTAAATCTTATTCACTGTGACATGGTTTTCAAAGAAGCTTGATACATGTTACCGGTGTACCCTTCAAATCCCTTACTTTATTGTATGTAGGAGGAAACGAAGAGACGCCATGTCTATGTGTGTCCCAAATGGCACCCTATTCCCTACACGTACCGTAGATAGTGTACTACTTTGGGCAAAAGTAGTGCACTATATAGGGAATAGGGTGCCATTTGGAATGCAAACCCAGGAGTATCAACTGCTGCTGTGCCCTTCTCATTACTCTGGTCAGGCTGCTGCTGCCTGCCAGCACTCCATCACACACAGCCATCAAACCAATGTCAACTTGCACCATGACACACATCTCCACAAGGACACACGTCACATCCCACCCCACACTTCCAGACTTACACTGCTTTTCATAATGCATATCAACCTGAGAGAGAGCTATAGAGGAATATCTATCATTACAATGACACACCCATTCATCTACAGTATATGAAAAACATACACTACTGTTCAAAAGTTTGGGGTCACTTAGAAATGTCCTTGTTGTTGTCACTTAGAAATGTCATTTTTTTGTCAATTAAAACATCAAATTTATCAGAAATACAGTTTAGACATTGTTAATGTTGTAATTGACTATTGTAGCTGGAAACAGCATTTTTTTATGGAATATCTACACAGGCGTACAGAGGCCCATTATCAGCAACCATCACTCCTGTGTTTCAATGGCACATTGTGTTAGCTAATCCAAGTTTATCATTTTAAAAGGCTAATTGATCCTTAGAAAACCATTTTGCAATTATGTTAGCACAGCTGAAAACTGTTGTGCTGATTTAAAGAAGCAATAAAACTGGCCTTCTTTAGACTAGTTGAGTATCTGGAGCATCAACATTTGGTGGTTCAATTACAGGCTCAAAATGGCCAGAAACAAAGATATTTCCTCTGAAACTATCCTATATTCTTGCTCTGAGAAATGAGGGCTATTCCATGCGAGAAATTGCCAAGAAACTGAAGATCTCGTACAACACTGTGCACTACTCCCGTCACAGAACAGCACAAACTGTCTCTAACCAGAATAGAAAGAATGATCACATGAAGATCCTAGATCTGTACCCATGAGCCCCCTCTCTTTCTATTTACTGTAACCAGCATCTTCACCCACTGAGCACCCCTGAACACACTGTTCACACCCCTCGTTGGTGCAGAGGATTTTGCAGGTTTAAAGCTTATTTCCTGCAATTCTACACATTTTGTCATGGGGTGAAAAGAAAATTGTGCAGTTTTAAAGCACATTTTCTTGCAATTCTATACATTTTGCCATGTCTAATGTGTAGTCATGTGATATGAATGACAAAAAAAGGACAACTATCTATGGGCTAAAAAAACTAAATAAAAAAAACATTAGCTGACATGGGCTAGTTGATCTGGACATTTCTGACAAGTTATAAATAGTTCTCTAAGGTATGCAATGACTAACATGACAAGAGGAGCTGATGATGCACTACCCCATTTAGAAACTGCACCTTGTCCATTCTACTATTACAATTTTCAAGAGTACGTTTGGAAACTTACTCTCCCACAGTTTGGGAACCACTGCATTAGAGCACAGTACAGTAAAAGGAAAGTAGAGTATAGTTCAGTACAGTAGGCCTATAGTAAATTACAGTGCAGTAGAGCACAGTAGAGTGCAGTACTGTGCAGTGGAGTAGCATGAAGTGGAGTAAAGTTCAGTACAGGACACAGTAGAGCACACGAGTTGAGTACACGATAATGTACTGTACTGAACTATACTCTATTGTACTGTACTGAACTCTGCTGCACTGTATTGTACTAAACTGTACTCAACTTGACTATATTCTACTCTACCATTCTGTACTTTGATGTCCAAACTTTTGAAACATAGACATCTATGATTGGTTAAGATAATTATGCATTTCTGTATAGTACAGATCAGGGACCCATGATGCAATTCTGTTACAGGATCAACTTCACTTACTGTAGTTCAATAACCAAAATAGATATTTTCAAACTCAAGGTGTCATGTCATAGCTGACACCCCATTCTTTTTGCAGACATTGTTGAATCTTAATTTAGACCAGATATTTTACAAAGATTTTGGAAAACGTGGTCGCATAAAAAGAATTGTCAGCACAGTTCTTCCAGTAAATGTGCTTCTGAAAAATGTTGTGTAAATGGTTAAGATTGGTAATTGTGGGAAGTATATGTATATGAATTGTGTAGAAGTATATGGTTTGGCATACATTTGAAGTAAAAATCTGAGTCACCGCAATACTGATACTGTGGAATTGCCCTCAACCTACCTCAAGATGTTCTTTACATGCCCAGGGCCAATGCTACACACAGAGATGGAATGGCACAGGTAGATTCTGGAGGAGTTGTGATCATGTCCTAAAAAGGATATCCTGCAACAACATAATGGTGCATTGAGTATAGGGATCAGTTTTCTTTGCGTGTTTGAATTTGCATCTTTTGTAAATCGAGCTTAATCAGTCTGAGTTCCGATAGAGTGATGTGATACATTAAAATAGAGTTGGCTGTAATAAGTAATGGTCACTCAGACAATTGAATGAAATAAGCAGCAAATTCAATAAGAAGCACTGGGTATAAGCTGCTGACATAACCTCCATTGATACATGTAGACAATAAAGAGCTTTCAGGCAATGAACCCAGGGTTGAGCCTCCTGAGTGGCGCAAAACTACCTCCATATCTCCCTTATTTTATATTGGTTACCATCAGACGAGTCCCGTGACACTTATGGGGGTCTTAGAGCAAAACGGCGAACACCATTGTGTTCGTGAAAATCTCCCCATAGAGTGGACATATTAGTTTCTAGGCCAAACGGTTTCGAGCTGTTACAGACGTTTTCGTGAGGTCTCATGGTCTGACAAACACCACTGTAGATTGTCTGTAGCCTGCGGAAGGCCGACATAGGCAGATGCTGTTGAAACGCAGCCCATGCAAAAACGAGATGTCTCGTTAAACTGACAGATTTTGATGGGGATTTTTAAAATTATTTTACTTAGATTGATGCATGGGTACGTCAATAAACTCTTGAGGATTTTAACTCGGGTCAGAATCGGGGCCTGAGCACATAAATAATGTAGAGGTTACACTTCCTCTTTCAAGTCTAGATCAGTCAGAGGGAGAGATCAGCACTTTTTGGTGCCAGTGTGCCCTCGCCCTCCAAAAGGCTTTGATAATGGAACAGGGTATGTCAATTCTGACCACATGTTGAGTGCCAGGCCTTGATCAGTGGAACAAAGTGGCCAGGTACAGTCAATAGTGGTGTCCATGTCCCGTGGATCAAACCCCAGGAAAAGAACTGTGGCTAATGAGTTACAGTCCAATACATCAATCTCCTCTCACCTTTTCTCACCTCCCTTTATGCGCTTCAAACTTTGTAGAATAACCTAGTAGTAGAAGGACAAGAAAAAGTGAAGGGATCTCGTTGTTGCCTTATGGCCCAAATTAGATGACGTGGATTAATTAAGAGAAGTAAGTAAACGTCTCAGAGTAGACCAGCTCAAGTCAGTACAAGACAAGAGCAGCATAAACTTGGCCTGAAAAAACCTTGCACAGGCCTGATTCTCCATCCTCATCATGATGACTCCTACAGAGGCTTCCTCTGTGGTCTGCCCTCCTCCTCATTCTCCTCCTTCACTGTCTCCTCCTCCATCACCATCCAGCTCCACTATATCATCCTCCCCCATCCTATTTGCCTGCCTCCCAGGACCTGAGCACCTGACTCTTGCGCCGTTGTTGCCAAGCCTGGCCCCTGGAGAGGAGACTGTCCCCACCAACTAACTGAACCATACATTCTAATCCCTCCCTGAGTACCATGCAACAGCAGCGAGGGGGAACAAGGAAGGATTGAGCAGAAGGACATGTTGGTCTCAACAAAGTTGAGAGAGAGAACCAAATCATGAGAAAACAAAAAGAGAATTACTTGACACATTGAAAGAATTTACCAAACAACAGAGCAAACTAAGATGTTATTTGGCCCTACACAGAGTAGACAGTGGCAGAATACCTGACCACAGTGGCTGACCCAAAGTTAAGGAAATCTTTGACTATGTACAGAATCAGTGTGCATAGCATTGCTATTGAGAAAGGCCGCCGAAGGCAGACCTGGCTCTCAAGAGAATACAGGCTATGTGCACACTGCCCACAAAATGAGGTGGAAACGGAGCTGCACTTCCTAACCTCCTGCCAAATGTATGACCATATTAGAGAGGCACACAGTTGAAGTCGGAAGTTTACATACACCTTCGCCAATGACATTTTAACTCAGTTTTTCACAATTCCTGACATTCAATCACAGTAAAAATTCCCTGTCTTAGGTCAGTTAGGATCACCACTTTATTGTAAGAATGTGCAATGTCAGAATAATAGTAGAGAATAATTTACTTCAGCTTTTATTTCTTTCATCACATTCCTAGTGGGTCAGAAGTTTACATACACTCAATCAGTATTTGGTAGCATTGCCTTTATATTGTTTAACTTAGGTCAAACATTTAGGGTAGCCTTCCACAAGCTTCCCACCATAAGTTGGGTGAATTTTGGCCCATTCCTCCTGACAGAGCTGGAGTAACTGAGTCAGCTTTGTAGGCCTCCTTGCTCGCACACGCTTTTTCAGTTCTGTCCACAAAGTTTCTATAGGATTGAGATCAGGGCTTACCTTGACTTTGATGTCCTTAAGCCATTTTGCCACAACTTTGGAAGTATGTTTGGGGTCATTTGCAACCAAGCTTTAACTTCCTGACTGATGTCTTGAGTTGTTGCTTCAATATATCCACATCATTTTCCTACCTCATGATGTCATCTATTTTGTGAAGTGCACCAGTCCCTCCTGCAGCAAAGCACCCCCACAACATGATGCTGCCACCCCCGTGCTTCATGGTTGGGATGGTGGTCTTCGGCTTGCAAGCCTCCCCCTTTTTCCTCCAAACATAACGATGGTCATTATGGCCAAACAGTTCTATTTTTGTTTCATCAGACCAGAGGACATTTCTACAAAAAGTAAAGTAAAGTACAAAAAGAGGACAATCTGGTCTGATGACAATCTCATCAGACCAGAGGACAATCTTTTACGATCTTTGTCCCCATGTGCAGTTGCAAACAAAGTCAGGCTTTTTTATGGCAGTTTTGAAGCAGTGGCTTCTTCCTTGCTGAGCGGTCTTTCAGGTTATGTCGACAGAGGACTCGTTTTACTGTGGATAATTATACTTTTGTACCCATTTCCTTCAGAATCTTTACACGGTCCTTTGCTGTTGTTCTGGGACTGATTTGCACTTTTCATACCAAAGTACTTTCATCTCTAGGAGACAGAACGCGTCTCCTTCCTGAGTGGTATTACAGCTGCGTCGTCCTATGGTGTTAATACCTGCGTACTATTGTTTGTACAGATGAACGTGGTACCTTCAGGCGTTTGGAAATTGCTACCAAGGATGAACCAGACTTATGGAGGTCTACACATTTTCTTGGCTGATTTCTTTTGATTTTCCCATGACGTCAAGCAAATTGAGTTTGAAAGTAGGCCTTGAAATACATCCACAGGTACACCTCTAATTGACTCAAATTATGTCAATTAGCCTATCAGAAGCTTCTAGAGCCATGACATCATTTTCTGCAATTTTCCAAGCTGTTTAAAGGCACAGTCAACTGAGTGTATGTAAACTTCTGACCCACTGGAATTGTGATACAGTGAATTATAAGTGAAATAATCTGTCTGTAAACAATTGTTGGAAAAATGACTTGTCATGCACAAAGTAGATTTCCTAACCGACTTGCCAAAACTATAGTTTGTTAACAAGTTTTAATGACTCCAACTTAAGTGTATGTAAACTTCCGACTATATACTGTATATATATATATACAGTATATACAGTGCCTTGCGAAAGTATTCGGCCCCCTTGAACTTTGCTATTTGGCCCTACACAGAGTACACAGTGGCAGAATACCTGACCACAGTGCATTTATACGGAGACTTGATTACACACAGGTGGATTGTATTTATCATCATTAGTCATTTAGGTCAACATTGGATCATTCAGAGATCCTCACTGAACTTCTGGAGAGTGTTTGCTGCACTGAAAGTAAAGGGGCTGAATAATTTTGCACGCCAATTTTTCAGTTTTTGATTTGTTAAAAAAGTTTGAAATATCCAATAAATGTCGTTCCACTTCATGATTGTGTCCCACTTGTTGTTGATTCTTCACAAAAAAATACAGTTTTATATCTTTATGTTTGAAGCCTGAAATGTGGCAAAAGGTCGCAAAGTTCAAGGGGGCCGAATACTTTCGCAAGGCACTGTATATATCCCTCAGATTACACAGACCCACAAAGAATTCGAAAAACAAATCCAATTTTGATATACTCCCATATCTATTGGGTGAAATACCACAGTGTGCAATCATAGCAGCAATATGTGTGACCTGTTGCCACAAGAAAAGAGCAACCAGTGAAGAACAAACACCATTGTAAATACAACCTATATTTATGTTTATTTATTTTCCCTTTTGTACTTTAACTATTTGCACATCATTACAACAATATGACATTTGAAATGTGTGTAATGTGTACATGTTATGTGTGTAATGTTTACAGTTCATTTTTTGTTTATTATCTGCTTCACTTGCTTTGGCAATGTAAACATATGTTTCCCAGGCCAATAAAGCCCTGAAATTGAATTGAGAGAGAGAGAGACAGAGAGTAGACTATAGTAATAGTAGAAAGAGAAGTAGACAGTAATAGACAGACAAGGAGATAGACATAATAGAATAGAAGAATGTGAGAGAAAGAGAAACCAGAAGAGACCTTAGAAAATAAACTGAGAAGAAGACGAGACAGAGAGGGCAAACCGAGAAGGAGAGATAGACAGAGACAGTGGTGCACGATGAACGAAAGTGTGATGAGTTGAGGGCATCTTATCTCAGAAGACCAAAAGCATGATCAAAAACACTAAGACAGTGTGTCAATGCATCTTATGGTGGGGACATGATAAATAAATAAATAACGGGGTGTCAGTGATGGTGTCTCCCTTAGTCATGGTTAGTGATGCTTGCCTTGTGGTGGCTGTTTTGGCCTCGCTCCAGTGACTGAAGACGGATTGGTTGTTTAGCAACAAAACCAACGAGTGCGCAACTATGGGGCAAAACGGACATGGTTGGCATAGATTGTTGACTTCATGTAAACTATATTTGGTCTCCAATGTTTATTGAACACAAATAAAGTTGCACAATGAGCACTTGTTGCACATTACAGTTGTTGGTTAGTTACCTAGTTACCTAATACCTAATTTTAGCCATGCTAGCATCGATGTGAAATCAGTTAAAACACCTCAAAACAAAACATGGTATCAAGAACAGGATACAACTAGCCGAAACAGGCCACTTACAATTCACCACATGGCATTTTCTTGTCATTGTTGCTAGCTATCTGTCCATCCACAATCATAACAAGACACGGCCTTCTGCCCCATTGAAGGGTGCATCCGTCTGTAAACAAGGGCACCCTCATAGACGTCATCCTGACCAACTGGCCCTCCAAATACACCTCCGCTGTCTTCAACCAGGATCTCAGCGATCACTGCCTCATTGCCTGTATCCGCTACGGAGCCGCAGTCAAACGACCACCCCTCATCACTGTCAAACGCTCCCTAAAACACTTCTGTGAGCAGGCCTTTCTAATCGACCTGGCCCGGGTATCCTGGAAGGACATCGACCTCATCCCGTCAGTTGAGGATGCCTGGTCATTCTTTAAAAGTAACTTCCTCACCATTTTAGATAAGCATGCTCCGTTCAAAAAATGCAGAACTAAGAACAGATACAGCCCTTGGTTCACCCCAGACCTGACTGCCCTCGACCAGCACAAAAACATCCTGTGGCGGACTGCAATAGCATCGAATAGTCCCCGTGATATGCAACTGTTCAGGGAAGTCCGGAACCAATACACGCAGTCAGTCAGGAAAGCTAAGGCCAGCTTCTTCAGGCAGAAGTTTGCATCCTGTAGCTCCAACTCCAAAAAGTTCTGGGACACCGTGAAGTCCATGGAGAACAAGAGCACCTCCTCCCAGCTGCCCACTGCACTGAGGCTAGGTAACACGGTCACCACTGATAAATCCATGATTATCGAAAACTTCAATAAGCATTTCTCAACGGCTGGCCATGCCTTCCGCCTGGCTACTTCAACCTCGGCCAACAGCTCCGCCCCCCCCCCGCAGCTCCTCGCCCAAGCCTCTCCAGGTTCTCCTTTAACCAAATCCAGATAGCAGATGTTCTGAAAGAGCTGCAAAACCTGGACCCGTACAAATCAGCTGGGCTTGACAATCTGGACCCTCTATTTCTGAAACTATCTGCCACCATTGTCGCAACCCCTATTACCAGCCTGTTCAACCTCTCTTTCATATCGTCTGAGATCCCCAAGGATTGGAAAGCTGCCACAGTCATCCCCCTCTTCAAAGGGGGAGACACCCTGGACCCAAACTGTTACAGACCTATATCCATCCTGCCCTGCCTATCTAAGGTCTTCGAAAGCCAAGTCAACAAACAGGTCACTGACCATCTCGAATCCCACCGCACCTTCTCCGCTGTGCAATCTGGTTTCCGAGCCGGTCATGGGTGCACCTCAGCCACACTCAAGGTACTCAACGATATCATAACCGCCATCGATAAAAGACAGTACTGTGCAGCCGTCTTCATCGACCTTGCCAAGGCTTTCGACTCTGTCAATCACCATATTCTTATCGGCAGACTCAGGAGCCTCGGTTTTTCGGATGACTGCCTTGCCTGGTTCACCAATTACTTTGCAGACAGTGTTCAGTGCGTCAAATCCGAGGGCATGCTGTCTGGTCCTCTGGCAGTCTCTATGGGGGTGACACAGGGTTCAATTCTCGGGCCGACTCTTTTCTCTGTGTATATCAATGATGTTGCTCTTGCTGCGGGCGATTCCCTGATCCACCTCTACGCAGACGACACCATTCTATATACCTTCGGCCCGTCTTTGGACACTGTGCTATCTAACCTCCAAACAAGCTTCAATGCCATACAACACTCCTTCCGTGGCCTCCAACTGCTCTTAAACGCTAGTAAAACCAAATGCATGCTTTTCAACCGGTCGCTGCCTGCACCCGCATGCCCGACTAGCATCACCACCCTGGATGGTTCCGACCTAGAATATGTGGACGTCTATAAGTACCTAGGTGTCTGGCTAGACTGCAAACTCTCCTTCCAGACTCATATCAAACATCTCCAATCGAAAATCAAATCAAGAGTTGGCTTTCTATTCCGCAACAAAGCCTCCTTCACTCACACCGCCAAGCTTACCCTAGTAAAACTGACTATCCTACCGATCCTCGACTTCGGCGATGTCATCTACAAAATGGCTTCCAACACTCTACTCAGCAAACTGGATGCAGTCTATCACAGTGCCATCCGTTTCGTCACTAAAGCACCTTATACCACCCACCACTGCGACTTGTATGCTCTAGTCGGCTGGCCCTCGCTACATATTCGTCGCCAGACCCACTGGCTCCAGGTCATCTACAAGTCCATGCTAGGTAAAGCTCCGCCTTATCTCAGCTCACTGGTCACGATGGCAACACCCATCCGTAGCACGCGCTCCAGCAGGTGTATCTCACTGATCATCCCTAAAGCCAACACCTCATTTGGCCGCCTTTCGTTCCAGTACTCTGCTGCCTGTGACTGGAACGAATTGCAAAAATCGCTGAAGTTGGAGACTTTTATCTCCCTCACCAACTTCAAACATCAGCTATCTGAGCGGCTAACCGATCACTGCAGCTGTACATAGTCTATTGGTAAATAGCCCACCCTTTCTCACCTACCTCATCCCCATACTGTTTTTATTTATTTACTTTTCTGCTCTTTTGCACACCAATATTTCTACCTGTACATGACCATCTGATCATTCATCACTCCAGTGTTAATCTGCAAAATTGTAATTATTTGCCTACCTCCTCATGCCTTTTGCACACATTGTATATAGACTCCCCCTTTGGTTTCTACTTTGGTTTCTACTGTGTTATTGACTTGTTAATTGTTTACTCCATGTGTAACTCTTTGTTGTCTGCTCACACTGCTATGCTTTATCTTGGCCAGGTCGCAGTTGCAAATGAGAACTTGTTCTCAACTAGCCTACCTGGTTAAATAAAGGTGAAATAAAAAAAATAAAAAAAATAAATAAATCGTTCTCGGCAAACATGTTCATTGTGCATGTTATATAGTGAGATAGAAATTAAAGCATGACCATGGGGGAAAAAACTGGAATAAAATCTTGAGGTTACACGTGATGGAATGTTTTAACGTTCAATACAGTCATTGCTATTTAGACGTATAGTGTTTTTTGTTCCAACTCAGGCTGCGTCATATGACTTGCTGGGTATTCAACTATAGTGAAATGATTTGTCAGTGCATCTGCCAGTATTGTTGTGGCAGGGTTGAAAAATTCGGGGAACTTTCAATATATTCCCTGTTTTGCAGAAATCCTGGTTGGAGGATTCTGAATTTCTTGCTTATTCCCTCTTAATAAGAAAGTGGGCAGATGAAGCAGATGATAAGCAACAGTACTGTTTTGCTAGCGTAGACTGGAATATGTTCAGGGATTCTTCCAAAGGCATTGAGGAGTACACCACATCAGTCACTGGCTTCCTCATTAAGTGCATCGATGACATCATCCCCACAGTGACTGTACATACATTTAATAAAAAACTAAAACATTATTTAACCTTCATTTAACTAGGCAAGTCAGTTAAGAACAAATTCTTATTTACAATGACGGCCTACACCAGCCAAACTCGGATGGCGCCGGGCCAATTGTGCACCACCCTGTGGGACTCCCGATCACGGCCAGTTGTGATACAGCCTGGATTCAAACCAGGGTGTCTGTAGTGTCACCTCGAGCACTGAGATTCTGTGCCTTAGACCGCTGCCCCACTCGGGAGCCCTACATACCCCAACCAGAATCCATGCATTACAGGCAACATCCGCACTGAGCTAAAGGGTAGAGATGCCACTTTCAAGGAACGGGACACTAACACAGAAGCTTATAAGAAATCCCGCTTTGCCCTCCAACGAACCATCAAACAGGCAAAGCATCAATACAGGACTAAGATTGAATCGTACTACACCGGCTCCGACGCTCGTCGGATGTGGCAGGGCTTGCACACTATTACAGACTACAAAGGGAAGCACAGCAAGCTGCCCAGTGACACGAGCCTACCAGATGAGCTAAATAACTTCTATGCTCGCTTCGAGGCAAGTAACACTGAAGCATTCATGAGAGAATTAGCTGTTCCGGCTATGTGATCACGCTCTCCGTAGCCGATGTGAGTTAGACCTTTAAACAGGTCAACATTCACAAGGCCGCAGGATTACAAGGACGTGTACTCCAAGCATGCGCTGTCCAACTGGCAAGTGTCTTCACTGACATTTTCAACCTGTCCCTGAAATAGTCTGTAATACCAACATGTTTCCAGCAGACCACCATAGTCCCTGTGCCCAAGAACACTAAGGTAACCTAAATGACTACCGACCCGTAGCTCTCACGTCTGTAGCCATGAAGTGCGTTGAAAGGCTGGTCATGGCTCACATGAACACCATTATCCCAGAAGCTCTAGACTCACTCCAATTTGCATACTGCCCCAACAGACCCACAGATGATGCAATCTCTATTGCACTCAACACTGCCCTTTCCCACCAGGACAAAAGGAAAAGCTATGTGAGAATGCTATTCATTGACTACAGCTCAGCGTTCAACACCATAGTGCCCTCAAAGCTCATCACTAAGCTAAGGACCCTGGGACTAAACACCTCCCTCTGCAACTGGATCCTGGACTACCTGACGGGCCACCCCCAGCTGGTAAGGGAGGGTAACTAAACATCTGCCATGCTGATCCTCAACACGGGGGCCCCTCGGGTACGTCCTCAGTCCCCTCCTGTACTCCCTGTTCACTCATGACTGCATGGCCAGGCATGACTCCAACACCATCATTAAGTTTGCAGATGACACTACAGTGGTAGGCCTGATCACCAACAACGATGAGACAGCCAATAGGGAGGTGGTCAGAGACCTGGCTTTGTGGTGCCAGGACAACGACCTCTCCCTCAACGTGGTCAAGACAAAAGAGATGATTGTGGACTACAGGACAAGACCGAGCATGCCCCATTCTCATCGACTGGGCTGCAAGTGGAGCAGGTTGAGAGCTTCAAGTTCCTTGGTGTCCACATCACCAACAAACTAACATGGTCCAAGCACACCAAGACAGACGTGAAGAGGGCACGACAAAGCCTATTCCCCCTCAGGAGACTGAAAAGATTTGGGGTGGGTCCTCAGATCCTCAAAGGGTTCTACAGCTGCACCATTGAGAGCATTCTGACGAGTTGCATCACTGCAACTGCTCGGCCTCCGACTGCAAGGCACTACAGAGGGTAGTGCGCACGGCCCAGTACATCACTGGAGCCAAGCTTCCTGCCATCCAGGACCTCTATACCAGGCGGTGTCAGAGGAAGGCCCTACAAATTGTCATAGACTCCAGCCACCCTAGTCATGGACTGTTCTCCCTGCTATCGCACGGCAAGCGGTACCGGAGCGCCAAGTGTAGGTCCAAAAGGCTTCTTAGCAGCTTCTACCCCCAAGCCTAAGACTAATAAAAGGGCTACCCAGACCCCTCTTTTATGCTGCTGCTACTCTCTGTTTATTATCTATGCATAGGCCAAAACATTCATATCCACCACTGTTAAAAACTGCTTACATTAGACACTGCTGCTGTACTGAGGTGACATTGTAAATACAGTGGAACCTCATCCGATCGTCATGGAGACAAGGGCTGATTGAAGCGATGCCATGTATGAGGAAATAGGCAGCGAGAGAGAGGGAGGGAAAGACGGAGAGAGAAGGAGGGAGGGATGGATGGAGAGAGAGAGTTATCCTCTAGCCTTGGCAAGACACAGAGAGATGATCAGGCTGCTCACAAAGATGGAACACACCATACTTTTTTCACTCACTAACTTTACCCAGGTGATCCATCCATTCATCCATCCATTCATATATTTTCTTTCATCAGATGACCTACTGTGCTGCGAATACCTTTAGGAATGTGAAAGTAATGGGTCCACAAACAAGAAGTGCTTGAAAGGCAATTAGATTTAAGCAGAAGGACTATGTCATCATGTCTGATACCGAGGTGTCAATGAAGAGCATGATCAAAGACGTGCCAGCTGTCTTATTGTCATGTTGAAGCTTTTCTATTTCTGTATCTTATGCAACAAATCCTGGAGGAAGGCAACATATACAGTAACACAGCAAGAAATTAGTTGAAATCTAAGAATGATTGCAGAACTACACACGCACACTCACAAATCACTCAGTGACCATTGGCAGTTTGCCCTCAGATTTGGTTGCTTTATGTTATGAGAATTGTGTGCAGTGCACCTCCCTTCCTCCTCCCAAAAGCAGTTATATTGTGCATTACAGTAAAATCACTGGCAAACTCCCTCTACCCTGGGGCTTGATCCACTGCCAACAGAGGTAGCAAATCAAATCAAATATATTTATTCGTAACATGCTTAGTCCACACCTGTTGTTTACGAACAGCGAAATGCTTACGGGCCCTCCCCAACAATGCAGAGAAAGGAAATAGAGAAATAATAGAAAAGTAAAGCACATAATAATAAATACACAATGAGTAACGATGACTTGGTTATTTACAAGCAGTGGTGTAAAGTACTTAAGTAAAAATACTTAAGTACTATTAAGTAGTTTTTTAAGTAACTTTAATTTACTTGGCTATTTATATTTTGCACTACTTTACCTTTACTACATTCCTTAAGAATTTGTGTACTTTTTACTCCATACATTTTCTCTGACACCCAAAATTACTCATTACATTGCCAATGCTTAGCAGGACAGGAAAATGGTCCATTTCACTCACTTATCAAGAGAACATCCCTGGTCATCCCTACTGCCTCTGATCTGGAGGACTCACACTAAACACAAATGCTTCGTTTGTAAATGACGTATGCGTGTTGTAGTGTGCCCCTGGCGATCCATAAAAATAATGAAAATTGTGCTGACCTATTTGATTACTATAAGCAATTTGAAATGATTTATCATTTTACTTTTAATACTTAAGTATATTTAAAACCAAATACTTTTAGACTTTCACTCAAGTAGTATTTTTCTGGGTGACTTTTACTTGAGTCATTTTCTATGAAGGTATCTTTACTTTTACTCAAGTATGACAATTGTACTTTTTCCACCACTGTATATAAGGGGTACCAGCATCGAGTCGATGTGCAGAGGTATGAGGTAGTTGAGGTTGATATGTATATACAGTGGAGAGAACAAGTATTTGATACACTGCCGATTTTGCAGGTTTTCCTACTTACAAAGCACGTAGAGGACTGTAATATTTATCATAGGTACACTTCAACTGTGAGAGACTGAATCTAAAACAAAAATCCAGAAAATCACATTGTATGATTTTTAAGTCATTAATTTGCATTTTATTGTATGACATAAGTATTTGATCACCTACCAACCAGTAAGAATTCCAGCTCTCACAGACCTGTTAGTTTTTTTTTAAGAAGCCCCCCTGTTCTCCACTCATTACCTGTATTAACTGCATCTGTTTGAACTCGTTACCTCTCCACAATGGCCAAGACCAGAGAGCTGTGTAAGGACATCAGGGATAAAATTGTAGACCTGCACAAGGTTGGGATGGGCTACAGGGTAATAGGCAAGCAGCTTGGTGAGAAGGCAACAACTGTTGGTGCAATTATTAGAAAATGGAAGAAGTTCAGGATGACGGTCAATCACCCTCGGTCTGGGGCTCCATGCAAGATCTCACCTCGTGGGGCATCAATGATCATGAGGAAGGTGAGGGATCAGCCCAGAACTACACGGCAGGACCTGGTCAATGACCTGAAGAGAGCTGGGACCACAGTCTCAAAGAAAACCATTAGTAACACACTACGCCGTCATGGATTAAAATCCTGCAGCACACGCAAGGTCCCCCTGCTCAAGCCAGCGCATGTCCAGGCCCGTCTGAAGTTTGCCAATGACCATCTGGATGATCTAGAGGAGGAATGGGAGAAGGTCATGTGGTCTGATGAGACAAAAATAGGGCTTTTTGGTCTAAACTCCACTGTGTTTGGAGGAAGAAGAAGGATGAGTACAACCCCAAGAACACCATCCCAACCGTGAAGCATGGAGGTGGAAACATCATTCTTTGGGGATGCCTTTCTTCAAAGGGGACAGGACGACTGCACCGTATTGAGGGGAGGATGGATGGGGCCATGTATCGCGAGATCTTGGCCAACAACCTCCTTCCCTCAGTAAGAGCATTGAAGATGGGTCGTGGCTGGGTCTTCCAGCATGACAACGACCCAAAACACACAGCCAGGGCAACTAAGGAGTGGCTCCGTAAGAAGCATCTCAAGGTCCTGGAGTGGCATAGCCAGTCTCCAGACCTGAACCCAATAGAAAATCTTTGGAGGGAGCTGAAAGTCCGTATTGCCTAGCGACAGCCCCGAAACCTGAAGGATCTGGAGAAGGTCTGTATGGAGGAGTGGGCCAAAATCCCTGCTGCAGTGTGTGCAAACCTGGTCAAGAACTACAGGAAACGTATGATCTCTATAATTGCAAACAAAGGTTTCTTTACCAAATATTAAGTTCTGCTTTTCTGATGTATCAAATACTTATATCATGCAATAAAATGCAAATTAATGACTTAAAAATCATACAATGTGATTTTCTGGATTTTTGTTTTAGATTCCGTCTCTCACAGTTGAAGTGTACCTATGATAAATATTACAGACCTCTACATGCTTTGTAAGTAGGAAAACCTGCAAAATCGGCAGTGTATCAAATACTTGTTCTCCCCACTGTATAACTAGGATTAAAGTAACAGATAGTAAACAGCAGCAGCAGCGTATGTGATGAGTCAAAAAAGTTACATGCAGATAGTATTTAACTAACTACTAGCAGTCGTATGGCTTGGCGGTAGAAGCTGTCCAGGGTCCTGTTGGTTCTAGACTTGGCGCATTGGTACCACTTGCTGTGCGGTAGCAGGGAGAACAGCCTGTGACTTGTGTAGCTGGAGTCTTTGACAATTTTAAGGGCCTTCTTCTGACACCGCCTGTTATAGAGGTCCTGGATGGCAGGGAGCTCAGCTCCAGGGGTGTACTGGGCCGTCCGCACTACCCTCTGTAGCGTCTTGCGGTTGGATGCCAAGCAGTTGCCATACCAAGCGGTGATGCAGTCAGTCAAAATGCTCTCAATGGTGCAGCTGTATAACTTTTTGAGGATCTGAGGGCCCATGCCAAATCTTTTCAGCCTACTGAGGGGAAGAGGCGTTGTCATGCCCTATTCACAACTGTGTTGGTGTGTTTGGACCATGATAGGTCCTTAGTGATGTGGACACCGAGGAACATGAAGCTCTCAACCCGCTCCACTAAAGCCCTGTTGATGTGAATGGGGGTGTGCTCATCCCTCCGTTTCCTCTAGTTCACAATCAACTCCTTTGTCTTGCTGACGTTGAGGGAGAGGTTGTTGTCCTGGTACCACACTGCTAGGTGTCTGACCATGGCACTGAAGTCTGAATGGCTGCACACTGTACTGTTTCACTGTACTTCACAAAGTAGTGAAATTTAGTGCACTATTTAGTGCACTACTTTTGACCAGGACCCGTAAGAAATAGGGTAAATAGGGTGCCATTTGGGATGCATACAAAGACCCCCGAAAGAAGATGCCTACCAGCCCACAGTCTATAGAACAGATGTACCAGATGGTGGTCTGTCACTTCTAGTCAAACACACTAATTGCTGGTAGACAGACAGAGGGATCAACATTAGGAACATGGTGCCACACATACAGTAGTGTTATTAACTAATGCCACAAAGCTTAATGAGCTCCTTGAAATACTGAAGCATTTCATCACCAGCTGGAGGAAGGAAAGGAGATGTAAACTTTTATCTCTCCACACTCAATACATGTACACACACACATTCTCAAATGATCGTATCCTTGGGAAATGACAAACAGGGGATCTGCACTCCGGCCATCCGGGGACAATGCGGCAATAGCAGCAGCAGCTCCATTACAGTAACAGGGCCTGGCATGGCAGGCAGGTTTAGCTGAAGGAGAGGGAAGGCAGTGACACCCATATTAATGAGACAACACTAAGCAGTCACTGAACGACCGCCTAGCATGCAGGAGGCAACAACAGCAGAGACAATCACATCTCCACGAGAAAGCTATTATCTCACAATGGAGTCCCCCCTTGTACCCATTCAGAAAAAGCTAGTTTCTCTGCTACTTCTATCAGTTTCTTAAACCACTGTACAGATGTAGGATCTTCATTTGAGCCAGTTTGCTATAGCAGGAAAATAATCCTGCAGTAAAAGGAAATGTGAATTATTATGTGGATTATAATTATGGGTTGACCCATTTTTGTCAGGGCAAATCAAGTCTGATATTTTAAAGTGGAAATGACTAACCTTAGTAGCCCTTTTAAACATTGAAGACACGACAAGTGTACACTTCCTGCTGTTAGACTACTATACCATATATACCGTATACTGGAGTATTTGGAAATAGCCAGGGATGGTTTTTCAATTCCGTAAATACCGTTTAAAATGATTTATTTCATTTTTATAATACTTGCAGTCAACTTGTGCAATAACGTTAGGAGATAAAGCAGATTGTGTTCTTATTTCACCTGTCACATTATTTTACATTATGAAGCTTACTTGGTTCCCCAGCACAGTTGAGCCAGTCACGTGTTTGTTTGTAAATGGCACAACAAGAGAAAGTCGAAGCAGGTGAGTCCAGCTGTGTATTGACAGGGGTCGTTTTTGTATTGGAAGTCAAGTGTTTTTTTTCTTGAATAGAGTGATCAGGGACATAGAGTGATCAGAACATACATTGGTGCAACACATTCGGCAGAAAATAGCTTCATTTTCATCAGATGATAACAGAAATGCAACGCTATTTGGCTGGCAGCCACACAAGTAAATGAGTTTACAATGAAAAGGCAAGAACGATGCATGGCCATCAAAGTTCTGATGTTTACGCCCATTATGGAAATAATGTAGCCGGCAACATTTCATAATGTTTTGCTTAAAGTTAATCTTGCATTTTACCAGAGAAAAATAGGCTTGCTACTCCTGAGACAAGAACCAGAGAAAAGTAGCTACACATCAGTCAGAGCGCTGTCTGCTGATAGAATGCCCGTTGGTGAATTCTCATCAATGTTTAGAAGTGCAACTGAAGCATAAAATTAGTCTGGTGCTGAGCAGAAATTACAATAAGAAGCCTTTCAGATCTGTGTTTACAAAACCCCTAGTTTAACTTGCCATCTAAGTAAGTGGTTGAATTAATAAGGTGACTGGGCATCATATTGTGTTAGCTTTCTGCTGTGTTTGAGAATGCAAAGCCCTTTGGATGAGTTATTTGCACAGCTGCCACTTCCATCTTGATTTCCTTGCTCCTCCCCCTTCTTCTCCAAGCAGAGCGGACAGGCCCATTGCCCTAGCGACTCCAGACTCCACACAGACACAGGGTGTACATACTGCTGAAGATCCAATACTGCATGTGTAAAAACTTTTCATTTGCACAATGCCACTCATTCACATTCGCTTGTAAATGTCGAAAATAACATTCGGTAGCTCCTACCTATATATGTTTAACTTTATGAGCTGGATAGCCTGTCTTTGCAATTCATTTTTTTTTAAAAATGATATTAGCATTCTGGTAATTGACGCCCAATGGGCTTTTTTGTGTTTATTTGGCACCCCCTTGTGTACTAAATCAGCAATACCGTATATCTTGACGGTTTGACGATATGGATATCTTGATACCGCCCTAACCCTACCTGCCGTGCAGGAACATTCTCAGCAACAAAAGAGTAATCAAAGTAAGATCCTACAACTGTATTGACACATTTCCATAGATCTACTACTGTGCTCCGAGCTTTCATAAAAGCATGCCCCTAAACCTCATTGATGTTCACACTGACGCAGAGATCCAAAGGGAATGTGTTTGAAACTGGATCCTCTTATAGCTAGCTACTGTAGCTGCTCCTAGCTACTGTAAAAGCCCTTAGGAGCAGCTACTGTAGCTGCTCCTAGCTACTGTATCTGGCTTATGCCTGAACCTTAATGACAATATCCTGAGTGACTAGCACTGACAGAACTGACTATGTCCTCATTTGGGCAGTTGATTAATTATCAGCGTGTGTGTGTGTCTGTGTGTACGTGCGCGCGTGTGTGATTGACAAATGCAAATAGGTGAGTCAGTCAGCAACCTTCGAAAGCCCTTGAAAACCTCCAGAAGAAATTCCTTACAAACCCCAACGGTTTAATAAAGAGCAGCATTGCCTTATGATGACAGACAGATGCTATCCATGCAGGGAGGCAGCCAATGATCGACTGACATTGGCTCACTTATTAATGTCAACTCCTGATTCTAGTCTGTGCCTCCCCAGGTACAAAATACATTTGAAGACCTATGCATAAAGAGTCTGGGACAGTTTTATATATTGTATCATCTTATAGCAGAAAGGCAGTAGCTCCAGTACAAGGGCCAGCAAAAAAAGGAAATACATTTGCCGACATTGGCATGGGGTGGGTGTGTCGACTGTGTACTTTTTGCACTACATTCTCCAAGCCAAACCGTCAGTCTGCCTCCTGGGCTCCAGTGCAGTTGAAAGCCACTGGCATAGCAAACACCCCCGGAGGTCGGCCCCCCCCAGATAGCGTATGAACACGTCATCAGCCATACATTTTATTATTATTATTACTACAGGAAATGGGCTTTAAAACTGCAACATTTTCGCTCAGCCTCATGGCAAAATGTGTAGAATAGCAGGACATTAGCTATAAAACTGCAGTTGTCCTCTCTACCCAAAAAATAATAAACTGTGCTATGCTCCTGGCGAGAGCCCCATTATGCTGCCCCATTACCTGCCTCTCTTGAGGCAGCAGCTACCTTCCTAATGTGAATTATGCAATAGCAATGTTTCTGTTCACAATACAAGTGCAGTGCTTGGGTAAACACAAACAAGGACACCTAACCCCGAAGGAAGGCTGGGTCTGGGCTGTCTTGTACTGCCATAGGTAGGGATGTCAAACAGACAACTCACACTGACCTTAAAGTCACAAAGCCACAAGAGGAGGTCTGAGGAGGACACATGAGAACAAGACAAGATGGTGTGTGTGGGTGTGTGTGTGTGTATTTGTATGTGTGTACGTGCATGTCTATCAGTGCCAATCCAAACCATTCTTCTGTAGCAAGAGGAGAACAGAATTCCTTGTCATAGATGAGTTGATGTATTACATCATTCCCTTCTCTATAAATCCCACAAACAGTTGTGTTACAGTTACCACATGCTAATGAATGGCGAATAGCATAACATCATAAGTGAATTAGTGATCCCCACCTGTAAGTTACAGTACATGACCAAAAGTCTGCTCGTCGAAAGTCTCATTCCAAAATTATGGGCATTAATATGGAGTTGGTCCCCCCTTTGCTGCGTAATCTGCCTCCACTCCTCTGGGAAGGCTTTCCACTAGATGTTGGAACATTACGATGGGGACTTGGTTCCATTCAGCTAGAAGAGCATTAGTGAGGTCAGGTACTGATGTTAGGAGATTAGGCCTGGCTCGATGTCAGCGTTACAATTCATCCCTAAGGTGTATGATGGGGTTAAGATCATGTATGATGGGGTTAAGATAATAGTGCCAACTTTACAGTTGGCACTATGCATTCGGGCAGGTAAAGTTCTCCTGGCATCTGCCAAACCCAGATTTGTCCATTGCTCTGCCAGATGGTGAAGCGGGACTCATCCCCCTAGAGAACGCGTTTCCATCCAGTCCAATAGCGGCAAGCTTTACACCACTCCAGCTCCCAACGAACAGACGTTTTTCCAGAGGCAATTTAAAACTCGATAGTGAGTGTTGCAACCGAGGACAGATTACTTTTACACACTATTCTCTTCAGCAGTCGGCGGTCCCACTCTGTGAGCTTGTGTGGCCTACCACTTCACAGCTGAGCCATTGTTGCTTCAAGATGTTTCCACTTCACAATAACAGCACTTACAGTTGACCGGGGCAGCTCTAGAAGGGCAGAAACTTGTTGAAAAGGTGGCATCCTAAGACAGAGCCACGTTGAAAGTCACTGAGCTCTTCTGTAAGGCCATTCTACTGACAATGTTTTATGGAGATTGCATGGCTATGTGCTCAATTTTATACACCTGTCAGCAACGGGTGTGGCTGAAATAGCCAAATGTACTAATTTGAAGAGGAGTCCACATACTGTTGTGTGTGTGTGTGTGTGTGTGTGTGTGTGTGTGTGTGTGTGTGTGTGTGTGTGTGTGTGTGTGTGTGTGTGTGTGTGTGTGTGTGTGTGTGTGTGTGTGTGTGTGTGTGTGTGTGTGTGTGTGTATAGAGTTGAAGTCTGAAGTTTACATACACAGCCAAATACATTTAAACTCAGTTTTTCACAATTCCTGACATTTAATCATAGTAAAAAATTCCCTGTCTTTAGGTCAGTTAGGATCACCACTTTTTTTAAGAATGTGAAATGTCAGAATAATAGTAGAGAGAATGATTTATTTCAGCTTTTATTTCTTTCATCACATTCCCAGTGGGTCAGAAGTTTACATCCACTCAATTAGTATTTGGTAGCATTGCCTTTAAATTGTTTAACTTGGCTAAAACGTTTCAGGTAGCCTTCCACAAGCTTCCCACAATAAGTTGGGTGAATTCTGGCCCACTCTCCCTGACAGAGCTGGTGTAATTGAGTCAAGTTAGTAGGCCTCCTTTCTCGCAAATCCTTTTTCAGTTCTGCCCACAATTTTGCTATGGGATTGAGGTCAGGGCTTTGTGATGGCCACAATACCTTGACTTTGTTGTCCTTAAGCCATTTTGCCATAACTTTGGAAGTGTGCTTGGGGTCATTGTCCATTTGGAAGACCCATTTGCGACCAAGCTTTAACTTCATGACTGATGTCTTGAGATGTTGCTTCAATATATCAACATCATTTTCCTACCTCATGATGCCATCTATTTTGTGAAGTTAACCAGTCCCTCCTGCAGCAAAACACCCCCACAACATGATGCTGCCTCCCCCGTGCTTCACGGTTGAGATGGTGTTCTTCTGCTTGCAAGCCTCCCCATTTTTCCTCCAAACATAACGATGGTCATTATGGCCAAACAGTTCTATATTTGTTTCATCAGACCAGAGGACATTTCTACAAAAAGTACAATCTTTGTCCCCATGTGCTGTTGCAAACCGTGATTTATAAGTGAAATAATCTGTATGTAAACAATTGTTGGAAAAATTACTTGTGTCATGCACAAAGTAGATGTCCTAACCGACTTGCCAAAACTATAGTTGTTAACAAGAAATTTGTGGAGTGGTTGAAAAACGAGTTTTAATGACTCAAACCTATGTGTATGTAAACTTCCGACTTCATACTGTATATATATACATATATATATGTATATATATGTAGTGTATGTATTCAAAGAGAATGGTTTACTTAGCTTTTAGCGAAGTCTAAAAAATTGTACAGAGTTATTCCATCCCATCTCCAAACAGTCTATCTTTGCAATGGTGCTAAATGATAGACTGCGCACAATCGTATGAATTGTTCAGATGAGTTGTTCAGAAGCCTGTGCCTGGTATGCCTTGTATGACTTTGAGTGCTTCTTTGTGTTTCAATACTGCATGCATGAGTACGTGTGCGTGTGTGCACTCGTAAATATTTTTATATTTTTATAAAGGCAGAACATACAATGAATGTGGAGTAGCATATCATTAAAGCAGGGGAAGCAATTACCGTGTATGCACTAATGCCGTTATTAACATTATGAGTGTGAAGACAGAGCCATATTGTCATGCAAATAACTCTGAATCCTTAGACTCGATTAATGAGGCTAGAGGGGCTAGGCTGGGGCTGTGAACGTCGGCTTCGTTTCATGAACATTTCTACCTCAAGGATTAGACAGTTTCCAGGAAGGAGAATAACTTCTCCCAAACAGAGCTGCCTGTGTACATGATCAGAGAAAGGCCTACTATTTTTCAGCCCCTAGTGGGGCATTTTCACAGAATACTAAAGTGATAACAACAACAGAGATAACTGAGAGGAGAATAGACATTTCGGGGTATCCTCGGGAAGAGTTTGTAAGTGCTACTAAATGCTAAACTATCTGCACGATTCATGTATTGTGAGCAAAACTGTTTTTAAAATGTTGTGCAGTCTATTCATATTATCCAGCATTATCATATATCACATAACTTCCTACTTCTACAGCATTTTATGGTTTCAATTATTAGACATCAATGTTAGTTGTGGTCTACTGTAATTCCTCTTTAGGCTATGTATTATAATCATCCTATATAAAAGTCACTTTGGCTGCAACTAAAAGTTCCTGCAATGATCGAATCAGCAGGAAGAGCTGCAGAGAGGGACCCTGTGTCCTGAGGATGGCAGGGGAAAAAGGAAACCCCACCATTATAATGCCAATTGAAAAAACAGCAGTGTGGATTTGGAACATGCCCGAAGGGGGATTGTAATACGTCTTATATCAAGGTCACAACAGGGGATGGACACAAAGTGATTGTGCTAGGAGTCCTGGGAGATATTTAACACACACACACACTTGTGTGCATAGGTAAACACATACACTCTTAGAAAAAATGGTTCCAAAAGGGTAATTTGGCTATCCCCATAGGAGAACCCGTTTTAGTTCCAGGTAGAACTATTTTCAGTTCCATGTAGAACCATCTTTGGAAAGGGTTCTACCTGTAACCAAAATGGTTCTACATGGACCCAAAAAATGGTTCATTAAAGGGTTCTGCCATGGGGACAGCCGAAGAACCCTTTTTTGTTCTAGATAGCACTTTCTAAGTGTACACACACATACCCATACACACACACACACACACACACACACACACACACACACACACACACACACACACACACACACACACACACACACACACACACACACACACACACACACACAGTTCTCTCTGTGAGAAAAGAGACAGCCTTTAAAGGGGCAGTGCAGTCAAAAAAAGTGATTTTCCACACTATAAGGTTGAAATAACACTCTGAAATTGTGAAAAGGATGATAATGCCCGTTTTTCCCTTTTTTTACGCCTGGAATGTCAGTCTGTTCAGGTGGGATGGAGTTTCTGGTCCACAGCATGACATCACAATCTGATCTCATTGTTCTGACCAATGACCAGTCCCCTTTTATTTGCATATGTACTATATCCTCCTACTTTGAAGGGGTACACGGGGGCTACAGAGCAGTGGTCACCAAGAAACAGAGTCACAATGTTATTTTAATGAGAGTTTAGTACACTTGACAATTCAAGATCAATCAAATTTCAACCAAATGTATTTATAAATGTCACAAAGTGCTAAGAGAATTCAATAGTCATGCTGATGATCTGTACAACATGAGACAGACAGCAATACAGTACAAATAGATTCAAACATAATATGGAATATAATACAGATGCAGATCATGTGCATGTGGTGGTTTCAAATAACAATGTTACTTCTACTAGCTTGCTCTATCCCTGCTTTTCCTGAAAATGTCTCTGATATATAACGGGGGCACAACGGGAGCCTAGCGGTTAAGAGCTTGGACCAATAACCAAAAGGTCGCTGGTTTGAATCTCCGAGCTGAATAGGCGATAAATCTGATGTGCCCTTGAGCAAGGCACTCAACCTTATTTTCTCTGGATAAGAGCGTCTGCTAAAGTACTTAAATGTCAATATAAAATAGTAACTAGCTAGTTGAAATTGTTCTACAGCAGTGGTCACCAACCTTTCGCAGTCAAAAAGCAAGCCGAGATCTATCCCTCAGATATTTCTTTTAAAATGACTTTAAGAAATTGAACATTAACCTAACAAAAACAGTTATGTACGAATGAGGTTGGGTAGTAGGCCTAAAACATTATCACAGCATATTGGCTATATGTCTGGCCTGCCAATATTGTTCTTCTCAGACAATATTATATTTCAAAACTCGAGCTTTGATAACAAAATAGATCAGTTGGTTCAACACTTGCGAGGTACTGCGGAGCAAAAATGTAAATCATTTGCTTTTTTATTTTACTGGACTGATGGTGCCTGTATCTGATGGTCATGATGCTGTCAATAAAACTGGGAACTTTCTTTAAAAAATAAACTAGGTCAAATCATGACATCAGTGATCTTCAGGTTGGAAAGTCGGAGCTGTAGAAAGATGCCAGTTTCCGACTTGGAATTCCGACTTGGAAGAACGTTTAAAACCATTTTTCCCAATTGGATCTCATTTTTTTCCAACCCCCCCAGTTGGCTTGAACACACTGAAGTCAGAGATTTCCAAGTTCCCAGTTGTTTTGAACACGGCATTAGTCTCAGCGGAGGGAGGGCACAAATCTGGCCTTTATGGAAGAGTGGCAAGAAGAAAGCCATTTCTTAAAGATATCCATAAAAAGTGTTGTTTAAAGTTTGCCACAAGCCACCTGGGAGACACACCAAACATGTGGAAGAAGGTGCTCTGGTCAGATGAAACCAAAATTGAACTTTTTGGCAACAATGCAAAACGTTATGTTTGGCGTAAAAGCAACACAGCTCATCACCCTGAACACACCATCCCCACTGTCAAACATGGTGGTGGCAGCATCATGGTTTGGGCCTGCTTTTCTTCAGCAGGGACAGGGAAGATGGTTAAAATTGATGGGAAGATGGATGGAGCCAAATACAGGACCATTCTGGAAGAAAACCTGATGGAGTCTGCAAAAGACCTGAGACTGGGACGGAGATTTGTCTTCCAACAAGACAATGATCCAAAACATAAAGCAAAATCTACAATGGAATGGTTCAAAAATAAACATATCCAGGTGTTAGAATGGCCAAGTCAAAGTCCAGACCTGAATCCAATCGAGAATCTGTGGAAAGAACTGAAAACTGCTGTTCACAAATGCTCTCCATCCAACCTCACTGAGCTTGAGCTGTTTTGCAAGGAGGAATGGGAAAACATTTCAGTCTCTCGATGTGCAAAACTGATAAAGACATACCCCAAGCGACTTACAGCTGTAATCGCAGCAAAAGGTGGCGCTACAAAGTATTAACTTAAGGGGGCTGAATAATTTCAGTTTTTGATTTGTTAAAAAAGTTTGAAATATCCAATAAATGTCGTTCCACTTCATGATTGTGTCCCACTTGTTGTTGATTCTTCACAAAAAAATACAGTTTTATATCTTTATGTTTGAAGCCTGAAATGTGGCAAAAGGTCGCAAAGTTCAAGGGGGCCGAATACTTTCGCAAGGCACTGTATATGACGAGTTGCTGCTAATAATAATAAAAACAAAGGGCTTTCTATACACTTGGCTACTCATTCATTGCAGATGCAGCATGAGTGGAAGTATGGAGAACCGCGTTTTATGTTTCGTAATAGTGTTGAATAAAAACAGTGTTGACAGTGCTGAATAAAAACTTTAAACATTAACTCACTCCTAAAAAGAGCAGTTATTTGCTGTATTCTTTGACGGTCTCTCTGTGGTCATGGTTTTAAAAGTTAATCAATCTTACATAGGCTAGTATCAAATTTAGTTTTGGCCGGGGTTGTGGAAGCTCTGTAGGCACAGCGTTTTGAGCAATCCGATTGGCCAACGCAGTAGGTGCACTCGATTTAGCCTTTAACATTGGCTTTTCGACATCAATATTTGGTGATCGACTAGGAATACCTTGAAGATCGACCGGTTGGTGGCCACTGCTCTAGAGTCTAGATGATTCTATCCATCAATCAGGGCTGTGCATCTGAATATATAAAAATGTGTATCAACAAGCCAACACGATCAGGATAAGCATTTCAATGACAAAAGGAGGCTCAAAGAAATAAATGATTGCAAATATATATTAGACGTACAGTGATGGCGACCACTGTTCTATAGGTCTTTCCTCCTCAACGGTCTGCAGATGCTTGATACTTGATTATGATGTTGTGGCTGTAACATTTCATGTTCATTGCATTAGAACAACAACTAGCTAGATTTATCATAGACATTTATTGGAAATTTATTCTCCTCAAACCATTAGCTAACGTAAACTCATGTAAACTCGTACATCGCCTTGGTCCGTACAATGCCCTTATTTTATCGCCCCAAAAACGTAATACTTCCAGATCAACTGTCAATACTATTGTAAAGCATAATTTCTCCCCTTTCCAACAGAATCAATTACATTACCAAAACGCTGCCTGTTTCTGCATAATTCTTTTTAAAAATGGCAGGTGGGGAAGCTAAACTAATGCGTGATAGTGAGAAGGGGAGATGTTGTGTGGGAAAATTGCTTTTTTTCACTCGATCTGTCCAACCTATCACCTTATCGCCTCTAAAATGTAAATAAAACACTATAAAGAGTTTATATAATGTGTCATTACAGACCTATTTGAAGGTTTGTGTCAAATTGTGCTAAAGTGATCTTTGAAGTAAACAGCGGCTTTGAGAATAATGATCGCATGCAATGATGATGAAAAAAATGACTAGGTATCCCTCCCTTACCCCCGTCACTGTCCATTTCTTGTTTTTAAAGGATGATAGAAGTGCTACACCTGGTGGAGAGAGATTGTAAGACAGAACTAGTTGCTTTATGCGTGCTGTACGTTACGACATGACACATCAAGATGTAACGGAGGGTCCGTTTTTTTCAACTTTTCTCCAATACTATAGAGCCATTACCATGTCGATCAACGCTTGAATAGAAACCTAGTTCACACCCCCGATTTTGACACAGTCGCTACAGTCCCATTAGTTTTCTTTGTAGCCTCGTTTGAATGTTGCGGTTGCTCACATTTGTACGGAATGGGGTGAGTTTACGCTTGCTTAGCCAACTTCAACCAAATTACAAGTACTGTACATAGACCTTTTGCTCTGTTACACAATGTAATAACAACCATACGTTACAGGCTAGCCAGGAGGCTCAAATGCTAGCTAGCTAACCAGCCATGTTATTTAAATGAGAAATCATCTTTGTAGCGACAATGCTGTGGAAACACTCATTTTTAAAAAATCCTTCAATTTCTCACCAACGCCTTGCTGTAGCTTACAAATTCTGTGAATGTCATTTAGTAATTTCAACAAATTTTATCCATATTTAGCAACATCGCCTTCTTCCCTGAGTTAGCAAAGCATCGCGACGGGCTGGAAGTCAAACCAAAGTCAAACGGAAATTAAACCCCTGGTATGAAGAGGAATGGAATGTGGGAGGTGACCCACATTGACCGTATTGTATCATGGAAGAAGACAGAGCAACGATGTCACGACGATGCATTTTGCCTTGAGCTGTAAATGGTCATCTAGTAGATTTTATATGGTCATCTTTCCCCATTCCATCTCTTCTCTACACTTCTCTTATTTCTCCTATAACCAAGACTATTAGCTACTTATGTAGAAGCAAGCGGCTACCATTATCCTAAACATCTAAGTAAAAACAGATGGAATTTGCAGCATATACTGTATACACCTTGTGTCTTCAAGCACTGAATTTGTTCACATTGAATTGAATACTTTTTGTATTCTTTCCCTCTCCCTAGCTACCTTTCTGACTGCTCTCCGCATTACAGTACAGTAGTGGGTGTAGGTCAGATGGTGGTACACTGCAAGGCAATTACATTACAGTGGCTCTCTCCACCAGCCAGCCCCATGCACCACTGGCTACATTACACTGCGTTGGAGTGCACCGTAGTAACCATGTTGTGTGACACTTGTGATGACACAGATTGCCAAATGGCCTTCGTGTTATGCACACTGAAGCATAAAGCTCACTTTGTCAAAAACCCACGCTAGCCTGTGTCATGGCGCCACCACAATTTCTAACATTTTGGGTCCATTTGGAGTTGAAAAGATGACATGAAAATCAAAGTGCCTATTCATGTCTGCCTTGTCTAGTGTACCATGTCCAGAATAGGGATTAACATGGGTAACTGGGATCCCGGAACAAAATTGTTCAATGTCAGCAACAATGCAATTCAACAAAATACATAACATGAGCAGCATCAGATTAGCAAAAAATAAAAGTGCACATTATCAACATCACAATATCACATGGAAGCCTTTAGCCTAGCGTATTTACTTCACACAAAGTCACCATAAATTCAAAGCACACACAGGATTGACAACCCCTACACTATAGTTTATAAAAGAACGTGCGCCTCTTTGAGCTATCATTCTGACTCTTCAGACAGTCACATATTTGACATGCATATGCACAATTCTCTATATAAGCATCTCTATTACAGACATGAAGTCTGTTAACAATTCAGAGAGGCATGAGGGAAAATGTTGTCCTCTCCTTGTCACGCCCTGGCCATAGAGAGGTTTTTATTCTCTATTTTGGTTAGGCCAGGGTGTGACTAGGGTGGGCATTCTATGTTAATTTTCTATGTTTTGGATTTCTGTGTTTGGCCGGGTGTGGTTCTTAATCAGAGGCAGCTGTCTATCGTTGTCTCTGATTGGGAACCATACTTAGGTAGCCTTTTCCCACCTGTGTGGTGTGGGTAGTTATTTTCTGTTTACTGTGTGTTGTACCTGACGGAGCTGTTTCGGTTGTGCTTTTATTGTTTTGCATTTTAGTGTTCAGTTTCGAATAAACATGACAAACACGTACCACGCTGCGCTTTGGTCCTCACCTTCTTCCACCAACGGCCGTTACACTCCTGTCATAAACATAGGCTATTTTCCTATCCAGTCCCAGTCCCACTGACCACCCCCAAAAATCCTGACTCCTGTCTCGCATAAAAATGACCAACTTTATTCTGTAATCCATAGGTTGCATTATCAAAGCACGTCTCTCTTGCCTACGCTCTCGCCTATACAAAATACCGCTCGCTATAATATTTCCCCTGGTTTCCTGCGTGGTTTTGTACTTTCTGCCCATATGAAAGCTTCGGTAACATGTGTGATCAACAAACTGTATGAGAGATAGATATGGATATTTTTAAAACAGAGTTGGTCCCTGTTAAGATACCTTGATATTTCCACTCTTCATTATTCATGAGCTGATCTGCTTCTGGGCTCTCGAGTGGTGCAGCGGTCTAAGGCACTGCATCTCAGTGCTAGCGGAGTCACTACGGACACCCTGGTTTGATTCCAGGCTGTATCACAACCGGCCGGGATTGGGAGTCCCATAGGGCGGCGCACAATTTGCCCAGAGTCGCCCAGGTTTGGCCTGTGTAGGCCGTGATTGTAAATAAGAATTTGTTCTTCACTGACTTGTCTAGTTAAATAAAGGTTCAATTAAAACAAATTAAAATCTGCATAATCATCAACTCGATTTAGCCAAATATTAGTTATATTTTGTCATTTGTTGAAGGTTATCTAGCAAGCTCATTTGACTTTAATTTGGCTGCCACAACTGGTCTCAGAGCATTTTGTATTATTCTGTATGTAAATCCGTGACACTCCATTTAGTATGATATGTTACAATTCGTATGTTATGTATTAATTTGTGGATGTCCTTCACCCATTTTGTATGATATGTTACAAACTTGCTAAACGTACAATATACACATTTTGCAAAATGTACAATATGTTACGAATTTGCAAGACGTATGATATGTTACGAATTCTAGCTAGGTGGCTAACGATTATTTATTTTAATTTTATTTTACCTTTATTTAACTAGGAAAGTCAGTTAAGAACAAATTCTTATTTTCAATGACGGCCTAGGAACAGTGTCTAGTTTAACTGCCTGTTCAGGGGCAGAACGACAGATGACGGTGTACCTTGTCAGCTGGGGGGTTTGAACTTGCAACCTTCCGGTTACTAGTCCAACGCTCTAACCACTAGGCTACCTTGCCAACCCATTAGGTAGGTGGCTAACGTTAGCTAGCTGGCTAACATTAGCTAGGGGTTAGGGTTAAGTTTAGGAGTTAGGTAACACGGTTAGGGTTAGGGGAAGGATTAGCTAAAATGGTTAAGGTTACGGTTAGTGGAAGGGTTAGCTAAAAGGGTTAAGGTTAGGGGAAGGGTTAGCTAGCATGCTAAGTAGTTCCAAAGTAGCTAAAAAGTAGTAAGTCACTGAAAAGTAGCTAATTAGCTCAAATGCTAAAGTTGTCTGTGATGAGATTCAAACTCGCAACCTTTGGGTTGCTAGACATTCGCGTTATACATCCACCCCAACCACCAACCTTACTTCAGTTTTTGCCTTAAGTAACCACCTGTCTTATGTAACCATACCAAATGTAACATATCATGCTAATTGGAGTGTCCCGAACTTACTATGTGACATCTAGTCTGAGACCAGGTTCAGCAATGATTCAACAATGCTATGGGCCCTACTCGGGGTGTCTCTGTGCATCCTAAGCGGCTCTTGTGTTGAGATAGCCTACTGCTAAAATGCACTGAGGAACATGACAACGCTCTGAATTTATGAATGGCCTGTTTCACCATTCACAACAAAGTCATTGGCAATCAAAGATAACTATCATTACAGAGGGCACTATTCAATCTGTAACGCTGAAGCAGTATACATTTAACAGTAATTTAAGATTGAGCCGACATATGCAGCGTTTACCATGAATGCAGTCTCCGCTAAAGCGGGAACATTGCCTTTAAATTTCAATCACTCTGTAAAGCTGAACTTCCATGATGCAGATTGAATAGAGCCCTAAATATCAGTTCAATTTGCTCTGAAATCTTTACATAGTGGTGCAGCCAAGCAGATAAGCTGGCGCAGCTCCACTTTTATTTGGGGAGAACTCTGGCCTATTGACCATATCATGGTTTTAAACACTTTAAATGGGTACTTCCAATTTTTGCGGTATGGAAATTTAGTAGACTTTCAGGAAAATATTCATCCCTAATCCAGAACACATGCAGCTCAGAGTGGCCCTGTATAATATAATGTATTCTGTGGGGGTTCATTTCTGTATTATCAAATGAGGAGAGACAAACTTATCACACAAGTCAGAGTTATACTTTTAAACTAAATCTTTATTCACTTATAAATAAGGAAAGCATGTCACACACACATGCACACAAGTGAATGATGTGAGTGCTCTGCAATAATGATGGCTGGTCGAAGAACCACCCTCAGATGATTCATTGAGAGCCCTGACACAAAGGATACAAAGATATTTTATAGCCAAGATACATCCCCTTAGTCTACATGACAAACAACAGATGTGTGGAATGGGTCACAAGGTTAGGATTTGTATGAAAGAAATGAATAATTCACAGACGACAGTATCTGCTGTAAACAACTATTCTTATTGTGTGGAAACCAGGGTTTGGCCCCCAAAACGAGATTCCTCTCATCATTATCCATACCTGAGCCATCTCCTCCCTGGTACCTAGTAGTACACAAACACCAACTCATGTTTGAATGCGGCCTTTAGGTTTTATCACCAAAGGCATCGTAAATCCACTGTCAGAATTAAGCCCCAAAGGCCCAATTCAGAAGAACACATACAGGTGAGAGTGCTCTAAGAACCCTATTCTATTCCATAAAACAACCATTTGATGCAATAACAGTATTATAACATAATCTTGTAATTTTGCTCTCACAATTCATAGTACTGTAGGTAACAAAATATATTCAGCAAGGAAGGAGAGGACATTCTGAAATGCGTCAAATTTTGTCATTGAGTGGGGGTGTATTTGTAGACTCCTGACCGACAGCTTATTTTCATATCCGTTTTATTCTCCATAGAAACAAGGCTTGGATTTGAGGCAGATTGAGAGAATGCAGAGAGGAGATCAGCAAGAGAAAGAGTGTGAAAAGCTCCCTATTGATGGCTATGTATTAGGCTGATATATGCACCACAGTGTGGAGGGAGGGAGCAGATGATCAGGACATACTCAACTAAGATCCTGACTTTATTTAGATGTATGCCAGTGTTAACCCAGTATCTTACTTAATTCAATTTGTGCATTTCATTCACTTGATTTTATGGTTTGTTTGAGTCGATATCCTAGTGGGAAACTCAATTTACTGTACACCAGATATCACAAATCCTTGGCCATGCTAAACTCCCTGCCAATGCTTGTGTTGAGGTCAAGAGAGAACATTTAGGTGTCCTCAATTTTCAGATGACTTTCAAAGGAAAATAACATAATTAAATTAATCAATTTTCAAGTAGAATTTCCTTTAAAAAAGTGACTTTCTCTGCCACCACCGCTGAACAAAAAACCTTAGGGAAACATTGGTGTGGTCATTATGTGTGTGCACAAGTATGTGTGTGTGTATGTCTGTGTCTCAGCCTTCAACAAATACATTTTATATGCAGAACACCCACAGACACAAAATCACCCAGCAATGCCCCTGAAACGGCAAAGAGAATAACAGAAATTGCTTTGTAGTCACCAAACAAAGTGTCTCTCTGCATTGAATGTAGTGTACAGCCCTGCAGTATTCCACTGCAGTATACATGCATTTTTCTCCCACCATCGCAGCCTCCTCTTCCTAACAAACAACTTATCTTCTTGCTAATGTAATTAACTGTAACTGTCTATTATTTACCCTGAAGACTTTCTGTTATGTCTCCCTGTAAGTTAACTATAACAGGGTAGGACATTTTTCAGTACCAGAGCACAAATAACTGGCTGTTTCATTTTCAGTTAAATAAAAAAAGAGCCTGCTTGAAGCTACACTTTTATGATGGAATTGCCTCAGAACGCTCCATAACTCATGCCACAATTACAGACTATTTTTCCCCTCAAAGTTGAGTAAACACAAATATAATAAAAGCTTATTTAATAATATGTATTTATTTTTATCTATCATTTTTTCACTCTTTATGTGCACTGCAGAGAACACCGGAATAAGAATTACCACTGATTTATCACAGTGAATTATTGTAATGTTTGTTTATGTGTCAATTAATCCCATAAGGGATGGGTTGCCAACTGGCGATTAGACATCATTTTTTCCCTTAATTCATTCATTATAACAGAACGCCAGAAAAAAGCTCACTAAATGGAACAAACAGCTGGTCCAGCTTCTTCCCTGTGTTGGACGCAGGAAATGTAAATTAATCACCTAGGGACACACTCATTAACTGCTGTGCTGCTCATTAATCGTCCCTTGTGAGTGACGTTCAATTTAACATGCTAATCTGTGTCAGAGGATCCTTTCAGTGAGAGTGGGGAGGCAGGGACATACTGGAAACAGACACGACACGCGTGGTTGGAGATAACAGCTAACACACAGTCCATCAGGAACATAGGACAGCTATTTCCAACATTTATTTTTATGGAGAGATCACTGGAGAGAGAACAGAACGCAGAGGGACAAGACGATTGTTGTACAATCCACTAACATGCTGGCAGGAGCTGTGCTGTTTTCTGCTGAGTCAATGACATGGTGCTTCAGTGTCAATGAAGCCAGCAGCCCAGCACTTAGCAACCACCTCCATCCACTTCATCAGCTCTAATAGGGGATGTATGGAGAGGAAGGTCATCATATGCTAAATGGCATATATTATCATATCACAGAGGAAACTACATAGAATGAGGATGGCAGTCCTCTCCGAGATGAAATGACAACGTTTATTTGGGCCATTTTGAGTCCACTCTATCCAGAGTTTTGAGAGAGTGGGCTCAAGGGTAGGAGAGGGACATTATTATTGAACCTGGAGGAGCAACAACACAAGCATTGGCAGGGAGTTTAGCATGTGAGGACACCTAAATGTTCTCTCTTGACCTCAATGACATCCCCAGCCAGTTCTATATTAACCCAAAAAATGATTTAGCTAGCGTAACGTTACTGTACTTTAGGTAAACTTCCAGGATTACAAGCTAGCTAGTTGGAGGATCCTTGGAGGATTCTCGGACGATGTGATGAGAATCTGAGGAAGATATGTAACTTGTTATAACTTGTCACAATCTTATAAGTGTGTCTCGGCAAGTATTCATACTCCGCGATTACATTTTTTCCCTCATCAATCTACACATAATACCCCAAAGCAAAAACATGTTTTTAGAAATTTTTGCTAATTTACAAAAGAAACAAAACAAAAATACCTTATAAGTATTCAGAGCCTTTGCTATGAGACTTGAAATTGATCTCTGGTGCATCCTGCTTCCATTGATTATCCTTGAGATGTTTCTTCAACTTGATTGGAGTCCACCTGTGGTAAATTCAATTGATTGGACATGATTTGGAAAGGCACACACCTGTCAATATAAGGTCCCACAGTTGACAGTGTATGCCAGAGCAAAATCCAAGCCATGAGGTTGAAGGAATTGTCTGTAGAGCTCCGAGACAGGATTGTGTCAAGGCACAGATGTGGGGAAGGTTACCAAAAAATGTCTGCAGCATTGAATGTCCCCAAGAACACAGTGGCCTCCATAATTCTTTCATTCTTAAATGGAAGAAGTTTAGAACCACCAAGACTCTTTCTAGAGCTGGCCACCCGGCCAGACTGAGCCATCGGGGGACAAGGGCCTTGGTCAGGGAAGTGACAAAGAACCCGATGGTCACTTTTATTTGATTACATGTATTTATTTAACCTTTATTTAACTAGGCAAGTCAGTTAAGAACACATT
The DNA here is from genome assembly GCF_002021735.2 of Oncorhynchus kisutch. Classification (NCBI taxonomy): domain Eukaryota; kingdom Metazoa; phylum Chordata; class Actinopteri; order Salmoniformes; family Salmonidae; genus Oncorhynchus; species Oncorhynchus kisutch. The sequence continues at coordinate 18,029,336 of NC_034197.2, forward strand.
CCTATTTACAATGACGGCCTAACCCTCATAGGTAGTAATCACACCGGTGGGGAGAGGGCCATTCTTCTTATCAAACCACATTACCTTTTTTTGGAGGTGTTCAGAACAAGGTTAAGGGCAGAGAATGTTTGTTGGACACTAAGAAAGCTTTGTTGTAGAGCATTTAACACAAAATCCAGGGAGGGGCCAGCTGAGTGTAAGACCTTATCATCTGCATATAAATGGATGAGAGAGCTTCCTACTGCCTAAGCTATGTTGTTGATGTAAATTGAGAAGAGCGTGGGACCTAGGATCGAGCCTTGGGGTACTCCCTTGGTGACAGTCAGTGGCTGAGACAGCAGATTTTCTGACTTTATACACTGCACTCTTTGAGAGAGGTAGTTAACAAACCAGCCCAAAGACTCCTCAGAGACATCAATATTCCTTAGCCGACCCACAAGAATGGAATGGTCTACCGTATCAAAAGCTTTGGCCAAGTCAATAAAAATAGCAGCACAATATTGCTTAGAATCAAGGGCAATGGTGACATCATTTAGGACCTTTAAGGTTGCAGTGACACATCCATAACCTGAGCGGAAACCAGATTACATAACCAAGAGTATACTATAGACATCAAGAAAGCCAGTCAGTTGATTATTGACAAGTTTTTCCAACACTTTAGATAAACAGGGCAAAAAATAAATAGGCCTATAACAGTTAGGATCAGCTTGATCTCCCCCTTTAAATAAAGGACGAACTTGGTTGCCTTCCAAGCAATGGGAACCTCCCCAGAAAGGAGAGACAGGCTGGAGGTAGGCTTGGCAATGATAGGGTGAGCAACCTTAAAGAAGAAAGGGTCTAAACTATCTGACCCAGATGGTTTTTGGGGTTCAAGTTTAAGGAGCTCCTTTAGCACATTGGACTCAGTGACAGCCTGCAGGGAGAAACTTTGTAGCGGAGCAGGGGAAAAAGAAGGAGAAGCATCGGGGTTAGTCGCATTAGAAGGGGTGGGAGATAAGGAGGCATGGCTGAGTCAAATAGGAATCACATCAACATTAAGGGACATGGGCAGCTGTGAGGAGGATGGTTTATTCTCCAGGTCTTTAACCATTTTCCAGAACTTCTTGGGGTTAGACCCACAGAGAGAGAACTGCTCCTTAAAGTAAGTAACTTTGGCCTTCCGGATATCCTGAGTGAACTTATTTCTCATTTGCCTAAACGATAGCCAGTCAGCCTGAGTATGCGTGTGCCGAGCCTTTCGCCAAATGCAATTCTTGAGGAGGAGTAACTCGGCAAGATCACGGTCGAACCAGGGGCTGAACCTGTTTTTAATTCTAATTTTCTTTATCGGGGCGTGTTTGTTAACAATACCACTGAAAATATAAAAAAAGAAGGTCAAATTGTCTTTGACAGAGGGGATCAAGCTGATTCTATACCATTTTACACTTTTACAGAGCTCCAGAGTTCCTCTGTGGAGATGAGAGAACCTTCCAGAAGGACAACCATCTCTGCAGCACTCCACCAATCAGGCCTTTATGGTAGGGTGGCCAGACAGAAGCCACTCCTCAGTAAAAAGGCACATGACAGCCCGCTTGGAGTTTGACAAAAGGCAGCTAAAGGACTCTCATACCATGAGAAACAAGATTCTCTGGTCTGATGAAGCCAAGATTGAACCAAGCGTCTGCAAGAAACCTGGCACCATCCCTACGGTGAAGCATGGTGGTGGCAGCATCATTCTGTGGGGATGTTTTTTAGCGGCAGGGACTGGGATATTAGTCAGAATCGTGGGGAAACTGGACGGAGAAAAGTACAGATCCTTGATGAAAACTCAGGACCTCAGACTTGGGTGAAGCCAAGACAATGCAGGAGTGAGTTCGGGACAAATCTCTGAATGTCCTTGAGTGGCCCAGCCAGAGCCCAGAATTGAACCCGATCAAACATCTCTGGAGAGACCTGAAAATAGCTGTGCAGCAACAATCCCCATCCAATCTGACAGAGCTTAAGAGGATATATCGGGAAGAATGGGAGAAACTGGTGTGCTAAGCTTGTAGCGTTAAACCCAAGAACACTCAAGGCTGTAATCGCTGCCAAAGGTGCTTCAACAAAGTACTGAGTAAAGGGTCTGAATAATTATGTAAATGTGATATTTCGTTCTTTTTTTAAATAGATTTGGTCAAATTCCCCTTCCAAAAGTTTTTGCTTTGTCATTTTGAGGTATTGTGTGTGTATTGATGAGGGGGGAAAATGATTTAATCAAATTTAGAATAAAGCTGTAACGTAACAAAATGTGGAAAATGTCAAGAGGACGAGCCATATGCTCTCCCAACATATTTCTGTGAGATTTCTTCTGTTCATCATAGAAGAATATCCCACTCAGTGGCTACTGTTCAAGCAGCAAGGTCATCTTAAGAAACTGTAAGCAGAAACCATCAAGTCAGTTCTCTCATTTCATTGGACAACAATATGAGATCAAGATGTCAATGGGAGTCAAGCAGAATTTGATGTGTGAATGTGATGTGTGATGACTCACCTACACATAAACAATTAAATTGATTTGGAATATTCCAAATGCCACCACAAACGATTACTTCATGTGACATTTTAAAGATTTGGCTTGATTTGTCACCTGAGATAGTACTCTGTAGGTGTCTCATCACAAATACTTTTTACAGACAGTGGCAGGGACATATTGAATGTCAGTGAGCAGAGATGAGTCCTCTGATGTCAGATGAACACTGCGGGATGCCAACCTTGTGGCTCCGTGCTCAGATAACACCAGATTGCACCTTTAGGGCTGACATCAGAACCCTGGTGCCAAGTAGCAACCTCATGTTGTCAAACACACAATCTCTAACAGGGATACTGTTCGATTAGCTTTAGGCTCGTTAGACTACAGTCAGAAGTGACACTAGTGCAATGAATAATGAGAAGATTGGTTTCCATGGCCATTCTTTATGTTGGTTGCCAATATAATTTAACATATACTCTAATATGTTATTGGTTCAACTGATAACACATTCTATGTTACAATAATTATACTCAACAGAGATCACTTTAATAACCTGCTAGGGAACATGGGTATGGTTTCTCTTTGATTTTCTCTTCTCATCCCTAATCCCAAAGTCCATCGAACTGGAAGGTGCTTTGCACAGATTCCTAGTGTAATTAAAAATGGAAGGAAAAGCCTATTTTACTCACACACAGCTCAATTAGAGAAGCGTAGGGCTTGAACCCAGTGGAGGATTTTCTGACTAGGAGTCAAGGAATCCTCTTCCCCTATCTGAACCACTAGATTAAATTAAGCTAAATTCGAGGTTTGAAAATCACACCAAGGCTTCAATCTGACTTAATCCTGCCTTTGAATAATGCCAGGGTCTTACGTAATGAACTGAAAGTCAATGCAAAAGTTATAACATTTCCATGAACATCATAACTTTGATGGAAGGCAGGAAGGAAGTGGCAGAATGAGCTGTTCGGAATAGTGACGGCAGCTCAGCAAAGTGTTCCCGGGTGCATTTACATCTCACTGGTTTATGGGCCTTTGATTCATGTACATTTTTTGAGTTATAGGTGGGATACCTCTGGGAGACTGGGAGATTATATTCATAGGCTGTCACTGAAGCTGCTTCTCTGCAGGTCCTGCTGCTTGAGAGTGGAACAAGCTGGGCCTGCAAAGGCAATGGAAAGTATGGGATATACTTACATAGGAGATCTCTGAATACCTACTAGGTTGTTTTGTTCATTTTAAAAATATAATACAATGGCACTGGGGTTGATAAGGAGAGTGAGCCGAGCACACTTGATACTGGCTAATTTTGAGTCAAGAGTAACACTTAGCCTTGTGAAATGACCCACCGCTGACAATGGCTGTCCGGAGTGGAGTGTGTGTTTGTGTGTGTCACCGTCATAATTGCGGTGTCTCTTTAATGGTCAGGTAATTTAAAGCCCCCATGCAGTCGTTTTATTATAATTTTATATACACTGAACAAAAATATAAATGCAACATGTAGTGTTGGTCCCATGTTTCATGACCTGAAATAAAAGATCCCCCCCAAAATGTATACGCATAAAAAGCGCACTTTTCTCAAATTTGGTGCACAAATCTGCTTACATTCCTGCTAATGAGCATCTCTCCTTTACCAAAATAATTCATCCACCTGACAGGTGTGGCATATGAAGAAGCTGATTAAACATCATGATCATTAGACAGGTGGATGTGCTGGGGACAATAAAAGTCTACTCTAAAATGTGCAGTTTTCTCACACGACACAATGCCACCGATGTCTCAAGTTTTGAGGGAGCGTGAAATTGGAATGTTGACTGCAGAAAAGTCCACCAGAGCTGTTGCCAGAGACATGAGTGTTAATTTCTCAACCATAAGCCACCTCCAATGTTGTTTTAGAGAATGTGCCAGTACGTCCAACCTGCCTCACAACTGCAGACCACGTGTATGGTGTCGTGTGGGAGAGAGGTTTGCTGATATTATGAACAGAGTGCGCTATGGTGGCGGTGGGGTTATGGTAAGGGCAGGATTAAACTACAGACAACGAACACAATTGCATTTTATCGATGGCAATTTGAATGCACAAAACTCCTGTAAACAGATCCTAAGGCCCTTTGTGAGGCCGATTTTTCTAAGGTATCTGTGACCAACATCTGTATTCCCAGTCTTGTGAAATCAATAGATTAGGGCCAAATAAATGTATTTCAATTGACTGTTTTCCTCATATGAACTGTAACTCAGTCAAATCTATGAAATTGTTGCATGTTGTGTGTATATTTTTGTTCTGTATAATATGGTGTGAGAAGAACAATATTGGCAGGCCAGGCATATAGCCAATATGCTGTGATAATGTATTGGCCTACTACCCAAACCTCATTCCTACAGAATTGTTTTTGTTAGGTTAATGATACATTTTTTAAGTCATGTAAAAAAAAATCTGAGCAATAGATCTTGGCTTGTTTTTTAACTGCAAAAGTGATCTTGACTCAAAAAAGGTTGGGGACCACTGCTATAGAACATGTTTCATTGACATTTTAGTCATTTAGCAGACGCTCTTATCCAGAGAAAATAGGGTTGAGTGCCTTGCTCAAGGCACATCAGATTTATCGCCTATTCAGCTCGGAGATTATCAGATTTATAGCCTATTCAGCTCAGAGATTCAAACCAGCGACCTTTTGGTTATTGGTCCAAGCTCTTAACCGCTAGGCTCCCGTTGTGCCCCCGTTATATATCAGAGACATTTTCAGGAAAAGCAGGGATAGAGCAAGCTAGTAGAAGTAACATTGTTATTTGAAACCACCACATGCACATGATCTGCATCTGTATTATATTCCATATTATGTTTGAATCTATTTGTACTGTATTGCTGTCTGTCTCATGTTGTACAGATCATCAGCATGACTATTGAATTCTCTTAGCACTTTGTGACATTTCTAAATACATTTGGTTGAAATTTGATTGATCTTGAATTGTCAAGTGTACTAAACTCATTAAAATAACATTGTGCCTCTCTTTCAGATCTGCCAAGCACATCTCTGCTTCTGACAGCTTCTCCCTGTGCTGACCATGATGGACAGTGCCCATGAGAGCTGCTGTTGATGGGCTTCTGGCCAAACACCACAGAGAGAAAGACATCCTGAAGCAGGTGGATGCAACATACAGCTCTGCCATCAGCTCTACCACCAGTACAGTGGCAATCGGTGGCGTTTAAAATTAGGGAAGTCGCTTTTTTTGGGGGGGGGGGGGGGCAAATGGTCTTATTTCTATTACAGCATAAACAGTGACACATTCAGACAGTGACACATTCAGACAGTGACACATTCAATACCGCCTTGCATACACTTGCCTGCATCTAACTGATTTAGGGTGAAATAATTCATCTAAACAGTTACAAATTCAGTAGTTTATTTCTCGTTTTATTCCGCTTAAGAAACGTTTTTCAACAGAATTGGCAGAATGTATTCACCCCTGATCACCCGCACACACAGTTCACTTTAATAGCAGCCACATACAAACAGCATGATCACTTTGCCCGTTGTATAATTCCTTCTTGCATGTACATCTCTCCACCTCTGACCTTTTCCCTTCGCTTATGGAATTTTCCAAGCCAAACCTACCATAATCGCTAACCGTTACACACAGCCTACATTGTCACCATATTAGCTAACGTCATAGTCAACATAGCTACTATAACTAACGTGTTAGTAAACCCACTACAATCATGCAGTAGAGTGTACAGTAGGGATGACCCCATTTAGTCAACTGGTCGATAGTTTGGTTGATACACTGTTGGTCGACTGAGATTTCTTTAGTCGAGCAGTAGCAAAATATATATATATAAATATATATCATGATGTACCCAAGACCCAGTCTTATTCACGCTGATTGGACTGATCCATTGTGGAGGCAGTGAGGATGTCACAGTCTATAAGTCTAAGACATGTGCTACTGAAAGTATATATGGTTTTATTACATAAGAACAATGGTGCAACACTAATAAACAATTTATTATTTTATAACAAATGCGCTTTCTCCCTCGTCGGATAGCTTTCGCTGTCCAAGGTTCTGAAACACATCAGTGCGCTGTTGAATTGGCGCCTTTTCCTAGACTTGCTATGTTGCTATGTGCGCAATAGCAAAGTTAACCAGGATATTGGTGTTGAGAACAATGCCACGGAGGCAGCAGCATGAGGAGATGAGAAAACTGCCCTTGCCTTATTGTCTAGGAAATGGAGGAGAGAGGAAACCCCGAACTTAATTAGGTCTATAATCAATAGCCTAACTCTTAAATGTGCCTGGCTTTATAAATCATCAATATATCTACAGAAATAACACAGATCATGCTTCTGTTGCCTGTTGGAGTGGTTGTTTAACAGCCTACTGATTCCGTTAGCAACAAGTAAACAATTTCACAAATTCCTCTGTTTTTAATCTTCGCTTTGCTGTAATAAAGACTTTAAACTTTTTTTTCCATTAGAACAGCCTCTCTGGTATAATTTATTTAGTGTTTACACTGTTTCAAATTGTGGGGAAAATAATATTTATAATAATAACGCTCTTTTTGCTTGATCTCCTTCTTACTGTTATTATTATTACTATTATTATGATGATCATAAGTAATGTCATTATCAGTAGTAGGGTTAGTATAGCAGCCTTGTATAACCACCATGGAGCTGTAGGCCGAAGAGCACATCCTGTCTAGTCTTAATACCGTAACATACTGAGGCCTATATTCAATACTTCTATAGGCTACTGTATCAGTCAATCATTCGTTCATGTAATCACACAACATACGAGTCATTCATGATTAGTTTGAGGCTAGACTATGATCTGTAAATGTCTACTACCCTTTTTAAAAAGTTGTTGAGTGAAATTAGCACTATCCAATTGGTAGATACAGTCTTGTCCCATCGCTGCAACTCCAGTACGGACTCGGGAGAGGCGAAGAGCCATGTGTCCTCTGAAACACAACCCTGTCATGCCACACTGCTTCTTGACACACCGCTCACTTAACCAGGACGCCAGCTGCACCAATGTGTCAGAGGAAATGCCGTACAACTTGCGACCGAAGTCAGCATGCATGTGCCCAGCCCGCCACAAGGAGTCGCTAGAGCACGATGGGACAGGGACATGCCAAACCCTCCCCTAACCCAGATGGCGTTGGGCCAATTGTGCGCCGCCTCATGGGTCACCCGGTCGCGGCCGGCTGCGGCACAGCCCGGGATTGAACCCGGGATTGTGGTGACGCCTCGAGCACTGTGAGGCAGTGTCTTAGATCACTGCCCACTCGGGAGGCCTGAAATTAGCACTGTTTCTATTCGATTTTTGCTACTGTCTGGTGAGGAAGTAGGCAATATGGAATACATTGGAGGAAGGGAGAATTAATGAGTAATCTGTTAATAGATGTACAAACGGGGGGCGTCTGTAAAAGACATGGACAACGTCAGGGAATAAGCAGGTAAATGTAGAGCCTATCAATGACAAAAGTGGTGCAGAAAAATAACAATTATTTGGATAACATTAGATAGTAGATACGTATGCTATGTACTGACAGGGCTAGCAAGCTGTTTTCAAAACATTGGATCAACTTGAGCAATGAGTTCTCAGCTTGCTAGATAGCAAAGCCAACCAAATATACACCTTACCAAACAATACTTTTGTAAACTAATGTTGGCTTCAACTAATATGGCAAGTACATAGACCTATTTCTCTGTAAATACAATGTTAGATCGAGTCTACGATATTAGCCAGAAGGCTCTGATGTTAGCTAGATAACCAGTCAAGTCTATGGAAGAGACTAGCTAGCTACAGTAGCATCATCTTTGTCGTGGTTCTACTATGCTGAAACAATCATTTTCAAATGTTCTTAAATGTTGCTAACACACGCATTGCTGTAGCTTTTAAATTCTGTGAATTTAATTTTGTAATTTAAAAAAATTGAATCCACATTTAACATCTCCTCCCTGTTGCCAATGCCTGACAACGCATCGGAAACGGCTATCACGATACGAAGAGGACTTGGATTTGAAGAGGACTTGAAACGTTCGAGCTTGGAATGTGCAAAGTCCGCATTAGGTTTCCCAGCAGCTTAGCAGTAACAGTCACTGATTATGTCACAGAGAGAGATGACAATAACATTCGTAAATTCGCTCTGGCTATCTACTCTGATTTCAGAGCACTCTCATCTGAGGAAAAAAAGCATAATTAAATTGTTGCCAGCAGCACAGTTACAGTCACCAACGCTCTGGATAACATGAAAAAAGCCTAACTAGCTCTGCTAGGGTGAGAAAAATGGTTACCATGGAGATTACCCAATTCACTGACTGAACTTCTAGTCAAAGAGATTGCACTTATTTGGGGAGATCGCAAAATAGAACTTCTACATTCAAGACAGGAGAAACAAATTGATTCATAATATAATGAAAACACATTTTTACATGTTTTTCTCAATTTGTTTCTATTCCTACTTTCTGCAACTCCCCAACGGGCTCTGGAAAGGGGAAGGTCGAGTCATGCATCCTCCGAAACATGACCCACCAGTCCACGCTCCTTAACACCCGTCCGCTTAACACAGAAGCCAGCTGCACCAATGTGTCGGAGGAAATACCCTTCAACTGACGACCGAAGTCAGCCTGCAGGCGCCCGGCCGCCACAAGGAGTCGCTAGAGTGTGATGAGCCAAGTAAAAAATACCTGTTCTAACCCGAATGACACGGGGCCAATTGTGAGACTCCCGGTCACAGCCAGTTGTGGCACAGCCTGGGATCGAACCGAGGTCTGTAGTGACGCCTCAAGCGCTGTGCCACTTGGGAGGAAAGATTAAGGAAGCTTTAAGGGAAAAGATGAGGGGGAAATTAACTTAAGATGTTTTATGCAACTGGGACTTAGTCTTTGCATTGGTGAGACTGAGGTTGGTGAATGTCAATTATTCATATTCTGTTTTCCTCCTCCCCCTATGAGCAGCACAGTGGAACATAAATCAGCCAAGCCATCTTTTCATGCATAATTTGCTTACACAAGTGTTTTTCACCTTACCATTGACTGACTTTACTTGGCTGTTCATCTTGGAAAATTGATAGCAATAGTCCATCGCAGCAATGTTTTTGTCTCTTCTCTTCAAATGTGATGAAATCCTGGTACATCAACCAGTTGCCATAGCGCCCTGGTAGCAGCCTAAGCACAGAGCTCCTGTAAATTTGTACATATTTAGTTATTTTTAGGTGTTTTCAATTGTTGTTGTTTTAATCAGCTCTTTTGTTTTGATAACATCTGGTTGTTATTGCATATATCTGCCGTTTTTGAGCCACGAATTTGCAGATTGACTGACAGGTTAACACTTTGTGGCTTGGCTAGCTAGTTTTAAAAAATGCATCTGGACACAGTACCATCTATTTATTTTCATCTGCCAATTCCAGATCTTTTGAGAACATAATTTGAGGAGTCGCCTGAAGCGTGAGAGGAATGGGATATAGAGGAATACAGCAATGCTGAGGCAGAGGGCTCGTAATGAGGACGACTGGCTACTATGGTAAACTTTGCATGGTGAGCTTTCTGGTGCTGCTGAGGAACCACCCAAGTGGCTGCTACACAGAGTGGAAGAGGAGAAGTCCAGTGGCTATAAGACTCTACAAGATCATCAGCAGACTCCATCACCATCATCTACCATCCCCTGTCCAGCTCCCTTCGCTCAAGTCATGAACTGACCCTCTCCATCTTCAGAGGATGCAGCTTCCAAAGACTAAGCCTCTGTTGGTTGACCTGTCATGATATAGGCCTATTGCTTTAGTTGTTTTGCTCACAAAGCGCTTTGAGATTCTATGAAAAGAACTATAGAAATGTCATCAATTATTATTCATTATTGTATAGTGTCCTTACTGAGATGTCTTGCCATTTCTACATAATGGCCAATCAGAGGTTACACGCCACTGAGGCTCATGAAACCTGATTAAATGCATCTTACAATGAACACTCTATAACCATGGAAAGGGAGAGAATCAAAACAAAGCCCATGGATCTCATATCGCAGAAGAAAATATTGTCACTTCGATCAATTACTAATAAAACATTGGTCTCTAAAGTCATGATATGGAATGACTGTGTTTTGCTGTACTCAGCTTGACTAAGACAACTGCTCCATTTTCCTTAGTTAAAGCTCACTAGCAGTAGCATCATTGCTGTTGATGCCCTGCTGTCAGTAGATACTGTAGAACATTGGCAACCCAGTGACTAAGCAGAGAGAGAACCTTCAGCAGAGAGGGGTGTTTTAATTAGTCACTTCAGCCTGATGGAGTAGAAGCCTTCAAACCTCCAGTGGCTCCTCAACGTACAGTATTGTACTGTATGTGCATGGTGGGGGGAGCTTGTATGGTACATTTGCCTGAATCCGCAGGTATAAAATTTGAATGGAAATGTTCAGCACATTTTTTATTTATGTTTAAGTAATTTAGATAGCATTTTTACAGAAAATGTCTAACATACAGACATGCTATGACCTATTCACAGCAAATTCAACACAACAATTTATTCAAACATAAATCTGCGAGGATGGCAGCAATATTTCACAGGGTTAAAACATGCATAAGCAGCGATTCCTTCTGAAATGTCATAGAGCGGACATCCGCTTAGCAGTCGGAGGGCTATCACAGTTCACAGCTGCAGAGGTGACGCCACGGCAGGGCCTTGCCAAATTGAACACTGGCCCACACAATCAGGCAGGCTTAAAATATGTAACAACATTTTTAAATGAAATATTTTGGGCCTCCCGAGTGGCACAGTCGTCTAAGGCACTGCAGTGCTAGCGGCGTCACTATAGAACCGGGTTTGATCCCGGGCTGTATCACAACCGGTCTTGATCGGGAGTCCCATAGAGTGACGCACAATTGGCCCTGTGTCGTTCTGGGTTAGGGGAGGGTTTAGCCGGGGGGAATTTACTTGGCTCATCACGCTCTAGCGACTCCTTGTGGTGGGCTGGATGCCTGCAGGCTGACCTTGGTCATCAGTTGAACAGTGTTTCCTCCGACACATTACGAAGCGTGGTTAGGCGGATCAGGTTTTGGAGGATGCATGACCCGACCTTTGCCTCCCGAGCCAGTTGAGGAGTTGCAGCGATGAGACAAGATTGAAATTGGGGAGAAAAATACTAAAATAAATAAAAAAATACAAATAATATTGTACAATATTTATTTCCCCTTTTCGTAGGCCTAGATTCCATGCTTGCATTCAAGACAAGGTTGTTTTTATTGATCTCAGGTTGTCAGTGTCGGCAGAGTAGGTCTACAGTTTCATTTTTGAAGTATGCATATAGCCTATTATTAAAGATTCTGATAATATCTCCAGAACTGTAAAGTGTCGTAGAATTGCATAAAATGTGTTTATAAAAGGCACATTTTTTCCCTAGATCCTCCTAAACAATGTTCCTCTAGCTGGGGCTGAGCTGCTTCCCCACCTATGATGTGTATTTCATTATGTTTGTTTACAGTCTTCCTGTTTTGTCAGCGGTGTTGTTGTAAGCGGTTGTAACTTGTGTAGTTGCTACTTAACAACCGGCCTAGTAACGGCTTGTTTGCCAAGGAAAAATTGTGGTGTTTCTTAGTCACAGTTATCTTGTGTTATGTGTTAAATGATGCAATGTGATCGCACAAATTTTCACTTTAATATGTCTGGGTATGTTTGCTGTATTTTTGCTGGAAATGGTTGGCCCAGTAACTTTTACTCATTCCCAGCCACACGGGAATTTCTGCCTACACCTCTGCACAGCTGCCCAGAGCTCACTGAAGGCCTGCCTGCAGCAGCAGCTGTGGTGGGCATCAGAGTAGAGCACCACCAAGCTGCCACACTGTGACATCCCTCAATATGCTCTGTGAGGATTTGTTGCCGACTCAATTTGTGGATGACTTATTATTAATTCTTCCAATGACAAAATGGGCTTTTAATTCGGGAAGTCCTGTCGGGCAACAACAACAGCTCAGGCCTCGACCAACGCAAACCCATCCCATCGATCTACCCTGACTTCCCCTGGCCTCCTCTGACTGAGGTGAGTGAGCCAGATTACATTAAGACATCTACCAAGGGGAAGGCTGTCCTGCAGTCCTTCTATACTGTCTCAATAGGTCTGTGTGTTGTCGTGTTAGATCTCATACAGGCTACAGTATGTTTCTCGAATGTTATGCCATGCTTCACCCACAATTGGGATTTGCCCGAAAGCTTTTGTGTTATTCCATTTGCAAAATGTCAATAACAGTAAACCTCAGATAATTGAGCTGGAGTGCAAGGATTTGTCTCTTATAAAAACAGAACCAATTTTTCAACTACTCAATCAATTGGAGTATTACTGAACCTATTTACATTGCTTTTGAGGATTTGGATTACCTGACAGTAATTAGGGGAAATTATAGCATAATGAACAGGCTATAGGCTTAGAGACAAACTGACATCAGGGAAAACTTCTGGGTACATAGGGATACATTCCCTATATCCACACAAATTTGGACATTCTATTGATTTGCCTGAGTAAATTATGCTCTTGAGTTTGACAAGATGGTGTGGTATATACACTATACAGTACAAGCACCATACATTTAAATCAACGGTGAATACCATCACCATCCAAGTCTCAATCACCTCTATTAATGCGCATTATAAAACAGGTGGTTTGAGCCCTGAATGTTGATTGGCTCAAAGGCGTATACCAGGGGAATGGCTAAACAATACTTTTACTGTTCTAATTATGTTGGTAACCAGTTTATAATAGCAATAAAGCACCTCGGGGGTTGTGGTATATGGCCAATATACCACGGCTAAGAGCTGTATCCAGGCATTCTGCATTGTGTTGTGACTAAAAACAGCCCAGAGCTGTGATTTATTGGCCGTATACCACAACCCCTCGGGCCTTATTGCTTAATTATACTTTGTCCAATATCAATAATCAAAACGTCACTGTTAAATTGGATGGTATTAGCTACAATACTAATTAACTGCACATACTGTAGAGGCGTGCAAATATCCATAGGCTACTTTATTGTACATATATTATTGTTACATACATTATTCGATCACCGTACGTAAAGTTATGTGAAATGTAGCCAACTTAATTTAACATGAGATCACCCGCAGTCTGTCAGCCTATCCCTGTATCTCGACTGCAAAATTGTAACACAATTCGGATATCTCTCAACATTCCTCACAGAGTCGGCCAAACATTCAATAGCCTACCTTATTTCATCGTTGACTGTTAGATGGGTGTCGGTCGCACAAGATTTGATATTCTGTAATTCCGTTTTATCTGCAATATGAGTGATGAGAAGGAAAACGGTACTGGTCTAAAATATCACGCAGGTTAGATTGGCGGTCCTTCTCATTCGAATCGAATCAACAATGTTTTCTGGTGCCCGCCGTATTGCCCCACTGCGTGTCGAAGGATAAACGACGCTAAATTGGAGCTCGCCGGCTCACGGTGGTAAATGCAGCACAGAGGCTCATTGACGTTTGCATTGGAGATGCAGTTCTGTGGCAGTTGGTGATGCTGCTGCGCTGGTCGTTTGGTCCGTGCAGACATAGGATTAGAGGTGGGGGTGGGGGCAACACAGGGCCCTGAAACAGAGCATTTCAAGAATCACGGTAATCAATCGTGAAACAAAATACTGCATATATGTTTACTTAGCATGTACAACAACATAAAATATAGTGAGGTGGATGTCATTTTCTGAGCATTCTCAATTTATAATGTGAATAGAAGGTATGACCCTTAGATTAAAATAATCTGCCTAGTTAGGGTTTATTTTAGCACATGTGTGTGTGTTTGGTTTTACTATCCTTGTGGGGACCAGAGAGAGAGAGAGAGAGTGGGTGGGTAATAGACAGGAGAGAGGGGGATTTGTTTGACTAAAAACATTATAAATATTCAGTGATGATACATTTTGGATGGGCAGGGGCATTCCAGGTCCTGAAAGATAAACCATGTTTTATTTTTATTACTACTAGTTCTTTAATACCATCCTCAAGTCACATATCCATTAAAAAAATCATAAACGGTATTTGCCCTGGTCTAACCACTTTCATCATGTTGCATTACCATAAAAGACATAGCTCATCTGTAAACAGCCCATCCAATCTACCTCATCCCTATACTGTATTTATTTATTTATCTTGCTCCTTTGTACCCCAGTATCTCAACTTGCACATTAATCTTCTGCATATCCTACCATTCCAGTGTTTAATTGCTATATTGTAATTACTTCACCACCATGGCCTATTTATTGCCTTACCTCTCTTATCCTACCTCATTTGCACATGCTGTATATAGATTTCTCTACTGTATTATTGATTGTATGTTTGTTTATTCCATGTGTAACTCTGTGTTGTTGTATGTGTTGAACTGCTTTGCTTTATCTTGGCCAGGTCACAGTTGCAAATGAGAACTTGTTCTCAACTAGCCTACCTGGTTAAATAAAGGTGAAATTAAAATGTTAAAATGTAAAAGAAAGTGCCAAACCCAGATTCGTCCATCGGATTGCCAGATGGTGAAGCGTGATTCCTCACTCCAGATAACGCATTTCCACTGCTCCGGAGGCCAATGGTGATGAGCTTTACACCACTCCAGCCGACGCTTGGCATTGCTCGTGGTGATCATATGCGTGTGTGCGGCTGTTTGGTCATGGAAACCCATTTCATGAAGCTCCCGATGAACAGTTCTTGTGCTGACGTTGCTTCCAGCGCCGTTTGGAACTCGGTAGTGAGTGTTGTATCCGAGGACATACTATTTTTATGCGCTTCAGCACTCGCAGGTCCCGTTCTATGAGCTTGTGTGGCCTACCACTTTGCTGCTGAGCTGTTCTTGGTCCTAGACATTTCCACTTCACTATAACAGCACTTACAGTTGACTGGGGCAGCTCTAGCAGGGCAGAAATTTTGCAAACTCACTTGTTGGAAAGGTGGCATCCTATGATGGTGCCACGTTGAAAGTCACTGAGCTCTTCAGAATGACAATGTTTGTAGAAGGAGACTGCATGGCTGTGTGCTTGATTTTATACACCTGTCAGCAATGGGTGTGGCTGAAATAGCCAAATCCACTAATTGCAAGGGGTGTCCACATACTTTTGTACATATAGTGTATAGCTCAGCAATAATGTAATTTCTCCTTGAAGCAGCAGCAAATATAGACTTTGCGAGATGAAGGGCTTCAATTGATTAAATATTGATTTGATTATGTGGTGATCATTTAAATGTCTAATTTCAAAGAGCAACAGCAGGCTTGCCTTAGCCCTAATCCTAGCTTCATTTCCACATCCTGATTCCACCCTAACCCTCAACCATAACTCTAACCCTAGCTTCATGTCCACATCCACGTTCAACCCTAACACTAGCCTCAATGCTAACCCTAGTCATACAAACATTTGTTGTCGTTTCCAACTCAATGACCGTCTCTATGTGTCACGACTTCCGCCGAAGTCGGGTCCTCTCCTTGTTCGGGCGGAACTCGGTGCTCGGCGTCACCGGTCTTCAAGCCATCATCGATCCACTTTTCATTTTCCATGTGTTTTGTCTTGTTTTTCCTCACACCTGGTTTCA
Organism: Oncorhynchus kisutch; assembly: GCF_002021735.2. Classification (NCBI taxonomy): domain Eukaryota; kingdom Metazoa; phylum Chordata; class Actinopteri; order Salmoniformes; family Salmonidae; genus Oncorhynchus; species Oncorhynchus kisutch. The sequence goes on from NC_034197.2 coordinate 18,045,383, forward strand.
ATTCCCTCAATTACTTGTTGTATATTTAACCCTCTGTTCCCCCCCATGTCTTCGTGTGGGATTTTCTATTGTAAGTGCATGTGCACGTTTTCTCTAGTGCGCAATGGGTTTTGTACCCATTTGTTTGTTGTTCTGGTTTCCGCTGGTTTTATGAATGAAACTGCTCCGTTGATTACCCAGTTTGCTCTCCTGCACCTGACTTCCCTGCCTCCAGTTACGCACTCCCTTACACAATGGGCCATTCTTTTTACCATAATAACTTTTTATTTGCCCTCTATTCTAAGTCTATAAACTTTACCTTCCAATGGCCTGTATACAAATACTTCTTTACTTGTATAAGCAGGTAGTTTGTGTTTTTTGTCAGGCATCTTGCTTTTTTGTAACCCTGGGGAATGCAATGTAAAAAATACTGTGTCGTGAAATACTATCTCATGGTTCTTTATGTGATTGAATTTTCTACGATTTTAACTTTATTTATGAATCCTGACACAATCCAAATCCTGACACACACTGTTGGACAGTGTTAGCTTGCACCATTCGCCTGCAGTGTGATTAATTCCCAGTTTGAAATTGAACTGACAAACAACGACGATCTATCCTCTCCTGATAAATGCCCCATCGGCGGACCATTAAGGATGCTTGATTTGATAAGACCATGACTAACATCTTGGCATCTAGTCTGAGGGTAAATATGTAAATTGACCAAGTAGCAGCCAATCGGTGAGGTATAAACTAAAGGGTGATTAGACAATGTTTTGTCACGTCCCTTACAAAGACACACAATTAATTATTCTTCAGCTAAGCTGTTGCAGAGAGGTGGAGAGGTAGACAGACACAAGCACAGCTGTAGCAGGATGCATGATTGTGTCAGCCACATCATGTCTCTGGTCACAGATCTGGTTATTGCTACATAGTCTCTGCTTGAGTCCAGAAAATGTAGATGTACAGCCTGTACATCATACAGTACAGCAGGGATGGGCAACTTTGATGGGGTGGGGGCCACAGAAAATCTGAAGGCTCTAGCCTTTTGGGGACCATAAGCAAAATAATGTCATACATTTCTTGCCATAAAGTGGAGAGAAATGTTTGCAGTTTTTAATATGATATCTGAGTGAGAGTGACTCACAAAATCAATGGGGTGCCCCCAGTCGGTAATTCAACCATGATTAAGTTTAGATAGCTGTCTATACTAATTTACCAATCCAACATGTTTTAGCTGACATGGGATAATTGAGTGACTGCCAGTGACTGACATAACAAGAGAAAAACTGCTGATACACAACCACATTTCAAAATGTCACCTTGTGTAATGTACTATTCTTTCTCTCAACAGTAAGTTGAGACCCTGACTGAGTTCCTAAAAACTCAACAAATGTTGTTGTTTTTTATTGGGGGGGGGATATTTATCCACAGCCTACAGAAGGTGGGCCCCCAGCTGCCCATCTCTGCTGTACAGTAATGCAGTTAACATTTCAAAGTGCTTCAAGGATTACAGAGTAGGGTTGGGAGGGAGGGAGGGAGGGAGAGACGGTGCTCTGTAAGGTTTCAGCATCTAGTGCAAACAGCATTGCACAGTGATCAGCAAGCTCTGTGCTGATTGGATGGGAAACAAAAAAATGGTTGACAATTGACAAGATATCGGGTAATCAGACTTGTCTTCCCCATTTCTCTCCACTTCTTTATTTTCCCAATTTGTGTGCACTGGGGCATGTGCAGAAACCCTGCTTTTGATACCTTGGACTTGTGAGATAGACCAATTCCCTTTCACAATCTATTGTAGTAGATATACAAATAGGTAGTTGGCTTTGCAAAGGAGCGTATTGATTTTTTATCCAAGGCTGTGCTGTTTATCTGTTAGCAGATACTGTTTCTCCTCTGACTGCTGTGGCACTGGTTCAATGAACACTGGCATGACACACATCCACAATTCATGTGGAATTAAATTGTTATATGCCGCAGTGTATGACATCATTAGCAGTGTGCTACTGTCGGCTACCTACCTCCAAATACTGACTAAAGATGAACTAACCTTAGTGGTAAATCACCTACAGTTATCACAATGGTTCACACACGGCAGCAAGACTGCTAGGCTGCTTTATAAAGACCTTATGTTGAGCACAAAACTCAACGCATTTGAGTGAGACATTGTGAAAGGAAATAGAGAAATCGGTTTTTGCACTGATTCCAGGAAGCTCTTCTTCCAGTAGGAGTTGTACTGCTGTCTGGAGCCAGTGCGGTCCTGACATGCCTATCAAGAGACAAGCAGACCTTGGCTAATTAGTTTAGTGCCAACAGCCTGTGTATGTCAAAATATAGTCATACTTTGGTAGACTCAGGTATTTGCAAAGTAAATGAGTCATTGTGTTTTTCTTGCCAGGCCTTACTAACACATTTGCTCAGTAATTGTACATAAACCTTTGCAGTTCAGCATAATTACGTTCATGGATGGGTAAGGAAGTACAGTAATTCATTGCAATTCCAGCATTGGGCACAACCCAAAAAATTCACAGACTCATTCAGCAATTATTACAAGAAGAGGGGAAAGCAGCACAATCTGATGAGTAAAGAATTTAGTTAATCTATTTTGAACTGGAAAAAATGCTGCACTTGGTGCATGGTCATACCATGCATCATTTAGCTACTTGATTTTGGATTTTAGGACAAATTTTAATTGTATATTTTATAATTGATAAAATATTGAAATTGGCCTTTACTACTATAGTCCATAGAATCACATTGAATAACACATTCATAAATGGCAAGAAAAGACCAGAATACAGCATAGGGAATAAGGTTTTGAAGAGTCTATCATATATCAAGGAAATATAAGGTTTGAAGAGTCTATCATATATCAAGGAAATATAAGAAAGCTCAGAAAATGTTTTTTTTTTAAATGGACACATATTTAACCCCTTTTAAAAAAAAACATGTCAGGAAAGACAGTACCGTGCAAAAGCTTTAGGCAGGTGTGGAAAAATGCTTTCAAGTAATAATGCTTTCAAAAATGGACATGTTAATAGTTTATATTTATCATTTAACAACATGCAAAGTGAGTGAACAGAAGAAAAATTTGGTGTGACCAAGATTTGTCTTCAAAACAGCATAAATTCTTCTAGGTACACTTTTTGAAGGAACTCAGATGGTAGGCTGGCCCAAACATCTTGGAGAACTAACCACAGTTCTTCTGCAGATTTAGGCAGCCTCATGTGCTTCTCTCTCTTCATGTAATCCCTGATTAGACTCAATGATGTTGAGATCAGGGCTCTGTGGGGGCCATACCATCACTTCCAGGACTCTTTGTTCTTCTTTACACTGAAAGTAGTTCTTAAGGACTTTCACTATATGCTTGGGGTCATTGTCATGCTGCAGAATACATTTGGGATCAATCAGATGCCTCCCTGATGGTATTGCATGATGGATAAGCATCTGCCTGTACTTCTCAGCATTGAGGAGACCATTCATTCTGACCAAATCCCCAACTCAATTTGCAGAAATGCAGCCCCAAACTTGCAAGGAACCTTCACAATGCTTCACTGTTGCCTGCAGACACTCATTCGTGTACCGCCCTCCAGCCCTTCAGCAAACAAACTGTCTTCTGCTACAGCCAAATATTTCAAATATTATGACTCATTCGTCCAGAGCACCTACTGCCATTTTTCTGCACCCAGTTCCTGTGTTTTAGTGCATAGTTGAGTCACTTGGCCTTGTTTCCAAGTCTTCCATGAAGGCCACATCTGACCAGACTTCTCCAGACAGTAGATGGGTATACCAGGGTCCCACTCCTTTCTGCCAATTCTGAGCTGATGGCACTGCTGGACATCTTCTGATTGTGAAGGGAAGTAAGCACGATGTGTCTTTCATCTGCTGCAGTTAGTTATCTTGGCCGACCACTGCGTCTACGGTCCTCAATGCTGCCCGTTTCTTTGTGCTTCTTCAAAAGAGCTTGGACAGCACATCTGGAAACCCCTGTTTGCCTTGAAATGTCTGCCAGGGAGAGACCTTGCTGATGCAGTATAACTACCTTGTGTCTTGTTGCTGGGCTCAGTCTTGCCATGGTGTATGACTTTTGACAGTAAACTGTCTTCAGCAAAATAACCTTGTTAGCTGAGTTTGGCTGTTCCTCAACCAGTTTTATTCCTCCTACACAGCTGTTTCTGTTTCAGTTAATGATTGTGTTTCAACCTACACATTGAATTGATGTTTGGAATAATTGTTTAATCATACACCTGACTATGCCTGCAAAATACCTGACTTTGTGCAAGTGTACCTACAAGAATTGATGCTGTTTTGAAGGCAGTGTGGTCACACCAAATATGGATTTGATTTAGATGTTTCTTCTGTTCACTCACTTTGCATTTAGTTAATTGATAAATATAATGTATTAACATGTCTATTTTTGAAGGCATTCTTACATTACAGCATTTTTTCACACCTACCTAAAACTTTTGCACAGTACTAAATATATATACGTACACTATCGGTCAAAAGTTTTAGAACACCTTCTCATTCAAGGGTTTTTCTCTATTTCTACTTCTTTCTAGATGTAGAATAATAGTGAAAACATCAAAACTATGAAATAACACATGGCATAATTTACTGTAGTAAGCAAATAATTGTTTAAACAAATCCCAAAATATTTGAACATATTTTAAATTCTTCAAATAGCCAACCTTTACTTCGATGACAGCTTTGCACACTCTTGGCATTCTCAACCAGCTTCACCTGGAAGGCTTTTCCAAAAATCTTGAAGGATTTCCCACATTGTATTTATCATCATTAGTCATTTAGGTCAACATTGGATCATTCAGAGATCCTCACTGAACTTCTGGAGAGAGTTTGCTGCACTGAAAGTAAAGGGGCTGAATAATTTTGCACGCCCAATTTTTCAGTTTTTGATTTGTTAAAAAAGTCCTTCCACTTCATGATTGTGTCCCACTTGTTGTTGATTCTTCACAAAAAAATACAGTTTTATATCTTTATGTTTGAAGCCTGAAATATGGCAAAAGGTCGCAAAGTTCAAGGGGGCCGAATACTTTCGCAAGGCACTGTAGGCCCATATAAGTAATATATCTTTAAGTAATGTATCTATTGCCATTTATTACTTTTCTGTATTGGCACCCACACTAGGCATACAGTTGCAAGAAAAAGTATGTGAACCCTTTGGAATTACCTTGATTTCTACCTAAATTGGTTAAAAAAATGTGATCGGATCTTCCTCTAAATCACAACAATAGACAAACACAGTGTGCTTCAACTAATAACACAAATTATTGTATTTTTCTTGTCTATATTGAATACTTAATTTAAACATTCACAGTGTAGGTTGGAAAAAGTATGTGAACCCCTAAGCTAATGACTTCTCCAAAAGCTAATTGGAGTCAGGAGTCAGCTAACCCAGAGTCCAATCAATGAGACGAGATTGGAGATGTTGGTTAGAGCTGCCCTGCAATATAAAAAACACTCACAAAATGTGAGTTTGCTATTCACAAGAAGCATTACCTGATGTGAACCATGCCTCGAACAAAAGAGATCTCAGAAGACCTAAGATTAAGAAATGTTGACTCTCATAAAGCTGGAAAGGGTTACAAAAGTATCTCTAAAAGCCTTGATGTTCATCAGTCCACAGTAAGACATATAGATATGTATCACTCTATCCTGGAAATATGATAACACTGTTGCTCAGTTTTTCTTTAATAGCTAACCCAACGCTCAATTATAGTTCCATGGTTGTCATGTTTAAAAATGTACATCAGAGCCTTGATTCAGCTAGATGTGAAGCACTTGGATTTACAACAGACGCGAGGAGATCGCCATGCCAGTCTTGATAGTTGAGAATGTTTTCATTGTGATGAAATATACATGGCTCCATTCTCATGGCTGCAGGTTGTACTGTCACCCTCAAAATACACATGCAGTCCGAATTTTCCAGGCAATATAGAGATTTGTCGAATCATGTTTGTCTACAGATTTGCAATTTGTTTTCAGGGTTGACAAACGATACTGAAGCTAGTACGGTGTACACTTAAATGTTAGACCAGTTTGTCGGCTTTGTGTGAAAAATGAACAGCCAAATATTTTCTTTTTCAATTATTAGTCCAAATATATTCCTGTAAATCTGAAACATTGATTCCAGCCTACTACCCATTATTTTGAGTTCAGTCCTGACTCGAGTTAGTGTTTCTCTAAACACAGTCCTGAGAGTGTGCCTGTTGGCGTGTATAACTCAGTTTTTCCTGTGGAGGGTTGGCATTAAAATGCAGAATGCTCCTCATGCAAGTGCCCCCAAGATGTCACGCCAATTATTTGTCTCTGTGGGAGCAGCCTATTTGTACAAGCTTTTCTTAAAATAAAAGCAGGAAGTCACAGCCTCTCTGTATTCTCTCCTGCTCCTGAGTGGACAGATAGGCGGGCCACGTGTCACCTGTCGCTGTGGGTCATGCAGGGTCAGCGTACCAGATCCATAGCATGGTCATTGTGACATCACAGCCCACGTGAACCACAACTTATTTCTTCCATTCTCACCCCTGCAGAGTCCTACATCAGTCACACCGTGGTCGTGAGCTTCACTGCTGCTCCATTTAGGCCAGTCTCAGAGTTCTTTTACCACCTACTCAAGGCTCTGCCAAATATCAAGCCTCCTACTCCTCTGCCAGTGGGCAAATTTGACATTTCCTCAGTTGACTGTACCTGTACTGGAGCTAAGCATGTCGTAGCAACATTCTGTACCCTTCCACAGTGATATCCCTTTACCTGTGACCTGGAGTAGCTCATTAACCCCAAACTATGAAAGCTGCGGTTTTATGGTTGATAGCACTGTAGTGTATGTGACACTTGCCACAATATATGATCCCCTATATTCAACTTTAAGACAGGAGCATACTAAGAGGGGTAACAGGGTCACAGCTAGATTATACAACCCACCGGGAACATTAGACAAAGTAAAATGCTTGACTAATAGGTAGAAATGGGAAGCAGTGGTATGCCAGGAGCAGCTGACGAGGATGTTAGGTAGGCAAGTTACATTTTGCCATGGATTCCAATGTAATGACCTCTCAACGGTGAAGGAAAGACAAGGACAAGAGGACTGGAGAGGAGTGAGAGAGTCAGTTGGCGTGTCAGATAAAAGCAGTGAAGGAGAAGAAAGGAAACTAGAGAAGGCTGCAGGGGAAAGAGTGCAGTGGATAGGGGAGCCAGAATCCTAGGGAGAAAGGGAAAGAGATTAAAGTGAACAGATGATTATGTAAGAGATTGGTCGACAGGAAGAGACACAAATAATAGAGGGAAAGAGGCCATGGAGCATTTGGCCAGGCTGGGGAGCCCGGAGCACACAACATACAGGTCCCGACCGACTCTATAATCTGGCTTTCACTGATTGCTCTTCATATCAGAGTGGGACTATTTTAACCTAATTAAACAGGCCTCATGTTTCATGATGACCGCCAGGGACAGTCACGGGTAGTAAGGCGTGGTAACTGAGATAGACAGACACACTTTCCAGCTCACAAAAGTACAAGTTATTCCGTCTTTGACGGTCATAAAGAGATAATGAGTATCCACAAAAAATGAACAATCCTTCCAAGGAACTACGATAGGGAAGAGTGGGTAAAGTTGAGCCAAAGGGGTAGAGCCACCCTTGTTTATAGGAAAACAAAATGAACCATTTGACCAGATATTTAGGAAAAGGTCATAATTTCATGTAGTCTGTGAAGAAAGAAACAACATGGGAAAAGTGGTAAGCAAGTTAGGTAACATTTTTACCATGTCAAATTAATTTGTGTTAGAGGTTTGATGATGCTTGTATCTAAACCAAAGTAGATCGTTTTAACATTGTTCTGTACATCAGTTGGGGTCTCTATCAGCTTCAACAGGAGGTCCTAAACCTACCATGAAAGTTCATCCTTGTAGCTGTGTGGGTTAAACATGGGTTAAGTTGAGCCAATGGCAAGTTGAGCAAAGTGTTTTCTTCCCAGGCATAAGGCAAGGCATTATCACTGGGATATTAGGTAACAACAGGGCCTGGCCTATGTTAAATGTGTTTAACAAGTGTGTTAGGTGTTAAACCTGTGTTAAATATATATATATATATATTATTACAATACAAAAAGGGATTGTGATTGTGTCGAATTGTGTTTGGGAAAGGAAGATAGACATGGTTTTAAAAAGTAGTTGTCACGTTCTGACCTTTTGTCTTTATTTAGTATGGTCAGGGCGTAAGTTGGGGTTGGCAGTTTTCCTATGTTGTGTTTTTCTATGTTGGGGTTTTGAGTTCAGCCTAGTATGGTTCTCAATCAGAGGCAGATGTCGTTAGTTGTCTCTGATTGAGAATCATACTTAGGTAGCCTGGGTTTCACTTTTGAGTTGTGGGTGTTTGTTTTCCGTGTGTGTGTTTGTTGCCACATGGTACTGTTTCGGTTTCGTTTATTGTTTTGTATTTTCATAGTGTTCAGTTTATATCTTAAAACAAACGTTATGGACACTTACCACGCTGCGCATTGGTCCTCCGATCCTTCTCACTTCTCCTCCTCAGAAGAGGAGGAGGAATGCCTTACAGAATCCAGAAGCCGCCAGAGTCTCCCGTCAGTCCTGAGCCGCCAGAGTCTCCCGTCAGCCCTGAGCTGCCAGAGTCTCCTGTCTGTCCTGAGCCGCCAGAGTCTCCCGTCTGTCCTGAGCCGCCAGAGTCGCCAGTCTGTCCTGAGCCACCAGAGTCGCCAGTCTGTCCTGAGCCGCCAGACTCGCCAGTCTGTCCTGAGCCGCCAGAGTCGCCAGTCAGTCCTGAGCTGCCAGAGTCTCCTGTCAGTCCTGAGCTGCCAGAGTCTCCTGTCAGTCCTGAGCTGCCAGAGTCTCCTGTCAGTCCTGAGCTGCCAGAGTCTCCTGTCAGTTATGGCTATGGCTTTAGCGTGTTTATCTTGTTTATCTTGTACCAGATACAGAAAAATGCAGAAAAGGCTACTCTGTCCGTTAGCTAATATAATGGTTGCTCTGCAATATGATGTGTATCAGAGTAGGCTAATGAGCATGTGGTGGGGGAGGTCAGAGTTGGGTTTTGTTTTTATTTATGTTCTCTCCTCATTCAGATCACCCTTAATCCTACCTGATGTACAAAACTGTACACACAATTGATTACATGAATTACCGCATAAATCATCTGCCTAACAGCCTAAACAGAAAACAAAGTAATCCATCGTAAAAAGTAAAGTCATCAGATAGTGACCGAGACGGTAGCCTTTTATGATTATTCCATCTAAGTGAGGGGACTGGACTTGGTTCATTTTGCGTCAGGAGGTCAAGTATTGACCTCATTGTGGAAACTTTTTAGTTTGGGTTAGATATACATGTATTTTCCTGTGTCTAGTTTGTTGTCCAAACCTCCCATTGTTTCTAGCCTTGCTTGGTGAAAAGGACACAGGGTACCGAAACACTGGAAAGAATACACACACTTATTGATGTTCCTAACAATGGTGAAGTGGAATTTTCTTCACAATGTCAATCATAGCTGGTCTTTGTCAGGCAAGCTTTTGTCAATTAAACCCACAACCAATTGTCTCATTTTGCCTATTGGTATAATGGGCTAAATCAATGGGCTAAATCTTCCCTAAAGACTATTGCCATCAAAGGCAGCCTCTGAAGAGACCCTCTATCCTCACCATATAAAAGGAAGGATATAGATAGAAATATACCTCATTACTCAACCCCTTAATCTATTCTACACTATTTAAATGTATGTGACTGACGTTTCAATGCATTTCAACGTTCAATCCCATATATTGAGAGTAAAATTGTTGGTAGTTTTTGCCCTTTTTTCACCCCAATTTTGTGATATCCAATTGGTAGTACAGTCTTGTCCCATCGCTGTAACTCCCGTACGGACTCCTGACAGGCGTTTCTAGAGCGCGATGGGACAAGGCCATCCCGGCCGGTCAAACCCTTCCCTAACCCGGACGACGCTGGTCCAAATGTGTGCCGCCTCATGGATTTCCCGGGCGCAGCCAGCTGCGACACAGCCTGGGGTCAAACCCAGGTCTGTAATGATGCCTTCAGCACTGCGATGCAGTGCCTTAGACATCTGCGCCGCTCGGGAGGCAGAGTAAAATCATTTGTACATTGAATCCCATGTATTGAGAGAGAAAAATCTATAGCAAAATGTGTACAGTGGCTCAGCAGGACTGCAAGATGATTCTCTAGTCTTGTCCCAGTTAACAATATTCTGTGCTTTGTTATTTGGTAGTGATATGATTCAATCTCCCATTCTCCTCTCTCTTCTTTCAGCCCTTCATACTGTGTATACTGTAGATAACCACAAACAGTTAACCTGCAGCTACAGTACCTAACACGGGAAAGGAGAGGTTAGGAAAGGGGAGGAGAGGATTGCTGAGCAATCGCAGCCCGACCAACCGGCTCCCCTGGGAGAGACATCACAGCCGTGGTGGGTGGGCCTGATCTTCGAGTGATGCTAGCTCCTGTCGAGACAGCGGGGAAGAAGCGCTGAATATCCGATCCCTTGCCTTATTTCTTCCTCTTGTGGTTCTTTGCACCTATTTGTGCCCACTGGGAGCAGGAAGTTATAGACAATGGGTGAGAAATGGAATTTAATGGTGCCCATTTCAGAGAAGGACACATTACTGCAGAGAACCTCATTATTGATATGCAGCATTACGTGCAGTCGTCTGTTCTGGTTTTAGTAGTTATCATAAGTCTGTCCTGCAGAATGCATTGGATGTGTGTGTGTGCTCGCATTTGTGTGTGTGCATGCGTGTGTGTGTGCATGCGCGTGTGTGCGCATGCGTGTGTGTTTGCATGCGTGTGTGTGTGCATGCGGATGTGTGTGCATGCGTGTGTGTGTGCATGCGTGTGTGTGTGCATGCGTGTGTGTGTGCATGCGTGTGTGTGCGTACACAGATATTCTCATCCGTTTCTCTGACAATTACCTTCATTGGCTGTGAATCAACTGTCATTTCACTGAGCCTGCTCCCTGCATAATCCATTGGCTGAGTTTAATGGTGAAAACATCTGGAAATATTTGGCTCATGCACCATACTCACTAGCTACAATACATGCATTACATAACATTGTTTAATACTATATAATTATAATTCCTCACATAATACATGTAACAGCATTATATTGCTAACATAACATGCAGTAACATGGCATAGGTTAATATTACACATACAGTTGAAGTTGGAAGTTTACATACACCTCAGCCAAATATATTCAGAAGCTAAAACAAGAAGCTCCCGCGCTGAGGTCTGTTCAACGCTGGTCCGACCAATCTGATTCCACACTCCAAGACTGCTTCCATCACGTGGACTGGGATATGTTCCGCACTACGTCCAACAACAACATTGACGAATACGCTGATTCGGTGAGCGAGTTCATTGGAACGTGCATTGAAGATGTCATTCCCATAGCAACGATTAAAACATTCCCAAACCAGAAACCATGGATTGATGGCAGCATTCGTGTGAAACTGAAAGCATGAACCACTGCTTTTAACCAGGGCAAGGTGACCGGAAACATGACCGAATACAAACAGTGTAGCTCCGCAAGGGATTCAAACAAGCTAAGCGTCAGTATAGAGACAAAGTAGAGTCGCAATTTGACGGCTCAGACACAAGAGGTATGTGGCAGGTTCTACAGTCAATCACGGATTACAAAAAGAAAACCAGCCCCGTCACGGACCAGGATGTCTTGCTCCCAGGCAGACTAAATAACTTTTTTGCCCGCTTTGAGGATAATACAGTGCCACTGACACGGCCAGCAACCAAAACATGCGGACTCTCCTTCACTGCAGCCGACGTGAGTAAAACATTTAAACGTGTTAACCCTCGCAAGGCTGCAGGCCCAGACGGCATACTCAGCCGCGTCCTCAGAGCATGCACAGACCAACTGGCTGGTGTGTTTACGGACATATTCAATCAATCCGTATCCCAGTCTGCTGTTCCCACATGCTTCAAGAGGGCCACCATTGTTCCTGTTCCCAAGAAAGCTAAGGTAACTGAGCTAAACGACTACTGCCCCGTAGCACTCACATCCGTCATCATGAAGTGCTTTGAGAGACTAGTCAAGCACCATATCACCTAGACCCACTCCAATTTGCTTACCGCCCAAATAGGTCCACAGATGACGCAATCTGAACCACACTGCACACTGCCCTAATCCATCTGGACAAGAGGAATACCTATGTGAGAATGCTGTTCATCGACTACAGCTCAGCATTTAACACCATAGTACCCTCCAAACTCTGGGTCTCGACCCCACTCTGTGCAACTGGGTACATGACTTCCTGACGGGCCGTCCCCAGGTGGTGAGGGTAGGCAACAACATCTCCACCCCGCTGATCCTCAACACTGTGGCCCCACAAGGGTGCGTTCTGAGCCCTCTCCTGTACTCCCTGTTCACCCACGACTGTGTGGCCATGCACGCCTCCAACTCAATCATCAAGTTTGCGGACGACACTACAGTGGTAGGCTTGATTACCAACAACAACGAGACGGCCTACAGGGAGGAGGTGAGGGCCCTCGGAGTGTGGTGTCAGGAAAATAACCTCACACTCAACGTCAACAAAACTAAGGAGATGATTGTGGACTTCAGGAAACAGCAGAGGGAGCACCCCCCTATCCACATCGTTGGGACAGTAGTGGAGAGGGTAGTAAGTTTTAAGTTCCTCGGCGTACACATCACAGACAAACTGAATTGGTCCACTCACACAGACATCATCGTGAAGAAGGCGCAGCAGCGCCTCTTCAACCTCAGGAGGCTGAAGAAATTTGGCTTATCACCAAAAGCACTCACAAGCTTCTACAGATGCACAATCGAGAGCATCCTGTCGGGCTGTATCACCGCATGGTATGGCAACTGCTCCGCCCACAACCATAAGGCTCTCCAGAGGGTAGTGAGGTCTGCACAACGCATCACCAAGGGCAAACTACCTGCCCTCCAGGACACCTACACCACCCGATGTCACAGGAAGGCCATAAAGATCATCAAGGACAACAACCACCCGAGCCACTGCCTGTTCACCCCGCTATCATCCAGAAGGCGAGGTCAGTACAGGTGCATCAAAGCAGGGACCGAGAGACTAGAGACCTAGAGGGACCGAGAGACCTAGCAGAGACTTGTAGATAACCTGTAGCCAGTGGGTTTGGCGACGAGTATGAAGCGAGGGCCAACCAACGAGAGCGTACAGGTCGCAATATTGGGTAGTATATGGGGCTTTGGTGACAAAACGGATGGCACTGTGATAGACTGCATCCAGTCTATCAATTTATTAATTGGATAGTTGTAAATTCTAACTCAGTAAAATGACATCTAGTGAGTTTGCTATTGCCAAAAACATCACCATCCTGCTCTTCCGCCTAAAACACATTTTTGATGAAGAATATCACAAATGGACATATTATGCTCTCATTTTATGTTTTTATCGTTTTCAATCAATCTACAGACACGGTATGGAGAAATTTACCACATGCTGGCCTCAATATTGGCTGTTGCCTCTACACAGCAAATCATAGTTCTGTCAGCTCTCTACTATCTTTCTTCTTTATCTCTTGGTCATTATTTAGAATTGGAGGATGAAGAAGAATGCTGTATGTTTGTCTGTCTCAGGCCAGAGGGGAAAGTTTGACAACACAGTCATGAGTTGAGTCACAGGATAAATGTCACAAAGCCAAGGATTCAATCATTTTCCATTTTTAGACTGTAGTCACAGAAAGTCAAGGTGAGGAAAAACTGTAGCATCCATAACAGGTTTACAAAAGTTTTGCAGGATCAGTGACTATGTAATACAACTGTCATAAAAGCATTCAAGACCTGCGATAATGTCCCTCAGTTTGGCCGACACACCTGTTAGGCCGAGGGATGTTTATACCACTAATTATCCCATTCAGGATAATAATTGTCTGAATGCATGAGTGGAGAAACTCAGTATGGTTGGTCATGCATATTGGACAGCTGTTGTTATGACAGAAAAAAAACACACTGAGTGTACACAACATTAGGAACACCTTCCAAATATTGAGTTGCTCCCTCTTTTTCCGTCAGAACAGCCTCAATTCGTTGGGGCATGGACTCTACAAGAGGTTGAAAGCGTTCCACAGGGATTCTGGCCCATGTTGACGCCAATGCTTCCCACAGTTGTGTCAAGTTGGATGTCCTTTGGGTGGTGGACCATTCTTGATACACACGGGAAACTGTTTTGCAGTTCTTGACACTCATATCAGTGCGCCTGGCACCTACTACCACAACCTGTTCAAAGGCGCTTCAATCTTTTGTCTTGCCCCACTTAATTAAACACACACACAATCCATGTCTCAATTGTCTCAAGACTTAACAATCTTCATTTAACCCGTCTTCTCCCCTTCATGCAGGTGCAGGAAGGAAGATAGCCAAACTGCATTGTCATCTCTTAAAAAAAGCTCATTCCACATTTTATTGGGTAACCAAAGTAACCAACAATTGCAGCATAGTTTGTGTATTTCATTCAATTTAGACCAGACATACAACCTTATATTGCCATCTACTGTTTTTATATAGGACTGCAACACACAGTTTGAGAAACAGTTATATTTGGGACAATTTGAGGGACATTGGGATAAATCAATTGCAGTATTATATTGTATTATATTGGGGTTTGCAGCAGGTATAATTTTTAATCTATAAGACCAGATCATATTACCTGTACTTTAGGGCAATGTAGATATTTTAATTTAGAGAAATAATTTAACTGGCAAATCCAATAATTGAAAGGTTACTGAAAAAATGGAAAGGGTCTGGATGACCTCTACTAAACACTATGTACTGATTCAGGGATGTGTGAAGGACCACAGGGATGTCCGGCAAGAACAGAATCAAAGATTACAGAAAAGGTTTTTTATTGTTGCCACACAACAATGCACTTTCCATTTTGTGTGCTTATACAACAGTGTGTGTGGTTTCTAGGAGGAGAGACAAACATGGAAATGTAATTTATACACATGAGAGACTATACAAGGCAACTAGGGCTATATATACTTTCACACTACTGCGTCACAGAGGTTAAGCTAAATACAGTAAATCATCTTCTCAATGGCACACTATAAAGCTTATCATGCATAAAGCTAAACAAGCATAATCTTGCAGTGCCTGAATCACATGTCAAAGAACATGGATGGCTAAATAGTTATCAGGCCCAGGTACCAGTCAAAAGTTTGGACACACCTCTACATTGTAGAATAGTAATGAAGACCTCAAAACTATGAAATAACACATATGGAATCATGTAGTAAGCAAAAAAGTGTTAAACAAATCAGAATATATTTGAGATTTGAGATTTTTCAAAGTAGCCACCCTTTGCCTTGATGACAGCTTTGCGCACTCTTGGCATTCTATCAACCAGCTTCATGAGGTAGTCACCTGGAATGCATTTCAATTAACAGGTGTGCCCTGTTAGAAGTTAATTTGTGGAATTTCTTTTCTTCTTAATTCGTTTGAGCCAATCAGTTGCACTGTGACAAGGTAGGGGTGGTATACAGAAGATAGCCCTATTTGGTAAAAGACCAAGTCCATATTATGGCAAGAACAGCTCAAATAAGCAAAGAGAAACAACAGTCCATCATTACTTTAAGACATGCAGGTCGTGCAATGCGGAAAATTTCAAGAACTTTGAAAAAAAAAAAAAAAACAGCAAGCGTTATGATGAAACTGGCTCTCATGAGGACCGCCACAGGAAAGGAAGACCCAAAGTTACACTACAGGTCAAGTTTTAGAACACCTACTCATTCAAGGGTTTTTCTCTATTTGGACTATTTTCTACATTGTAGAATAATAGTAAAGACATCAAAACTATGAGATAACACATATGGAATCATGTAGTAACCAAAAAAGTGTTAAAAAAAGATTCTTCACATAGCCACCCTTTGCCTTGATGACGGCTTTGCACACTCTTGGCATTCTCTCAATCAGCTTCACCTGGAATGCTTTTCCAACAGTCTTGAAGGAGTTCCCAAATATGCTGAGCACTTGTTGGCTGCTTTTCCTTCACTCTGCAGTCCGACTCATCCCAAACCATGTTAGTTTAGTTGAGGTCGGGGTATTGTGGAGGCCAGGTCATCTGATGCAGCTCTCCATCACTCTACTTCTTGGTCAAATAGCCCTTACACAGCCTGGAGGTGTGTTGGGTCATTGTCCTGTTGAAAAACAAATGATAGTTCCACAATCACCCAACCTCAACCCAATCGAGATGATTTGGGATGAGTTGGACTGCAGAGTGAAGGAAAATCTGCCAAAAAGTGCTCAGCATATGTAGGAACGCCTTCAAGACTGTCGGAAAAGCATTCCAGGTGAAGCTGGTTGAGAGAATGCCAAAAGTGTGCAAAGCTGTATGAAGGCAAAGGGTGGCTACTTTGAAAAATCTAAAATCTACATTTTGATTTGTTTAACACTTTTTTGTGTTATTTCATAGTTTTGACGTCTTCACTATTATTCTACAATGTAGAAAATAGTACAAATAAAGAAAAACCCTTGAATGAGCAGGTGTGTTCAAACTTTGACTGGTACTGCAGGAAAAAATGGTTTGCATGCAAAAGTGATTGCTTTTGATAAAAACACCTTATCTGCCTTCCCAATGAAAAGTAGTTAGTAAATTCAAACCTTTATTTTATGAAAAAGAGACGTTTTATGTTTCTGGACGATCAACCATGTTGCCCTGTTGACAACATGACCGAGCGGCGCAGATGACTGTTTGATTTGAGAAGGGTGCTCTTCCCTCCCCACTATCTCCCTATGACGTGACGGGCCATTGGCCGATTCAACCCGGGCCAGCGTAATAGATCTCCCTCAGTTACTGTATGTTGATGACTAACCTATGTTATGAGAAAATGTTATCTCTAATCAAATGTTCTTGTTCCCACGAGAAAGGCTTGACTGATATAAACAGTGTTGGAATGGGAAGCATCATCATACTGTACATGAGGGGAAACTATGCTGCATGTAACTTAAAATAATACACAAAGGCAATAGAAATGATGAAATGAACAAATCATGTTTGCTTAAGCTTTGGACATGCTGATCTACAGAAAAACAATGTCATTTTTGGGATCCTTCAAGGATCTGAGATAATCTGTCATTGTCCTCAATCATATCCTATGTTTTGTATAAGATGATAACATATTTTAGAACATTGTAGAACTGGACCAATAAAGCCAGGCAAAGGAAGGGAGAGCTTCAAGAGAAGAGAGATAATGTATACTTAATTAGGAATACTAACCGATCCATGTTTGGCAGTGCATTGTTTATTTAGGGGAGAGACAGAACAGAATGCCCTTGTTTGGAATGGAGTGACCTGTGTTCAGAAACAGAATCTTTTTGAAGAAAAAACTGCAACATTCTGAACCACTCAATTCCCACACTCATATCCTGTTCCATTAATAACTTAGACTCACTCATGCTATGCACGTTGCCATGACTATAATCATTTTCAGTTATATTTGAAAAGCTGTAAATTCAGCAGAAGGACACAAGTCACATTCAACAGCTGTACGTTTCAACAGATCAGCTCTAATACGATGATGATCTCACAAAACCGTTCCATGCACCTCGAAAAAGACGTTGGAGACACCATGGCACCAGACGGGTGGGCACCAATCGTGACCTGAACAACAGGGCCTGTCAGCCAGTCATAATTGAAGAGCCTCGATGACCTTTCACACTTGCTGCTGTGACAGCAAGCATTCCCGCGGCGCAGATGGAGGCACACAGGGCTACTTCGGGTCTGTAGCCTACTGAGCAGCAGCAGAGATTTGTCTACCTGTCGATTAGGTTGCAGCAAGGTTATCTTCCAAATCAAGCCTCTGGGATTGATTATTCGTCTGTCGACCGCTCATGGAACTTGATGAATATGAAATGAAGAGCGACATAGACACGTTAAGGGCTGGTAAGTGTTTCACTCTTGACATTTTGCTCACACAATTTTCTTCAGAATTGATCATGGATTCATTCAAAACATTAGTCAGGTCAATA
The DNA here is from genome assembly GCF_002021735.2 of Oncorhynchus kisutch. Taxonomy (NCBI): domain Eukaryota; kingdom Metazoa; phylum Chordata; class Actinopteri; order Salmoniformes; family Salmonidae; genus Oncorhynchus; species Oncorhynchus kisutch. The sequence continues at coordinate 18,063,377 of NC_034197.2, forward strand.
AAATCATATATCAGTGTAGGGTTTATAAATACTGTGCTAATGTGCTATTATAGGACTAAATTACTCAAACCTATTGCAGGCTAGAATAATTAGTATTCAACATGTCCTCACCTGAGATTTGACCTCAAAACCTCTTGGTTCACAGCATTCCAATCTTCCTGCTATGCCACTATTGCTACACTTTACACTAAGGAAAACTCAGCTCTGTTAGAAGTGCACTCAAGAAAAACAATTTTATTGATCATAGTGATGAAGGAATAACATTAAAACAGTAATATGCCCCACCAGCATAAGACAACTATACAGAAGCCCCCCAAATTACTGAAATAAGTCAATCAAATCAATGATGAGAGAATAGTAATTAACTGATAACTGACACAGACATGGTGGCATAGCAGGAAGATCTGAATGCCATTAATAAAGAGGTTGTGAGTTCAAATTTCAGGTTAGGACATGTTTAATAATGATTACTGTATAAATGAACAAACACTATTTAATTATCTGAACCAATCATAGACATATATGTTTCACATGTTTGAACATCAAAGTACAGATAACTAGAGCACAGTACAGCACAGCATGTAACAGTATAGTGTATTTCAGTACTGTAGTGCAGCATGTAACAGTATAGTGTATTTCAGTACTGTAGAGTGCAGCGCAGTACAATACATTACAATGTGCTCTACTGTGTACTGAACTATACTTTTCTTTACTGTACTGTACTGTGCTGTCCAAATTTGTGGACCCAGCTATGGTTTGTGACTACTATGATTTCCCACTATAGTCAATTCAATTGCAGAAATTCCGTTACCGATTTTTCAGAAATTCTGTTCGTTTTAATCACTTAATAATTCATAGACAAACTTTATATCAGTAAAAACACTATAACTAATTGATAGGTCTACCTATACTTGTTACTTCTGTGAACTTTCATTATCCTCCCTTAATTATCTTAAAGATATGTAGGGTTTAGGATAACAGAATTTCAAGGCCCAGGGTAATGTTACTTAAACTTACAGAAGGCAAATCATTTCCCAACAACTAAATATGCATTGATATTAGTTGGCAGGGGTCTTTACTTCAGCATTGTTGTGTTTTGATGTATTTCTACCTTTTAAGACTTTTCTGATAGATGTTGTTGAATCCCCCATTTCCATCTGTTTGACCAGAAACCAAAGCCTTTGCTTATTCCACATTTTCTTTACAGAAAATGGTTGAAAAATCTATATATGCCTTAATATCTAAAAATATATAGACTCTTAGCTTTCATTTGACACCCAATTTGACATGCTCATATGAACTTAACATGTTGGTGCTCAACGTCAACGTCTATTCCACGTTGGTTTAACGTAATTCCATTGAAATGACAACCTTGATTCAACCAGTGTAGGCCCATTGGGGACCCTCTGGCATTGGTATTTAACACTATACTATTCACACCAATTGTTGGTCACCAGATCCTTTTTAATCATTATTTACATAAATCATTTATAATTGAATCTCTTGCTATCCCCCACCAGAATATAGAGTAATACTAGGTCTTATATTCATCAGAAGCCCAGTAGAGGGAGCTACAATTTCCATATAATCCATTACAACTAACACCAGAACTTTTCAGGTATGAGACAATTAGTGAGTTGAAATATGATGATTCAATTCTTCCTTTCCATTTTCTTTCTATATCTTCCTTCCCTCCAGTGTCTCCCAATATCCCACTATACCACTTTCTCTGTTCCTTGCCAGCTGCTGCTGTCTGTATCTCTCCACTAGGACTGCCCCTGTGCAGCAGGTTATAAATAAGGACCCAAGGAGTGCATCCCAGCAGCAGCAAGACATTCAGCCGTTGTGTTGTTTAAGCAGCTGCACACTGTCAGTCCAATCGTTCTATTAGAAAAGGAGGAGAACAGCTATGGGGGAGCTGCGGTGGAAAGGAGGAGTGGAGGAGGTGGAGGGGTCTGTGTGAGTCAGGGAGTAGACTTGTCCCTGGCAGGCTCCAGGGAGAACATGCTGGGAGAGCCAGACTGAATGTGCGTGGGGAAGAGACCACCAGTAGGCTTGGCAGTCTATATTATCCATGAAAAGGGTCATATTAGATTTAGTTTCTGGGTATGAGGTGGGTTGGGGTCAAAGTGATGGCTTATCACCAACAGATTCTCCAGTTAAAATGAGATTGGCTTGTCTATGGGTGATTAATAGTAGAGAGGGCGTCTTTAGAGATACTCTGGAGGACATGTATGAGTCAAAGACAAGGCTCCGTGTGAATTAGCCTGAAGGACAGACACTGACGACTCAAGGTTACCCTGAGGTGAATTGTCCCCTAATGCAACATGGAGTCTTCATCCACCAGTAACCCCTGCTTAGATAAAGGGATGTTATATTAGGCATTTCAGCTGGATGTTGTGAGTGAAAATTGCCTAATGCCTCCCTTTACCTCAGTACTGACCACATCTAAACTTTCCTGTAACTCACTATCGTTACATTCCTACTCATCAGTTTTGTAATTTATTGTCATCTAGAGTTATTTTGTGGTCTCTTGAGTTATTTTCCCCCCGGCGGTTTACTCTTGATGCCTCAGAAAAAAAGGAAGTTCACGCACAGCTATGTGAGAACTTAAAAAAGGGATGCAGCTGCTTTTAAGGCCAGACTGTTTGAAACAAATACAAACAGGAGGGTGATTTACGATGACAGGGTCAGGGTTCAGCCTAGGATGTCGGGTCAGAGGCTCACACAGCCTGTTAGATGACTGCTAAAATAGACCTCTCCCATTGAGTCTATTTTTCTCACTCATCATATCTGTCATAGTGAAACAAGTGTTCATGTTAAAGTACCTTGAGTTTCCTTATTAGGCCTCCGTTGTAATTATTTAGCCACTGATTGCTTATTCAAGGCATTTTGTCTCCTATGTTAACTGCTTTATAGAATGATAATGAGGTGTTAGTTGATTTAGATAAGTGTTTGGTTCTTACATGCCATTCATTCAATGAATATTCAAGTCAAAAATAGTGAGGAGGTGCAAGGTCAGTTTGTTTCCATAGGACCAGCATTAACAACACTGCAACTGAAAACAGTCCATTCCACAGCCACTGAAGCTACTGTTGCAGAGACCTGGAGACTACTGACTACTGTTCTTTTTGTGGACTGTCTGTGACTGTTGACTCTACTTTTGCGTCACATGGGAACTGTGGTCACCCGTGGGCTATCAGGTCAATGATACAAGGTCGACCAAGCCTTGGCCAACTAATGCATAAAGCCAGGGACAACTCCCCTGGCCATAACATGCTAACTCTGGTAAGTCCATATGCCAGAGATGTGGCATGACATTTTTCGTGTTGGCCAGGGGCCTAGCAGAGGATGATGTAGGGAGAGAGTTGAACAAGGACAGAGGACCATGCAGCAGTGTACTTTTCATCCTCACTTCCCCAGGGTTATGTGTTACAGTCAGAGCAATGCACTGCCCTCCAATATGAGCAATTAAGCAAAGAAGGCCAAGGGAAAGTGACTAACATGTGCTTATTACACGCATATGACAGACAACAGGAAAGCCTTGTGTAAATAGGACACATTGGCTGGTGACCCTCACAAGGTTGCTAGGTGAAATGCAACCATATGGGAGTATAATCATCACATGCTCATCCTCACTATAAATTAGGATGCTCTCTCTGAGGGTCAATTGACTTCATTGCCCCATGGCCAGTCTGTGGGTTGTTTGATGGGATAATGGAGAATTACTATATGCTTTGTGCTTGCAAGTACATTTAATAATGTCTCATTTCATTTTTGTGGAAGAATGGTTTACCAGGCCCTGGTAAACACTTACATGTTGTCCACAAGGGAGAAGTTGAATCCTTTATTGAGTTGAAATGCTATCGTATGATAAGACCTGTGGAATGAACCTGCAAACTGGGAAGCATGTATTGCCCTACCAAGCAAAAAGGCAGTAACTGCTCATAGCGTGGAACTGAGAAAAATGGCTTTTATTTACCTTGGTTTAACAGTAACTTTATGCAGTTACTGCTAACATGACCCCCATTTTCTCCAAAACACAATACAATGGAGGCAGGATACTTGTCCACATGATTAAACATGTATTTAATGTAGCAAAAATGATATTAACTCATTTTTTAACAAATGAGCAGTTACTGCCTTTTTGCATGGTAGGGCAGTGTAGATATATCCATCTCTTACATATACTGTAACCACATACACACACATACGTCTTGTCCTTTGAATGTAATCTGTGTAGAGGAATGTGCTGGTTGGGGTCCTCTCTCCAATGGTCAGGGTTAGTATGAGCCTTCACTCTCCCCTCCCAGGTTTGCTTACTCAGCCAAACGGAACAGATATACTTTTCACTTTTTTAAGAACAGTTACTCTCAGTTATAAGGCTTTTCATCACACACCGCTGTCTCTTTGAACAGCTCCACCTGTCAGACCACAGTTAGGGCAAGGAAATGACCTGATATGTCTCCTTTTCTCTCCTATCTTCTCTCTTCTCTCCTTTTCTCTCCCCTCTTCTCTCTTCTCTTCTCTACTTTTCTCTCCTATCTTATCTCTTCTCCTCCCTAGTGTGGCTTCCTGTCTGGGGTCTTGGTACATATTGTGACTGACTGTGTAACGGATTGGCCCGATAATGCGCCTGGTAGTCTAAACAAGATCTATCCACACAACAAACATTCCAATTTAAGTCCGGGAAAAATGGTCCAGTCAGTGCACACTAAGAAGGGGCTGAGGGAGGGAGCGTCTGTCAGGCTGTAGTTTTAGATGGTTATCTAGTTAATATGTTTCTTCAAAGAACTACTATTTATCTCTCAACACACTGATATTAAGTACAGGATGTATGGGCATACATTTGAGATATCTGTCTCTGTGTGCTCTGCAAATAGAGATATCTAAGAGCTGGTCCATGGGAGAGTGTGTTTGCACACAGATCTTTATACCTAGATAGTAGGGTAGCTGTGTGCCAGGTCTGGAGGGAAGCAAAAGTAATGAGGATAATAGTGGTTGATATTGCCACTCCTACTTGCCATGTCTTCAATTTAGCCTACTAGAAAGTGTGTGCCCTCAGGCCGGAAGGGAAGCAAAAGTCATTCCGCTACCTAAGAACAGTTTTCGCTCCAGAGTGGTGCAGTGGTCTAAGGCACTGCATGTCAGTGGTAGAGGTGTCACTACAGACGCTGGTTCGATTCCAGGCTGCATCACAACCCGGCCCGTAATTGGGAGTTCCATAGGGCGGCACACAATTGGCCCTGTGTCGTTAGGGTTTGGCCGGGGTAGGCCGTCATTGTAAATAAAAATTTGTTCATAACTGACTTGCCTAGTTAAATAAAGGTTAAATAAAGAACATTTAAAAAAAATTATAGTAAAGCGCAACCCTGGCTCAAATAGCAGACCAATCAGCCTGTTACCAACCCGTAGTAAACTTTTGGAAAAAATTGTGTTTGACGAGATACAATGCTATTTTACGGTAAACAAATTGACAACAGACTTTCAGTGCACTAAAAGGGAAGGACATTCAACAAGCACAGCACTTACACAAATGACTGATGATTGGCTGAGAGATATTGATGATGAAAAGATTGTGGGGACAGTTTTTTACATTATTGATCATAGTCTGCTGTAGGAAACACGTATGTGTTTTGGCTTTTACATCCCCTGCTATGTTGTCAAGAAATAGTTGCCTGTCTAACAGAACAGATAGGGTGTTCTTGGAAGCCTCTCCAACATCCAGGTAGAATCAGGAATTCCCCAGGGCAGCTATTTAGGCCCCTTAATTTGATGACTCAACACTATACATGTCAGCTACGACAACGACTGAAATTACTGCCACACTTAACAAAGAGCTGCAGTTAGTTTCAGAATGGGTGGCAAGGAATAAGTTCATCTTAAATATTTCAAAAACTAAAAGCATTGTATTAGGGATAAATCATTCACTAAACCCTAAACCTCAACAAAATATTATAATGAATAATGTGGAAATTGAGCAAGTTGAAGAGACTAAACTGCATGGAGCAACCCTGGATTGTAAACTGTCATGGTCAAAACATGTTGATACATCAGTAGCTAAAATGGGGAGAAGTCTGTCCTTAATAAAGCGCTACTCTACTTTTTTTAAACACTGTCAACAAGGCAGGTCCTACAGCCCCTAGTTTTGTCGCACCTGGACTACTGTTCAGTCATGTGGTCAGGTGCCATAAAGAGGGACTTAGGAAAAAGCAATTGGCTCAGAACAGGGCAGTGCGGCTGGCCCTTAAATGTTCATGGAGAGCTAACATTAATGATATGCATGTCAATCTCTCATGGCTCAAAGTGGAGGAGAGGGCCTCCCGAGTGGCACAGTGGCCTGTGCCACTAGAGATTCTGGGTTCGAGTCCAGGCTCTGTCACAGCTGGCCGCGACCGGGAGATCCATGGGGCGGCGCAAAATTGGCCCAGTGTCGTCCTGGTTAAGGGAGGGTATGGCCTGCAGGGATGTCCTTGTCCCATCGCGCAATAGCGACTCCTGTGGCGGACTGGACACAGTACACAGTCGCCAAGTGTACGGTGTTTTCTCCGGCACACTGGCTTCCGGGTTAAATGGGCATTGTGTCAAGAAGCAGTGCGGCTTGGTTGGGTTGTGTTTCGGAGGACGCACGGCTCTCGACCTTCGCCTCTCCCGAGTCTGTACGGGAGTTGCAGCGATGAGACAAGACTGTAATTACCAATTGGATACCACAAAACTGGAGAGAAAAAGACGAAAGATTGACTTCCTCACTACTTGTTTTTGTTAGAGGTGTTGACAAGCTGAATGCACCGAGGGGTCTGTTTAAACTACTAGCACACAGCTCGGACACTCCCACAAGACATGCCACCAGAGGTCTTTTTACAATCCCCATGTCCAGAACAGACCATGGGAGGTGCACAGTACTACATAGAGCCATGGCTACATGGAACTCTATTCCACATCAGGTAACTGATGCAGCAGTGGAGTCAGATCATTTCTTTAAACAGATAAAAAACCACCTTATGGAACAGCGGGGACTGTGAAGAGACACACACAGGTATAGACACACACATACACACATGGGCGCTAGCACACGCACTCTACACACACATACAATGTAATATTGTTGTATAGTGGTATCATACATTTTGCGTTGTGGTGGTGTGACAGTGTGTAATATAAGTGTCTTAATGTGTTTGGTCCCCAGGAAGAGTATTTGCTGCCTTGGCAGAAGATAATGGGGATCGCTAATAAAATACAAATACAAATGTGAGGTCAAGTTATCTGGTCAGAATGGAATTACCGATATTGAAGAAACCACAGCTAGTCCTCCTGAATGGAATTCTCTGTATCTATATCCACCATCTTCACATTCTCTCTGCTCACAGTGCCATAATAACAAGCATATTTAGTTCATTTGCAGGACAGAAGAGGACAGGAATGTGGAATGGAAGCCAAAGGAATGGGAAAGTGGGAAAGGTGCATGTGTGAGAGAGGAAGAGGAAGAGAGAAGGGGATGGGGAGCGATAAAGAAAGAGGGAGGGAGAGGTGAGACAGAAGTTGAGCGTAACCCCAGAGAAAAGTAAGAAATCATCTCGAAGGGATTTCCTTCTGAGAGGGAAAGCTTCTCCCCTCCCCTCTAACTCCCTCTCTCTCTTTCTGTCTCTCCCTCGCTCTTACATGCTTGCATGAGTTGCTTGTGTCATGCTGCCCCCTCTCAAACTGTGGGCAGACAAACATAACACCAGAAGAGAGAAAGCAGACAGGGAGATTTATTAGCAGCAGCAGAAGAACACTCGGGAGCTCCAAGATAAAAAAAAAAAAGAAAAAAGATATATATATTTTATTCACATTTTCCTGTTTCTATAAGTATTGTCCTCCTCAGTAAGCAATGAGAGACAATGTGGATATATTGGAGAATACTGTGGTCAGTTTGTCACCTTGTGAGACCCATCTGTCTATGGATTATCCTCTTGACTGGACTCTGTACATCCCTGCTTAACTGGATAACCAACACACTGTAGGAGACATGGTACTGTAACTGCTGCTCAACATGGCTTCATTTGACTGTATTTCATTCAATTTCATATGTGTGTAATTCTTTCTATTTTCTTTTTTGATAGGATTTTCATCATATTGGAAATCATAAAAAAAAAAAAAATTTTTTAAATGTACATCCTTCAAATGTCTAAATTGGCCCCATAATCTCTGTCATTACAAACACACATGTAGGGCTTCCTGTTTGCACACATAGCTAGCGACACAGCAAAATGCTTTGACTCAAGGTGAGGGTTTCAGGTTACTGTGCATTCGCAATTTCCCAGTGATTTCCCAAAACACTCACAGAATCTGTTGCCCTGCGTCTCCTCTTAGAGTCCAGCACATAGAATTGCACAAAGGATCCATTCGGGAAAAAATGACTGAATTAATGTTTTGCTGTTTCAAGTGCTACTCGGGCTCTGGAGAGGGGATGGCTATATGTTTATTATCTTTATAGCTCAGGATGAGAGTACATTGGAGAGGTAAACTTAGGAACTGAAGTGACCATCATACCGGTATGTTTCCATTGAACCACAACCTGAAAACAAGAGTTCTTTCTTTAGCATTAAAAAGTATGTACTGTCTTGCCTGGTTACCTCAGTAAGTTCTTAAACATTGAGGCACCATAAAATTCAGGCTCTCTATGTACTTGTTATCTCTGTGATCATGCGAGGGAGGGAAAACTGCCAGTTTGAATAAAACTATGTTCAGCTGTGACATAATTACAGGTAGGAGGATGAGTAAAGATGATGAAACTGATTCCCTACTTGTAATTAAATGTTTTTAAGCTCACTACTAATGCCAGACTACTGGTCTGCCACCAACTTCAAGCCATTCTGCTAGACAAGGCATCATAATTAGTATTTGCATGCAATACATACCCCATTTGCAGAGCTTGTGAAACAACTAAATATAACCTCTGCTTCTCAGTGGCTCAGTGATGGTTGACAGTAGATCCACACAGATTAGGCCTGTGTTTATTTTCTCTCACTGTAATTTGGTATGTTCTCATGGAGGGCGTTAGCACGTTCTGATCCGAGGTGGTGAATCAAGATGTTGAGACATTCTCTCAGAATAGATCTACTGGTATGTAATTGAATGCCTGTCTGTAAATTCTGCTGTGTAATGCAGGATATTTGCCCTCAGCGTTTTGAGGGCGCCCGGTCCATTTACTTCAGGGAACATGTATCATGACTTTGTTCAGGTGTTATCAAGGAGAGGTTATCTTTCAATTCTGCCCTCTGTTTAATTACACTGGGTATACCAAACATTAGGAATTACCTTCCTAATATTGAGTTGCACCCCAACCTCATTTTATCGTCAGAACAGCCTCATGGACTCTACAATGTGTCAAAAGCATTCCACAGAGATGCTGGCCCATGTTGACGCCAATGCTTCCCACAGTTGTGTCAAGTTGGCAGGATGTCCTTTGGGTGGTGGACCATTCTTGATACACAAGGGAAACTGTTGAGCGGGAAAAAAGCAGCAGTGTTGCAGTTCTTGATACAAACCGGTGTGCCTGGCACCTAATAGCATACCCTGTTCACAGGAACTTAAATCTTTTGTCTTGTCTATTCACCCTCTGAATGGTACACATACACAATCCATGTGTCAATGGTCTCAAGGCTTAAAATCCTCCTTTAACCCATCTCCTCCCCTTCATCTACACTGATTGAAGTGGATTTAACACGTGACATCAATAAGGATTTATAGCTTTCACCTGGATTCACCTGGAAAATCAATGTCATGGAAAGAGCAGGTGTTCTTAATGTTTTGTATACTCACTGTACATAGCTTGCTTATCAGTTTAGTTCCATGATTATTGACACAAGCACAGTTTGTAAAGAGCCAATGTCAAAAAAGACATTTATGGACATTTACCTGAATTAGCATGTCAATGTGCAGCAGTCAGTCTGCTACACTCAGGGCAACCATTTATGGAACCCAAAGGGGACTAAACCTAGACAGATCCTGATTGAGTATCTGTAGTGATCCGGCAGTGAGACCCTTCTATTAACTGGCCTGTAAATTAAAACAATGTTACAGTGACATTGATTTATTTAGATCACAGATATGAATCTCATTTCTGCAACACCACACCAGTACATTTACATTAAGTAGTCTAAATCTGGGAGCAAAGCCCAAAAACCACAGCTTATTGAGGACACATAGGAGGGAACTGGCTGGGTTTATCTTCACAGTTGGCTGTGTTAGTTTGCATTGTTTTCCATCTCTGTAAGACTAAATGCTCACTATCACAGGGACTGTATAATGACCAACACTGTGCTTTTCTTAATCTATTCACATATTTTATTGACGGAGTTGCCTTCTAAATAGCACTACACTCTTAGAAAAAAATGGTTCCAAAGAGGTTATTCAGCTGTCCTCGAAGGATAACCCCTCCCACTGGGCACAGATGTCAATTCAACATCTATTTCACATTGGTTAAATGTCATTTTATTGAAATGACGTGGAAACAACATTGATTCAAACATTGTGTGCTCAGTGAGTTTTTGCTTCCAGGTATAACCCTTTTTGGTTCCAGGTTCAACTCTTTTGGGTTCCATGTAGAACCTTCCGTGGAAAGGGATTTACATGGAACCCAAAAGGGTTCTACCTGGAACCAAAAATGGTTCTTCAAATGGTTGTCCTATGGGGACAGCCAAAGAACCGTTTTAGGTTCCAGTTAGCAACCTTTTTTCTAAGAGTGTACCGTGGCTTGATGTTAATCTCATCCTTTGGATGCATGGTAGGGACTTAGCTTCTGAACTGAACAGACTCATAACATCTTGGTTGGTTACTGACAGGCAGCTCATCCCAACTAAACAATACACACTTTTGTCCTAATCTCCATTTTGGGGCATTCCTAAAAAGTCAGTATGTGTTTGTTGTTCAGTGGATGCCAGATGAAGATATCATTAAGGCTAACCAACGCTGTCACACAGAACTAACACACCTAATAAAATGTTCAATAGAAACATGTGAAAAATATACCAGATGTAGGATACCAAAAATGCACAGGATTGGATGCTACAACAACCCTCTATTGGTCCAGCTGCAAATGGATGTCCAGTTTGCCATTCCTTTTAGGTATTTGTGATCTCTTAGATTCTTACTGTAATAGGCTAGTTTGGTAAACTGTGCCTGCCTGTCCTGGGGGACCACTGAGAATGATGTGTGTTGTTTGGACAGTCATCCTGGGGGTGGCTTACAGGACAGTGTTATCTCCTGATGGCCAACAGAAAGCTGTCCCTCAGACATCACAAAGATAGTCTGGTCTAGGAGAGTCTAAACATCTCCACGCAATTTGTTGAACGTTAAAAAATAAAAACTGACGTAAACATAGGAAATTGAGCTTTTGCCTATCTGAAGTTAAATTGCTCAGATGCTCTGCCAAATAACGTTATCCATGGTCGTATTACAGAGACATTTTGTATACAAGATAATTCATACTGAAATACTTTAGGATACTTAAAAGGCGTCTTGGCCACTGGCTTAGAAGAGTTGTTTAGGTTGGCTGTTTAGTGAAGAGGAATGTTCAACTCTGAAATATAAGAATGTACTCTGCCTCCACTGGGATATCCTAATGCAATAAACTGCATCTGAAACGAGCCATTTATTTTAGAGATGGGATGTGTACTTATTTAGTGCCCAGTGTTAGACCTACCTCAGCAGAATGTCAGCACTCAGCAGTAGACCGTTAGGCAGACTTGCTGTTTACACCCTCAGGGTGCTCTCTTGTTGCTCAGACATAACAGTAACCATGAATCATGGCCGTGCTAGCCCTGCTAATGCTACTTTCCCACATTGCAGACCCTCGGCTGCTCTTCTCTGTTTTTCATTTCAAACGACCAATAAATGACCTGTCATGCTTTCCTTAGGGCTTGTTATCATGCCTTGATAAGTAACCTGCCCTGCAGTGCTGTTTTAAGTGTGGAGATCAACTCATTCAACCATAGTATGACATAACACAAGGGCTTTATTCAGAGGCCGTAAAGGTGCTGGGAAAATGTTTTTAGGTCAGGTCAGCCCCAGTTTTCTATTGACCCAACATCAGGCCCTGCATCTCATACAGTGGAAGTTGGAAGTTTACATGCACCTGAGCCAAATACATTTAAACTCTGTTTTTCACATTTCCTGACATTTAATCCTAGTAAAAATTCCCTATCTTAGGTCAGGTAGGATCAATCAATCAAATGTATTTATAAAGCCCTTCATACATCAGCTGATGTTACAAAGTGCTGTACAGAAACCCAGCCTAAAACCCCAAATAGCATCACCACTTTATTTAAAAAATGCAAAATGTCAGAATAATAGAAGGAATGATTTATTTCAGCTTTTATTTATTTCATCACATTCCCAGTGGGTCAGATGTTTACATACGCTCAATGTAAGGGTTTTAATGTGGTGAAGGAGAAGCGGACCAAAATGCAGCGTGGTGGTTATTCATGTTCTTTAATAAAGGAACTAGACATGAAATAACTAACAAAACAATAAATGTGCGAAAACCTAAACAGTCCTATCTGGTGCAAACACAGAGACAGGAACAATCACCCACAAACACACAGTGAAACCCAGGCTACCTAAATATGGTTCCCAATCAGAGACAATGACTAACACCTGCCTCTGATTGAGAACCATATCAGGCCAGACATAGAAATAGACAAACAAGACATCCAACATAGAATGCCCACTCAGATCACACCCTGACCAACCAAAACATAGAAACATACAAAGCAAACTATGGTCAGGGTGTGACACTCAATTAGTATTTGGTAGCATTGCCTTTAAATTGTTTAACTTGGGTCAAACGTTTCGGGTAGCCTTCCACAATAAGTTGGGGGAATTCTATCCCATTCTTCCTGACTGGTTTGTAGGCCTCCTTGCTCGCACATGCATTTTCAGTTCTGTCCAAACATTTTCTATGGGAATGAGGTCAGGGCTTTGTGATGGCCACTCCAATATCTTGACTTTGTTGTCCTTAAGCCATTTTGCCACAACTTTAAAGGTATGCTTGGAACAAAACACATCTTTCATAGAAACTCCCTTGACCATGTAGCAGGTGTTTCTATCTTCTTCAGGGGCAACAGAGCTTTTCCAAGACAATGATCCAACCTTCATAAGATGAAAATCCCAAGTGTTTCCCAGCTAAAGTACATAATCTATTGTAAATAATCATGAGTCCACCACTGTTGGTGTGTGTCTGAGGCTCTGAGCTGTGGCCCAGTCATGCGAGAAGTGTAATGATCGTTGTCTTTGGAGAGATCAAGAGGGAGTGTCCATGTTATATGCGGAACTGGTCCTTAGAATCCTAAAGCCTTTCCAGAGACTTGGGAGAGGCTTTTAGAGGAGGTCTAGTATCTTGTGTCATACTTAGGGTTGCAAAGCTAATGGTACTTTACCAAAGTTACTGGAAAATCTTGAGTAATTTCGGTACTTAACAGAAAATCTATTGCAATCTATCGCAACTTTGGTCATTTATACTTGAATAACTTTTTTTTAAAGTACTAATATATAGAGTAGTATGAATTTTTTATACCTGTGTCCATTTTGTCCATGAGTTTCTAGTAGAAAGACCATATGGTTCTCTTCCAACTATTGACTTTTTTCAAAACTGCCACCAGTTTGATGCCAAAACATTGACAACAAATACATACTGACATATTAAAATAAATAAAGGTGTGTATAATATATATATATAAAGAGTATTTAATGCTAAAAACCTCATATTAAACACCAACGGTATTCACTAAGTTGATATTTGGGATAATATTTTACAGCTTTGTCAATTACATTTTTTAAATCATCATAATTAGTTATTTCATATATTTTACATGTGATAAGGCCACACAGAGGGCCAAAGATAATTACAGACACCTGTAAAAAAGGGTCACTAAATGTTTTGTGATTGATTACATAAAATCCTAGAAAGATACCAAAATTCTGGTAGTTTACAGGTAAACTTCGAAAGTTTCCAGTAATATGTCCTTCCTTTGCAACCCTAGTCAAACTGTTACATAAAAGTGTACAAATCGAGCAGTCAGAGTGCAGATTGGGTTACTGGGTGCAGAGGTTAGTGAAAGGGTAGGTTTTTCTCCTGACCACCATAGACTAGCAGGTGTTCTAACTGAGAGCTGGACGGGAAGCAGTCTAGTTAGCCAGATGAGGTCTGAGGGGATCGTTCTGGTCACATCCTGATACGCCCAGACCCTCTCTCCACCTCCACACCACAGCTGGGATACAATGAGTTATGTGGCGTGGTCTGTGGAATGATCACAGTGGTATTTCTCTATTCAAAACAAACTGAACAGAGATGCAAGCAGGCAACATATTTTCCCATTGAGGAAACAGATGTAGCCTATTGTTGATCAAATCGCTTCATCATTACATTTAGCATATTTATTGAAATGCCTACTCTTTGTTGAAATATAATTGAACAATCAAGACGGTGGTGTCTAGTAACATTTGCCAGTCATTGTATCCCTGCAATTATATTGAAACCAGACTATGTAACTTGGCAAGGCATTGTAACCTCATTGCACCAGAAACCACATAACAATGTTTTCTCCTACAGAGGCTGTCTATTGAGATGAGAAACACGCACATGTACATTTACCTCCCACAGCCGACACATGGCCTTCACAAAGCTAAATTAAGCAGTGCCTAAAATGGGTGATGGGGCCACTCTGATGATATTCAGAGAGAATGTGAAACCATAAACCAGGCCTCTTCTCTAGCAGAGACCCCCAGTCTGTTTATGGATAATTGGTATCTGCCTGTATGATTCTTATGCTGCTCAATGTCCCCCGTGATACTGTAGCCACCCTGACATCCACAGCAACTTTGCCCTCTTGTTGTCAACATCTGTCTCTGGTGAACGTTTATTGGATTGTGCTGTATGAAGAAATGAAGAACAAAAGAAGGAAAAAAGAAGGGGAAAAAAGGTGGGGTGTGACATCTTATTGGAAAAATACTGAAGGATGCCAGATATCAGAGGATAGCAGACAATGGTGACTGTGTATTTTATGACCTTAAGGGATGCAGTGCTGCTGTTAGATGTTCAAATCAGCGATATATGACACCGTAGTCATCAGAAAGTATTCACACCCCTTGACTTTTTCCACATTTTGTTGTGTTACAGCCTGAATTTAAAATGTGTCACTGACCTACACACAACACCCCATAATGTCAAAGTGGAATTATCTTTTTATACATTTTTACAAATTTATAAAAAATGTGTTGAGTCTATAAGTATTCAAACTATTTGTTATGGCAAGCCTAAATAAGTTCACAAGTAAAAATGTGCTTAACAAGTCACATAATGGACTCGCTCTGCGTGCAATAATAGTGTTTAACAGGATTTTTGAATGACTACCTGATTTCTGTACCCCACACATACAATTATCTAAAGGCCCCTCAGTTGAGTAGAGAATTCCAAACACAGATTCAACCACAAAGACTAGGGAGGTTTTCCAACGCCTAGAAAAGAAGGGCACCTATGGGTAAAAAAAAAGCTGACAAATCCCTTTGAGCATGGTGAAGTTATTAACTACACTTTGGATGGTGTATCAATGCACCCAGTTACATCAAATATACAGGCATCCTTCCTAACTCAGTTGCCAGAGAGGAAGGAAACCACTCAGGGATTTCACCATGAGGCCAATAGTTACTTCAAAACAGTTAAAACAGAGTTTAATGGCTGTGATATGAGAAAACTGAGGATAGATTAACAACATTGTAGTTACTCCACAATATTAACCTAATTGACATAGTGAAAAGAAGAAAGTCTATACAGAATTTAATATTCCAAAACATGCATCCTGTTTGCAACAAGGCACTAAAGGAATACTGAAAAAAATGTAGCAAAGCAATTCAATTGTTGTCTATAATATAAAGTGCTATGTTTGGGGCAAATCCAATACAACACATTACTTCTGTATCACTCTCCATATTTTCAAGCATAGTGGTGACTGCATCATGTTATGGGTATGCTTGTAATCATTAAGAAATGGTGAGTTTTTCAGGATAAAAAATAAACCGAATGGAGCTAAGTACAGGCAGAATCCTAGAGGAAAACCTGGTTCAGTCTGCTTTCCACAAGACACTGGCAGATTAATTCTCATTTCGGCATGACAATAACCTAAAACACAATGCCAAATTGACACTGGAGTTGCTTACCAAGAAGATAGTGAAAGTTCCTGAGTGGCCGAGTTACAGTTTTAACTGAAATCTACTGGAAAATCTATGACAAGACCTAAAAATGGTCTACAATCCATTTGACAGAGCTTGAAGATTTTTGAAAAGAATAATGGGCAAATGTTTCACAATCCAGGTGTGGAAGGAGACACGCAGCTTTAATCGCTGCAAAAGGTGTGTCTACAAAGTATTGACCCAAGGGTGTGAATACTAAATGAGACATTGCAAAATTGTATGAAAACAGGTTTCCACTTTGTCATTATGGTGTATTGTGTGTAGATGGGTTAGAGCTTTTTATTTATTTAATCCATTTTGAATTCAGGCTGTAACACAACAAAATGTGCATAAGTCAAGGGCTATGAATACTTTCTGAAAGTACTGTATGTGGGAGAGAAAAAAAAACTCCTGCCTGTATCTAATCTTTACCTTTATCTTTTCTTGGTCATTTTCTTGGTTGTTGTTGAATATTTACATTTTTGTTTGTGCTGACCTTTGTTTGTGCTGACCTTTGTTTGTGCTGACCTTTGTTTGTGCTGACCTTTGTTTGTGCTGACCTTTGTTTGTGCTGACCTTTGTTTGTGCTGACCTTTGTTTGTGCTGACCTTTGTTTGTGCTGACCTTTGTTTGTGCTGTCTCTTATGTTAATAGAACCCTGAGTCTCTGGACGGGTCCATCCAGAACACTCTCTCAGCCCTCTTTCCCCCATTCGAGGCCACAGCCCCCACTGTCCTGAGCCAGCTCTTCCAGGTAATAGAGGAACGTTTCCGTGGAGATGCCCTCCAGTGTCTACTGGACTTCCTCATCCCGGCCAAACACATCCTTGAGAGTGTTCAGCAGGCTGCCTGTGTGAGTCAACAACCTCAGATCTATACTCATCAACACAGATGCACAGCTATACAAACAAATACATACTGCAACAGTTTACCATACACACCTACAGGCTCAAATAATGAC
Organism: Oncorhynchus kisutch; assembly: GCF_002021735.2. Classification (NCBI taxonomy): domain Eukaryota; kingdom Metazoa; phylum Chordata; class Actinopteri; order Salmoniformes; family Salmonidae; genus Oncorhynchus; species Oncorhynchus kisutch. Next base: position 18,080,546 of record NC_034197.2, read on the forward strand.
CACCTATGCAAAACAAAGTTAGGTCAATTACAAAGTTTGCAACTGCCTTCAACTCCTCTCTGTTTTGTACTGCTAATTGTAAAGACAAATTAAATGGTAAAGAAATGTCTGTCATTTTCTCCCGTCAGGCCCAGTACTCTGATGTGGTATTCTGCTGTGAGGGCTGGCCTCTGTGTCTGCATGAGAAAGTGGTGATCCAGCTGGCCCCGATCAACCCCTTATTTCTGTGCCCAGGGGACTTCTACTTGCAGGTTGCTCCCTTCTCTGAGCAGGCCGCCCGCATCGTGGTCCGGAGCCTGCTGGAGGACGGACAGGGTCAGGTGGTGGAGGTGGAGGAGACACCCATCCCTGAGACCTCCTACCCCTGCATCTTCTCTGAGGACTGGCTAGGGGAGCTCAACCAAGGCCGCCACGGTACTCCACTTAGCCACTGTGTCCTCTCCACAGACCAGGGCATGGTGAAGGTGCCATGGGCGCAGGTGACTCTCCCTGAGTTTGTGGATAAACCCAGAACTATGGCCTCATCATCCCTTTCTCCAGCTGCTGTTCAACAGGAGGTAGTGGCAGGGCCCGGGCCCTCATTGGTCCTGCCTCACCCTGCACCTGTGTACTCTGTGGAGACTAGGATCTCTCCTGCTAAACATGGCATTGCGGTGTCGCTGCGTCTGGTGGACAGTAATTGCTCCCGGCTGGTTAAGGTGGATCAGGATGGGCCTATGGCTAAGCCCATAGGCTGGGTGTCTCCCAACACATGGGACAGCCGCAGCAACAACACCTCTGAGGTTGAGGGGGAATACGTGGACTTGGTGGAGTTCACTAACAAGAAAGAAGCATTGCTCCTCAGTGGGGCTCATAGTTACAAATATCCCAGAGCGCTCATGTCTAGGCCTGTTCCACTTAACAGGCCTGGTGTCCCTCTGGCTCCAGCCCTGCCCCTGTCCTTGGCCCAAGCCCTGGCCCCCAACCAGCACCTCAGGGAACACTTACACTGCGGCCGGACCATCCGGTCCTCCGAGGAACCCCCCTGCACCCCTTGCATGAGGAGGAGAATGGGCCAGGTGTCCAAAGCACAGGAGCTCAGGTGCCGGTACAGGGAGTCTTACCATTCAGCACTGCAGAACCCTGTTACCTTTGAGAGAGACAATACACTGAATACACTGGCGGTTCTGGAGGAGGATAGTCCATGTGAGGGGAGACTGGGACTAGAGGGCAAAGAACTATGTCCTGGTGTCTCCCAGCAGTGCTGCCATCCAGACCCAGGACATCACGACCAGATTCCCCCTGTTAGCACTGTTACCTGTAGGGAGTCTGGAGAAAGTAACACTATATCCAGTGGAATTTTACAAGGCCTGAGTGACACTATAGAGAACGATGGGAGATGTCCCTCTTCTCTGTCGACCACTGTTGTGGACACATCAGAGAAGTGTGAAGTAGTGATACAAGGAAGAAAAATTAAGAGGGATATCGTCTCGTCTGCAGAGAAGATTCCCAGCTTACATGTAGTGCAATGTAAAAACGCCACAGCTTTTGGACTGGTTTCCCCAAAGATGAACAGGCGGAGACTGCCCAAAGGTAAGAGATCTACAGCATGAAATATGTTTCTTATTCTGTAATATATAAAGTAGATTTTTTTTAAACACAATTGATTAAAAAATGAATGGCGCCGGAGGAGAAGGCTGCCGTTTTACAGGTTCTTAAGTGCTATTGTGTGTGTTTTTTCGCGTTATTTGTAACTTATTTTGTACATAATGTTTCTGCTACCGTATCTTATGACTGAAAAGAGCTTCTAGAAATCAGGACAGCGATCACTCACCTCGTACTGGATGAAAATGTTTTCTTTATAACACTTATTTTTCTTAAAACTGCATTGTTGGTTAAGGGCTTGTAAGTAAGCATTTCACTGTAAAGTCTACGCCTGTTGTATTCGGCACAAATAAACTTTGATTTGATTTATTACATCCCTCTGTATCATCCTTCCTCTCTAAAGATGTCTCCCAGGCTCGCCAACCCTCCATGCCTGTTAGAAACGGACAACAGACCCCTCCACCGGCCCCTCTCCCTGAGACAATCCAGCAGCCTCCGGGTCACTATGCTGTTTCCAGGTCTAAGGTCCAGGCACCAGACACAGAGGAACCCAGCACTCACCCCCTCCAGATGGGAATAGCATGTCTTACTGGTATGGAAACCCCCTTACATGGTTTGCCTTAGAGACAGAGGTGGATGACATCTCCGTTCAGTGAAAGATCCTCATGTTCCCCTCTCCCATATTTAGGTGGCAGAGACAGGACAGGTCGGTTGGTGGTTGAGGTGTACGGAGACCATGAAGGATGGAGATCTCCTTCAGTGTCTAGTCTGGAACTCTGCAAACTGCTGCTCTACCTCCACTCTGTAATCAGGTATATATGCATTGTGGTTCAGGCTACAGAGGTTTTTAGCCTCAATGGGTTTTACTTGGTAGAAAAAAGGTTAAATAAAATAAAAAATAAAAAATATTTCATTGTTTTCATCTTCATATTTTCTAGGAGAGAACTAAGAGAACTTGGACTGACACTAGTTATTGATGCTCGGCAGAATCCACCCCCATCACAGTTCAATAAGGCCTTGCTGATGCTTCAGGTAAGAAAGAGTTGACATCTTCCTAGTCATATTGGGATCTGCGCTACACAAAATCACATCAAGAGGATAGCAACTTGCTAAATATTATACTGAACTCAACTAAACTTTTCCCTCTGTTTATTATTTTCTTCACTCCCCTGACTTGTGCTCAGCTTTACCTGCAGGTCACAGGAGGTTGGTGGCACCTTAATTGGGGAGGACAGGCTCATGGTAATGGCTGGAGCGGAATGGGTGGAATGCTATCAAATACATCAAACACATGGTTTGATCCCATTCCATTCCCTCTGTTCCACCCATTATTATGAGCCATCCTCCCTTTAGCAGCCTCCACTGCTACAGGTATAAGCTAATGCATTTACGGATAACTATTTATTGCTGTGAGGTCTCATATTTTGAGAATGTTACAGGAGCAAATTCCCCATGCAGTACACAGTGTCCTTATCCTGGTGGAGAAAGAGAGCAGCCATCACCCAGAGAAATGTCCTGGACAACAGGTCAGATCTGAACCAAGTGTTTCCTCTAATGATTTCCATCAGGCTTATCATTTCATGAACAGTTACTGTAATTTGTTCTGGGAGAATTGCTGTCTGATGTTACTGACTGTCACTGACAGATTGATGTAGTGACATCACTGAAGGCGTTGCACAAGCTGGTGGAGGGGAGCCAGTTGACCTACGGCCTAGAGGGCACCCTGCCCTACAGCCACCAGGACTGGCTGCAGCTCCATCAGGTAGGCACCTAGAGGACACCCTGACCTACAGCCACCAGGACCTGCTGCAGCTCCATCAGGTAGACCCTAGAGGGCACCCTGCCCTACAGCCACCAGGACTGACTGCAGCTCCATCAGGTAGGCCCCTAGAGGACACCCTGTCCTACAGCCACCAGGACTGACTGCAGCTCCATCAGGTAGACCCCTAGATGGCACCCTGTCCCACAGCCACCAGGACTGACTGAAGCTCCATCAGGTAGGCCCCTAGAGGACACCCTGTCCTACAGCCACCAGGACTGACTGCAGCTCCATCAGTTAGACCCCTAGAGGGCACCCTGCCCTACAGCCACCAGGACTGACTGCAGCTCCATCAGTTAGACCCCTAGAGGACACCCTGTCCTACAGCCACCAGGACTGACTGAAGCTCCATCAGTTAGACCCCTAGAGGGCACCCTGCCCTACAGCCACCAGGACTGACTGCAGCTCCATCAGTTAGACCCCTAGAGGACACCCTGTCCTACAGCCACCAGGACTGACTGCAGCTCCATCAGTTAGACCCCTAGAGGGCACCCTGCCCTACAGCCACCAGGACTGACTGCAGCTCCATCAGTTAGACCCCTAGAGGGCACCCTGCCCTACAGCCACCAGGACTGACTGCAGCTCCATCAGTTAGACCCCTAGAGGACACCCTGTCCTACAGCCACCAGGACTGACTGCAGCTCCATCAGTTAGGCCCCTAGAGGACACCCTGTCCTATAGGCACCAGGACTGGCTGCAGCTCCATCAGTTAGACCCCTAGAGGACACCCTGTCCTACAGCCACCAGGACTGGCTGCAGCTCCATCAGTTAGACCCCTAGAGGGCACCCTGTCCTACAGCCACCAGGACTAGCTGCAGCTCCATCAGTTAGACCCCTAGAGGGCACCCTGTCCTACAGCCACCAGGACTGACTGCAGCTCCATCAGGTAGACCCCTAGAGGACACCCTGCCCTACAGCCACCAGGACTGACTGCAGGTCCATCAGTTAGACCCCTAGAGGACACCCTGTCCTACAGCCACCAGGACTGACTGCAGCTCCATCAGTTAGGCCCCTAGAGGACACCCTGTCCTATAGCCACCAGGACTGGCTGCAGCTCCATCAGTTAGACCCCTAGAGGACACCCTGTCCTACAGCCACCAGGACTGGCTGCAGCTCCATCAGTTAAACCCCTAGAGGGCACCCTGTCCTACAGCCACCAGGACTGACTGCAGCTCCATCAGGTAGACCCCTAGAGGGCACCCTGTCCTACAGCCACCAGGACTGGCTGCAGCTCCATCAGTTAGACCCCTAGAGGGCACCCTGCCCTACAGCCACCAGGACCTGCTGCAGCTCCATCAGGTGGGACAGTTAGAGCAATAGACAGACACTAGAGAACTCTTTGTTTGTTGTTTTGCTTTGGATGTCTGATGAACAGTACATTTGTCTTTCAGAAACTTCATCCCTTCATGTCAGATCTCCAGGAGGCTTCAGGTTTGCTACTGAAGGCCATCAGAAAACTAGAGGGAGGTCGTAAGATTGACAAAGTGCAGGTAATGAATTTAACCTTGACGACACTGTATTACTGAAAACATGTTGGTTTATCCTGAAACCCTTCTCTCCATGTGTGGCAGGATGTACAGAGGTGTATTCTAGAACAGAGAACGCTGATGAAGGATGTTCTGGAGGACAGCCGGTTGGTCGCTCTGCAAAGGGAGGGCGGAGCCATGCTGGCCAGGCTGAGGAGAGAGAGTGACCTCAGATACTCTCACTGTGAGGATTACAGGTATACATTTTATTTTTATTGAACCTTTATTTAACTGGGCAAGTCAGTTAAGAACTAATTCTTATTTACAATGACGGCCTACCCCGGCCAAACCCGGACGACGCTGGGCCAATTGTGTGCCGCCCTATGGGACTCCCAATCACTGCCGGATGTGATACAGCCTGGATTCGAACCAGGGACTGTAGTGACACCTCTTGCACTGAGATGCAGTGTCTTAGACCGCTGCGCCACTCGGGAGACCACTACCTGTCACTGTTTAGTATGGCTGGGCCAATTGAGAGGCTCCTTCACAAAATGATTATCAATGTATTATTCCCTTGACCTCTGACCTCTCTGTACAGTGATGCTGTAGACTCTGTGACCTATATGTACAACCATGTAGAGGAGCAAGCCCACATGCTGGTGCAAAGATCCAACATGTCCCTGGAGCACCTTGAATACCTACTCCAACTCAGAGAAATGGAGGGCCACTTCTCTAAGGTACATTCAGAGTCTCCTCATATACAGTAATACTGTATACCTGTTATGTAAGGGTCATCCAGGGGCTGTTCTTGTAAGAACGATTGCATGATGATAACTCACTGACTATATGACTACGCCATGTTTTGGGGTATAACATTTTTAGAATCCTCCTCCTCATGTAGATCAGGGAATGGTTTGATGCCGAAGGGGAACGACGGTTGCTGGAGGCAGAATCGGTGGAGGACTCCAGAGAAAAGGTTGCACATACTCTCCAGAGTTTCAGAGCATTCCTCTCTGAAGCCAATGTAAGTCCGGCTTTCTCCATTCATTCTCTCTCCACCACACCACGGCAAGGTGTTGACACTGTTTTACACTTGTTTCATTGGAATCTTCTTGGACAAGGGGGTATGGAAGTTCCCATGAAAGTCATTTTTTGGTTTAATTTGTCTGTTACTATCTTTTAGGAGCAGAAGCACCAGGCTTTGGTCCTGGTGACAGAGGCAGAGAAGATTCAGGGCCCATCTCCATACCCTGAGACTGAGGTGTTCAGGACCATGGTGTGCACTTTCAAGTCTGGCCTGGCTGACTCCCTCTCACGGGCAGAGAGGTGCTCCAGTGAGCTGGAGACTATGGTCTCTGTTTGCAGCTTCTGTGAACAGGTTGGTGGGATGGATTTTTCCACAATTGCTGTTTACATCTCATTTATAGCATATCATATTGATGTTGACATGTTGTAGGAATATAGGAAAAAGTAATGAAGCTTAAATGACTATCGCCTCTCAATGCCTCTTTCAGGTTTTTGAATAGGTATTCTGCCTCTTTCTTCCAGGCTACTGAACTGGCCAAAGACTGCAGACAATACCTGGGCCAGGAGCAGGTTGGCAGACACCCAGAGACGGATGATATCTCTACACTCCAGATGTACCAGGAGAGCTTTGTCCAGTTCTCCCCAGATCGCTTCCAGGAGGTGAAGGCCCAGGCGTGTGCTCTGAGGGGCTCCAGGGGCATGCGGGTGTGGAATGTAGCCTGGCTCAAGTGTCAGGAGGTCAGGCAGCAACTGGAGGAGAGACTACAGGATGTGGAGAGGGCCTTTCGGAACACAGGCTCCTGGTATGAACAACATAGACATGGTGAGGATCAGGCCACAGCTCAGACAGTGACTCATCATGATAGAGCTCTGTTACTGCCCAGACCTGGTCCACCACACTGGTACAATCCCCCAACAGGCTCTATGGTGGAAAGGTATCATGGGATCTTGGAGAGCAGGAACAACTCTGTGACCTGCTGTAATATCAACTTCAAGCCTCAGAATAACAGACCTTGTAAAGGGTCAAAGGCCACCACCGTGCTGGCCTCTCCCCGTATCAAATCCATTAGGAGAGCGGAGAGGGAGCCCAGCAGGAGAGAGGCCTGTCGAGGGAGGAGAAGAGAGGCCGCCACCATTGCAGACTCACAGACGGTGGGCTGTGAGTGGTTCCCGTGGAAACGCGGGGGCCTGGGCCGGTCCATGAGTGAGGACTCATGTGCAACTGCCATGTCCAGTCAGTCTGAGGCTCGGGTCCAAACACCGTCCTGCTCCCACGGGCAACCCTCCTGCCGGATCCTGCAGGCTGCTCAGAAGTTTCAGATCTCACGGCATGGTAGCTTCTGCTCAGCAGAGTCCTGTAGTGGCCAAGAAGGAGCAGAGAAGGCCTCTTCAAGGAATACTAGCTCATCAGTGAGAAGGTGTGAGGGAACAACATCTCTGGCAAGTCCAGAGGAGAACGCTGGCAGTGTTATGTGAGTTACTAATTGAGCAAGACCTTCACCTTAGAACGACTCAATATATTTTTATCCTTTTTTGCTTTTTCTGTCTCTAAGCTTGCGCTGACGTGGCACAGGTACATTACAGACACGTATTGTTTTTTCAGAGGACTGAACATGAGAGCTTGTGTTTGACTGTGTTGTTGGTGTAACTTTATATCTCTGTAGGAAGCTGCAGAGGATCATGGAGGAGCTGCTGTTAACAGAAAGGGAGTATGTGCGTTCCCTGGGCTACATCCTGATGCATTACCTCCCCCTACTGGAGAGGACTGACGTGCCCCAGGACCTGCGGGGCAAACGTGGAGTGATATTTGGAAACCTGGAGAAGCTGTATGACTTCCATGGCCATTTCTTCCTCAGGGAGCTGGAGGCCTGTCAGACAGAACCCTTAGGAGTGGCTCGTTGCTTTCTGAGACACGTGAGTTACAGTTCACCTGCTCGTGTCTCTTAATTCACATTTTCTACATGTTAAGCTTGAGTTCTATAACTCTGTTGATTTGTTGAATTTGCTACTGAAGTTGATACCTTGAATATTCCTGTTGTGACTGTCAACTCTCCCCCCCTATATGCAGAGAGAAAGTTTAGGCCTTTATGCTCTGTACAGTAAGAACAAGCCTCAGTCAGATGCCTTAATCCTTCACCATCGCCATGACATCTTCAAGGTGAGGCACTCCCATCAATGCTCAATGTCAAAGATCAATGGTCAATTCCCATCAATGCTCTCTCCATCCCTCCGGTGACCAATTCTCTGTGCCATCTCCTCCCACTCCAGAGGAAACAGCAGGAGCTGGGGGACCAAATGGACCTGTCCTCCTACCTGCTGAGGCCCATCCAGAGGATCAGTAAGTACAGCCTGCTGCTGCAGGACATGCTGGGGGTATGTGGGCCTCAGAGAGACAGGGACAGGGAAGAGCTCCAGGCTGCAGCCGATGTGATCCGCTTCCAGATGCGCCATGGCAACGACCTCCTCACCATGGACGCCATCCAGGACTGTGACGTAAGTTTACCAACCAAATCATCACAACCTCCAAAATAATGTGTAACTTATGAACAGCTGTCTAAATGTGAGGGAAATGTGGGCTATAAAGGGAAAATGATCGCCTACTACTGTGTAAACAGTATCAAGGATTTTCAGGAAAAACATGGATGTCTTTCTCTCCACTCCTCCCCCTCCAGGTGAATCTGAAGGAGCAGGGCCAGCTGATTCGCCAGGATGAGTTCATCGTGTTCTTCAGAAAGAAGAAGTGCTTCCGCCATATCTTCCTCTTCCAGGATCTCATTCTCTTCAGCAAGACCAAGAAGACAGATGTGGGCAATGATGTGTACATCTACAAACAGTCTTTCAAAGTGTGTAAACAATATAAAGACATTTTTTACATGAACAACTGTAAAGGACCCCATTTTCAGAATAAATATTTTGTGTTGTTTTCATTGTTCAACAAAAATAATGCAATCTTACCGGCCTTTATGTTTGCGAAACAAAGACCAAATCATCCAGCCCTTATGTTGAAATTGCTAACAGAAAGCCATGTTTATTTAGTCTTTCTTTCACTTCTGTTTCTGTCTAGACGTCTGATATCGGGATGACACATAACTCTGGAGAGAGTGGTCTGTGTTTTGAGATCTGGATCCGTAGGAGGAAGTCCCAGGACACGTACACTCTGAAGGCTGACAGGGCAGAGGTGAAGAGGTCTTGGACCAGAGACCTGGAGCAGATTCTCTGGGAACAAGCTGCCTACAGCAGAGGTTAATCCTCCATTCTGTATATGCCCTGTCAATCGCTATACATGGGTTTTTATCAACTGTCTACTTCAAATGTGATTTTTAAGTCATAGACTTTATTTGTTTGTTCCTCAAGCCGACCTCTGTGTCTGTAATTATTGATATATTTTCTTTGGGGGGGTGCAGTTGTGAACAAATACATCTTATTGATGTTTTGGTCAAATGTTTTAGAGTGTGTTTGGTGTGTTGTAGACCTGCGGATGCAGGAGAGGGTGTTCAATGGGATGGGGAGGAAGCCTTTCATGGACATCCAGCCTAGTGAGGCAGCAATCTGTGACAGGGCTGTCAACTGTGTCCTGCTAGGAAGAGGTACTGTATAAAGTCCACAGCCAAGTCCCATACACATGAACTAACAACACAAATGCATAATGTACTCACTAACTGAAGTGTCTCTTTCTTTTGTCAGCCACGGTGCCGTCTTGTCTACAAACAGATATTGAATATCTCCGGCCCAACTCCATTGATTCAGGCAGTAGTGCCTCTACCTCCTGCAGCCACTCATCTTCCTCCTCTGGGCGAGGTTCTTTACCTCCGGTCGGTTACCCTGGCAACCAGACACAAGGTGGGGAGGCCAGTCATATTGTTCATTCTTTCCCGGCGACTGTGACTGAAGAGGACCTCAGTAATCATCATAATCACCAGAAACAAAACCTTCATCTCAGTGAGTTTTCTTGTTCTTGGATGGTACATGATGACTACAGACTAAAACGAACAGACATAAAGGACTTTACTCTTGATAGAGTGGCTTGGGAAAGTATTCACCCACCTTCCTATTTTGTTGCCTTATAACCTGGAATTAAGGTTTGTATCATTTGATTTACACAACATGCCTACCACTTTGAAGATGCTAAATATTTTTTCTTGTAGCACAAGAAATAAGACAAAAAAATTGAAAACTTGAGAGTGCATAACTATTCACCCCCCCAAAGTCAATTATAGTTGCAAGTCTCTTGGGGTATGTCTCTATAAGCTTGGCACATCTAGCCACTGGGATTTTTGCCCATTCTTCAAGGCAAAACTGCTCCAGCTCCTTGAAGTTGGATGGGTTATGCTGGTGTACAGCAATCCTTAAGTCATACCACAGATTCTCAATTGGATTGAGGTCTGTGCTTTGACTAGGCCATTCCAATACATTTAAATGTTTCCACTTAAACCACTCGAGTGCTGCTTTTGCAGTATGCTTAGGGCCATTCTGCTGCTGGAAGGTGAACCTCTGTCCCAGTCTCAAATCTCTGGAAGACGGAAACAGGTTTCCCTCAAGAATTTCCCTGTATTTAGTGCAATCCATCATTCCTTCAACTCTGACCAGTTTCCAAGTCCCTGCCGATGACAAACATCCCCACAGCATGATGCTGCTACCACCATGCTTCACTGTGGGGATGGTTCTCGGGATGACTTCTCGGAAGTGTTGGGCTTGCGCCAGACATAGCGTTTTCCTTGATGGCCAAAAAGCTCAATTTTAGTCTCATCAGACCAGAGTACCTTTATCCATATGTTTGGGGAGTCTCCTACATGCCTTTTGGCGAACACCAAACGTGTTTGCTTATTTTCTTCTTTAAGCAATGACTTTATCTTCTGGACACTCTTCCGTAAAGCCCAGCTCTGTGGAGTATACGGCTAAAAGTGGTCCTATGTACAGATACTCCAATCTCCGCTGTGGAGCTTTGTAGCTCTTTCAGGGCTACCTTTTGTCTCTTTGTTGCCTCTCTGATTAATGCCCTCCTTGCCTGGTCTGTGAGTTTTGGTGGGCGGCCCTATCTTGACAGGTTTGTTGTGGTGCCATATTCTTTCCATTTTTTTATAATGGATTTAATGGTGCTCCGTGGGATGTTCAAAGTATCAGATCTTTTTTTATAAGCCAACCCTGATCTGTACTTCTCCACAACTTTGTCCCTGGCCTGTTTGGAAAGCTCCTTGATCTTCATGGTGCCACTTGCTTGGTGGTGTTGCAGACACTGGGCTTTTTAGAACAGGTGTATATATACTGAGATCATGTGACAGATCATGTGACACTTAGATAGGACACATGTGGACTTTATTTAACAAATGATGTGACTTCTGAAGGTAATTGGTTGCACCAGATCTTATTTAGGGGCTTCATAGCAAAGGGGGTGAATACATATGCACGCACCACTTCCGTTTTTATTCATTTGTTTTTTATTTTATTTCACTTAATTTTTGTATTTTATTTCACTTCATCAATTTGAACTATTTTGTGTATGTCCATTACATGGAATCCAAATCTATTTAAATTACAGGTTGTAATACAACAAAATAGGAAAAACACCAAGGGGATGAATACTTTTGCAAGGCACTGTATGTGCAAGCATGTGTCTAAACCTGAGTGATGCCATATCTACATACCTTTCTGTTGATATTCTAGTGGGCTGCACAGATTCGTCAGGTGAGAGAACCAGTGTGTTCATAAGCTCGGAACGCAGCTGCCTCTTTGCTATTGGTGGAGAGATGGAGGACTCGTCATCTGTCACGTCCCAGAGTTCCCAGTCCCATGTCAGCCAGAGAACAGCAGCACCCAGCCTCAGAAAGAACAGCTCACCTGCTACCATCAGGAAGAAGCCCTCCATCTCTCCCAAACCACCAGTGCTGGCTGCTCCTCAGAGCCTGCAAAAGGTGTGGTGAAATGATGTGATCAAGCCAGTAATTGGATCTAATTGTAAACCTTCATAAAAATTACACTGCACATTTTCAAATGTATGAATTTAGTTACATTTTGTATAATCCATCTCTTTGAATATCAAAGAAAACCGACGGCCAGTACTTTCTTCACAGGGCAAAGAAGTGGTTGCTATAGGAAAATCAACAGAAGTTTAACCTGTGGATTCAATGGGTGAGTTGAAACCAAATACAGTACTTTTCATTGCCATGTACGGGGCATAGATGTGCAATGTAGTCATTTAACTTATAATGTGATTGATTTTCTCCCTGATGGTTTCATGCACTCAGATTGATGGTGCAGCCTGCTGTGACCGTCCTGTGGATCTCTGAGGAGTGATGATGGAGTGCAGTCAAGCTGACCATCCTGGCATGAAGAAGGTTTGAATTAAAAACGCTTGTGATAACAGATACGGTAACTAAGACCTCTAGTTGACAAGCACTGGAGAGAAAGCCACTTTTGTTTTTAAAGAGCTACTGTATCTGGAATATTCTAGCTGAAATATCATGAAAAATTAACACCTGATGAACTGTGGTTAGCTTAAAGGGTATCCATTCATCTGATAATACTACTTGAACGACCACTTCTTTATCAGCTCCTGTTTTAACTGAATGACTATGCGTTTGACATCATTGGCTCATAGAACTGACTTCCTTTTTCTTGTAATATGTTTGAAATCTCAGCTATGAATTTCAATGTTGCAAATTTCTTTGGAACTGACACATCCTTCCCATGTGATGTTTACTCTCTTGATTACCACATTTTTACACATTTTTGACACGGTTTATAATAACAATGTAGACATTGTCAAACAACTGACGAAAGAAACAACAGTCTTGTCCCCATCAGTATTCTCTGCAGGTTCAGGGCAACTTGTCAGTGGCATGCTTAGACATGATTTGCTGCCCAGACAGGTAAATAGATTTGGGATCAATTATCCAGGGTCAAAATAAGCCCACTGACAGGTGGGAAGAGAAGCAGCAATATACATAAGCCGGGATTCAATCCAGTCGCAGATTTGGACAATGCACCATTTAAGGTCATTTCGGATTGAGCCAACATATGCAGCGTTTACCATGAATGTGGTCTCTGTGAACACGGGAATATTGCTTTTAAAACGTGCATTGCGGAGAAATTGAGATCAGATTGAACCCCGGTCTTAATCTAATTTTTCCATTTGGACAGAAAGCTCTGTGGCTCTCTGGAAAGTGCGAACACCGCTAACTATAAGGGTCTGTCTGGCATCATCAGAAGCCTCCAATTTCTGACTGACTATTATCCGGTTCAGTCAACATTTTATCTTACAATACTGTCATTATAAAATATGAACATTATTGACTTCTTTCTTTTCTTTTATTTGAAAAATGAAATTTTTAAAATGTCAATATGGTGTGACATTCTATGAATCCACTGTTACCAATGTTAGTTTTGTTCATTGTCCACATTTCCCTTTTTCTTTTTTGTTACGTTTTTTATATCCTGCTCAATGCAATGATTCTCACTGCAAAGCTATTTATTGTAGGATCAATGCCATTTTTTGTAGACAATTGAGGACTTTTGCCTGTATTTCTCCAGCAGCTAGTTTGAACTGCAGCTCACCCTTATGTTGTGCAATTAGAAGAAATGGGAACAACTTCCTTCACTGGAAAATGAAACTTGCCACCTCAAAAGGTTATAGGTCATGACTAAACCTTGTGACCTGACTGACCGAGCATAGTCCTTTTGGTCAGCACATAGCTATCGGTTAAACTGTCTGTATCAGATAATTAACAACACTGTTGTGTAGGCAAGTGGTTCCCAACTCCGGTCCTCCAGTACCTCCAACAGCAGACATATTTATTGTAGTCCCGGACAAGCACACCTGATTTAGCTTGTCAACTAATCATCAGGCCCTCAATGAGTTGAATCAGTTACTGTATGTTTGTCCGGGGCTACAACACAAATGTGTGCTGTTGTTGGTATTCCAGGACCAGAGTTGGGAACCAGTGGTTTAGGCTACCCTGCTGAACTGAACGCTCCTCTACCAGCTCCCCTCCACTGTCCTGAAAAGTCAAACATGGGTTCACTGCAATGTCAGTGCACAGAACATGAGTAGAAAAATTAGGCATTGAGATATTATTTTTTTAAATGTGGGTTGTCATTTAATTATAACCTCTGTCTATGATATTAATATATGTTACAAAGAACAATAATGACATAAAAGGTTTATGCAAAAAAATGTGTTTGTTGTTATTTTATCTGAAGATTAGTAGAACACTGTTGTAAAGTATTTATAGACCTCCATGCAAGTGTCAGGTCTGTGTGAGTCATTGTTACATATAGCAAGCTATACCATAGACTGAATTTACAAACCTACCTTTCACAATTCCATCTTTATGTAATGCAAGCCACATTTAATAATTTTGGGGAAGGAACAACGTGACCTCAACAGCTTCAAGGGGGATGTGGCCTGACAGACAACTCTGGTCATATTACACATGCTACAAATATCCCTGGGCTGACATTACAGCCAGGACATCATAAAGCATGTGTTCTAACGGCCCAACCAGGAACACCCGGCATTATCTAAAGTAATGGATCAAGGTAAAATAACAACGTTTCTTTAGTGTGTATCTATCTTGTATAGATACATCAAAATGTACTGTGGTTCTTCAAAGTCTTTGTCTGTGTTTTACTCATGGAAGCTCTCCAAGTTTGACAGGTTGGTGGACAGGTTGTTAAACAATTGAAATTACATATTTTGGCTAAGAAATACCATCAGCAGAAAATAAGCTTGACATTTGGTAACCTGTTGCTGATTAACATAGATTAATAAGTAATATAAGAGTTTGAAAGGAATACAAATCACTGCTTGTTAGTAATCCAAATTTTTACCTGTTATACTATACATTATTACTTAGGAAAATGGTCTTGATGAGATTGAAATGTGTTTTTAATTGACTTATTTCACAGCCTTGGATATAGAGCGATGTGATTTGGAGAGTAGGATCAACAATACTACTCACCACACTGACCAGAATGGGCTTGACCGGCTGATAGTTAGAAGGGGCCTGCCCTTCACCATCACTTTGCACCTCAGATCTGGGAGTCAGTTCGAAGCAGGCGTCAGCACCTTCAGGCTCATAGTAGAGATAGGTACAGTACTGTGGACACGATACAAAGACCTCATTAGGATTGGAACATTCAGTATTTTGTCAGCAAAGCTGTATGTATATGAATTTACATTTACAGTGGGGTCTGAAATTATTGACACCCTTGATAAAGATGAGCAAAAATTATATAATAAATCATACAAATATTTCAAGTTGGCCATTTTAATTGATAGGATTCATATTAAAATGAGCAATAGCCATCTCAGTCTCCGGACTTGAAACCTATTGAACACCTTTGGTTTGAATTGAAGAGGGCCGTCCATAAGTACAGACGAAGGATATCAAGGATCTGGAAAGATTCTGTAATAAAGTCCTAAAGGATTCAGTTGAAGTCCTCAAACCTTCCCAATGTGTTCTCCAACTCATAAAACAATTTAGAAACAGGCTCAGTGTCGTTATCCCCGCAAGGTGAGGTATTGAAAGGGATTGAAAACTAGGGTGTCAATCATTTTTACACCTACCTTTTTGAGAACAATCTATATAATGTTAAACAAAATCTCTTTCAGCAATTCTCTCAGCAGTCTTAGTATAAAATCATAAAATTTCCCAATTTATTTTAGCATACAATACAGCTCAGTATTTGTATGATTTATTATATCATTTTTGCTCATCTTTATCAAGGGTGTCAATCATTTCGGACCCCACTGTAAATGTAAATTCATATACATTAATGTAAATTCACATACATAGTTTTGCTGACAAAATACTGAATTTTCAAGCAAGGATTCTCCAACTATCTGTCAAAATTATTTTTCTTGTGCTTTTTGAGGTGGAATGACACAAGTGTCAATAATTTCAGACCCTACTGAATGTCTACGGCATCGAGGGGAAACATCTCTTCGGTTTCTCTTTTCCTCAGTGTCTACAGGTGACTTGTCCTAAAGGCATAATTCTAATTGATGTCTTTCAACAGGGCCGTTACCTAAAGAGCTATCAGGCACCAAGTCTACCTTCAGTCTGACTGACTCTGCATTAAAGACAGCCTGGAGTGTGTCCACTAATAGTCCCCCTGGGAATGTAGTCTCTCTGTCTGTGTCCTCCCCTCCTGATGTCCCCATTGGACTGTACTCCTTGACCTTGGACCAGGGCCAGAAGGTCAAACTGGGGGAGTTTGTACTGCTGTTCAATCCCTGGTGTGACAGTAAGTCAGAGTGTTTTGTCATTAGACCAGGGAGCTCTGTAATAGATCTCGTCTGTAATCTGCTTGTCTATTTTTCTTTGCTACAGAGGATGCAGTATACATGGAGGAAGAGAGAGATAGGCAGGAATATGTGTTATCCCAGGCTGGTCTCATCTATAAAGGCACAACAAAACGAATCAAAGCCTCCCCATGGACATTTGGCCAGGTATGTTGTGGTGCTTCCACAGAATAATACATTATATAATGCACATGTAGCATGCATAATTGGAATTTGAATTAGTTGAACTATGTACAGTATGACAAGCCAGGATGAATGTATATTTATCCCTGTCTTCCGGTTCTCCCTCTGTAGTTTGAGCCTGGGATGCTGGACATCTGTCTGAAACTCCTGGATGAGAATCCTAAATACTCGTCAGATGCCGATGCAGACTGTTCTGGAAGGAGAAACCCAGTTTATGTGACTAGGGTGATCAGTGCCATGGTAAGTGTGAGCACTGAAGTACCAGGATGTGGCTGTGCTCAGACTAAACATCAGGCACTATTGACTGCAATACATCAATATAAGAAAGTAATGATTTTATCCTTGTGTGTCAGATCAACAGTAATGATGACAAAGGTGTGCTAGTGGGGAACTGGTCAGGTGACTATGATGATGGCGTGAGACCCTCTCACTGGACAGACAGTGTTGCCATACTACATCAGTGGGCTGATAACTGCTGCCAGAGGGTTCGCTATGGCCAGTGTTGGGTGTTTGCTGCAGTAGCATGCACAGGTAAAAGCCAAATAACTTTGTTCAGAGTGTGCAAAGCTGTCATCAAGGTAAAGGGTAGCTACTTTGAAGAATCTAAAATATATTTGGATTTGTTTAACACTTTTTTGGTTACTACATAATTGTAGATAAATGTGTTATTTCATAGTTATGATGCCTTCACTATTATTCTACAGTGTAGAAAATAGCAAAAATAAATAAAAACCCTTGAATGAGTAGGTGTGTCCAAACTTTTGACTGGTACTGTACATAAAATAGTGAATGTATATAATTGTCTTGAAGCTGCAAGTACTAGAATACATATTTTGTCTGGTCATGAGGCAAGCCCTTTAACAAGATTATTTATAGTGCATAGCTTCAATGGAAACTGTCAGGACTGTAATCTGCAGCTACTTGTAATACCTTCAGTGCCTTTCTTTTTGTGCCAAGTGATAGGAAGGTGCTGATGTGTGACTTCTTCTGTCCACAAGTTTCTCGTGCTCTGGGTATCCCGTGTCGAGTGGTTACTAACTTTGGATCCGCTCATGACACGAACAGCAACCTACTGATTGAGTTCCTGTATGATGAGGATGGGAATGATATATCTGATGATTCCGTATGGTGAGAATAAAACTCTCTAAGTGCTGCTGAAACAAAAATGCTCTATATGATTGTGAAACAATGTCACAATGTACCCGTATTATACACTTTGTTTCAGGAACTTCCACGTGTGGGTGGATAATTGGATGGCTCGTCCTGATCTTGATGCAGGCTATGATGGCTGGCAAGCAAGTGACCCCACACCACAAGAAAAGAGTGAAGGTGACCCTGCAAATGTTAACGCACAAAAGTTATATTTCAAGTCAGACACCACCGTGTGCATGAAAATGCTTCATAGATTAAGCTGGCACTGTTATCATGGCCAAAGCAAGTAATGAATTAACTCACACTCTAGACACAGGCCTCTTAGGTGTCTTAGAATGCAATACTATCTGTGTGATATGCCTGTTACTAGGTATTAATCCACTCAGCTGGGAGTATCTAGGTCACTTGTCACACTATCTACCTCAACTCATTTAATGCAAGGTGCAACCAGTTAAGATGCATGGTAGTCTGATGTAGGCCTATCTTCAGAGATATCCAGAGACAATTGTTGAAAGGGGAACATTTTATGATGTGTTACTTTGTCTGGCATGTACACTCTCACAACAATTGCACTACAACAACCCACTCCATGTCCTTGGTTATTCTATCTGACAGGAGTGTTCTGCTGTGGCCCTGTCCCTCTGAAAGCCATTAAAGAGGGGGAACTAAATCTGAAGTACGACGCCCCTTTTGTGTTTGCTGAGGTCAACGCTGACGTGGTCGAGTATGTGAAGCTGACCAATGGTAGGATGGTAAAGATGGGGGGATCGTCCATAGATGTGGGGCACTTTATTAGCACCAAGGCTGTGGGCAGTGACGAGAGGCACGACATCACACACCTATACAAGCACCCTGAAGGTAGGTCACATGTCTGCAGGACACATAAAATCAGACTAGTCTTTGTAAATCTGTGCTAGAGCTGCGTTATAACTTCTGGTGGCTTTCAGGTTCTTTGCAGGAGAGAGAGGTCTTTGAGAGAGCCAAGCATCACCATGAGCTCCAGCAGAAAGGAGAGGAACCAGGCCTGAAGGTGAAGATCAAGGTGTCCCTTGACATGGACATTGGGGCAGATTTTGATGTGTTTGCAGTCGTCACAAACAACACAGAGGCTGACAAGACGTGTCGTGTTATGTTTTATGCCCGAATTGTGTCCTATGATGGCAAACCAGGTGCCAATTGTGGATTTATTGAAGACTTAACCATGGAGGTTCCCACTGGAAAAGGTCAGGGTTCATTCGTTTTACTTCGTGCCATCTACAATATTAGCCAGAAACATGGAATGTATATGTTTTCCTGACCCTGCTGTCTTCTGATCTGTAGAGAAGCGCCTTCCCCTAAGACTGGAGTATGTTGACTATGGTGACACCATAACGTCAGATAGGCTGATTCAATTGGTTCTCATTGTCATCGAATCAAGTCCCAGGGAATTCCACAAGGCAAAGAGGACCATTGTGCTGGAGAACCCAGATATAGCCATTAAGGTATTGGTTATTTTCTTTACCAATTCTTTGTAGAAATTGGGATGTTAAATCAAATCATTCAAAATGTTTCCTTTCCTCAGATAAAGTTGATTACTTTTAGTGTAATATTTACACTACCGTTCAAAAGTTTGGGGTCACTTTGAAATGTCCTTCTTTTTGAAAGAAAAGCTAAATAAATTGCCCATTAAAATAACATCAAATTGATCAGAAATACAGTGTAGACATAACGTGTAGACAACGTTAATGTTGTAAATGACTATTGTAGCAGGAAACGGCTGATTTTTTATGGAATATCTACATAGGCGTAGAGGCCCATTATCAGCAACCATCACTCCTGTGTTCCAATGGCACGTTGTGTTAGCTATGTTAATCATTTTAAAAGGCTAATTGATCATTAGAAAACCCTTTCGCAATTATGTTAGCACAGCTGAAAACTGTTGTGCTGATTAAAGAAGCAATAAAACTGGCCATTAGAGTAGTTGAGGATCTGAAGCATCAGCATTTGTGGGTTCGATTACAGGCTCAAAATGCTCAGGATCAAAGAACTTTCTTCGGAAACTCATCAGTCTATTCTTGTTCTGAGAAATGAAGGCTATTCCATGCGAGAAATTGCCAAGAAACTGAAGATCTCGTACGACGCTGTGTACTACTCCCTTCACAGAACAGCACACACTGGAGTGGGAGGCCCCGGTGCAGAACTGAGCAAGAGGACAATTACATTAGAGTGTCTAGTTTGAGAAGCAGATGCCTCACAAGTCCTCAACTGGCAGTTTCATTAAATAGTACCCTCAAAACACCAGTCTCAACGTCAACAGTGAAGAGGCGACTCCAGGATGCTGGCCTTCTAGACAGAGTTGCAAAGAAAAAGCCATATCTCAGACTGGCCAATAAAAAGAAAAGATTAAGATGGGCAAAAAAACACAGACACTGGACAGAGGAACTATGCCTAGAAGACCAGCATCTAGATATTCCATTAAAAATTAGCCGTTTCCAGCTACAATAGTCCTTTACAACATTAACGATGTCTACACTGTATTTCTGATCAATTTTACGTTATTTTAAAGGACAAAAAATGAACTTTTCTTTCAAAAACAAGGACATTTCTAAGTTACCCCAAACTTTTGAACGGTAGTGTAGGTATTCGGAGAGAGTATAATCAGCATGTCTAACATGTTCTCCTGCAGCTCTTGGGAGAACCCAGAGTGAACCAGAAGGTGTCTGCACAAATCTCACTACAGAACCCTCTACCAGAACCCCTGCAGAACTGCTTCTTCAGTGTGATGGGAGCCAGCCTCACAGATGGAAAACTCCTCATACAGAAGTATACAAACAGTGCTGACACACTGGATCTGTTCAATATTAGCTTGATAGCTTTTTTAGCCACTAGTCAGCAAAGAATCTCCAAATATAAAGTAGTACAGTACAGTTGTAGTAGGCATGATTGTAAACTCACTTCAAGGCCACATATCCTTCTCACATTGGAAAATACTAGAGGTCCTCTCATATAGCCCACCAGTAAACTATGCTCTCTGCTCAAGTCACTGTATCCTTCCCTCTCATGACCTTCCTGTTCTCTCTATTCTCCCTGCAGTGTTGGAACTGTGGGTCCAAAACAAGAGGCCAAGTACACAGTGGAATTCACACCTACTAGCACCGGGTCCAGGACCCTAACGGTAGATTTTGACAGTGACAAGCTGAGCAACATCAAGGGATACTTGAACATTGAGATAAAGGAATGAATCATTTAACGGCCAACGACACTAATGCCATTATTATTTTTTAAGAAGAGATTTGCCACATTTCAATTGCACTGCCTTGCAGTATTTGATGACATCTGTACGTTTGCATGCTGTAGCACTTAGATGAGCATTTCTAATTATTCAAGAAATACATATATTTGATTTGTTTCACAGAAATGTGAATGACCTTTTTACATTTATAAATGCTGTGAAAGTCGATTGTTCTACATCAGATAGCGCAACAAATCTGTTTGCACTGAATCAGAGACACGTGTTGTGTAGAAGTAAATCCACCTGTCGGAAGATGCTGGTTGAAGTCGATAGATTCAAAATGTCCACCTAAAAATATAAACAGACTCAATGTATCAATGTCACATTAGTCAGAGTATAAACCAGTCTGGACAGCTTTTGTCCGAGTATAAACCAGTCTGGACAGCTTTTGTCCGAGTATAAACCAGTCTGGACAGCTTTAGTCAGAGT
Organism: Oncorhynchus kisutch; assembly: GCF_002021735.2. Taxonomy (NCBI): domain Eukaryota; kingdom Metazoa; phylum Chordata; class Actinopteri; order Salmoniformes; family Salmonidae; genus Oncorhynchus; species Oncorhynchus kisutch. Next base: position 18,101,779 of record NC_034197.2, read on the forward strand.
ATAAACCAGTCTGGACAGCTTTTGTCCGAGTATAAACCAGTCTGGACAGCTTTAGGCAGAGTATAAACCAGTCTGGACAGCTTTTGTCCGAGTATAAACCAGTCTGGACAGCTTTTGTCCGAGTATAAACCAGTCTGGACAGCTTTAGTCAGAGTATAAACCAGTCTGGACAGCTTTTGTCCGAGTATAAACCAGTCTGGACAGCTTTTGTCAGAGTATAAACCAGTCTGGACAGCTTTTTTTCCCCAATTGTTCAATTTTATTTGTATCCATGGATTTGTTTTTTTTTTACTGAAAAACTACCGCTTTAGTACGTCATCTGCAAAACATCATTTCTTGGGGCAGATGCCCTCCTATTACTCCTACTGCATTCTGTAACATTGACAAGCACTTATCTCCCAGGATCCATAATCCAAACTACGACACTTCAGAGATATCCAGAGACAATTGTTGAAAGGGGAACATTTTATGATGTGTTACTTTGTCTGGCATGTACACTCTCACAACAATTGCACTACAACAACCCACTCCATGTCCTTGGTTATTCTATCTGACAGGAGTGTTCTGCTGTGGCCCTGTCCCTCTGAAAGCCATTAAAGAGGGGGAACTAAATCTGAAGTACGACGCCCCTTTTGTGTTTGCTGAGGTCAACGCTGACGTGGTCGAGTATGTGAAGCTGACCAATGGTAGGATGGTAAAGATGGGGGGATCGTCCATAGATGTGGGGCACTTTATTAGCACCAAGGCTGTGGGCAGTGACGAGAGGCACGACATCACACACCTATACAAGCACCCTGAAGGTAGGTCACATGTCTGCAGGACACATAAAATCAGACTAGTCTTTGTAAATCTGTGCTAGAGCTGCGTTATAACTTCTGGTGGCTTTCAGGTTCTTTGCAGGAGAGAGAGGTCTTTGAGAGAGCCAAGCATCACCATGAGCTCCAGCAGAAAGGAGAGGAACCAGGCCTGAAGGTGAAGATCAAGGTGTCCCTTGACATGGACATTGGGGCAGATTTTGATGTGTTTGCAGTCGTCACAAACAACACAGAGGCTGACAAGACGTGTCGTGTTATGTTTTATGCCCGAATTGTGTCCTATGATGGCAAACCAGGTGCCAATTGTGGATTTATTGAAGACTTAACCATGGAGGTTCCCACTGGAAAAGGTCAGGGTTCATTCGTTTTACTTCGTGCCATCTACAATATTAGCCAGAAACATGGAATGTATATGTTTTCCTGACCCTGCTGTCTTCTGATCTGTAGAGAAGCGCCTTCCCCTAAGACTGGAGTATGTTGACTATGGTGACACCATAACGTCAGATAGGCTGATTCAATTGGTTCTCATTGTCATCGAATCAAGTCCCAGGGAATTCCACAAGGCAAAGAGGACCATTGTGCTGGAGAACCCAGATATAGCCATTAAGGTATTGGTTATTTTCTTTACCAATTCTTTGTAGAAATTGGGATGTTAAATCAAATCATTCAAAATGTTTCCTTTCCTCAGATAAAGTTGATTACTTTTAGTGTAATATTTACACTACCGTTCAAAAGTTTGGGGTCACTTTGAAATGTCCTTCTTTTTGAAAGAAAAGCAAAATAAATTGCCCATTAAAATAACATCAAATTGATCAGAAATACAGTGTAGACATAACGTGTAGACAACGTTAATGTTGTAAATGACTATTGTAGCAGGAAACGGCTGATTTTTTATGGAATATCTACATAGGCGTAGAGGCCCATTATCAGCAACCATCACTCCTGTGTTCCAATGGCACGTTGTGTTAGCTATGTTAATCATTTTAAAAGGCTAATTGATCATTAGAAAACCCTTTCGCAATTATGTTAGCACAGCTGAAAACTGTTGTGCTGATTAAAGAAGCAATAAAACTGGCCATTAGAGTAGTTGAGGATCTGAAGCATCAGCATTTGTGGGTTCGATTACAGGCTCAAAATGCTCAGGATCAAAGAACTTTCTTCGGAAACTCATCAGTCTATTCTTGTTCTGAGAAATGAAGGCTATTCCATGCGAGAAATTGCCAAGAAACTGAAGATCTCGTACGACGCTGTGTACTACTCCCTTCACAGAACAGCACACACTGGAGTGGGAGGCCCCGGTGCAGAACTGAGCAAGAGGACAATTACATTAGAGTGTCTAGTTTGAGAAGCAGATGCCTCACAAGTCCTCAACTGGCAGTTTCATTAAATAGTACCCTCAAAACACCAGTCTCAACGTCAACAGTGAAGAGGCGACTCCAGGATGCTGGCCTTCTAGACAGAGTTGCAAAGAAAAAGCCATATCTCAGACTGGCCAATAAAAAGAAAAGATTAAGATGGGCAAAAAAACACAGACACTGGACAGAGGAACTATGCCTAGAAGACCAGCATCTAGATATTCCATTAAAAATTAGCCGTTTCCAGCTACAATAGTCCTTTACAACATTAACGATGTCTACACTGTATTTCTGATCAATTTTACGTTATTTTAAAGGACAAAAAATGAACTTTTCTTTCAAAAACAAGGACATTTCTAAGTTACCCCAAACTTTTGAACGGTAGTGTAGGTATTCGGAGAGAGTATAATCAGCATGTCTAACATGTTCTCCTGCAGCTCTTGGGAGAACCCAGAGTGAACCAGAAGGTGTCTGCACAAATCTCACTACAGAACCCTCTACCAGAACCCCTGCAGAACTGCTTCTTCAGTGTGATGGGAGCCAGCCTCACAGATGGAAAACTCCTCATACAGAAGTATACAAACAGTGCTGACACACTGGATCTGTTCAATATTAGCTTGATAGCTTTTTTAGCCACTAGTCAGCAAAGAATCTCCAAATATAAAGTAGTACAGTACAGTTGTAGTAGGCATGATTGTAAACTCACTTCAAGGCCACATATCCTTCTCACATTGGAAAATACTAGAGGTCCTCTCATATAGCCCACCAGTAAACTATGCTCTCTGCTCAAGTCACTGTATCCTTCCCTCTCATGACCTTCCTGTTCTCTCTATTCTCCCTGCAGTGTTGGAACTGTGGGTCCAAAACAAGAGGCCAAGTACACAGTGGAATTCACACCTACTAGCACCGGGTCCAGGACCCTAACGGTAGATTTTGACAGTGACAAGCTGAGCAACATCAAGGGATACTTGAACATTGAGATAAAGGAATGAATCATTTAACGGCCAACGACACTAATGCCATTATTATTTTTTAAGAAGAGATTTGCCACATTTCAATTGCACTGCCTTGCAGTATTTGATGACATCTGTACGTTTGCATGCTGTAGCACTTAGATGAGCATTTCTAATTATTCAAGAAATACATATATTTGATTTGTTTCACAGAAATGTGAATGACCTTTTTACATTTATAAATGCTGTGAAAGTCGATTGTTCTACATCAGATAGCGCAACAAATCTGTTTGCACTGAATCAGAGACACGTGTTGTGTAGAAGTAAATCCACCTGTCGGAAGATGCTGGTTGAAGTCGATAGATTCAAAATGTCCACCTAAAAATATAAACAGACTCAATGTATCAATGTCACATTAGTCAGAGTATAAACCAGTCTGGACAGCTTTTGTCCGAGTATAAACCAGTCTGGACAGCTTTTGTCCGAGTATAAACCAGTCTGGACAGCTTTAGTCAGAGTATAAACCAGTCTGGACAGCTTTTGTCCGAGTATAAACCAGTCTGGACAGCTTTAGGCAGAGTATAAACCAGTCTGGACAGCTTTTGTCCGAGTATAAACCAGTCTGGACAGCTTTTGTCCGAGTATAAACCAGTCTGGACAGCTTTAGTCAGAGTATAAACCAGTCTGGACAGCTTTTGTCCGAGTATAAACCAGTCTGGACAGCTTTTGTCAGAGTATAAACCAGTCTGGACAGCTTTTTTTCCCCAATTGTTCAATTTTATTTGTATCCATGGATTTGTTTTTTTTTTACTGAAAAACTACCGCTTTAGTACGTCATCTGCAAAACATCATTTCTTGGGGCAGATGCCCTCCTATTACTCCTACTGCATTCTGTAACATTGACAAGCACTTATCTCCCAGGATCCATAATCCAAACTAAAGAGATCGCAGAAATCAGATTGTCAACCATCGTAAAACTGAGTTAACGATTGACTCCTGAGGAAGGAAGGACTGCAGTGGTGACAGAATGAACCATGAGCCAGTTCAGATTCTGCTACTCTGTCAAGTCTGAATAATTGGTGGCAAAGCATGGCCCTGAAAAGCATCAGTCTGCTAGTTAGTTTGACATTTGTACCAAGTGATGCAATCATCTGGGAAAGAGCTGAACTCATCAAAGACCATTTTATGGACACGTGTTTCTAAGTGACTAAGTCAGTGTCTCCATCTGCCCCACGTTTGCTCTCATAACTTCTATCAACCACATGTCTGAGGGCTAAAATATTTCACATTGAATTGAGAAAAACTACCACATGGTTGTAACGGTATTGACTGATGATTGGTATGCATGACAATGCAAAACATGTTTGATGACAGACCTGAAAAGTGTTGAGCTGGAATAATGGAAGATGAAAATAATGTCACAACCAAAATATAACCTACATAGAAAGACACCCCCCCCCCTCCCCAACATTACAAAAATCAACCAACTTTAAAGCCATTAAAATAAATGAGATGCATCTCTTCATAAAGATCTAGTGGGTGTGTGAGCCACCATCCCACCATACGAGCACATAAACAATGCAGAAAAATGGGGATTGGCTGATGACCAACACTTCTCTTCCTTCCAACGCAGAATCAGTTAGCTGGCGTTCGACTGGCATTCACAATAAAAACAAACAGGAGAAATTTGTCCAAGCTGGTGGAACAGAATCGTCAACAGCCATTGTCTCCCCCACCAGGGATGTCCCCAAGCTCCCACTGTCCCTCTGAGCCTCTCCCTAGGGTTCAGTAGCAAGAGAGCAGGTGCAACAGTGTGTGCCCTGGCAAGAGGCAGGGTATGGCAGGGAGCTCAGTCAGTGGAGAACAGGTCTCCAGCAGAGGGTAGAGGAGCCAGACCTCCCGTCACATTGGGCAGCAGAGAGAGGTCAGGCAGGCTCTGGATGTGGGACTTGAGGTCCTTGCGCACCTGTGTGACCCGTGCCAGCTTCTGTTTGTACTCCTGCAATACAAAGAACGCTACTGATGTCAAACGGTACACAGTTCAGATGGGTTCACTCAGTACTTATTCTAAACAAGCCAAGTAAATGACATAGCTGCTGTAATTTTATAATGGGAACATACATATTTCCACATTCTAATTACTTGTTTGTAACAAGAGACAAGTAAAACAGTGATTTAGATGGTTTAGACATGCCTCCAGTTTCTTCTCCCTCTCGGTGAGGGCTTCCTTCTGGCTACCGATGTACTCTGTCAGCATGCGCGCCAGCTGCCTCCTGTCCTCCAGCTCAGCAGCCAGACGTCCGTTATACTCAGCCAGCAGTAGACAGGCCTCATCCACCGTCTTGGACAGTTTATCGGCTGCCTCCTTATCTATAGGGTCAGGGTGAGTCAAGTCAAACAGGGTGGAATGTTGCCTTAAGCACAATATCGAAAACTATTTAATTCACCAAATTTAAGTTTGAAAAAATTATCCCTTCGCCTACAATACACATTGAGTTTGGAGATGGGCGGGGACAAAAGTTCACCTGTGCTCCAGATACCACGAAGACTCCCTCAGGACTTACCAGTGATCTTCTCTAGCAGGGACACATCCTGCACCTCCTGTGGCAGAGAGGCAATCTTCTGGCGCACAGCAGCATCACCCGAGGCCGCATTCTCCAGGTCCTGCAGGGCTTTGACCAGCTCCTCCGTCTGAGGGGAGGATGGGGGAAGAAGTGAATACCAAAGCTCTGGGTATCAATCTCCAATTTTCAATCTGGAGAATGTTTCTAAAACACAATTCACAACCAAAGTACAAAAACGAGAATTTTCCAAATCATGAGTCCATTGGACATCTATGGATCACTGACACCTAGTGGACAGTCGGGAGATAATTACAACTAGTGTGAAAAGCTGTCACATTGCAGTGTAATAAGCAAAGTACTGGTGGATGGGCTAAAGACATATGGAGTTGTGTTAGTTCTGTCTACCAGCTGTGGCCCTGAGATGTCTGAATCCTGTGGGGACATGTGGCCCCTGTAGTCGTCATCTTCTTCCTCTTCTTCCAGCTCCTGGATTTTCTGATAGGTCCGTTTAGGGGCCTTCTTCTCTTCTGTATAAAAAATACCACAGATTTATACAAAACAACCAATTGGAAGTTGATGTTGCATGGGAATTCTGACATCCAAACACACACACATACGAAACATGCTGTCACTAGTCAGTCATCTAGTAAAGCTGTACTGCTACATCAGTGATAACCTAACTGACCGTACCTGTGGGTTGGTGTTGGGGGCTGTTAGAGTCTTCGATGGCGAGCTTCAGCTGCTGGATGAACTCTACCTTGTAGAGGCTGCGCTCCTGCCAGATAGTGAGCAGCCTGTCCATGGGCCTTCTACAGCCATCATCAGCCTCTCTGAGGGAGAGAAAGAAAAAGAGAGATTTATCATGAAATTCAACTCTTCCTAGCCAAGCAACTCAATAACTTATTTGATACTCTTGGTTCTTGTCTTGTTATACTGCAGTAGCAGTGTACTCCACTTACCAATGTTTAGAAGCAGTTTAATGTCTTACTGATGTAGCTAGGCCAACCCTCCAATGCAAACACGGTATACTAAAACATAGGCCTGCAGCACAAGTCTCTTAAAGGAACATTTCAGTGCGAGAGAAAAGTTTAGCTCTGAAACTGTATCATCCCAGGCCACATACCTTGCAACATGAGAGCAAGCATCAACAAGGACTGTCTCAAAGTCTTTGGCGAACTCTGGACCTTTCTTCTTGCTGTTTTGAATCACATCATTGGCAAGATAAAGGAAAGTCAACTTCCTGCTGCTTTTTGCTGAAAGACAAATACAGAAAGTAGACAAGACAAATACAGAAAGTAGACAAGGTAAATAACAGTGTTTGGCATACTTCAAGTGACATTAACGTTTCAGTGTGCAACTAGCTGTGGTAGACAATATTGTCGAGGTGGCAATGTTCATAAGTTCTCTCACCTTTCTTCAGTTCTCTGTGCCATACTTTGACGATGAGCGACGAGTGTTTGCGATGATGAATGATCCACAGAGACAGCGTCTGAACGCTCTGCTGAGAGTTGCTGAGCTCCGAAAGCTTCTTCTCCAACGCAGACTCAGAAAATGATGACATGATGTGCCCAGAGAGGTCTTTCTTTGATATGCCTCACCCCACAACTGTTTCTTGGACGTTAACTAAGGAAACTAGCAATGTCATCAAAAACAAAAGTTCCAGACAGTTAGCCATGCAACCTGCTAATGTTATGCATGAAACCCCCTAACGTTTGCTACCCAAACGTCTGTTTGTCCATGCTTCTCGAGTCTTCCTTAATTTAACTACCTACAAAAACGTGTTCAATTAATTATGCAATCGCCTTTACATTGATGAGTTCGCAATCTAGTTAACGTGTTTACCTCGCTATCTAACGTTAACGTATCTATTTACAAATAGCCATCTAGAAAGTCCTAGCTAGATAGCGTTAGCCTAGCGAGTTAGCTAACCTATTCACTGGCTTTGTTTTCTCTCTAGCTACTCTGGGATACTAGTTGCAAGTTCATTACCAATACATCCATTCACAGTCTAGTAAATGTGCGTTTCAATACACATATATGTCGCTATACCGTCACTCCGTTAGCCAGCTGTCTTTCTAAAAGTCTCTGGATCTCTTCAAAGATGGCCGCTTGACCTTTCACCCGACACAGTCACACCGTACAAAATCTGTTCGAAAAACGTTGCAGAGTAACTGGTGAAATTAGATCATTACTTGAAATATTATCAAATTATTGTCACGTGTAGCTATATTAAACGACATACATTTACATGCAAATTAGCTCGCTAAATCAACCGCTGTCGGTCAAGTATCATCATGCTTTGCTAGGGGGGGAAAACGACAAAGATACAATCGTACCGTTTCCTTTAGCCAGTTTTGCAGGTAAAAAAATTGAAGTGCAGCGAAGTGAACTTTGACCCCAAAATATGTTTAAATATAATTCATTTACAAGTATTAACTGCACCAAAGCAAGCAAGCTAGCAAACAAGCATGGTAAACACAGCTATGCGACGCAGGATAATGACGTAGCTACAGGGAAAAGTGACGCGGGTGTGACAGCCAGCTAGGACAGTCTTCATTCAGTTTCAGTGCTGTATCTCGAAAGGAGTTCGTCTCAGATGTCCGTCACAAAATATTTACTAACTAAGGTAAGGTAATTTAAGGCTTACTTTGTTAGGCTACTCTTGCTTTGGCATTTAAGCATTCCATTAGATAGCTAGCTTTCTGTCTATCTAACGTTAACGTTACCTTTAGCAAGGATGGCCAGGCAAAGTTCTGTTTTGGGGTGACGAGCAAAGGACCAAAGTTAGGCCTATAAGATGAACATTTAGGTAACTGAAAGATATACCACTAAGCTATTATTCTGATAGTCAAAATAATTGTAATGCATTGAGCATGCCTACTGCTAAACTGCATCCCAAAACAGTTTATGATCAAATGACCAATATCATCATTCTCTCTTTCAGTGAGTGACATCTGTCTTCAAAGAATGGACCATCAGATTGATGACCCAAAGCTTGCTTTTGCTTACCTCCGTCCCGCCTGTGTGCTCCTGACTCGTGAGCCCACGGTGGGCAATGTGGAAACCCTGAGCACACAGCTGAGGCATGTAAATCATGGAACTCTGCAGCAGCTGCAGGACTATGTCCTTTTTCCTCTCCGCTTCATCCTCAAAATCCCTGGCCCCAAGCGGGATGGCTTGATCCAGGCTGTGGCCGAGGTCATGGGATATGTCCTGGAGAACACCTGTGTACGGAGCTGGGAGACGCTGAGGGACCTTCTCTCAGAGCTCTGCCTCTGCCTCTGCTCCCCCACGGACCCAGGGAAGCCAGCACCTACCTCCGAGGAGCTGAGAGCTGCAGTACTGAGGTGCCTGGATGCTCTGCTCCATGCAGCCTATGGTGATGTGGTCTTCAAGCTGTTTGAGCCCATCATGCTGCCTGGCCTTGGGGCTGCTATCTCCCTGCTGCTGGCACTGGGAGAGCAGGAGAAGTCCCGCACTGTGCAGGCTGCTGCTCTGAAATGCCTGCAGGCCCTGACCCTCCAGTGTGACTGTTCTATGGACCATGTGTTGGTGGATCAGAAGGAGAGGCGTATCCTAGGCAGCACCATGGCTTCTTTCTTACCTGGGATCACCATCGCTGTGAGCCGTGTGATCACTGGCGATATGAGACATGGACATGCTGTCACAGTTAGGGCCATTAAGGTGTGGTTCAAGACAGTGGGATTGGTGATGGCTGACGACCAGCTTCAGAACACAGGGACTGGGGAGAGACAGCTGTTGGAACTGGGGAGAGTATGGGAGCTGGTAGTGCAGAGAACTCAGGACTGGGTGCGAGACACATCTGGGAGGCTGGCCTTACTGTTAAAAAAGATCATCTCCTGCACCTCAGCTCATCAGCACTGGAGAGTGAGGCTTGAGATGGTGAACTTCTCAGACCACCTCCTGGCCAACTGTAACTCCTCCCTGGGTGAGTGTGTGGGCCCCCTCCTGGAGGCTCTGGTGGGGGCTGTGAACGATGAGGAGCCCACTGTGAGGGAGAGGTGTGAGGCTGCCCTGAGGGAGGTGGCAGAGAGGCATCAGAGCTCAGATAGTAACAACCAGGCCTTTACTGACGTTCTGTCAGAGAACCTTCACTCCCTGGCCACCTCGCTGCCGCGCCTCATGAGAACGTCTGATGACCAGCGTAAGGTGTTTGTCCTCAACGTGTTCCTGGGCTACCTCAAAATCCTGGGCCCCAAGGTGATAGTGGTACTCAACTCGGCGGCCCACCTCCAGCGGGTGTCCAAGGCCCTGATGCAGGTGTTGGAGTTAGACGTGATGGACGTACGCATCGTGGAGGAGAGGAGCTCTGCCGTAACTGTGGAGACGGGGCCCGGGCCACATGGGGCACATGCTCAGAGGAAGCACTTCCTCTACTTCACAGACGGAAGGATCTTCTCCCTGCTCAAGGAGATCTGCAGGGTGTTAGGTTACTATGGGAACGTCTATCTCCTAGTAGATCACTTCATGGATCTGTACAAGGAGTCGTCGGTCTACAGGAAGCAAGCTGCAATGGTGCTGAATGAGGTGATCACAGGAGCAGCAGGCATCGGTGTGGCAGGAGGCCAGGAGAGGCAGGGAGTGCCCAGTCAGGAGGACCTGAAAGCATTAGTAGAATCCATCATAGAGGAGTACATCTGCCTGAGCCACTGGCACCTGCCAACCCTTATTGGTGAGGAGTCAGACAGAGGGGAACAGGAGCAGCAAACTCAGTTTAGTCTCTTCTCCATATCTAATGGGGTTGAAGGGAAAGGGAATCCCCTCCAGTTGGTCCAAGCAGTCCACAAGAGCTCCACCATCCACGAGCTGAACAGCAACATCTGGCAGATCTGCATTCAATTGGAGGGGATAGGCTGCTTCGCCCAGGCCTTGGGGATGGACTTCCGTCTCATTCTGATGACATCACTGTACCCGGTTCTGGAGAAGGCCGGGGATGAAACCCTGTTGATCAGCCAAGCAGCGCTGGATGCCATGTGGGACATCAGCCAGGCCTGTGGATACGTCTCCCTGAAGGAGCTGATCAATGAGAACGCAGATTACCTGCTGAATGACGTGTCTTTGAACCTCCAGAGGCTGGGTGTCCACCCCCACGCCCCCAGGGTCCTCACCGTCATGTTCAGTCACTCCGACCCCAGCCTGCTGCCTCTGGTGGGGGACATAGTCCAGGACGTGCTGCTGGCTCTGGACATGAGCTACGACGAGACGTCCCCTCTGTTCTGCACTGTGCTGCACTCACTTATGAAGGCTCTAGGTAAAGTTTCCACATCCACTTAAATGTTTTCCCTAGTTTATAACATTGTTATCACCATGTCATGGCATGCTTTTGAATTGGAGAACTCAGAGGAAATTGAAACGCAGGACACAAAATGACAACCTTTAGCTAACACAGCCTAAGTAACACAATCTTAATCATGTTGCTTTTCCACTACAGCGAGGTGGTTCCCCTCTAGTGTTGCGGGAACAAGTGACGCTTTGGGAACCAAGAAGGTGTGGCGTGAGCAGGACCAGCTGAATGTGCGCCAGTTTCTCCTGGACTACCACAAACAGAAGGAGCTGTCAGTGGGCATCGGGGCAGAGGAGGAGGGCACAGAGCACCCAGGTTAGTTAGGGCTCTCTCTGACTGCCACACTATTCCCCTGAAAACAAAGTTCTCACATTAATGATGCACAACATTAGTACTGTGCTTGGTGAAGGTTCTCAACACTATTGTGCCGTGTCAGACCTGAATAAGTTTGACTCGTGCTGTTTTCCTCATAGCTGGGTCTGAGTCATTGCGCTGCTTTTTAGGCATCGGGACGATTTTGTGTGGTGTGCTGCTGTGACAGTCATGTTTCAAAAATGTCAATTGAAAATGGTGCAACAGAAATCAGAACCCATCAGTGTTATGAGTCGCTGGGTTTCTAGCACTGAATTCAAACGTGTATTATTATTTTAATTTGAATTCAGAGCTCCCGCCAAGCATGGACTGTGAAGAGGATATGGATGGTCCTGATGTGAAAGTTGAGCTTCCAGCCCACATCACCATAGCTAAAGACGTCATGGAGCGCTGCATTCACCTGCTCTCAGACCCCAGCCTGAGACTCAGACTCAAGGTAGTCCTCTAGATTATTTTGAATTCAAAGATACTTAGCTTGAAATCTAAAGACCAGAGAGTTCAATCAAATCTAAGCCTCTGCCACATGTTGCTGTCACGTGTGCTCACTATCTCCAATTCTGTGAGTCCTGACCCAGGTTTTTGATTTGGTTTGTTGCAGGTCCTGGATGTGTTGGAACTGTGTGTGTGTGTGCTAAGTCAGAAGGAGAATGAGCTACTGCCCATGGCCCACCGCTGCTGGCCTGCCCTGCTGCTCAGACTTACTGCTGATGACCCATTAGCTGTCCTCCGAGCCTTCAGGGTGTCTATTTCACTACTGCTCTCACCTTCACTCAGTTAAATAATAATCATTTCCTGTTTACATAATACATAGTTGATTACATAATTAGGAAAAAGTACACATGGGAATTAATTTGTCAGTCAGGTCCATAAGTATTTGGAAAGTGACACAATTTGCATCATTTTGGCTCTGTACGCCAACACTGGATTTGAAAGGAAATAATCAAGATGTGCTTTAAGTGTAGACTTTCATCTTTAATTTAAGGTTTTGTCAAAATTATTGTATGAACCGTTATGGAATTACTGCCATTTTTATACATAATTTTAGGGGCTCAAAAGTAATTTGACAAACTAACATAATCATAAATTAAATTGTGAGTTTTAATATTTGGTTGCAAATCCTTTGCAGTCAATGACTGCCTGAAGTCTGGAACCCATAAACATCACCAGATGCTGGGTTTCTTCCCTGGTGATGCTCTGTCAGGCCTTTACTGTCTTCAGTTCCTGCTTGTTCTTTGCCTTCAGTTTTGCCTTCCTTCAGCAAAGCTCAATTGGCTTCAGGTGATTGACTTGGCCATTGCAGAACATTCCACTTCTTCGTCTTAAAAAAGTATTGTGTTGCTTTGTCCATCTGCACCGTCCAATGAGTTTTGAATCTGAGCAGATAATATAGGCCTAAACACTTCAGAATTGATCCTGCTGCCTTTGTCACCATGCTTCACAGATTTTTTTTAAACCTTTATTTAACCAGGCAATTCAGTTAAGTACAAATTCTTATTTTCAATGACGGCCTAGGAACAGTGGGTTAACTGCCTGTTCAGGGGCAGAACGACAGATTTGTACCTTGTCAGCTCAGGGGTTTGAACTTGCAACCCTCCTGTTACTAGTCCAATGCTCTAACCACTAGGCTACCCTGCCGCCCCAGATGAGGTGTTAGGCTTCGGATCATGAGCAGTTCCTTCCCTTTTCCATTCTCTTCTCTTTCCATCATTCTGGTTCAAGTCGATCTTTGTCTCATCTGTCCATAGGACGTTGTTCCTGAACTGTACAGGCTTTTTTACATGTTGGTTGACAAACTAATCTGGTCTTCCTGTTTTTGAGGCTTACCAATGGCTTACATCTTGTGGTAAACCCTCTGTATTTCCTCTAGTGAAGTGTTCTCTTGATTGTTGACTTTGACACAGATAGGCCTGCCTCCTGGAGGGTGTCCTTGATCTGGCCAACTGTTGTGAAGGGGTTTTTCTTCGCCAGGGAAACAATTATTCTGTCACCACAGTTGTTTTCCATGGTCTTCCGGGACTTTTGGTGTTGCTGAGTTCACCAGTGCGTTCTTTCTTTTTAAGAATGTCCCAAATAGTTGATTTGGCCACACCTAATGTTTTTGCTATCTCTCTGATGGATTTGTTTTGTCAGCCTAATGATGGCTTGCTTCACTGGCAGTGACAGCTCTTTGGACTTAACAGCAACAGATTCCAAATGCCACTCTTGAAATCAACTCTAGACCTTTTATCTGCTTCCTTTTTTTTATTTAAAACAGACAAGTCAGTTCAGAACAAGTTCTTATTTACAGTGACGGCCTACACCGGCCAAACCCGGATGACGCTGGGCCAATTGTGCGCCACCCTATGGGACTCCCAATCACGGCCGGTTGTGAATAAGCGTGGAGTCGAACCAGGGTGTCTGTAGTGACACCTTTAGTACTGAGATGCAGTGCCTTAGACCGCTGCGCCACTCAGGACACACGAGTGTAAATGAACTAATGAGGGAATAACACAGACCTGCTCATGGAACAGCTGAGAAGCCAATTGTCCAGTTACTTTGGGCTCTTAAAAAGAGGGCGACCACATATAGAAAGTGCTGTAATTACTACACCGTTCACCCGATTTGGAATACTCAAATTAAAGCTGAAGGTCTGCACTTTCAGCTCATATTCATTATTTAATTTCAACTCCAATATGCTGTGGTAGATAATAATGTCCAATGTCCGGACCTGCCTGTATACATATGATTCACCTAGAACAGTAGGTATTTATAATGATGTATTTCTCTAGGTTCTGTGCACATTGGGGGAAACCTGCAGAGATTTCCTGAGGAAGAGGGTGTCTAAAGAGGTGATCCCCAAGCTGACTGCCTGGCTGTCCAAACAGGCGCCAGTGAGTGCCAGGGCTGGCCCAGTCTACAGCCACACCCTGGCCTACAAGTTACAGCTGGCTGTGCTGCAGGGCCTGGGGGCTCTCTGCCTTCATCTGGACCTAGGTAGGCTTTATTTTCATAATTTTTTAGGGAATGTTAAAACGGTAACGTTTTTGGCCACTAGGTGTCACTATTGCACTGTTTTGGAATTACACGGGTGTATCCTATAGACTGCATTGAATGGTGTATGTTCATGTACATTTCCCCAACCAAGCTCCCAAGGGAGACAGACATTGCTGCTGCCATAGTCAAGGGATATCGAGACACACAAGGCAGGGCCAGCATGACACCCACCGTTTGGATACACCTCACCTAGCTGAGCCGATTCATGGTCTTTCTGTCCTTGGTCTGTGAAGACGCTACCTCCCTTCACATCAACCCCAGATGAATACAGCTGAGTCGGTTTAAGTTGAGACACAGAGAGACAGAGGCTGCTGCAGCAGAAATAGTAGAACACACTGGTAAACATCAGCTTCACCTCACCGCTGGGGCATCTCCAGAAAGGCAATTCTTGGCCATAGAGAAATTCTCCCAATGTGATACGCTTTAAGTTTATTTACCCCAATAGAGAAACACCTGGGCTGGCCTCTCTCTCAGTATTTATTTTCAGTGTTCACCTCTTGATTCCACAGAAAAGAGGGGGATAGGTATACTGGATCAAATGAGTTCTGAAATGATCCCATTTATCTTTTCAAATATGCACCAATGTTTTCTGACACAACGAGCAGGCTGGTTTTTCACCCGTCTGGGTTGAATTGCCAAATAAGAAAAGCTTTAGCAAGAAGCGAGAAAGCTTATTTTGAAATGAGGTTTGAATGGCAGCCCAGTTAGGAGCTTAGGGAATACGTGTCTGGGATCGGGGGAATGGGGAGGGGACTACTACAAAGTGATGGAGTTGCCATGGTTATGAAAGGTACTGAGAGTGGGGAGAGGATGTGTGAAATCCGGAGATGGCGGCAGGCTGCTGTGAAATTCCCAAGTCATTTCAGTATTTTATTTTTTCCTCAACAGTATCTCCATTCTCTTTTTTCCTTTCCCATTTTTCTTTTCCTTGGTTTTCCTTTTGGTATATATGTGGTATATCTGAGTTGTATTTGCAGGGGACTCAGATATGGATGCTGTAACGGAATCCTGCCTGCCCTACCTCAGCTGTAGACAGCCACCCAAACTGCAAGAGGCCTGTCTGAGGTATATTTGTATTGCAATAATAAATCTAGCAGTACAATTAAAATCCTGTTTTTATCTGGTACCATCTCCTTATCATGTCTGTATATTGTGATTTATCCCATATCATTTATGACCTTATGTTTTAGAGTAAGCTTTCTATTGTCATTTTATTCAGTTGAATTGATCTATGTGCTATCTCTATTCTGTGTAGGGTCTTCCTCCGCCTAATAGAAGTGGATCCTGATGCCTTCTGGTTGACTCTGAACGAGCTGTACTGTCCCTGCTCCTACAACCCACCCCACCCTGACCTGCAGCCTGTGGAGCTGAGTGGGATGGGCCTCCCGAGGAATGAATACACAGATAATGTCTTGAAACTCCTGGAGGACTTTGCCTGAGGACACACAGCCAGCAGGGATTCAGATCCAGTGAGCTGCACTGATGAACAGTACCCCAGTCATCCACCCGTCTGTCCCCAAGCCGAGAAAGGAACACTACAATGACGACAGCCTCAGGAGAGCATAGCTTGTCCCCCAACCTCTTTTCAGGGACTCTCCCTTGCAGACTTCATCCTATAGTTTAACAGTGACTTTGAAACACAAATGTTAAGTGCTGATTCTGTTGTGTTGGGTAAGGGTGTACATATTCCAATGTGCTCCCAAGGGATGGACAAACGACCAGTATTTTGAATGTAAAGAGAGAAAAAAGGTAGTAATTAATCGTCCTCTTTTTAATAAACAATTATTGTTTTTTTATTATAACAAATGTATTTTTCCTGACCTCTTCGTTGTAACTGCTTAGCCTTTCATACAAGTAGCTGTAGCAATCTATGCCATAATTGATCTTTTCTACCGTAAGTAGAATGGCAGAGCTTTCATTTGCCTGCAATTCTGCCTTTTTTTTTAAGTATGTTATTTATTTATTTATTTCACCTTTATTTAACCAGGTAGGCTAGTTGAGAACACCTTTATTTAACCAGGTAGGCAAGTTGAGAACACCTTTATTTAACCAGGTAGGCAAGTTGAGAACACCTTTATTTAACCAGGTAGGCAAGTTGAGAACACCTTTATTTAACCAGGTAGGCAAGTTTGAGAACACCTTTATTTAACCAGGTAGGCAAGTTGAGAACACCTTTATTTAACCAGGTAGGCCAGTTGAGATCAAGTTCTCATTTACAACTGCGACCTGGCCAAGATAAAGCAAAGCAGTGCGACACAAACAACAACACAGAGTTGGTTTCTCAAATGATTGCCTCGCCTGGTTCACCAACTACTTCTCTCATAGAGTTCAGTGTGTCAAATCGGAGGGCCAGTTGTCCGGGCCTCTGGCAGTCTCTATGGGGTGCCACAGGGTTCAATTCTTGGGCTGACTCTCCTCTGTATACATCAATGATGTCGCTCTTGCTGCTGGTGAGTCTCTGATCCACCTCTAGGCAGACGACACCATTCTGTATACTTCTGGCCCTTCTTTGGACAATGTGTTAAACAACCCTCCAGACGAGCTTCAATGCCATACAGCTCTCCTTCCGTGGCCTCCAATTGCTCTTAAATACAAGTAAAACTAAATGCCTGCACCTGCCCGCCCGTCCAGCATCACTACTCTGGACGGTTCTGACTTAGAATATGTGGACAACTACAAATACCTAGGTGTCTGGTTAGACTGTAAACTCTCCTTCCAGACTCACATCAAACATCTGCAATTCAAAGTTAAATCTATAATCAGCTTCCTATTTCGCAACAAAGCATCCTTCACTCATGCTGCCAAACATACCCTCGTAAAACTTACCATCCTACCGATCCTCAACTTTAGCGATGTCATCTACAAAATAGCCTCCAATACCCTACTCAATAAATTGGATGCAGTCTAACACAGTCCTATCCGTTTTGTCACCAAAGCCCCATATACTACCCACCACTGCGACCTGTACACTCTCGTTGGCCCCTCTCGCTTCATACTCGTCGCCAAACCCACTGGCTCCAGGTCATCTACAAGACCCTGCTAGGTAAAGTCCCCCCTTATCTTAGCTCGCTGGTCACCATAGCAGCACCCACCTGTAGCACGCGCTCCAGCAGGTATATCTCTCTGGTCACCCCCAAAATCAATTCTTCCTTTGGCTGCCTCTCCTTCCAGTTCTCTACTGCCAATGGCTGGAACGAACTACAAAAAAATCTCCCTCACTAGCTTTAAGCACCAGTTGTTAGAGCAGCTCACAGATTACTGCAGCTGTGCATAGCCCATCTATAATTTAGCCCAAACAACTACCTCTTCCCCTACTGTATTTATTTATTTTGCTCCTTTGCACCCCATTATTTATATTTCTACTTTGCACATTCTTCCACTGCAAATCTACCATTCCAGTGTTTTACTTGCTATATTGTATTTACTTTGCCACCGTGGCCTTTTTTTGCCTTTACCTCCCTTATCTCACCTCATTTGCTCACATTGTTTATAGACTTATTTTTCTATCGTATTATTGACTGTATGTTTGTTTTACTCCATGTGTAACTCTGTGTTGTTGTATATGTCGAACTGCTTTGCTTTATCTTGGCCAGGCCGCAATCGTAAATGAGAACTTGTTCTCAACTTGCCTAACTGGTTAAATAAAGGTAAAATAAATCAAATTAAAATAAACAAAAGTACAGTCAATAACACAATAGAAAAATCTATATACAGTGTGTGCAAATGGAGTAAGGAGGTAAGACAATAAATAGGCCATGGTAGTGAAGTAATTACAATTGAGCAAATTAACACTGGAGTGATAGATGTGCAGATGATGATGTGCAAGTAGAAATACTGGTGTGCAAAAAAAAAAGTAAATAAAAACAATATGGGGATGAGGTAGGTAGATTGGATGGGCTATTTATAGATGGGCTATGTACAGCTGCAGCGATTGGTTAGCTGCTCAGATAGTTGATGCTTAAAGTTAGTCAGGGAGATATAAGTCCAATTAGAAGAAGAAAAAATTGAGCAGCAGAGAACTAAAAGGAAAGGTGGCCAAAGAGGTGTTGGCTTGGGGATGACCAGTGAGATATACCTGCTGGAGCGCGTGCTACGGGGGAGTGTTGCTATGGTAACCAGTGAGCTGAGATAAGGTGGAGCTTAACCTAGCAAAGATGAATAGATGACCTGGAGCCAGTGGGTTTGTTGACGAATATGTAGCAAGGGCCACCCGACGAGAGCATAACAGGCCGCAGTGGTGGGTGGTATATGGGGCTTTGGTGACAAAACAGATGGCACTGTGATGGACGTCATCCAATTTGCTGAGTAGAGTGTTGGAGGCTATTTTCTAAAGGACATCGCCGAAGTCGAGGATTGGTAGGATGGTCAGGTTTTTGAGGGTATGTTTGGCAGCATGAGTGAAGGAGGCTTTGTTGTGAAATAGGAAGCCGATTCTAGATTTAATTTTTGATTGGAGATGCTTAATATGGGGTATGGAAGGAGAATTTACAGTCTAGCCAGACACCTAGGTATTTGTAGTTGTCCACATATTCTAAGTCAGAACCGTCCAGAGTAGTGATGCTAGTCGGGCGGGTGCGGGCAGCGATCGTTTGAAGAGTATGCATTTAGTTTTACTAGCGTTTAAGAGCAGTTGGAGGCCACAGAAGGAGTGTTGAATGGCATTGAAGCTCGTTTGGTGATTTGTTAATACAGTGTCCAAAGAAGGGCCAGATGTATACAGAATGGTGTCGTCTGCGTAGAGGTTGATCAAGGAATCATCCGCAGCAAGAGCGACATCGTTGATATATACAGAGAAAAGAGTCGGCCTGAGAATTTAACCCTGTGGTACCCCCATAGAGACTACCAGAGGTCCGGACAACAGGCCCTTTTATCGATGGCGGTTATATCGTTTTGTACCTTGAGCGTGGCTGAGGTGCACCTGTGACCAGCTCGGAGACCGGATTGCACAGCGGAGAAGGTACGGTGGGATTCGAAATGTAACTTGGCTTTCAAAGACTTTAGAAAGGTAAGGCAAGATTGATATATGTCTGTAACAGTTTGGGTCTAGAGTGTCACCCCCTTTCACAGTGATGAGGAGTGGTCGTTTGACCGCGGACCCATAACGGATGCAGGCAATGAGGCAGTGATCGCTGAGATCCTGATTCAAGTTGGTCAGGATAATATCTATGAGGGTGCCCATGTTTACGGATTTAGGGTTGTACCTGGTGGGTTCCTTGATAATTTGTGTGAGATTGAGGGCATCTAGTTTAAATTGTAGGATGGCCGGGGTGTTAAGCATATCCCAGTTTAGGTCACCTAACAGAACAGCTTCAGCTTCCCATCTTGGTTCCATTTTTCCTTTGATAACCAGGGGTCATGGTCATTCCACACAAACCTCCCGTTGATTCACACAAAACAGATCCGCCACTTGCTGCACAAACGCCTGATTGAAAGTCCTAGCGTGATTTTGAATACAACTTGAAGTCCACTGAGGGTTGAAGTGTAGGTTAGAGCCCTGGCTTGTTTGTCAGGTCTTGTTAAGACTGAGGGGTCTGGAAGCCTCTCTGTGGCATAATGAATGTGCATGCTGGGGAGACAGGAACAGGGTTGCCACATGTGCTTTGCGTTGGCGAGGCAGTGCTTCATCTCCACCATACTTTGCTATTTATCCAGCTGCCAACGCTGACAATAGCGCCATTACTCATCAGCCATGGAGGCCCTGCCTGGCAGCCCATACAGACACAGCCAGGGACGGGATGAAGCGATTTCCCTCCAACCACGCTTGATAATTTCATGCAGCAATGGTTCATATTATGTTAATCATCAAATCATCTGACAGCCTAGCTTGACTGATTAGGCAGGCACTGTTTGGCACACCTAAGAGTAAAGCAGTTCAGAGATTACATACTGTAAGACTCAATTTGTTGATTACTCAGGATGCATGGGTGTGAGGAAGGAGACTGGCAAGAGGAAATGTATGACTGCCTTATGAGTTGACTGTGATGGAGTATTCTGGCTTTGAATAATAATGTCTCTACAATTGCAGCATACAAATCAGTGTGTGTTAGCATATAAATAATTGCAAGGTCAGATGCTGACTTTTCATGATGAATGTAATACAAACATATTTTCCATCATCAACGTCTCAAGCCCGTACATACTAGAGGTACTAAATAATGAAGTTACTCTGAAGGCAGTTCGCATTCAAGTCACAATAAATAGGTAAATAGGTTCATGTACAATTTATTTAATTTGATAAAGGCATACATTTAGTGCGAGACCAACAACCTAGAAGAAATTCTAAAATATACATTTTTATAATGATTTCTTACAAAACATTAAAGCAAAGTTAAGAGCTAGAAACAGTTCCTTTAATCCATGTCTTTCACAATGCCACATTCAGTCTGTAGGGAAAGCAGAAAACACCACAAACAGGTTTTATTTGATAAACATTGGTTTAGATCTGGTTGAGTGGAAATCATACTTGAGAGGAAACTCTTCATCACACAAAGCAGCTTTGGCCAAATTAAAGTATTTCTCCATGAAGTTGCCCATAGAGAGACAGCAAATGAACTGCTCCGAAAAATAAACAATTATTCTCTATCTTACTTGGACTAAATCAAATGCAACATAGAAACGGAGAGTAACTTAAGATATTAACAAACCAAAATGAATTAACAAAGCAACAAGGTAACTGTCCAACTTAAAACTGTATTTCCTCATGAATGGTTGAAAAACATTCCAAGAAAACATGTTGAACATGCACTCACTTTGTCATTTTATACAGTAACCTATAGAGTGTGGACCATCTAGAGTAGGGGTGTCAAACATACGGCCTGGATCCGGCCCGCGAGGTGGTCCAATCCGGGGGGGGGGGGGGGGGGGCAAAGTCAATATACTTTAAAATGACTAAAACCAAATCAAAACTGTGTAAAAATTATAATGGATCAACATTCATACCGTTTCTTGACTAGGTCCAGCTCGCTGATATTCACAGAAATAAAAGCTAGAGAGTCAGGGAGCGTCATAAATTCCCAAAACTATGGATAGAGGACTGTTTTTAGCTAATTTTGACGGTGAGGAAATATAACCAATTTTCAGTGCTGCCCTCTGGACCTCGTTGAAAATGGAATGCGGCCCCCGGGGAAAAATGACTTTGACACCCCTGATCTAGAGGGTTGTGATATAGAAAGAGGGGGCTGGGACTGGGAGTGGAGCTGAGGTGTTTTTGGTGGGACATTGTTGCGTTAGGGCAGTGTAAGGGGAGATGAGAGAGGCCAAGGTATAGGACTGGGGTGGCACCAGAGTCCATTTGATGTGTGCATGTTGGGCAGAGGGCAGGGGTACGCAACAGGGGAAGCGGTGTGTACAGAGACTTTAGTTTAATCATGTATGTTACAGCTGGGGTGATTGAATCAAAAGTCTCTACACACTGTGGTCCTCCAGGACTGGACTTGCCCATCTGGGGTGTAGGACAAGGTTGGAGCTTGGAGCTGAGGCCGGAGCAGATTAGGGAGGTTATGGGTGAGCTGTGAGGCTTAGAGGACAGCTGTCAGTGCAGTCAGTAGCGCTGTCATCCTCAGCAGACCTCTTCCTCAGCTCCCTGCCAGTGCCTGTTGGTTTGTGGTGGCTGTGGTGGGCTGCTGGCGAGTGCTTGCCATGCTCCGGCTGGTGGCCGCTGCCTGCCAGAACCTTGGTGTCCTTGGTTTGAAAGTTGGTCCCATGGTGGCGCAGCGCCGGGTTATGGTTGCTCTCTGGCTCCACCTGCAGGTAGGCCCTCACCTTGTGGTGGCGAGCATTGCTATCGGTGTCGCTGAAGTCAATCACGCGGCACTCGTACGTGCCCTCGTCAGACGGCTTCACGCTGGACAGACGCAACTTGTGGGAGATGTTGCTCCCAGCAACCTTTACCACCTGCAATAGACAGAGAAAATATATTGGTCTATTATTCCCAAGAGAGAAATGATACATTTGGATTCCTGACAGGCTATCCTTTCAGAGGAAATATGCTCACTTCAACCCTAATTTGCCAGCCAGATACATTTCTCCTTCCACTCTGAAGATTCTAAGTGTCTATATCTGTTGTTAATAATTTTCCTAGAAAACAAACGTCCTTGTGCATCCCCACCACTTCCCCCTCTGTCCCTGCATCCTGTGTGTGTGTGTGTGTGACAGCCAAGCTGTCTGATCCGAATGAGGCTGGCAGCCGGCTCTGTAATGAGATGCTAGCTGCGTTGCCACAGATGCACCACAGTACACACTTACAGAGCAGATGCACCTCCTCCTCCCCAAGCCCTGTACTGCTTGGCAGCCCCACCGAGCCCAGGGGGAGCACAGCCACCCGGCCACTGCACTAAACAAAGCCGCCTGGCAACCAAACAGATTGAGGGGGGATGTGAGGAGGCACACACATATTACATGTACACACACAGTCAGAACTTCGTTCCCATGTTGCAGAGAGATCTGTTCCATTTGTTCGCTAAAACAAATGAGGAGTTGCTGTGGCCCTGCATACATACAGAACATGCCTTTACCTGTTACGGGTCTAATAGTTCAGTGGCTTATAAAACCTGTTGAAAATATATTTTATAGTGTCAAATCTTAGATAACACGAAGTGATCACATACTGTGGGAAAGTCAATGGTTGTGACACACCAGGGTATAAATACAGTTTTCTATATATCAGCTTCCTCCCACACAGGTAGTGTAGCCAAGGCTGATGATTAGTCTGTGGTTGTGCATCTCTGTTATCAGCCCAGAGTCCTCTAAGCTCAGAGAGAAAATCACACAATCACATTCAGCCTTGAGAATAAAACCAATAAAACTGAGCAAAATAATGTTGCTGGAGTATAGTTAGTAGGTCTGCATGGTTTAGTATAATCTCAGCATCTTCGATTTTACATCAATAGAATATGAAAATGATCTGGTTGATGCCATCAGCTGTATTTGTGGGGAAACATGAAAGGCTAATATCCATATCCATGTCTGCTGGAACCAATGACTCTGGGCTGGAACCCTCCATACCATTTTCCTGGCTGAGCGACTCCGTACCGTTATACCGGCTGAGCGACTCCGTACCGTTATACCGGCTGAGCGACGGCCCAGTGGCGTCCTCCTTTACACCACAGCTGTTGATTTCATTATGGTTAGTCAGCAGCAGCTAGCCAGCCAACAGGGACATTAACCAGGGAGGAAACCTCAGATCAGAGATAGGCTTCATCTTCTCCTGAAGACGAGAGTAGAGGGACACGCGCAACAAGCTGAAGAGCCGCTGTGCGAGCACAGAACTAGCCGTTAACAAATCATTACCCTCAGCCAGGCTGGCGGCAACAAGGCACTACCTGAGCAGATGAGCTATCAAAAGTTCTACTGACTCCCCGATCATTCTCCAGCAAGGAGCACACAGTCTCTCCTTTTTTAACCCTTGTGTTGTCTTCAGGGTCAAAAATGACCCGCCACTATGTTTAACAGCAGATTTGATAAATTTTCCTAGAGTGACCCCAACATTAGAAAAAGTGAAACATCGCCTTTGTTTATATTTCCATGAAAGCTGTACACCATCAGGGTACAAAGATTGTCTTAGGGTCATTTTTGACCCGGCAGTTATACAATAATTTACACACCACAAAATAAAGAAAGAGACAAAAAGACAGACAGACAGACAGACAGGACACACACAAAAATGATAAATTGAGATTACGTGTGCTACTGATTGAACTCAGCCAGCAGCTTCTGAAGAGGAAGATCACCATGGCGTGGACAACCTGGACAAGATGATTGTAACTTACAGCTGCAGGAGGATGACTGCCCGCTGGCCCCTGGTCATCTTCCATAACATCATTGATGTGTCCTCATACAATGCCTTCATGATATGGAACAAGATCAACCCTACCTGGATGCCTGATAAGCGGAACAAGGGGAGGGTGTTCCTGGAGCAGCTGGGAAAGGCACTTGTAACCCCACACATTCAAAGAAGGGAGTGCCAACCCGGCACAGCAGCCTCTGAATTGCTTGTGAAAGCTGTTCAGGGGGCTGAATCTTGTCCTGATCCACCTGAGACTGCAGCTGGGGCAGGCAAGAGGAGGAGATGCCAATTCTGCCCCCCAAAGAAGGACTATAAAACAAATACTATGTGCTGCACATGTGAGAAATACATCTGCAAAGTCCATGCGCAGACACTTGCATACTGTCCTACATGTGCTAATTAGAGTTGATTGATTTATGTTCTTCACTTTTTTGTTTCGTATTTATTATCTTCTTTTATTCTTATTTATTGTTGTTGTTTACACACCTTGTGGGTAGGGGCAATGGTTAAAAAATGGGAGAAGACTAGTATTTTGTAGCTGAATTCCTCATTGTACAGAATATAAGAATATCAAGAATGTTATTGTTTCCCTTCAATAAAATGTATTCAAAACTACTTTCTGCACATTTCTGCTACTTTCTTAGGCTATACAAGTGCTATCTCTTGCTAAAAAAAATCCTGTTTACACCTATGTAGTACCTTTAGCAATAATAATAATAACATTAATAAACCTCTACTTTAGTAAAGAAAACAATTATGACAGGTGTGATGTAATAAAAACGAGTGGTGTCCACTGATTAAATGCAGTCTTTCTGCATTGGGAAGAGGGAAAACCCAGATATTCACAAAGTGTGTGATGAATGACAGGTTGTTTCTTCATGCAAAATAGATTTGGGATTTAAAATTAAATTAAGCTGCTTTATTTGAGGGGTTTAGTGAAGGCGGGTCATTTTTTACCCTTAGGACAAGGGGAGTATACAGAATGTTAAGACTACACAAGGGGAGTATACAGAATGTTAAGACTACACAAGGGGAGTATACAGAATGCTAAGACTACACAAGGGGAGTATACAGAATGCTAAGACTACACAAGGGGAGTATACAGAATGTTAAGACTACACAAGGGGAGTATACAGAATGTTAAGACTACACAAGGGGAGTATACAGAATGTTAAGACCACACAAGGGGAGTATACAGAATGTTAAGACCACACAAGGGGAGTATACAGAATGTTAAGACTACACAAGGGGAGTATACAGAATGTTAAGACTACACAAGGGGAGTATACAGAATGCTAAGACTACACAAGGGGAGTATACAGAATGTTAAGACTACACAAGGGGAGTATACAGAATGTTAAGACTACACAAGGGGAGTATACAGAATGCTAAGACTACACAAGGGGAGTATACAGAATGCTAAGACTACACAAGGGGAGTATACAGAATGTTAAGACTACACAAGGGGAGTATACAGAATGCTAAGACTACACAAGGGGAGTATACAGAATGTTAAGACTACACAAGGGGAGTATACAGAATGTTAAGACCACACAAGGGGAGTATACAGAATGTTAAGACTACACAAGGGGAGTATACAGAATGTTAAGACTACACAAGGGGAGTATACAGAATGTTAAGACCACACAAGGGGAGTATACAGAATGTTAAGACTACACAAGGGGAGTATACAGAATGTTAAGACTACACAAGGGGAGTATGCAGAATGTTAAGACTACACAAGGGGAGTATACAGAATGTTAAGACTACACAAGGGGAGTATACAGAATGTTAAGACTACACAAGGGGAGTATACAGAATGCTAAGACTACACAAGGGGAGTATACAGAATGTTAAGACTACACAAGGGGAGTATACAGAATGCTAAGACTACACAAGGGGAGTATACAGAATGTTAAGACTACACAAGGGGAGTATACAGAATGTTAAGACCACACAAGGGGAGTATACAGAATGTTAAGACTACACAAGGGGAGTATACAGAATGTTAAGACTACACAAGGGGAGTATGCAGAATGTTAAGACTACACAAGGGGAGTATACAGAATGTTAAGACTACACAAGGGGAGTATACAGAATGTTAAGACTACACAAGGGGAGTATACAGAATGTTAAGACCACACAAGGGGAGTATACAGAATGTTAAGACTACACAAGGGGAGTATACAGAATGTTAAGACTACACAAGGGGAGTATGCAGAATGTTAAGACTACACAAGGGGAGTATACAGAATGTTAAGACTACACAAGGGGAGTATACAGAATGTTAAGACTACACAAGGGGAGTATACAGAATGCTAAGACTACACAAGGGGAGTATACAGAATGTTAAGACTACACAAGGGGAGTATACAGAATGCTAAGACTACACAAGGGGAGTATACAGAATGTTAAGACTACACAAGGGGAGTATACAGAATGTTAAGACTACACAAGGGGAGTATGCAGAATGTTAAGACTACACAAGGGGAGTATACAGAATGTTAAGACTACACAAGGGGAGTATACAGAATGTTAAGACTACACAAGGGGAGTATACAGAATGTTAAGAATACACAAGGGGAGTATACAGAATGTTAAGACTACACAAGGGGAGTATACAGAATGTTAAGACTACACAAGGGGAGTATACAGAATGTTAAGACTACACAAGGGGAGTATACAGAATGTTAAGACTACACAAGGGGAGTATACAGAATGTTAAGACTACACAAGGGGAGTATACAGAATGTTAAGACTACACAAGGGTTAAATTAAGACATCAGAGCGCACTGCAGTTGTGAGGTTGGGCGCAGAAGACAAGAAGACATCACACCCTCTTACTGCAGCCTCAGTCTTTCTATAGAACTGAAACACATAATTGTAGCAGAAGTACTGTAAGTGAAGAGTTTATTTCCAAAACGCTATAAATACATTTTCAGAAATCTTGGTAAATTAGCTTTAATTGTTTAAAGGACTTACGAGAGATTGGTGTGTTTTTTCACAATCTAATCATGGCATTGGGTTTGCTCACTATATAATCATCCATGATTTACCAAATTACATTTTGAAAGAAGAAGCAACATTTTTTAAGCACACGTTTTCTCTTCAGTCTCTTCCATCTCCACTGAATGATGTTAACTGTGAGGATTTCTTTCAGAATAATAATCATCTAAAATGAAGAAATATACAGAAAGTCCTGTGTGAAGGCCAATTTACAGAGGAGGAACTTCTTGAGGCAATTAAATCCTTTCAGTCTGGAAAAACACCAGGGCTTGATGGTATACCAGTAGAGGTATATCAGACCTTTTTTGATGTACTCAAAGATCCATTATTAGCATGTTTTAACTACTTCTATAAAAATGGCAGGCTATCAGGTCTACCATTTTATTGGGCAAGAAGGTCTGATTTCAATACTACTGAAACAGGACCCAGGTGGTAAGTATAAAGATCAAGTCCATTTAAAAAACTGGAGGCCTCTTACACTTCAATGTTGTGATGCCAAAATCCCGGCGAAATGCATAGCACATAGAATTAAAAAGGTTTTACCAGATATTTCCTACATGGACGATATATTGGAGATAAATATACGAAAATGACTTGAAACAATAGAACATTATAAAACATCATAGATACCAGGCCTGATCTTCATAGCAGATTTGGAAAATGATGATGATAAAGTATGACGAGAAATTATATAGAAATGCCTGGACTATTTTAATTTTCGTGAATCTCTTATACAATGGGTTAAAGTTATGTACAGCAACCCCAGATGTAAAATAATAAATAATGGTTTCTTAAATCTGCAATCTCCATCCCTGCATGGTCACGTTGAGATCCAGATCACTTTCTAGCCTCTCTGGACTAAAACCCAATCACGATGAGTGTACCATATTTCATATTGGAATTTCAAAAGATACAATGTTTACACTACAGTACCTTTACCAACAAAACAGTCTGATGGTGAAGTAGACATACCTGGTACTCATACAGCTGAAGTCGGAAGTTTACATACACATAGGTTGGAGTCATTAAAACTCGTTTTTCAACCACTCCACAAATTTCTTGTTAACAAACTATAGCTCTGGCAAGTCGGTTACGACATCTACTTTGTGCATGACACAAGTAATTTCACTTAGAATTCACTGTATCACAATTCCAGTGGGTCAGAAGTTTACATACACTAAGTTGACTGTGCCTTTAAACAGTTTGGAAAATTCCAGAAAAGGATGTCATGGCTTTAGAAGCTTCTGATAGGCTAAATGACATAATTTGAATCAATTGGAGGTGTACCTGTGGATGTATTTCAAGGCCTCCCTTCAAACGCAGTGCCTCTTTGCTTGACATCATGGGAAAATCAAAAGAAATCAGCCAAGACCTCAGAAAGAAAATTGTAGACCTCCACAAGTCTGGTTCATTTTTGGGAGCTATTTCCAAACACCTGAAGGTACCACGTTCATCTGTACAAACAATAGTACGCAAGTATAAACACTATGGGGCCACGCAGCCGTCATAGCGCTCAGGAAGGAGATGCGCTCTGTGTCCTAGAGATTAACGTACTTTGGTGCGAAAAGTGCAAATCAATCCCAGAACAACAGCAAAGGACCTTGTGAAGATGCTGGAAGAAACAGGTACAAAAGTATCTATATCCACAGTAAAACGAGTCCTATATCAACATAACCTGAAAGGCCGCTCAGCAAGGAAGAAACCACTGCTCCAAAACCGCCATAAAAAAAGCTTGACTACGGTTTGCAACTGCACCTGGGGACAAAGATTGTACCTTTTTGACAAAAATAGAACTGTTTGACCATCGTTATGTTTGGAGGAAAAAGGGGGAGGCTTGCAAGCCAAAGAACACCATCCCAACCGTGAAGCATGGGGGTGGCAGCATCATGTTGTGGGGGTGCTTGGCTGCAGGAGGAACTGGTGCACTTCACAAAATGGCATCATGAGGAGAGAATATTATGTGGATATATTGCAGCAACATCTCAAAACGTCAGTCAGGAAGTTAAAGCTTGCTCGCAAATGGGTCTTTCAAATGGACAATGACCCCAAGCATTCTTCCAAAGTTGTGGCAAAATTACAATTTAGCAAATTAACACTGGAGTGATAGATGTGCAGATGATGATATGCAAGTAGAAATACTGGTGTGCAAAAGAGCAAAAAAAAGTAAATAAAAACAATATGAGGATGAGGTAGGTAGTTGGATGGGCTATTTACAGATGGGCTGTGTACAGCTGCAGCGATCAGTAAGCTGCTGAGATAGCTGATGCTTCAATTTAGTGAGGGAGATATGTCTCCAACTTCAGCGATTTTTGCAATTCGTTCCAGTCATTGGCAGCAGAAAGAACTGGAAGGAAAGACGGCCAAAGAGGTGTTGGCTTTGAGGATGACCAGTGAGATATACCTGCTGGAGCGCGTGCTACGGGTGGGTGTTATTATGTCACCAGTGAGCTGAGATAAGGCAGAGCTTTATCTAGCAAAGACTTATAGATGACCTGGAGCCACTGGAGCCAGTGGGTTTGGTGAAGAATATGTAGCGAGGGCCAGCCGACGAGAGCGTACACGTCGCAGTGGTGGGTGGTATATGGGGCTTTGCTGACAAAACGGATGGCACTGTGATAGACTGCATCCAGTTTGCTGAGTAGAGTGTTGGAGGCTATTTTGTAAATGACATTGCCGAAGCCAAGGATAGTCAGTTTTACGAGGGTATGTTGGCAGTGTGAGTGAAGGTGGCTTTGTTTTGCGAAATAGGAAGCCGATTATAGATTTAATTTTTAATTGGAGATGCTTAATATGAGTCTGGAAGGAGAGTTTACAGTCTAGCCAGATACCTAGGTATGTGTAGTTGTCCACATATTTTAAGTCAGAACCGTCCAGAGTAGTAATGCTTGTTGGGCGGGCGAGTGCAGACAGCGATCGGTTGAAGAGCATGCATTTAGTTTTACTTCCATTTAAGAGCAGTTGGAGGCCATGGAAGTGTCCAAAGAAGGGCCAGATGTATACAGAATGGGGTTGTCTGTGTAGAGGTGGATCAAGGAATCACCCGCAGCAAGAGTGATATCGTTGATATATACAGAGAAAAGAGTAGGCCCGAGAACTGAACCCTGTGGTTAAAACACTGAACTCTATCAGAGAAGTTGTAGTGAACCAGGCGAGGCAATCATTTGAGAAATCAAGGCTGTTGAGTCTTCCGATAAGCATAGTGTGATTGACAGAGTCGAAAGTCTCTGTCTTTTATCGATGGAGGTTATGATATAATTTAGTACCTTGAGCGTGGCTTAGGTGCATTTGTGACCAGCTCGGAAACCGGATTGCACAGCGGAGAAGGTACGGTGGGATTCGAAATGGACAGTGATTTGTTTGTTAACTTGGCTTTTGAAGACTTTCGAAAATGCAGGGCAGGATGGATATAGGTCTGTAACAGTTTGGGTCTAGAGTGTCATCCCTTTCGAAGATGGGGATGACCGCAGCAGCTTTCCAATCTTTAAGAATTTCAGACGATACGAAAGAGAGGTTGAACAGACTAGTAATAGGGGTTGCAACAATGGCGGCCGAAGATTTTAGAAAGAGAAGGTCCAGATTGTCTAGCCCAGCTGATTTGTACGGTTCCAGGTTTTGCAGCTCTTTCAGAACATCAGCTATCTGGATTTGGGTGAAGGAGAAGCTGGGGAGGCTTGGGTAAGTAGCTGCGGGGGGTGCGGAGCTGTTGGTCGGGGTTGGGGTAGCCAGGAGGAAAGCATGGCCAGCCATAGAGAAATGCATATTGAAATTCTCGATTATCGTGGATTTATCAGTAGTGACAGTGTTTCCTAGCCTCAGTGCAGTGGGCAGCTGGGAGGAGGTGCTCTTATTCGCCATGGACTTTACAGTGTCCCAAAACCTTTTGGTGTTAGAGCTACAGGATGCAAATTTCTGTTTGAAAAAGCTAGCCTTAGCTTTCCTAACTGACTGTGTGTATTGGTTCCTGACTTCCCCGAAGAGTTTCCTATAGCGGGGGCTATTCAATGCTAAACCAGTACACCACAGGATGTGTCTGTGCTGGTCGAGGGCAGTCAGGCCTGGAGTGAACCAAGGGCTATATCTGTTCTTAGTGCTACATTAGTGCTACATTGAAAGGGTAATGCTTATTTAAGATGGTGAGGACTTTTAAAGAACAGCCAGGCATCCTCTACTGACGGGATGAGGTCAATATCCTTCCAAGATACCCGGGCCAGGTCGATTAGAAAGGCCTGCTCGCAGAAGTGTTTAGGGAGCGTTTGACAGTGAGGAGGGGTGGTCGTTTGTACGTGGACCCATAACGGATGCAGGAAATGAGGCAGTGATCGCTGAGATCCTGATTGAAAACAGCAGAGGTGTATTTGGTCAGAATAATATCTATGAGGGTGCCCATGTTTACGGATTTAGGGTTGTACCTGGTGGGTTCCTTTTTAATTTGTGTGAGATTGAGGGCATGTAGCTTAGATTGTAGGACGGCCGGGGTGTTAAGCATGTCCCAGTTTAGGTCACCTAACAGATCGAAATCTGAAGATAGATGGGGGGGCAATCAATTCGCATATGGTGTCCAGGACACAGCTGGGGGCTATTACAGGCGTTAACATTGAGAGACATATTAATGGAGAGATTAATAAAAAAATTGAAGCTTGAACTCTTTGGGAATAGACCTGGAAAGTAAAATAGAACTTTGCAGGCTATCTCTGCAGTAGATTGCAACTCCTCCCCCTTTGGCAGTTCTATCTTGACGGAAAATGTTGTAGTTGGGGATGGAAATTTCTGAATTTTTGGTGGCCTTCCTAAGCCAGGATTCAGACACAGCAAGGACAAAAGGGTTGGCGGAGTGTGCTAAAGCAGTGAGTAAAACAAACTTAGGGAGGAGGCTTCTGATGTTAACATGCATGAAACCAAGGCTTTTACGGTTACAGAAGTCAACAAATGAGTGCCCGGGGACACACAGGGCCTGTGTTAACCTCACATCACCCGATGAACAGAGGAGGAGTAGGATGAGGGAGGTGGGACAAAAGAGCTGTCTGAGGCGTGTTGAGTGGGACTAGGGGCTCCGCAGTAAAATAAAATGATATGATAACTACCCTAAACAGCAGTATACAAGGCATATTGACATTAGAGAGAGACATAAAGCAAGGCATAAAGCAATCACGATGAATTGGCAGAGAGGGTCAGTTAACTACACACAGGGCCTGAGTTCGAGGCTGGGGCCGACAGATAAACAAAATAAACAAAATAGAGTACCGTGATTAATGAACAGTCCAGCAGGCATCAGCTAAGTAGCCAAGTGATCATAGGGTCCAGTGAACAGCAATAGATGAAACAGGGAAGCCGTTAGGTAGTCGTTACTACGCTAGCCAGGGGATGCACCTGGCTCGAGGCTAACTGGTGATAGCTTCGGGAGAAGGGCATCACGATGTCTGGCAAAGGCCGGTTGAGGGCACATCGGACAGAATTAAGTTGGCAGACCAGTCGTGATGGATCGGCGGGGCTCCGTGTCGACTAAGGGTCCAGGCCAAATTGGCAAAAGAGGTATTATAGCTGGAGTAATTTTGTTTGCTAGCCGGGAGATGTGCCTGGCTCGAGGCTAACTGGTGCTAGCTTTGGGACAAGGGCATTAGTCACCATAGCCACTCCGGTGCGCCCGGTGCAAAGGTCCAGAGTTTACGGCAGGAATCCGGTGATGTAGTGGCTTCTAGTCGTGTTAGTGAAGAGTCCGGGAGGCATCAGCTGTGTAGCCGAGTGATCATAGGGTCCACTGAGCAGGCTGGGAGATGGACTTGGCTCAAGGCTAGCTTCGGGGTTGGGCCACTTGGTAGCAGCTAGCTAGCTGCGATGATCCGGAGTAATGGTCCAGAGCTTACAGCAGGAATCCGGCAATGTAGTGGAGAAAATAAGTCCAATTTGCTCAGGGTTGATATCGTGCTGTGTAGACTGGCAGGTATTATCCAGGCTAAAAGCTGCTGGTGTCTGAGCTAAAGGTAAAGGCCGCTAGCAGTGGCTAACAATGACTAAATAGCTAGTAGCTAATTAATTGTTAGCTTCTGATGAATAGCTGCTGATAGAGGTTATAGCTATAAGGTCTAAAAATAGCAGATCTGTATCACATTGGGCGAGGCGGGTTGCCGGAAGGTATATTTAAATTAAAAATGGAAAAGAGATATCTACAAAAAAAGACAAAAAAAACATACAATTTACACGGGACAACAACAAACACGTCCGCACTGCTACGCCATCTTGGAATTGCAGGATCAGATGGTGACAGGTGTCCCAGCAGGGTCAGACAGCCAGGGAAGACCAGTCTACAGAGCTCAGGTGAATTTTGCAGTATATTATAACAACCAGTGAAATCTTGAGTTGATGGGTAGGCTACAGTCTGGGATCTGGGAGTGATGGTCATTTCAATTATTGAACCATTGATTCTATTCTTGGATAATACTAATGTATAAATGTACACCGAGGTAATTCTTTGTTATGCCTCATCTGAGCAGGATCAGATGATGACAAGGGGTCTCAGCAGGGTCAGATGGTGACAGGGGTCTCAGCAGGGTCAGGCAGCCAGGCAGCCTGCATTACTGCAGTTTAAGACCATACATAGAACGTACTATATATGCCAGTGAAACTGAATATTATGCACTCAGAAATGTAATTCGTCTGCTGGAGGTGTAAAACACAAAAGGGGACATATTTGCATATGTTGTGGTCTTGTGAAGGGTGGCTGAATTCTGTCAAAGAGTATGTTATTTTATCTCAGCATGTCAACAGATTCTCTCCGTTTTTGTTTGCTTGGAAATGTTGATACTGAAGACTGTTGTCAGAAGAAACTGTGTAACCTAGCATTTATAGTGGCTAAGAAATGCTTTGCCATTAATTGGAAGGTTGGTTATCCTCCCACAATGTCACAATGGATGGCAAAAATGTCAAGTTAAGTATCACTAAATTTGATTTATTACAAGATTCAAGGTATACTGTGGAACTCTCATAAGTTTTGGATTCTTGAAAAAAAGCTGACATTCAGCTTCCACAGCCCCCAATAAATGTCAATAATTATTGCATTGTTTCTTTGGTAATGAGGCCTCTATTGGACACTAGATTGCCAACAAGACAAATACAAAAGTGCAAAAGAGAAGCCACACAGGCAGGAAATATAACATATACTGCAGCAAGTAAAGACTCACACTTATTTTGGTAGCATCCTTTGACCTCTCGTCCTGGGGTACAACCTGTAGGAAAGAGATTTCAAAGAATAAGAAACTTTAGAAATACTTGTATTTTTTTTAATTCCCCACTCCCTCATATCGATGATGAGTCCACTTACAGGTCATTTTACCAAAGAGCAGAACATAGATAATGGGCCTAATAATGCCTACTTTACAGGTAATTGCATCCAAAACGTACAGCTGTACTCAAAATTCCGTATGGGATGTGGAGATTCACCACTCTATTCAGAGGAATAGATTTGAGAGGTGAAACCTGGGTCGGGGCATTTTGAGAAGTGTAACTTGGTCAAAAAAATACAATTTCAAAAGGAATAGTTTCACCATATTAAGACGAGAGTTCAGTTCATGTAACAGGGTTGAACTTAAAATGAGGGACAGACATAAATCAATCACTAAACAATACATAATCATCTCCAGAAATGACTTTGTTAAAGCAACAAAAGAACTATGGCTTTACAATGGGGATGACATTATTTTTTATGTTGGGGTTTAATGGGGTAAAATCTACCTAGAAGTCACGGAGGGACATGTCAAAATGCTGAATTTAGCACTTCAGCAAGATTTTATCCATATAAAAACATTTGATTTATTGAATTCTTCATGTAGTCTATATTAAACAGCAACATATTAAATATAACAGTCTTTTAAAATTCCATATTGGTGCACAATTTCTACTTAAAATATCAAAGGGATGCAAGAGGCATTCTTTTCATGGAACCACCCACCTCTGTTTCCCCCAAGGCACCAATCTCCACAATCTTAGTATTCCCCAAAATTGTAATATGAATTCGAAAAAGCAAAACAATTATGCTATACATTTCAACCTGTGCCTA
This sequence comes from Oncorhynchus kisutch, assembly GCF_002021735.2. Classification (NCBI taxonomy): domain Eukaryota; kingdom Metazoa; phylum Chordata; class Actinopteri; order Salmoniformes; family Salmonidae; genus Oncorhynchus; species Oncorhynchus kisutch. The sequence goes on from NC_034197.2 coordinate 18,137,016, forward strand.
TATTATCATGTAGGCATGATTCATCAAGAAAATGAGGGTTCACTACAGCACAGCCTGTACAGTATTCTAGGTCAGTAGCACCACCTGCCCTACGCTCCTGCAAGGGAAGGAAGCAAGGTGTAACACAGCTAGTCCTCAGGGATACTTCATGAATAATGAATCAGAGTGAGGTGAGAGGAAGTTTCTTTACATTTCTTCCTTTTCCAATTAAAAAGTGTTGGAAAACACAGCAGGAGGACTGGAAAACATTCTGTGTGTCCTCATGGAAAACCTGCTCTGCTTTACCCAGCTCAGGTGCATTTTCCCATGAGATGGTTCCTCAGCCTCCTCTTCTGTTCCTGTGCCTCCGGGGCACCTGGGAACCTGCTGCTATTTCTGCCTACTGCAGTGATTAATGTGTGGTTTATTACCTTGCTGCTCACCTCACTCAGTTTATTCCTATGTACTTTATTAGTTGGTACTGATTCTGACTTGTATAGCTGTGCCTCGATGGCAAACTCTAAGGATTGGGATTTAGTCAGGAGTTTGTGCACTGTATTCTAATGCTATGCTTGCTATTTGCATTTCTGTATGCAATGTGGGAGAATAAGAAGACTTTGTTCCATCTTCTGCCTCAAACCTTTGATCACTGATCACAGAACACCTCACCAACAACATTCTCTCAGCAGTGACAGAGTGAGCAGTCTAGCTACCTGATTGGAGGTCCAGGGCTGTTTCTCTGTCCAGTCTCTGTGGTTCCTGATGTACCACCACTGGATCTCCAGGGAGTAGGAGGGGCCTGCCCCCCGGAAGGAGCACGCCATCTCCACATCCTGGCCACTCTGTGCTGTGATGTCATGGGGGACCTCTGTGAACACAGCTGAATGGAGAAAAAAGCTAAGTTAACAGTTGGCTTCAGAAACGATGACTCAGTCCTCTCTGAAGACAATATGGGTGGTGTTTGCTCTTACTGCAGTTGATTTACAGTGATGATAATACACTGTGATTGTAAATGGTCTCTAATAGAATATTGAGTTAACCCTAATAATAGTGTGCATAAATCGTCATTTTTTAACATAACACAACACAATCTAGAAATACTTGTTTTTTTAAGCAACTATGAGGAATACAATCATAAATCCTCATTTACCAGTTGAAATATTTCCATTTAGATGAGTATCATTTGTTGGTCTGATGTAATAAGGAGCATCCAGGCACTGCACTAGATTGCTTTATGAATGAGCTTCTTCCAATTATTGATAAACATGCACCTGTTAAGAAACTGACTGTTGGAACTCTTAAGGCTCCATGGATTGATGAGGCATAGAACAATTGTATGGTTGAAAGAGATGGGGCAAAAGGAGAGGCTAATAACTCTGGCTGCACATCTAAATGGCTGATTTTCTGCAAATTAAGAAATGATGTGACTAAACTCAACAAAAATAAGAAGAATCTGTATTATGAAGCCAATATCAATTAGATAAAGAATGATGGAAAAAAGCTTTTGAGTACTTTAAATGAGATTATGGGCAGAAAGACAAATTATTTAATAGAATCATCTGGCTTATTCATCACAAAACCATGTGATGTTGCCAATTATTTTAATGATTACATCATTGGCAAAGTGGGCAAACAACAAACCTCAGCTGAATCTGGTAATAAATGATGTGGCTGTTAAACCGGTTAAGGAGACTAAATTATTTGGTGTTACCTTAGAGTGTAAACTGTCAAGGTCAAAACATTTCGATTCAATGATTGTAAAGATGGGGAGAGGTCTGTCCACACTCTAAACAGCAAGTCCTGCAGACTCTAGTTTTCTCTTATCCTGATTATTGTCCCGTTATGTGGTCAAGTGCTGCAAAGAAAGACCTAGTTAAGCTGCAGCTGGCCCAGAACAGAGTGGCACGCCTTGCTCTTCATTGTAATCAAAGGACTGATATAAATACTATGCATGCCGGTCTCTCTTGGCTAAGAGTTGAGGAGAGACTGACTGCATCACTTCTTCTTTTTATAAGAAACAATGTGTTGAAAATACCAAATAGTTTGCATAGTGAACTTACACACAGCTCTGACACACACACTTACCCCACCAGACATGCCACCAGGGGTCTTTTCACAGTCCCCAAATCCAGAACCAATTCAAGAAAGCGTACAGTATTATAATAGAGCCATTATTGCATGGAACTCACTTCCATTTCATTTTACTCAAATGAACCGCAAACCTGGTTTCAAAAACAGATAAAGCAACACCACACAGTACAAAGCCTCTCCCCTATTTGACCTAGATATTTAGTGTGTATGTATTGATATGTAGGTTGTGTGTGCTGTTTTTACATGTATGGAGTTCTGTCCTTGAGCTGTTCTTGTCTATTAATGTTTCATGTGTTGTGTGGACCCCAGGAAGAGTAGTTTCTGCTTTAGCAGTAGCTAATGGGGATCCTAATAAAATTCCAAAAATATCAATCATTGTGCTCACCTGGCTTGCTCTTTAGTAAGCCTACGTATACAAAGTTTGTAATATTTAGTTTTATTAATGTACCACTCTGTTTGTTTACTAAAGAAGGCATTACTGCTAAAACAGCTCCCCTGTTTTTGTTTTTCAGTTCAAATGTGTACTGAAGGTTTGAGATACAACAGACAGCTTTGACAGATTTTCTAAAGTAGTTCTGATGAGCAATGTCACAACTGGAGAGTGACGCCTTGCTGAAGAGCTGGCAAACTAAAGAGGATTGGGTGTATCTCTCTCCAGCATAACACCACACTCAGTAGGTTATGCAAAACTAGTGTTTACTAAACCAACACTCACACTAGATGTGCATGTGTTCACAAACACATAGTGTGAATATACAGTTTAATAAAAATGTATAAAGTTTAGCCTGTCATAATGTAAACTGGCATTGAATGTTTACTCTTGTCCAAACGTGGATATCAGTAACCTACGTCAAAAGAGCTTAGCACATTCTGAGGTTAGAATATCTTAATTTTACCCACTATATTTCACATGGAAGTGGAGCTAGAGTTGGGCTTCATCCCAGACACCTGCCTGGGTGGGAGGAGAGCAAGGAAGCTGCCTGGGCTGAGCTGGATCCTCTCCATGTATAACACAGGCTGAAATCCCTCACATGGGTAAACTAGCCTCAGTAGAATGAAGACATCAGCTCTTCTGATCCCAGCACATCCGTTTATTAACTGGGCCCAAATCCTCTTAAACGCTCCCTTAAACACATTTTTAATTTGCCTCTAATCCCGTTCATGGCGACGGAGGTTCACGTACCCACGGGTGTATTGGTGGTGCTCACACCGATGAAGTCTTCACAATGAAGATTCACAATGAAGTCAGCATGGCAAACCATTGTACCAAAACCAAACATTTTAGATCAGGGGTGACTCTTTCCTAGTGTCTGCTGGTTTTTGGTTTTCCTTTCAATTAAGACCTAGACAACCAGGTGAGGGGAGTTCTTTACTAATTAGTGACTTGAATAAATCAATCAAGAACAAGGGAGGAGCGGAAACCGGCAGTCACTCGGCCTTCCGTGGAATGATTTTGACACGTGTTTTAGATCATAAAAAAGTTGATCTTTCCTGCAATTCCTGACTACTTATTCTTAAAGCAAATGTAATTTATATACATTAGACAGCCACTGGGAATTGTCGGATCAGAATTGGTGCTTACCAGAAAACACTACCCATAAAAACGACATCAACCTTGAGAAAATCAACTGGCTGGAGAATGAGAGAGAGAGAGAGTGAACAGCACTGTCTGAGCTATAGAGAGAGAGGTGGCCATGGTGCTGAAAGTCTAGTGCTGCTGCCTGCTTATTACTAGCTCCCAGGTGGTAGGCTTATTCAATCTCCACTAGAATACCAGAGAACATAGAGACAATAAACTAATTCCATTTCTTCCTAAAATTTCGATCTATCTTTGTTTTTATTCCACCGCTCTCAGGCCTGAGTTTAATAGCCTCTGTAAATCTCTGGGCCAACTGTGCATACTGAGAAAGCAATGTCTCCTGCTCCAGAGAGCTACAAGCCCCAAGTCATATCCCCTGTAAATCGATCAAATCCCTTTGAATTTCATTTGCCAGACCCAAGACACACTTTGTATTGATTCACCTTTATGGTAGGAAGTGGAGCCTACAGCTTTCTTGTATTCTAAGCAGTGATGTAAACTGTCATTAAATGGATAGGCTCTCTGTATTGTTTTTTGACGTTGATCATGTTTATTTGTTATTTAGTACAGACATAGGATCTTAAAATAACCCTGCAGCAACAGGAAACGTGAATTATTATGTGAATTATAATGAATGCCCGTTTTTGTAGGATTCATACATTTTCCGTAAGGGAAACTACCAGAACCTTTTTAAACCTCAAATACACCTACAAGTTTTACATTTCCTGCATTGCAGGAAAGTTCTCCTGCAACAGGTTGATCAAATGAAGACCCTCCATCTGTATGAATCATGCCAAATGGGTTTAGAGGGAAAATATGTGGGAATGATTGACAATATTTCTCTTGTTAATGCCTACATGACAACATTGACTTAGAAACAATGCTAATTCAAAGATGGCCTGTGTAATCACTAGCACCCTGTCTGCACATCTTAATTAGAGCCCTCAAAGGACTTTGGAAGTTGGATATGAAATGTTTGGAGGAATCATTATCTTCACAATAACACAATAGTGTAAATAGACTTAGACAATCACGACAATCAATGCTGACAAAACTGCAACAGAAAGACAGACATGACAGATGAACAAAGGCCCACCCACAATGCAGAGACATGGATATGAAAGAAGGAATCTTTGAGGCTCTGGAAAGCCTGGGAGAGCTCTTGTCATCCTTTTCCTTTGAAATGTGGAGTTAGTTAATGAAATCCTGATAAAAGCTAGCTGGAGGTGCTTCTTCATGCTATTGTCTTAATCCAGACTCCTTAAAAAAATCATGTTATTTTGTAAGATATACTGTAGCTAATGACAGATAAAAATACCACATATCCTCACTGCATGAAACCTTTTCTTGAATCTCATTGATTTCTTTGTGGAATCTTGAAGAAAATGGCCAAAAGGAAGGAGGATTGCAGCCCACACTGTACTGTAAACAGAGAGATTGAGATCTATTTGATTGTACAGTATAAAAATGACTGAGTGTGGCTGGGATGGGAAATAAACCATTTCTATCATATATTCTCTTGAGATCATATGAGCGAGGCAAGCAGTCTGGTAACTTGCTTATTGGAATCTACAGCAGCAGCTTTATACTCAGGAGGAGAAATTCTGCTCAAGCCTCCAAATGAAACCTTATTCCAAGTTGCAGTCTGATAGTCACACTGCACAGCACCGACAACATCAAGCCATTACACAACATAAACATCATTTGCATTCTCCTTCTCTGATCCATATTCTGGGCTTGAAGTTGCTGTACCGCAGTGACTCATCTAGAGTTCCACTCTCACCCCCATGAAATTACACTGCAACAGTCTTCGCCTCTCACGCACACTTTTTAAATATCTCATAACACCGCAACCACAGGAGTCCAACTCTGAATATAAATGCTTCTGTTCTGTAATGTTGAGTTTGAAAGTTTTGAAATCATCCTGCACTAATTTTGGTGGTTAAACACTGTGGTGGGAATGTCATACTTGAGTAAGAGTAAAGATACCTTAATAGGAAATTACTCAAGTAAAAGTGAAAGTCACCCAGAAAAATTCTACTTGAGTAAAAGTCTAAAAGTATTTTTCTTTAAATATACTTAAGTATCGAAAGTAAATGTAATTGCAAAAATATAATTAAGTATCAAAAGTAAAAGTATAAATAATTTCACATTCCTTATAATAAGCAAATCTGAAGGCACAATTTTTTTTCAAAATGTTTATTTATGAATAGACAGGGCACACTATAACACGCAGACATAATTTATAAATGAAACATTCGTGTTTAGTGAGCCCTCCAGGTCAGAAGCAGTAGGGATGCCCATGGATGTTCTCTTGATAAGTGAGTGAATTGGACCATTTTCCTGTCCTGTGAAGCATTCAAAATGTAACGAGTACTTTTGGGTGTCAAGGAAAATGTATGGAGTAAAAAGTACATTTATTTTCTTTAGGAATATAGTGAAGTAAATGTAGTCAAAAATATAAATAGTAAAGTACAAATACCCCCCAAAAGTATTTTTACTTAAGTACTTTACACCACTGGTTAGACAACAGTAGACAAAGGTTGGTAGTTCCCCCCTTACAATGTAGCTAGCTCTGGAGAACAGCAGTAATCACTGGGAATGAAAGCTGGAACACAAGAAAGAGAGAGAGAGCAAGATAAAATATTGAGAGAGAGAGAGTGTGAGAGAGAGAGAGTGTGTGTGAGAGAGAGAGTGTGTGAGAGAGAGAAACAAATAACGCAGTACAATCACTCCAGAAACAAAGGGCTAAGCACAATGGAGCCACACTGGCTTCGAATAACCAACTCCTGCATCAAGAATACTGATGCCAAAACTTCAATACTGTCTTCCATTTAATCCACCACTACCATCTACAGCCTTGCCTTGGGCATCTCTCCAACTTGAACTCACTAGAGCTCATTTTGTGCAATCTCTGCTGTTTTGGCTCAAAATCAAAGCTCAAAGAATATCACCTGCCACAGAAAATAATGTAAAAAGTGACTGAAGTTTCAGCTAAGTTTATCAGAGGTTCTTTAGACAGAGCTCATCGGTTCATATTGTAATGGTAAATAACATTGGGAAATGGACTCAGGACAATGGTGAAGCGTATTAGTGATCTCTGTTATGTGTGGTCAATAAATTCCATGTGGTAGCATTCGTATAGCTCTTGTTCCAGCCATCATCCACAGGGCTGAAGATTTCAAAATGTTTCATCACTAACAGTGTTAGCTACATGTAAAGCTGCACCCTCCACCCTCCACCTTGCAGCTCAAAACCCCAGCTCTCAAAACCATTATGATCCATGCTGGGGGTCTGCCTCTGTCGCTTAGAGCTCCTGCTGCTGTGAGATGATGTATGAGGATATTGTTCCTTACAGCACAGCATGTCTGGTATCTGTAAGGCAATCTAGTGATATGAATCATGTCATCATCAGCCTCCTCTTAAGATGTCAGTGTTATGCAGTACAGGGGGAGCTCTAATGAACTACACATCTCTACTGATCTGGAGGCAGATACTCAAGGATTGTACATGGCACTTTTGAAAATAGAATGTAGATGCGGGAAGAGAGGGTGAACAGGGGGAAGGGAAGGTGAGTAGGATGCCAGAGCGTTCACAAAGGGAGAGAGCGATGGAGAGAGAAGCACACCAGGGGTGAAGATGGTGTCAGGAGAGAGAGAGAGAACGAGAGAAGAGAGAAGAAAAAAAAGGGAGAGACATTTGAAGAAGAGGAACTAAGAGGAACTCGAGATAGTGGAGAATAGTGACATTTAAAAAGAGGACATCTTGAGGGCCCTGGGAATGGAAATACATTTACAAAGAACACAGAATGCACACTACACACAAAGGGCTGTATTTCCTTTATAGCCTAGTCTTGATTCTTTTAACAAGAAATATCTATTCAAATTTCAGTATCTATAAACACATATGTAGTCACTGCAGCTTTAAACGCCTGGACGAAAAATAGCATGAAAACAAGTTATGAGAGTGATGTGCTATCATCCCTAGATGATAGCTGGCCTAGCAGATTCATTAACCTCTGCAGTTGCCCCCACAGACCCAGGCAGAGAGAGGCTCATCGTTGAGCACAGCCTCTCCCTTTGATTCCTCACTTATCACTGGCAGGCCAGCCAGCTCCATCCACTCCACTGAAATAATTGCCTCTTCTTACAATGCTCGCTTAATATACTGTAAAAAGCAGCGGTCATGTTTCAAAGACACCTGTAAGCTTCTTGAAGACACAGTAAACAGACAGTGACTAACTATCCAAAGGTCATCTGGCTGTTGGTTTGTTTATGCTGTGATGTAATGCATACAGCCCATTTAGAAATGATTTGTTTAGTGAACGTCTTTTGCTTTCGTTCTTACGAAGTGAAATTCTCTGTCGATATTTCTGTTTGTAATGAATAGTCTACATGGTTAGGCCTAGTCATTTTCCTGGAAAAAGGTATTGTAAATATTTTGGAGAACAGTGGAAGCTGGGGTAATTGAAATTAAAATATGATTAACCCTCGTTTGAGTCGTACAATTTTTCCATGAGCAATTTTGACACAAGACAGAGATCGGATTTATGCAGCTGATTACAAAAAGTCAATAAAGTGACAAACTGAAAAACTGCTGTCAAACATTATCATACATGAACCTTGTGAAGCCTCTCTGTTCTCAGGACAAAGCTGAAGTCATTGGAGATTTAGGCCTAAAGTATATAACACCACAATGAAATATGTGTAATGTATTTTACAGAGCTTAATAAAGCGGGATTTTGGGTCACAACCAGTAGTTACCATAACAAGCATAAAAGCTCTAAATGATTATGGCCTGGGATGTTTAACATGTCTAGTGGAAATGCCAAGGCTTTATAATCCAGTCATCTGTATGCTACTTCCAACACATCTAACAGTCAAAATAGCATCATTCAGAATGATCACATAATAATTCCATGCGTTCATTTCAGCGATTTACAGAAGGGTGTTTATTGGTTGTTGTTGTGCATACAAAGCATTTTTCTTGTTACAGCATTTGGGAGAAATTGGTAAGAATATCATCATTATCTAAATGTCTTAAAAACCAACACTGCAAAAACTCTCCAGTGGGAGAATGTGTTAAATACTCTGTCACTGTTTCATAGAATTTCTGGCTGAGCTAAAAGGACAGAAAAATATTCAACTAGGTTAAACACTGTACCAAATGAGTGATATTTCTGTTGTATAAAAAAGAAAGGTCACATGACAGACAAACACTGAGCCCCATGCTGAGCTGCCTGCTTAACAATATGCAAGCAGTATCCTTTGAGACAGGGGGCCGTTGAGTCCAGACGTATGCAACTAGTGTCTCCTCCATGGCACTGTTTCCACTGTGTTTCATCCGTCACGAAGGAGAGCGATTAAATAGCCTCCCCACAACAATCAATGAATTCAGAGGCAAATACCTCACCTCAGAGATGGGACCATCAATAATCACAACAGTACTTCCTCGGAAAGGCATACAGTAGCTATCCAGAACCTCTATCTGGGTTCAAAATGCACTCATCACTATACATCCACACACAACAGCCGACACAGCCTGTTAAAGGTGTGTAATCCACTGAAACCCTTTGAACCTTCATGTAAAAAAAAGAAAGGAACATAGAAAACAAAAAAGAGCGTATTTTTGCTCGTCCTCTTTAAATCTCCCCAGCCAGCTAGCTAGCCAGCAGCCATCCAAGCCAGCTCTCTGGGGCCAGATACAAATGGTGTGATGCAGCGCTACGAGAGATATCAGCGTTTGGTATCTAATCTTCTCGCCCTCCTAATGCACCCAGGAGCCTCTCTCTCCAGCAGCTGAGACTGAGAGGAGAGCTGATAGCTCAGAGAGCCAGCCAGGGCCAGGATAGGAGAGCAGGAGAGGAGAAGAGCTGGAAGTCTGCCCGACAGTGCTACTGAAATTGCCCGACAGTGCTACTGAAATTCACCTCCACTTAAATCAGCTTCTCCTCCTCCTCAGGCGTTCCTAAGGAGATGCTCATGGGGCAACCTGACACCAAAAATAAGAAATAAACAGGGCCTTTTTTGAGAACATGTAGTCAGGGATTTAACAAAACAGCCATGCTGTCTTTTTTTTTCATCTCCCTTCACTTGTGGTGACTTTGATGAATGATGTAACTCACTGCTTATGTTTAGCGCTCATCTGAAATAAAGGGAATCTGACAGAAGCAAGCTGGCCGGGCCACTGTGGACTGCAAGTCGGAAGTCCTATATAGACAGGAAAGACTTGGAAAATTCTGTGTTATCTAATACAATAGCAAAAGGTGATTTGCGGTTTCCAAAAGGTAAACACAAGATCGGGAGCGATTTTGTCAAATTGTTACATGTTTGCAACCTGATAATTAACATGATTTCTCAATATAAATTAAAGGTACACTGAAAACCTGGATTCTCACTTGATCCATTGCATAGTTGTTCTTATTGCTCAACCCTAGCTTACCATGAACTCCATGTTTGATGAGCTAGCCTATTTAATGACTGCTACACAGGAGGCTGGTGAGTGGAGGACGGCTCAAAATAATCACTGGAATAGAATGAAATCAAAATATTAAGTGGTATTAAATACCATTCTATTCCTTCCGTTCCAGCCATTGTGAGCCCGTCCTCCCCAATTAAGGTGCCACCAGCCACCTATGGCTGAATACCAGTCAATATCCTTCACATAAGAACAGAAAACCAGATAAATATAATATGCCTGTCCCACTTTCTCATACCACCCATTTAATCCATTTGAAATAAAACACTTCTGAGAACTCTGAGACGGTCTCTTTTTCATTGAAAAGTACAGAACACCGGCTTTCAACAGTCTCTCTCTATGCCACATCAGTGGAGCCTTTGACAGCATGACTGTAGAGAGAGAGCAGCAATGACTTTGACGTGCCATATTAAAAAGAAAAACAACGGCCTATCAAAAGTGTCACATTTGATAGGCCGAAACACATCAACCGTCTGCAGAAAAGTCCCCAGACATCCAGATATGGTAACAACACCCTAAAAAAAACCTAAAAAAACATAAGCTCATTTCTTTGGCCGCTAATCAAAAGTGACTCTGTGAATACGATGTCCTAATAATAATTTATCTGCAGTAGAATGTATCATCTCTTTTAGCTAAATGCCCTTCTAAATGTTATCCTCCATGCCGTCAACTGAAGCGATGACTTCAATCACATCTAACTGGGGACAAAAACTTGCTATTAACTATCCATCATTGTAACCAACACTACTAATGCATCAGTGTAGTCAGATGGCTGAATGTCATGGTATTGCATAATTGTGTATATGATAGCCAGAGGACGATCTAATTAGCAACATCTCTATTTGCTATATTTGTGAACATATCATTGTAATAGGCCCGCCGTCCTTGGCCAAAGCACCAATCTAACAGCAAAGTAACTGGATAGAGACAGAACCATTGCTGAAGGGAGCATTAGCTCTGAGCAGGAGGTGTGTGCAGTCAAGCAATACAAAACCACAGAAAAATGTACTTCACCATTCTACATTACTGATAGGTGCAAGCTATCCAGCCCACTAGCCTTTTGAAATACCAAGTAGCCTTTAAAATATTACTGTCAGCAATTAGAGGGACAGGTAAAAGACAGAAACATTGGATATGAAAGCCAGACAGGAGCTAATGGTTGGGTTTTAAACAATCCTGTGAATAACATGCAACATGCGTGCAGATATCAATTCCCTGTTGTCAAATTGCCTTTCGTACTAAATTTCTCTCAGTTATTCCAACCTTTCTACACTTGCTTAGTGTGTAAAACACAGCCTTGTAGATCATTAAAACCAAGAAAATACCATGGAACACACTATAAATACAAAGAGAAACAGAAAAAGTGAGTCTCCTGTGTATTACCATCACCCCCTCTGGCTGAGCCAGCCCATTCCCAGAATGAGATGATTGAACAGTGCTGCTGGGTCTCCATTCACCCACTGTGTGTGAACCAGCCGCTCCACAGCAGCATAATTAGGGCTGGTCACTGGCGAGAAAGAGAAACGGTATAATGGATGTCCCTGTCTCAACATGGCCCCAGGCCAGCCTTCTAATTGAGCCAGGCCTCTGATATGGTGGACGGGATCATGATGGCTGGTTAACGTTGTATTTCCACACTGATAACATTGTTTTTCAACACACTGTGTAGGCTACCAGATTGAATAATACTGCAAACTAGCCCACATGCGTTCAGTAGCAACATACTGTAAGCCTATTGAAAAGCAGTAACATACATGTGTTTTTACTGGTGTGACCTAAATCCATCTCATGTTTACAAAATAATCAAATTAATCTGCCTGATTACAACAACAAAAAAGTATAATCATAACTGCTAAACAAAGTTGTTTTCTCCAAGCCCTTGAATGTTGTGTAATGCTGATAATGGGAGTAATAATTTGTTGATGCCCATCAGTGATGTGACACTGATGTCAATCCATATTAGTCTTCAAGGTTGCACAAAGTAGTTCCCGTGGTGAAGTTTCTAACTCAGTACATATGTCTGTTATTAACTGATCACTTCACACCTAATACTGCCAAAAAATATAATAACTCTTTGTTTTCAAGAACAAGCCACATGTAAAGAAAAAACATAAATTAAAAAGATTTTTTAACGTGGCCTGTCCTTAAAAACAAAGAGGTATTATACTTCAAACATTTACTCAAGCTGCTGTCTTCATTGGTTCGTTTCGGGACACCCATGGGGGCATGCAAGCTATTTGGAGAAGCAAATCTCAGTTCGACTCCACTAAAGCAAATCAACATGACTCCACTATTCACGCTGACTGCCAACATATGAGCCCTGCCAAGTCCTCTCCAGGAGGTCTGCGATAGCCACCACAGCAGTCATGTGTCTAATGTGAGATAAGCTTGCCCACTCTTCCAACCAGAGCCCAGAAGGATCACTCCATCCAGTCGTCTTATGATCAAGGCTGGAGGAAATATAGAGGAAATATGGTTTGTTCTCTGTGGGGAGAGCCAGGGAGAATTGGTGACTTCCAGAGATACTTGCATGAAAGGGACAGAGACTGTGACTCTGTATTGCCAGTCAAAAGGCACATATTTTCTTCTCCAAAGTGCTCTGGGGATATGTTTGGCCAGAGACATAAGGACATGAAAGGGAAATGACAAGGAAAAAACTGGTTCACTTTGAGGCGCTTATACTCCACAAGAGCCATCAGAACTGAATACACAGAGAGAAAACACATTGCATGACTGCTGGCTGACCCTACAGTTTGTAATGGGCTGCGTTTGAAGAGAAAGGAAAAGGAAATGGAGAGAAAGAGAGAGGGAGAAATGGTAAGGAGGTTGTATCAGGAGGCCTGCAATAAGTGCCCTGTCCATTCAATGCAGGTCTGAAGCCTAGTGGTTAAGAGCGTGGGCCAGTAAACGAAATGTTGCTGGTTCGAATCCCTGAGCCTACTAAGTGAAACATCTGTTGATGTGCTCTTGAGCAAGGCACTTAACCCTAAGTTGCTCTGTATAAGAGTGTCTGCTAAATGACAAAAAAACGAATGTAAATTGTACTTTATGCTACTGGAACCTTTTGGTCAACAAGGCTTCCCTGCATTACCCACTGCTAGGAGAAATGTTGGTATATAGAACCAAAAATAGTGAAATGGTTCGCTTCTTATATGGCCCTCAAAAAGCTTCTATACGACTGCAAAGCATATTTTTTTGTAGTGCAGTTACAGGCTCATCTAAACATCTAACATATATTATACCCACTCATAAAATAGGGAGTGGAAAGGAAGTGTGCCATTCAGAGCAGCTTATCATGCGTACCCTTCCCACCAGAGGGACATCTGTCCCAAGTTGATTCCTCCTGGCTGAGCATGGTAGGGAAAGGAGCCCACCACTGAGAGCAGACCAGAGACTAGCCTGTCAGCCTCTCCTGCTCAGCGTGAGCCTGGCTTGATGAATAGTCAACAGAAACTACTAAGGCTGAAGCAGGAGTGACTGTAGGCCTAGAGCAGAGAGAGGACATGGACGTTAGGTGGCTGTTTGTTATATAGCGGCCCATATTATTGTTGAAAAGGAAATCTGAAAAATCTGCCTTGACATGTCATATTTTATTCAATAACCTATCGGTTTAAATAATATTACCGGTATATTCATAATCTGTACACTGTTGGCTCTCAGTGTCTCAGTCTCTATGTGGGAGTTGCAGGATGGTTGTTTCTCTCCTCTTCAGCACTTAATTGATTAATTCATGTCATTTGATTGGCTAGATACAGTGCGTTCTGAAAATGTTCAGACCCCTTGACTTTTTCCAAACTTTGTTACGTTACAGCCTTGTTTTAAAATGGAATAAATAGATTTTTTCACCCCATTGTTTTTTGCGCCCCAGTATCTCTACCTGCACATTCATCTTCTGCCGATCTACCATTCCAGTGTTTAATTGCTATATTGTAATTACTTCGCCACCATGGCCTATTTATTTCCTTAACTTACCTCATTTGCACTCACTGTATAGAGACTTTTTCTTTTCTTCTACTGTATTATTGACTGTATGTTTTGTTGATTCCATGTGTAACTCTGTGTTGTTGTATGTGTCGAATTGCTTTGCTTTAACTTGGCCAGGTCGCAGTTGCAAATGAGAACTTGTTCTCAACTAGCCTACCTGGTTAAATAAAGGTGAAAAACACAATACCCCATAATGACAAAGCAAAAACAGGTTTTTAAGAAATGTTTGCAAATGTATAAAATAAAATAAAAATGATATATCACATTTACATAAGTATTCAGACCCTTTACTCAGTACTTTGTTGAAGCAGCTTTGGCAGCGATTACAGCCTAGTGTCTTCTTGGGTATGATGCTATAAGCTTTGCACACATGTATTTGGGGAGTTTCTTCTCTGCAGATCATCTCAAGCTCTGTCAGGTTGGATGGGGAGCATCGCTGCACAGCTATTTTAAGGTCTCTTCAGAGATGTTCAATCGGGTTCAAGTCCGGCTCTGGCTGGGCCACTCAAGGACATTCAGAATTGTCCCGAAGCCACTCCTGCGTTGTCTTGGCTGTGTGCTTAGGATTGTTGTTCTGTTGGAAGGTGAACCTTCGCCTCAGTCTGAGGTCCTGAGCACTCTGGAGCAGGTTTTCATCAAGATTTCTCTGTACTTTCCCTTGATCCTGACTAGTCTCCCAGTCCCTGCCGCTGAAAAACATCCCCACAGCATGATCCTGCCACCACCATGCTTCACTGTAGGTTTCCTCCAGACATGACGCTTGGCATTCATGCCAAAGAGTTCAATCTTGATTTCATCAGACCAGATAATCTTGTTTCTCATGGTCTGAGAATCCTTTAGGTGGTTTTTGGCAAGCTCCATGCGAGCTGTCATGTGCCTTTTACTGAGGAGTGGCTTTTGTCTGGCCACTCTACCATAAAGGCCTGATTTGTTGAGTGCTGCAGAGATTGTTGTCCTTCTGGAAGCTTCTCCCATCTCCACAGAGGAAATCTGGAGCTCCCACCGGTTTCTTGGTCTCCTCCCTGACCATGGCTCTTCTCCCCCGATTGCTCAGTTTGGCCGGGCGGTGGTTCCAAACTTCTTCCATTTAAGAATAATGGAGGCCATTGTGTTCTTGGGGACCTTCAACGCTGCAGAAATGTTATGGTACCCTTCCCCAGATCTGTGCCTTGACACAATCCTGTCTCGGAGCTCTACGGACTATTACTTCATCCTCATGGCTTGGTTTTTGCTTTGGGACCTGAAATAGATAGGTGTGTGCCTTTCCAAATCGTGTCCAATCAATTTAATTTACCACAGGAGAACTCCAGTCAAGTTGTAGAAACACCTCAAGGATGATCAAAGGAAACAGGATGTACCTGAGCTCAATTTTGAGTCTCTTAGCAAAGGGTCTGAATATTTATGTAAATAAGGTATCTGTTTTGTATTTGCAAAAATGTCTAAAAAAACATTTTTCGCTTTGTCACTATTGTGTGTAGATCGATGAGGATTTTTTAAATTTAATCCATTTTAGAATAAGGCTGTAACGTAACAAAATGTGGAAAATGTCAAGGGCTCTGAATACTGTCAGAATGCACTGTAAAAAATCCCTCTGCATAACAGTTGGTGATGCAGACTGCAGCATTCAGAAAATCTGTAGTGAACTACAAATAATGGATCATGTCAACCGACACAATGACTGCAGGGACATTATATTATAATATTTAGCCCACCTTGTAGCCTTTCTGGGCCAGTTTACCCGCTCTATGCTATCCCTGTTACCACTAACTTAGGTCAGAAGCAGTGGGAGATTCATGCATCTGTAGAGGTGATGGCAAGCGGTGGATGGACACAGTTGGCTGTCTGTAATAGTGTGACCTGCATGTCATCCTGGTCTATCTGGTTCCAGCCCACTGGCAAGAGGTTTACCCACACACCCTGGAGGAGCAGGTAATTAGGGTTCACACCCTGATACAAATGTAAGCTTTTTTTCTGCACATTCATTTTGGACACCAAAGGTGCTTCCCATTTTCAAACTGGGTTACTTGGATAAAGTTTTATCAGCGCAACATATTCCCCGTCTTAAGCTTTTCCATGGTGGACTAACGAGCCCTGGTGAGGCAATGTTCCTCCTCTGCAGTTTTCCTCTTCTGCTTTTCCTTAAATGAAAAGTTAATGAGTCATCAGAGAGATCTCACTTCCGTCCCTGATCATACCACCCAACATCACACTATACTTCACACATCCCAACCATAGAAATGATACCATGCATGTTATCATACTAGTATCTGCTAGTAATACCAGTGGGCATAATAGTGACGTTAGAAATAGTGCTGGCAGAAGTAAGAATCTGATGTTACACTTTGTTCCGGGGTATCATCAGTATCTTGCTCAAGGGCATGGAGGCACTTAGCCTCACACGCAATCTTCTCTTCTCGACAGTCCATTTTTCTACACATGCCAAACTTCTGCCCACACATCTGCTGAGCTGACAACCAAGCAGCTGGAATCTCAAACAGATGATGATGAACCCAGACAATACATGTTTATCTGAGTGATGCAACTAACTGTAAAATAGACTGCAGGAAGCCAGAGAGAATGTTGGTGCATCATAAGAGAGAGATGTTTGAATCCTCCAGTTAGTAACAGCATTTTGACCATTGTAGCCTATTATTGGACTACCCACTGCTTAAATGGCACTTGTTATCCACTACATTCTGAAAAAAGATGAGTATTGTGTCAGAATATAGGCTTGATGTATTCAATTCTTTCGTTCTTTCAACGGTTAATTTTCAGAAGCTGCTCATTACATTGTTGTAACTATACAATTACGAGGCCAAAATAAAAGCAACCCAGCAGACACAGTTTAGTTGAAAGAAATAGATAGCTTCCACACACATATATTTGGATAAATACAGTTGATTGAGATGAACATTACATTTTCAATAACAATATGTCATTCAGCAATGTGGAGAGTTGCACCCTCACGAGGTATTTTCGTCATAATATTTCTGACCCCACCATTGTCCTGCTATGACGTAAATAGGATTGTCAGTGTGCTAAGTATGAACTTTTATTTCACAGAAAAAACGGTATCTACAGATTTGTACATAAACAAATGAAAAAAGTTCAATAACAGTGCATATAGAACATGAATTAGCTGCCGGCGCTTGACTACCGGTAATATTAATGTGCAATATAAATCCCTCATCCTTCTACCTCAGGTGTTCCCTTTATAAAGAAAAACACCTTTGCATCAGTTGCCTCCGCCCTGATCGTAGTCTACTCTCCCCCTATAACCGCAGTATCTTCCTGGTGTTTACTGTCAATTGTTCCTTTCCGCATGTTGCACACTAATATCATTAGAATTTAACCGAATAAAACATTAGGACAGAAACGTACCGTTCCCGGAGATGTGGTTCTCTACCTCTGCATGTCCACCTTGCCTTGTGGAGGCACTAAGTTGGATGTAGAGTCCCATGTAATGTAAAGTCCCTACTATTACCCCAAAGGCTCCCATCTCTTTTATTTGAGATTCCGTATTCTTTGCCACTCTCTCACATTAGGTGTACTAAGTTTACAAGATAAAATCCAGGCAACGTGTTGTATAGATAGACCCGGATTTTAAACAAAAGCGCAGATCGCAGATATGAAGCGGTTTGATGGTGCAGCCACCCTCTAGTGCAAATCGCTGATTGATACCTCGCTTCAGCTCGTTCGGCTCTGGATGCGGCGGAGGGAGATTTCTCCTCACACACAGAAAGGGGAGTGAGTGCCTTGCAATGGGGAATATCAATTAGGCGGAATGATCTTAGCAGGTTATTTGTTCATTAAACTTTTACAAGACGGTCATTCTTAAAGCTGTAGGACCATCCATATTTGACAAACTTTATCTATCTGTCTGCATTTATAGCATACAAAAACAAACTAAGACAACTGATGCAACACATTCATTAACATGTTCAATTAACCCTGGTAGGACATCAACAGGTGGAGAATTTATTAATGTCTTTGCCTACATCAGTCACATGTTGCTAATCAGGATTCCAATAACTGGAGTTTTCTTTATTGGCTAAGTGTCCAATGCACAGTTAATGTATTCAGCTCCACGTGACAGTTAAGATAGAATTTGAGAAAGAGGTATATTGAGGACAATTCATAGCTTTGGGGGAAAATATTTTCCTGATCGTAAAGCCTAACATAGGATATTGTCTCCGGTCTGGTCGTAAAAGCACACAGACACATCACAGCCATTTCAGGGACCAAGGACACAGCACTGCACAATCAGCCCCTTGGACAGTGCCAAACTGACAGGATGCGCTCTTCGCCCTGGATGCACAGTTGCACACAACACATACAGTGGACAGACTGTGGGATATACAGTGCCCTAAGAAAGTATTAATACCCCTTGACTTATTCCACATTTTGTTGTGTTACAGCCCAAATTCAAAATTGATTAAAAATAATGTTTTCCCTCAGCCATCTACACACAATACCCATAATTACAAAGTGGAAACATGCTTTCTGGATTATTTTGCAAATTGATTGACAATTAAATACAGAAATATCTCATGTACATAAAGTATTCACACCCCTGAGCCAATACTTTGTAGAAGCACCTTTGGCAGCGATTACAGACGTTTTCCACACCTGGATTGTTCAAAATTTGCCCATTATTCTTTTCAGAATTCTTCAAGCTTTGTCAAATTGGTTGTTGGCCATTGCTAGACAACCATTTTCAGGTCTTGCCATAGATTTTCAAGTAAAAAAAAGAGGAGGAGAGAGGTACTCAGTAATGTGTTGTATTGGATTTGCCCCAAACATTAGACTTTGTATTCAGGAGAAAAAGCTTATTGCATTGCCACATATTTTGCAGTATTAATATAGTGCCTGGTTGAAAATGGGATGCATGTTTTGGAATATTTTTATTCTGTTCAGGTTTCCTTTTTTTTTGCTCAGTGAATTAGGTTAGTGTTGTTTAAGTTCTCCTATCAGTCATTAGACTAACTGTTTTATGTCACCATTGGCTTCATGGTGAAATCCCTAAATGGTTTCCTTCCTCTCCGGCAACTGAGTTAGGAAGGACACCTGTATCTTTGTAGTGACTGGATGTATTGATACACCATCCAACGTGTAATTAATAACTAATAGGTGCTCTTCTTTGCGAGGCAATGGAAAACCTCCCTGGTCTTTGTGGTTGAATCTGTGTTTGAAATTCATTGCTCGACTGAGGTACCTTACAGATAATTGTATGTGTGGGGTACAGAGATGAGGTAGTCATTCAAAAATAACATTAACCACTATTACTTCACATAGGTCCATGCAACTTATTCTATGACTTGTTAAGCACATTTTTACTCTGAACTTATTTAGGCTTGCCTAAACAAAATTATTGAATACTTGACTCAAGACATGTCAGCTTCTCACTTTTTTATTAATTTGTAAAATTGTCGAAAAACATAATTCCACTTTGACATTTTGGGGTATTGTGTGTAGGCCAGTGACCCCAAAATATATTCAGGCTGTAACACAACAGAATGTGGAAAAAGTCAAGGGGTGTGAATACTTTCTGAAGGCACTGTAGCACAATCCATCGGGAATAGAATTTGGATTTGAGGACTTTTGTCATAAATCACCACAATTATCTTCTTCACATAATTAATAATTCACTCGGTTGCAGCCACACATGTACTCTCATATTTACTAACTTAAATGTCTTGTGTTTAGAGATGGATAAATGTGATGATAAGTTACATCTATTTTGTTTTATGGGCTGTTCAAGGAAACAGGTTAGAGCAAACATTTTCAGAATTGAAGAGCACAATTAGGAAGATCATGTGGTTAATAATGTTAATTCACAGTGACCTCTGCATGAGATATATCATTACAAACTTCATGGTAAAGGAGCTAAGGGCCTGATATTAAATCTTCCACCAGAAACCAATTATTCAATAACATTGAAATTGCAGTTTGTCTTCCCACTTACACCATGTACACTGCAAGGAACCAGGGAGAAAAATCCCAGCGCACGGTGTTCAATTCAATCACTTGGAAAATACAATTATTCTACTTCCTCTCAGCTGTGAAATTGCTGTACAACCACTGTTAACATGGTGGTGTCATAATCACTGATAAGAGATGCGTGGGGTACCTTCCTGCCAATACAATATGCAAATAACAATTCTCTCCTTATAAGCGATATTAGAGGCCAGCTTGCAGAGCAGCTGTTACGCTGTTGGAGAACGGCCTCCTTTGCCTCATCCCTGCCACGACGACGCCACTGCAACGTGAGACATGAGTGATTGGCATGGCAAGATTGCTCCCACATGTTCTCAATAAGCATTGCTATGGTGATGATGTCATTGAGCCTCTGCTCGAGCCTGGGCCGGTGGCTCGCACTCATTTGCATGTTAAGTTTGATGCTGTGGCAGAGCATCAATAAAAATGCACTCCCTCATGACACGCTTGAAGGCATATGGTCTCCTCTAATGCATCACACATACAAACACACAAACACAATAAAATGCAGGATTCATTGAAACTACTTTACGATCCTAGTTACCAGGGAGATCACCATCCACGGGGACACACAGCCCGAACGCTCACTTCCCCACAATTCCCAACCAACGCGTCTCCGGTACTCCAGTCCTCTAATCATTTCAATGTGTTGACAGTTGGAGAAATTGCTTGAGCTGCGCTGAGAATGAGAAAAGTATGAAAGCCAACGGTCCAATATTCTAGAACACTGCTGTGCGTACCCGTACAAGTTTAGGACTCTTATGATAAACCGTTTAGACTGAACGTCTGCGAGCAAAATGAAGCATTCCATTTCTAAAACAACTGAATATTGAATTATGTCAACATCTGCGGTGAGCAAAGTGGCAACAGGGCCATGAGGCATAAACATAAACAAGAGTAAACAAAGGCATGGCACAGAAAGCTGCACTATTTAAAGTTCCAAGGCATCTGATTTGATCTCAACATCAAAACATTTCTGGTAAACAACTAAGTACCTTACTGTGATTGTTTTCAATTAAAATGGTCAAAAATAAGTAAAAATAGCTTCTTAGCTAAATGCAATTTCTCAAACAAGAATTTTGATAGGACTGGGAGTGGTCTGAGAGGGGTCTAATGGGAGGGATGTGTAACCTGTAAAGAACTGTTATCCCTTACAAAAATGTTGTTTTTCAACAAACTTTCTGCCAGTTTGTGGCAAATTTGATGCAAACTAAATAGTATACCACAATGTTCACAGAAGTTTGCAAATGCTCGCCACTAGTGGTGAAACTGAGGCAATCCTTTGGCAACAATAATATTTATTGCCACAGTTGGCAAACAGTTCACCAGAGGTTAGTGGCCAACAGTTCACAATGCAGATAGCCCAGTTAGCCAATGTGCAGGGACACTGGTTGGTCGGGGCAATTGAGTTAGTATGTACATGAATGTATAGTTAAAGTGACTATGCATATATGATAAACAGAGAGTAGCAGCAGCGTAAAAGAGGGGTGAGGGGCACACAATGCAATAGTCCGGGTAGCCATTTGATTACCTGTTCAGGAGTCTTATGGCTTGGGACCAAGGAACAAAACTGTTGAGAAGCCTTTTTGTCCTAGACTTGGCCCTCCGGTACCACTTGCCATGCGGTAGTAGAGAGAGCAGTCTATGAATGCGGTGGCCGGGGTCTTTGACAATTTTTAGGGCCTTCCTCTGACACCGCCTGGTGAAGAAGTCCTGGATGGCAGGCAGCTTAGTGATGTACTGGGCAGTACGCACTACCCTCTGTAGTGCCTTGCGGTCAGAGGACGAGCAAATGCTGTACCAGGTAGTGAGCAACCAATGCTCTCGATGGTGCAGCTATAGAACCTTTTGAGGATCTCGGGACCCATGCCAAATCGTTTTAGTTTCCTGAGGGGGAATAGGCTTTGTCGTGCCCTCTTCATGACTTTCTTGGTGTGTTTGGACCATTCTAGTTTGTTGGTGATGTGGACACCAAGGAACTTGAAGCTCCTCAACCTGCTCCACTACAACCCCGTCGATGAGAATGGGGGCGTGCTCGGTCCTCCTTTTCCTATAGTCCACAATCATCTCCTTAGTCTTGGTTACGTTGAGGGATAGGTTGTTATCCTGGCACCACCCAACCAGGTCTCTGGCCTCCTTCCTGTAGGCTCTCATCATTGTCGGTGATCAGGCCTACCACTGTTGTGTCGTCGGCAAACTGAATGGTGTTGGAGTCGTGCCTGGCCATGCAGTCGTGGGTGAACAGGGAGTACAGGAGGGTACTGAGCACGCACCCCTGGGGGGCTCCAGTGTTGAGGATCAGCGTGGCAGATGTGTTGCTACCTACCCTCACCACCTGGGGGCGGCGCGTCAGGAAGTCCAGGATCTAGTTGCAGAGGGAGGTGTTTAGTCCTAGGATCCTTAGCTTAGTGATGAGCTTTGAGGGTACGTTGAATGCTGAGCTTTGATCAATGAATAGCATTCTCACATAGGTGTTCCTTTTGTCCAGGTGGGAAAGGGCAGTGTGGAGTGCAATAGAGATTGCATAATCTTTGGATCTGTTTGGGTGGTATGCAAATTGGAGTGGGTCTAGGGTTTCTGGGATAATGGTGTTGATGTGAGCCCTTACCAGCCTTTCAAAACACTTCATGGATACGGTCGTGAGTGCTACGGGTCTGTAGTAATTTAGGCAGGTTGCCTTTGTGTTCTTGGGCACAGGGTTCTATGGTGGTCTGCTTGAAACATGTTGGTATTACAGACTCAATCAGGAACATGTTGAAAATGTCAGTGAAGACACCTGCCAGTTGGTCAGCACATGCCCAGAGCACACGTCCTGGTAATCCGTCTGGCCACGCAGCCTTGTGAATGTTGACCTGTTTAAAGGTCTTACTCATGTCGGCTACGGAGAGCGTGATCACACAGTCGTCCAGAACAGCTGATGCTCTCATGCATGCCTCAGTGTTGCTTGCCTCGAAGCGAGCATAGAAGTGATTTAGCTTGTCAGTTAGGCTTGTGGCTGTGCTTCACTTTGTAGTCTAATAGTTTGCAAGCCCTGCCACATAAGACGAGCGTCGGAGCCGGTGTAGTACGATTCAATCTTAGCCCTGTATTGACGCTTTGCCTGTTTGATGGTTCGTCAGAGGGCATTGCGGGACTTCTTATAAGCTTCCGGGTTAGAGTCCCGCACCTTGAAAGCGGAAGCTCTACCCTTTAGCTCAGTGCAAGTGTTGCCTGTAATCCATGACTTCTGGTTGGGCTATGTACGTACAGTCACTGTGGGGACGACGTCCTCAATGCACTTATTGATAAAGCCAGTGACTGATGTGGTGTACTCCTCAATGCCATCGGAAGAATCCCGGAATATGTCTGTGATAGCAAAACAGTCCTGTAGTTTAGCATCTGATTCATCTGACCACTTTTTTTATAGACTGAGTCATTGGTGCTTTCTGCTTTAATTATTGCTTGTAAGCAGGAATCAGGAGGATAGAGTTGTGGTTGGATTTACCAAATGGAGGGCAAGGGAGAGCTTTGTACGCGTCTCTGTGTGTGGAGTACAGGTGATCTAGAATTTTTCTTTGCACATTCAACATGTTGATAGAAAATAGGCAGAACTGATTTAAGTTTCCCTGCATTAAAGTCTCCAGCCACTAAGAGCGCCACCTCTGGGTGAGCGGTTTCCTGTTTGCTTATTTCCTTACACAGCTGAGTGTGGTCTTAGTGCCAGCATCCGTCTGCGGTGGTAAATAAACAGCCACAAAAAGTATAGCTGAAAACTCTCTAGGCAAGTAATGTGGTCTGCATTTTCTCACAAGATATTCTACTTCAGGCGAGCAAAATCTAGACTTCCTTAGATTTCGTGCACCAGCTGTTTACAAATATGCACAGACCCAGACCCCCCCCTTACGGCTCTTTTTTTTGCCGTAAGATACGGTTGCAGAAACATTATGTACAAAATAATTAACAAATAACGCGAAAATAAACATAATAGCACAATTGGTTGGGCACCTGTAAAACTGCTGCCATTTCTTCCAGCATCATTTAAAAAAAAATCTGTGGCAACAGATGACAACACAAGGATTCTCACTAACTCCATTGCTCATGAATAAACCATAGCCCATATCACAGAGTCTGCTTTCCAAGCACATTTCAGTTTCTACTCAAATCTGCGTATAAGGCCTACCCGCCCCATTGGGATTGCCAAGGAAGTCATCTGAACAGACATGGTGCAGTATGATACCAGCACCTTTATGTCATCCTGGGAATCCCAGGCATCAGACCACATTACCACTACCTGTAGGGTGTCACGCTGTGATTTCACAACCCAACTGCGGCAGTCCTTCTGTGTAGAGGAGGCATACTGTATATTCAGACATCCTCCCATTAAATATGTATGCTTGAGATATAAATACCATTCTAGTCTTGCCAGATGATGACAAAAGGCCTGAGAGTAGTTGACGCACAACCTAAAAGAAGCATAGACAACATGCCCTTGGCCTACACAGTCTTCCCTCAACCTCTCTTACAGCTAACACAACCCTGCCAACAGCAACAAAGTGGGAAATAATTACACACAATTCACCTGCACAGAAAACAATGTGACAGCAATTTATTTTATTCCTTAAGCATTTCTATCACAAAAGAAGAATGGAAATGAGGTGTAAATGGGGGTTTAAAATCACAAAAACAATCTTATCCGGATGGGATTTTATTACAAAATACACAAATCAAACACAAACATGTGAGTCTGAAAGAGTTGCAGTTTAAGATTGCACATCTTTGTTATTATATTTTGAGTCACTATAGTCCAGCACACAGAGAGCGCAGTCAATACAGCTTCTCTGCACCTGCTGGACACTGGTATCTTCTGTCTGTGAGTGTGTGGAGACCCTCTGTTCTGGTTAGGTACTCCTCCCAGGGATTGGTTAGGGTTAGAAGTTCTCCAGCAGGTCCATAATCCTCTTCTGCTCACTCTCTTTGAACTCCTCACTCTTCCCATCCCCGATGTTTTCAGCATACTCTGAAAAAAGACAAATCCCCAAGTTTAGTTTGGCAGACTATGAGCTCTTCACGCAGTCTTCTTTTGAATCAAACCACTCCATGGGCATGGTTCCTGTAATCCACACAAATCAAAGGAATGGGAATTGAAACCTAGGAGGATGTTCCTGAATGACAATGACATAACCACTCTTTTCCTCTCTCTCACGCCCACACAAGAATACATGCATGAACACTGAACACACCCAGTTTCCCCATACGCATGTTAAATAACCCGTGGCTTAGTGCCAAGGCCAGAATACAAAAAAGGAGAGATCTAGAAAAGGCTGCAGTCTGCAACCTAAAAATCTAGGATATACATTTTTCTAAAAGTGAATCTCCAACCCTATGTTCTAGCCTGTAGATCCAGTGTTGTGCTCTAGCAGTGCAGTACGTTTACTCCTATATCCCCTGACTTGCACCTCGTCTCTCAAGGGTACATACTTCAGCCTATATTCCCTGCCAACTCACACTAGACTCTTCTTTAACGGAGGCAAACTCGCTGTGGAACGCCAGGCAGACACACAGGCGTAGCCTCTGAAAGCAGCAGTCTATTTGTGAGTCTAATGTGGAGGGGTGTGCTGTCAGAAGCTCAGCGCAGGTAGCCCCTCTTGCAGGATTACCAGTAAAGCCTGTGGACCCTTGAGAGAGGAGATCAAAAACAAAGTTTCTCTTTTAAATGCCAGAGAATAAAAGAGTTTCTGACAATGGCCTGAGGCAAGGGGAAAAACATGGCTTCAATAGACTGCTGGGGTGAATCATAAGGAGCTCACACAGAGGATTCATCTCCTCATGAGATTCAGTAACCATGACCATGAGCAGAAATTCAAGAGACTCACACACACTTTCTAACACAGAGCGGCGCTCTGAATCTCATATTCATGATGACTGATAGTAAAACTATACACAGTGGTATTAAGCACTAACAAAAAACAAGACTCCAAATATTTTCTTGAAGTCCTAGATTCTACATCATACCCTGCTCATTCAGCCCCGAATGTGTGTGAGACAGCAGGGTTTCACAAATGACCCACACAATCTCAATATCCCCTAGAATTAGCCTCAAGAAGACAGGCCCACTCTCCAAAATCATGGGCTGGCATTCTAAGGCGCTCTTCCTGTCACTGTGGCGACCAGGCTGAGGGGAATATGGCGTGACAAACGCTGCTACCATTTGCTGGGTCACCGACTAGGGCTTCCTGCTCGATCGCAAATGTTGCACTTAATTTTCAAGCCAGTCTCACTGTCGACAAGTAGGTTAATCATTAAGGATCTCAGCCTGCAAACTTACAGAATGGAAAAACCTTTGAAATGGACCACTCCTGACACTTCACCTGTCAACTCTGATGTGTCACCGATGAGGCTATGAGCTGAAGATAACAGGGAGTGCAGACTGAGGCAGTGCTTGTCAAGACACTCTGAAGAACTGCAATGCTTAATTTCTCCCAAGAATAACACCTTCAATCTATAGGTTGTAGTCTTATGCAAGACTTCAAAACCTTCGACTGCACCGGTTGGGAGGGTATGGCAGTCACACACACACACGGATGGCATCGTCCACCACACGTGAATTCACAGGGTGGGCCCTTTTACTGAGCAGCTGTCGATCGGAGCTAGGTTAGAAAGCTACATTACATTATTAATTCCCCAACACAGTTTCATTGATACCTTGGTTCCACAGAACCTCCCACTCTGAGCTGAGGGCCAAGAGTCCCCATCTGGTGCGAGCCCATCAGACATTAAGGTCATTTCACCCGGCCTGGCCAGACCACTGAGGCTGCTGGAGTGTAGAGGCCTGGACAGACAACCTATATCATCTGGAGCAGACAGAATGTAATATACCTAGTGTATCATTCAACAGAAGTAATAATCTAGTATTACAATTTATTCTCAAGCTCCATATTATCCATAGAACGGGTGTGATAATAGGCAGCAATAAAAAAAATCTCTACATTTGGTCATCTCAAATTCATCAGCGGTCCACTCTAGACAGCCTTCACTTTCATTCTAAAAGATCGGGGTCAAGTTCAGAGCCATTGACATTCTCTCTGAATGTATTTAACCTGTTCATGCTGCCTAAGCCATGTCCAATGCAGGAGTCAGCCTTTTAAATGGGGAAGATCAGGGAGGAGCTTCCCACTCTAATGGGCACCCACACAGTGTCAGTCTCACAGAGACGACACAGACGAGGGCAGCTGAGCATGAATGTAAGTAAGTAGTAACTGTTGGCTTTCGAGGGAGACAGGGGACATGGGGCTAGTGCTGCACATCAACATGAGACTCGCTACCCTGTCCAAGCTGTGACATGATGGATGTCTCTATTTACATCACTACATGTCATCAGGGCTGAGAGCCATACCGTCCACAGCTTCCTGGTCTTAGTTGACAGAGGTTAATAAATAACTCAAAACACAATCACATTAATATATAAACTAAAAACAGATAGTACACATGTATTTATGCCTTTTAGGTAAAGAAGGAAGCAGTGAGGCTGGTAAATAGGCTAGGTGTTGTATGGCTTCGGAGTAGATCCATGTCAGTGCTAGTCTCTCTGCCTCTAGCAGGGTGTGACGTGGACCCTCACCTCTCATGATGTGCCGCACCACTTTGACAGAGCCTCCCCTCAGGTTCAGGATCTGATGCACCCTCTGCTGCAGCTGAGAGGAGAAAAGACAAAGGGTCATGACTGAATCACTAATAATGCTAGCATACTGTACACTTAGCCTCTTTGTGACATTGTACAATTACTATATCACTCAGAAGTTAAGCTAAAAAAGATAGTGTCTTGACAACTTCAAATTAGTGGATTTGGCTATTTCAACCACACTTGTTGCTGACAGGTGTATAAAATCGAGCACACAGACATTCAATCTCCATAAACATTTGTACATCCTATGACGTGGTACCATCATCGTATACCACCTTTGCAAAAAGTCAGTTCATAACATTTCTGCCCTGCTAGAGCTGCCCTGGTCAACTGTAAGTGCTGTTATTGTGAAGTGGAAATGTCTAGGGTCAACAACGGCTCAGCCACAAAGCGGAAGGCCACACAGAACGGGCCGCTGAATCACGTAGCTTGTAAAAATCGTCTGTCCTTGGTTGCAACACTTACTACAGTTTTCCAAACTGTCTCTGGAAGCAACGTCAGCACAAGAGTCCACCGTTAGGCTGGACCCTCATGAAATGGGTTTCCATGGCAGAGCAGCCGCACACAAGCCTAAAAATCGCCAAATGCAATGTCAAGCATCGGCTGGAGTGATGTAAAGCTTGACGTCATTGGAAACAAGTTCTCTGGCGTGATGAATCACACTTCACCATCTGGCAGTACGACGAACAAATCTGGGTTTGGCAGATGCCAGGAGAAAGCTACCTGCCCGAATGCATAGTGCGAACTGTAAAGTTTGGTGGAGGAGGAAAAATGTTCTGGGGCTGTTCATTGTTCGGCCCCTTAGTTCAAGTGAAGGGAAATCTTAACGCTACAACATACAACATTCTAGACAATTCTGTTTCAGCATTACAATGCCCCCGTGCACAAAGCGAGGTTCATACAGAAATGGTTTGCTGAGATCAGTGTGGAATAACTTCACTGGCCTGCACAGAGCCCTGACCTCAACCCTATCGAACACCTTTGGGATGAATTGGAACCCCGACTGCGAGCCAGGCCTAATCGCCTAACATCGGTGCCCGACCTCACTAATGCTCGTGGCTGAATGGAAGCAAGTTCCTGCAGCAATGTTCCAACATCTAGTGGAAAGCCTTCCCAGAGGAGTGGAGGCTGTTATAGCAGCAAAGGGGGGACCAACTTCATATTACTGCCCATGATTTTGGAATGAGATGTTCGACGAGCAGGTGTCCACATACTTTTGGTTGTGTAGTGTACCTATAAGGTACCAAATACAAGTAGCCGAATCTTCATATATACTGTGCATACAGTAGGTATTTTTCATATTTAATGTAAATCAGCCCATGGCCCTACCTGGGATATCCCTGAGTTGCTGATCTCCACCATGATATAACAGAGCAACTGGAGGACAAACAGCCCAGCATCCAGCCTCCGTAGGTAGAACTCATCCTCCATCACATCATCCAGAATCTCACCACGTTTAACCATGTCCTGTTACACACACACACACACACACACAAAAACATAATTAAAGAAATAATATTCAAATGTTATTTGTCAACCTTTCCAAATCCAATCTCTTTATTGATCAAGTCAACACACATATCAATTGATTTAAGAGTTAAGTGGCCAGGGGGTCTGCTCTGCTGCTTCTGCTCGCATGCACACCTGCATAGTTATCCATCTTAACAAAGCTGTCCATATGCCAATAACGTATGGCTGTCAAAACACAACGGCCACATTAATCATCATGAGCCATGCAACCGGACCGAGGAGAAGCGGCTTCTAGCATGTGGTGCATAACGCCTAACCATGACGACTTGACACCTGAGAAGAACTGCAACAGAACCGTGATGTGCATGTTAGCTCTCACCCTGCTGTCAGCCCAGGTGGAGAACATGACAGTTGGCATTCTTTACTGGATATAATTGCACCAATAGACATCAGCCTCCCCCTCAGGACTAAATCTATTTTCAAGGGATATTCTAGCATCAGAGAGGGAGGCATATTGCTGGCATGCACACAGCAGCAGTCAGTGTGCTCTAGTAGTCATACACAAGGGCATCCAACAGGAATATTAATCCGTGCTCTATATATGAGCAAACAAACAGGATATTTTAAAGAGGTTTGTGATGAAAACAAACTGCTCTTCAAATGTGGATCCAGAGGGCAGTACCGTGTGCTTGACATTCAGATTCAAATACTGACGCCTGTCAGTTGACTTTAATTTGAAAGCATTACAACATTGAAGGGCTCCATTTCTTTAAATAAATCATATCAAGACACATTCAAGCTAGGCTAATTTATGACGTAAAAATATCTTTAGTGTGCTAATATCAAAGACTAAACTATTTTGGGAGATGTAAGCATGTGCAACTCTAGCCTATTTAGATGTAAAACAATAGACCTACCCATGATTGAAACGATGTTTAAAAAGACATCTGGGGATATAGCTGGTGCAGCTTTCAGAACAAAACTCCTGCCCGTTCTGAGACGGTCATCTCATATAGGCTACTGCATCAGACCAAGTGGATAAAAAAAATGTCTGTATATGCTAATGTATAGCGAACCCTAGGGACAAGGGGACTGGCAAACCTACCAGCTAGTCTGTCCTCATTACTCTGAAAATAATTGGAGTGGAGAATAACTTTTTCAAAGGAAGCCTGGACGACTTAATCAAGGAATGAGGCCTGACAACCAACCACCAAGGAGAAAGTAATGAGGACCGATTTTCAGTCTCTTCTCCATTCCACATCCTGGTCCAGTACAGGTGTTAATATGACAACAGCAAAATGGAACAAATGCTGGCTCCATGCTTTTCCTCTGGTGGAATGCAAAGAATTAAAGTTACTTCTTTGTCAGCACTTTCCCTGAGCTTACTGTAGCCCTCCGTACACCAGAGGGCTTACCGAATCAGCTTACTTGTGTGGTGTAAGAGTAGGTGATAAAACTTGAACAGGGAGAGATGCTGATTTTCACTTTTGATAGTTGCACAGATTAACATTTAGGCTTTCAGAAATCAAATGGCATTTCTCTATTTTGATCCTACCCTAGATAATAGAATCCCAGAAATACAGGCAACCACCTACACACAAACGTACACACTTTAAGCCATTACAAGGATCAATAAGACTCGTGGTTGGCTGGGAGATGATGCTGCGCAATAGGACCGATCCCTACCCAGCTCCCATCAATCCCACAGCACACAGCCCTCCTACACACAGAGGCTGAGGCAATGGATGTCTGAGCAATAGCTCCATTCTCTTAATGAGGCTGGAGCAGGTAAGGGGAGGAAGACAGGAAGCAGGGAGAGAGAGAGAGAGGAGCAAAAATATCCAAAAAGCATTGAAACCATCCACCAACACTTAAAATTGGATGAAAGGTAAACTACATGACCAAAAGTATGTGAACACCTGACATCAAACATGTCATTCCAAAATCATGGGCATTAATATGGAGTTGGTCCCCCTTTGTACTATAACAGCCTCCAATCTTCTGGGAAGGCTTTTCACTAGATGTTGTAACATTGCTGCAGGAACTTGCGTCCATTCAGCCACAAGAGCATTAGTGAGGTCGGGCACCGATGTTAGGCGATTAGGCCTGGCTCGCAGTCTGCATTCCAATTCATCCCAAAGGTGTTTGATGGGGTTGAGGTCAGGGCTCTGTGCAAGTTCTTCCATACCGCTCACAGCAAACCATTTCCGTATGGACCAAACTTAGTTCACGGGGGCATGGGCCCTTCCCCAAACTGTTGCCACCAAGTTGGAAGAACAGAATAATCTAGAATGTAATTTAGGGCTGACCCCAATTAGTCAACTGGTGGATTGTTTGGTCATTAGGCTGTTGTTCGACCGAGATTATTTCAGTCAAGCAGTAACAAATAGATAGCACAGGAGGTCGGTGGCACTTTAACTGAGGAGAACAGGCTCGTTCTAACGACTGGAACCAAATGTTTAACAATGCGAAGGGCTCTGTACAGCTCCACATTTACATGATTGGTTGACGGTAGGCGGGGGCGGAACATCCTGTAGAAATAACAAACTCACTTCCTTGACAACAGATCTGCACTGCTCTGTGAAGCATGAATGCCCTGAATTCTGCTGAGGCCGTATCACCGTAAATGATGCATGGCCATGGATTGACCATGTGCCCAGACGCACAATGCACTTCTCTCTGCTGAACGCGCACACTCCCGCCAATTTGTGCACATTCATTGTATAAATTGTTTGCGTTTTTGTTGGCGTATATCAATTTCCCATGACCTATATCACCAGTAGTACATATACTGTTATAAATAAGAAATTCATCTACAATGTTTGTTACTTTGGTTACGGTAATTTCTGTTAATGCATTCAATATTATTATTCCAGTCTTCCCGTTATCATTGTCGGACTGGACACGTTGTTTGCAGAGTGCACAACCTATGCTACATTTGTGAGAAACAAGTTTAGTTTTATTTCATTCGATTTATGAGTTGTGTCAACTTAGTCATTGTATTTTATTTGGAGAACTTCTGTCAATGTTGAGTAAGGGAATGTAGGCATATAAATGTGCCCATTTGGGGATCTGATACTATTTCTGGTTTCTTAATGAGTTCAAGCAGTAGAACATTTGAGGTGCTAGGACTCCAGTGCTCCAGTGAGCTCCTGCCCAAGTCAAGCACGGCTTCTTATCCCTTGTGCAAAGCCTACAGCTGTGTCTGTCCCGAGCTCACTGGCATGGGAAACTGAGGGCCCAGAATATACAACGTTGCAAGTTCGCTAGCACAAGCATTGGGCTGGACCCACATAAGTTATTAATAGTTGATACAATGTGTCAAGTTCATTGCAGACAGGCCATGTGTAGCCAATGTGATTTACAGGACATTCAATTTTTAAAATCAGGATATTTTCTAACTGCAATGTTTTTATTTGTTGGCTTTGTGTAGGCCATTTTTACATAGTTGGCAAAGGCAAAATAAGTTACTTTTTATGTTTGTATTATTTTCAATTAGATTTGGGTAGAATTTTGATTAACCACATGACAATGGTTCAGACATGAAAACATTAATTGAAACTTTCACAAAAATGTGCATGTGAAAACCATAAAAGGCATGCAGATTGGTAGAAATGGTAAGATAAATTGGCATTCCACATGAGAAAGGTCTCCGCCGACTCCTTTAGCCAATTACCGGCTACTTCAAGAGAGTCATGGCAGAACCTGTGAAAGCCAGCAGGAGTGGGAGGAGAACAGTTGGGTCAGGTTCAGTTTTTTTTCTTCTTGTTATCGGTAACTCTGGCGCCCTCGAGGCATTTGTCTAATTTCATCAAACCGTAAGCTTAAAGCATCAGACATGCTCAATGCATATAGTTGATTTTATAAAAAAATTAAAAACAGGTTTTGTCTATATATGGAAAAAAATTGTATTTTTTGGGGGGACCAATCGATTGGTCGAAAGAACAGACATTTTTTTTTTTTGTTTTGTTTTTTTGCCGGAGTCAACCCTAATGTTGCTGTATGCTGTAGCGATAAGATTTCCCTTCACTGGAACTCAGAAACCTCGCACGAAACCATGAAAAATAGCCCCAGACCATTATTCCTCCTCCACCAAACTTTACAGTTGGCACTATGCAGTCGGGCAGGTAGCGTTCTCATGGCATCTGCCAAACCCAGATTTGTCCGTCGGACTGACAGATGGAGAAGCGCAATTCATCACTCCAGAGAACGCTTTTCCACTGCTCCAGAGTCCGGCAAGCTTTACACCACTCCAGCCGACGCTTGAAATTGCGCATGGTAATCTTAGGCTTGAGTGCAGCTGCTCGGCCATGGAAACGCATTTCATGAAACTCCCGACGAACAGTTCTTGTGCAGACGTTGCTTCCAGAGGCCGTTTGGAACTCAGTAGTGAGTGTTGCAACCGAGGACAGACGATTTTTACAAACTACACGCTTCAGCACTTGATGGTACCATTCTGTGACCATATGTGGCCTACCACTTTGCGGCTGAACCGTTGTTGCGCCTAGACGTTTCCACTTCACAATAACAGCACTTACAGTTGACCGGGGCAGCTCTAGCAGGGCAGAAACTTGACGAACTGACTTGTTGGGAAGGTGGCATACTATGACGGTGCCAGGTTGAAAGTCACTGAGCTCTTCAGTTCGGGCTATTCTACTGCCAATGTTTGTCTAAGGAGATTGCATGGCCGTGTACTCAATATTATAAACCTGTCAGCAACGGCTGTGGCTGAAATAGCGGAATCCACTAATTTGAAGGGGTGTCCACATACTTTTGTATATATAGTGCATGCTAGACTATAGACAAGGTTGGGAAAGGCAAGAGAAAGGCTAATTTCTGGACACTTTGAAATACTTTCTCCTTTGAAATCCTTTTCAGCATTGATGCATCCTATTTTTCCTATTTTGTTGCATTACAACCTGTAATTTAAATAGATTTTTATTTGGATTTCATGTAATGGACAGACACAAAATTTGATGAAGTGAAATGAAAACAATAACTAATCTGGTGCAACCAATTACCTTCAGATGTCACATAATTTGTTAAATAAAGTCCACCTGTGTCCAATCTAAGAGTCACATGATCTCAGTATATATACAGCTGTTCTGAAAGGCCCCAGTGCCCGCAATACCACTAAGCAAGGGGCACCATGAAGACCAAGGAGCTCTCCAAACAAATCTGGGACAAAGTTGTGGAGAAGTACAGATCAGGGTTGGGTTATAAAAAAATATCTGAAAATTTGAACATCCCACAGAGCACCATTACACCCATTATTAAAAAATGGAAAGAATATGGCACCACAACAAACCCGCCAAGAGGGCTGCCCACCAAAACTCACAGACCAGGCAAGGAGGGCATTAATCAGAAAGGCAACAAAGAGACCAAAGATAACCCTGAAGAAGCTCCACAGCGGAGATTGGAGTATCTGTCCATAGGACCACTTAAGCAGTAAACTCCACAGAGCTGGGCTATACAGAAGAGTGGCCAGATAAAAGCCATTGCTTAAAGAAAATAATAAGCAAACACATTTGGTGTTCGCCAAAAGTCATGTGGGTGACTCACCAAAGATATGGAAGAAGGTACTCTGGTCAGATGAGACTAAAATTGAGCTTTTTGGCCATCAAGGAAAACGCTGTCTGGCGCAAACCCAACACTTCTCATCACCCCGAGAACATCCCTACAGTGAAGCGTGGTGGCAGCATCATGCTGTATCGGCAGGGACTGGGAAACTGGTCAGAATTGAAGGATGCCGCTAAATACTGGGAAATTGTTGGTTTCAGTCTGCCAGAGATTTGAGACTGGGACGGAGGTTCACCTTCCAGCAGGACAATGACCCTAAGCATACTGCTAAAGCAAAACCAAGTGGTTTAAATATTTACATTTTTTTAAATGACCTAGTCAAAGCCCAGACTTCAATCCAATTGAGAATCTGTGGTATGACTTAAAGATTGCTGTACCGAAGCTGAACCCATCCAACTTCAAGGAGCTGGAGCAGTTTTGCCTTGTAGAATGGGCAAAAATCTCAGTGGCTAGATGTGCCAAGCTTATAGAGACATACTCCAAGAGACTTGCAGCTATAATTGCTGCAAAAGGTGGCTTTACAAAGTACTGACTTTGGGGGGGGGTGAATAGTTATGCACACTCAAGTTCTGTTTTTTTGTCTTATTTCTTCAAAGTGTGTTGTGTAAATCAAACGATACAAACCAACAAAACAATCTATTTTACTACCAGCCTGTAAGGCAACAACATAGGAAAATTGCCGAGGGGGTGAACACTTTCGCAAGTTACTGTATGAATGCTGTTTGCATGTAGAATGTGCAGCCCTGTATGTCTATAGCATGACCACTAGGATAGTGTGGCTACTAGAGGAGCTGCAGGTAGTTAGACTATTCCTCATTCCCTGCCTGCAGTCAGCAGAGACCTGACTAACCTGACAGGGGCTACAGCTGTAATTACTTGTCGGCGCTAATCAATTTCACAGCAACTTAGCACCGTGATCTCTCTGCCTCGGCCTGCCTCGAAAGCAGAAATGAGAGAGAGTGGGTGAGGAGTTGGGGGGGCAGACGTGGGGACTAGTGCCTTAACACAACCTTTAAATAGAAGATGAGATGAGTTTAATCAAATGCAAACAACTGATATGTCCAGGTTCTCAGTACTGCACTGAGGAATCTTGCCATATTGTGGTCAGTCTCAGACATGTTTTACTTTACTCAATTTCCAAGAGCATCATTATTATCACCAAGAAAGAGGGATGAGGGAGGGGAAATAAGCAGCTTATTAAATTCAGGTCCGGAGGACTCCTCTGATGATGAGAAGTATACTCCTGCGGAGTAGAAAAGGAAAACATTTTGCTTACCCTAAAAAATAACACCTGAACGAGAGTGGACTAATAAAAACAGAACCGCTGACGGCAGCCAGTTGTACAAAGGAAGTGGAAGGGGCACAAGACACAGCAGGAAATGGCATCTTTATAGATAGACATGAGAGAAGGACTGAAATAACATACATAAAGTATTAGTTACCTACGTTTCTTCAATCTGTAATGAAACTAAATATATTCTCATTTTGAACAATGTACTAGGGCTATCCATGTGCATCAAGATAGTGAAGACAGAAAATGTGTTCTTTGGGTGTCACTTGGTCATACTTGCACTCAAAAGTAATGGGGAATGTCAAGCCGTGTCAAGCTGTCACCCTTTAATTTACAATGTCAAATCAATGGGGGGGTCAAATAAAATAATTTCTCATCAGATATGAATCTTAAAGCCATCTCCCTCTTAAAACTACCTTCTCCTGTTCTCTCTCTCCTGCTGGAGAAGAAAATTCTCTTATCTGGCTCTTTCCATCTGGCTGAGGGAGCACAGCACAGTCTGGGCCTCACACATTCTCTGGGATCACAGGGTATCAGACTCAAACACTGCCTTGCTTATCTGTGGCTGATCGGATCACATTGGGCATCTCTGCCTGTAACAATGAAGGGGGATTCCAGCCACAAAAAGCAAGCAGACATAACCCTCACACAGCAACATATTCTGAGTGGGTCCATGCAGCAGAAGCTGGGGAGTTAAACGTAGATAATAACATTATATTTGGGCATTGGATTTAAATCAAGGATTCCAGCCTCTCTCCAAGCTAGCCCCTAGTCCTGAAGTTGTGACAATTACAAGTCTATCTAAAATGACTCTTCTTATCTGGACACTTATCTGCCCTTGTTTCAGAATTATTGTCAGCCGAGGTTAGAATGCAGGCTGTTGGTAGCAGAGGGGGGTAGGGGTAGGACCCTTACATGTTTCTCTCCTTCAATCCTCTTGTCAGCCAGCTGAACAGCTTCTAGGTACTTAAAATGCAGCTCCATCAGTCTATCAACCTGTAGGACAGAGGGAGAAGACATCAGACACCAATACAAGGAACTATGCATACAAAATCCCCAGGTAGGGGGAAAATAGAATTCAGACAGTCAGAGGCAGGCATGTAGTATATCTATGACCGTGTCTGTAGAACTACTCAGGTAGACTGTTGTCTCGAGAACTTAACATGCAAAACCCGAACAATGGGGCACATTATTCCTTATGAACTTTCAGAAATATTGGTTATTTTTTATCTGTACAGTGGTGGATCTGTGAAGATCTCACCTTCTCACAGTCATTCTCTGTGAACTTGCTGAGGAGCCTCGTCCTCTGCTGGGCTTTCAAGTTCCGCAGGCAGGAAGCAATGATGGAACACACGTGTTCTGCAAAGGGAAAATAACAATATCAGTTCCACTGTGGCTTCACCAAGGTAGCTCAGCTTCATCTTCATGAGGTGTTAGAAGTAGCCTAGTGTTATTGAACCCACAGTGCTAATATTATATTGTACGTAAAAATAATATGCATTTTCAGAATTCATAGGAGCAAGAGACGATTGTAAAACGGATTATATTCCAAGATCAGGTTACAGTGGCAGGAATGGAAACACATAATGATTAGGACTGATGATAATTTGCTATTACTATGCAGAGAGAAGCATGGAAAATCTTAGCAGGAAAAAAATACAAAGTAATGAAATTTTAAAATCAATTTTCATTAAAGGCTTGCTGTAATGTTCCACAACCGTTATGCTTGTCATTGAATATAATTTTCTGGTGGTGATAAAAAGCCCTTTTGTATAGGGTGTGTGGCCATTTAATGAGCCTGTGCTCCAAAATCTCTGGTTAATTGACAAAATTAGTAACAAAAGGCAATTGGTCCTACGAGTGCCATTGTTAACCTAATAACCAAAACACACTTCACAGAACATTTACTCTTCCCCAGTGACACACCACTTTTGTTCCAGCTTACACCTGCATCTGACATTTAGACCTAAATCTGACAAAAATGATGCTTATGAATAGGCCACACACAAAATACTAAAACAAAAGACGGAAAAATAACAGTTACATGCTGATATGAAACTGTAATTTGACAATTAATAAGAGGTCAATTTCTAAGTTCAATTTTATCTTGGAAGTTGCTAAGCAACAAGCACAAGACTTGATTCTATTTTGGTTTAAGACTCATCTTCAGGAAGGTGCTCAATACTGCTCTCCCATGTGCCACTTATCAACACATTTTGCAAGAGAGATAAATGCCA
This sequence comes from Oncorhynchus kisutch, assembly GCF_002021735.2. Classification (NCBI taxonomy): domain Eukaryota; kingdom Metazoa; phylum Chordata; class Actinopteri; order Salmoniformes; family Salmonidae; genus Oncorhynchus; species Oncorhynchus kisutch. The sequence continues at coordinate 18,175,361 of NC_034197.2, forward strand.
TACAAAGCAAGCCCACAACTCTATTCACTAGCTTTATAATGAACTGTTTGTGTTTATTATGATCGGTTTTACCATCTTAAGCTAATGTCAACAATTGGACTGTCTACACAGAATGAGGGGAATACAACTTCCGGGGACATTAGTTTGTCAACATAAGCCGAGTGGTAATTGTTGTCAGCACCTTGACACCACCGTGGGATGTTATTGATCGCTACTGGGCACTCTACACAAACAGGTGCACAAGATCGATGCTGATTAAGACATACCCTTGTCATCCAGTGAGGGGGTGTCGTTAGACTACTGATGGCATGGGAGTTGCTGTCACTTCTCAAGCTTTAGGAGCTTTTTTTAAATGAAAATGAACAGCCAAACAACTAAGCAAGGCAAGTATACAAGACCAAAGATATACATTTCAATGGAAAAATATCACCCACCCTCTTATTATAAACTCATATTTTGGCAGTCACAGTGATAGGCCTATTTCCCCACTAAATACTGTACAATAATAGGGACATCAAATTCAGGAAGTAAACAAACAGAGGCAGCATGTAGATCAAACAGCACCACAGAAAGGAAGTGCTGTCTCAGCTCTCCCCATCTCCAGAGGACCAGTGTCACATGGGCACAGTGGGAGTGTGATGGCTGGGTGGGTAAATTAGGACATCATTAGAGCTAGTATAAGAAGTGCCTCTGGTGAAGGACTGGGACCACTGCAAAGACTCCCTGGGCTGAGCTGCAGAAGGCTGTGGAAGAAGTACTAGTCTGCAGTCGGTGGCAGTTCAACTCAAAGTCTGAGTGTGTTACAGTACCACTTGGGTTGTGTCTTAAATGCCACCCTATTCCTTATATAGTTCAATACTTTTAACAAAAGCCATGGGCCCTGGTCATAAGTAGTGCACTATATCAGGTATAGGTTTCAATTTCAGATGCAGCCCTGGCCTTTAACCTAGGCCAGATCTGCTCCTCTCTGTTATCAGGATAGGAGGATGAGGTCTGTGAATGAGTGTCTTCACTACGGCACACTCCAGAGCCCCTCAATGAGAAAAGCCATTAGCCACAGGGCCATGGTTGCAGTGTGGTATTCCACAGCCTGATCATTACACCCCAAGTGATAGAAGGCTTCAGCTTGAACACCTAGCAGTAATAACAGCTCCATTAAATGTATGTAACTTAGATTATGAATATCTGCTGATAAATAACCTACTGCAGGTTTTAGGCCTACCTACGGCATGTAATCCTATTGGTTTGTTTGGTTTTGAAGGGTTCCTGTTACACTAAATTGCACAAAGCAAAACCTTGCCACCCGTCAGGCCACTTTCTGTACCCACACTTGGATGGTTCCACGTGGTTGGTGCAACTGAGGGGTTGTTCGAGGGTCTTCATTATTTGAAAAAATGATATGGTCCGTAAGATAACATAACTAGTGTCGAAATAAAAGGAATGGGTGAACGTGCTTAATTTTTTAAATACAGTATGGTTGATTAACAGTATTGTTAATGATTTATCCAACTCTCTCCGTATCACGATTCTATAAAACATCCGGCAGACCAATGTAATTTCAGTGAACAAATTGGGGGGTGGTCACAATTTTTTTTTTTTTTACCGCTATCAGTTACCTTCAGATGAGTCCCATGATGGTTCGGACGCTACAGAAGTTGGCACATCAGACGAGTCAATGGAGAACACCATCGTATTCGTGAGTCTCATCTTTCCAGAGTGGTCATATTAGTTTGTACTCCAAATTGTTCGGATGGAACAGACATTTTCATGAGAAAAACAATTTCAGGATGTCTCATGGTCAACAAACACCGCTGTAGCTTGGCCACTTTCCACCGTAGATGTGGAAGGATGACAGAGATCTCAATCCACCGCATCTGCCCATGTTAAACTGACAGATTTTGATGGGGATTTTTGTATTTATTATTGGCCTCCCGAGTGGCGCAGTTGTCTAAGGTACTGCATCTCAGTGTAAGAGATGTAACTCCCCCCCCAAAAAAATCTAAATCAAATCAAAGTTTCTTTGTCACGTGCGCCGAATACAACAGGTGTAGACCTTACAGTGAAATGCTTACTTACAGGCTCTAACCAATAGTGCAAAAAAGGTATTAAGTGAACAATAGGTAAGTAAAGAAATAAAACAGTAAAAAGGCTATATACAGTAGCGAGGCTATAAAAGTAGTACATACAGACACCGGTTAGTCAGGCTGATTGAGGTAGTATGTACATGTAGATATGGTTAAAGTGACTATGCATATATGTTGAACAGAGAGTAGCAGCAGCGTAAAAAAAAGGGGGGGGGCACAATCCAAATAGTCCGGGTAGCCATTTGATTACCTGTTCAGGAGTCTTATGGCTTGGGGGTAAAAACTGTTGAGAAGCCTTTTTGTCCTAGACTTGGCACTCCGGTACCGCTTGCCATGCGGTAGTAGAGAGAACAGTCTATGACTGGGGTCTTTGATCATTTTTAGGGCCTTCCTCTGACACCGCCTGGTGTGGAGGTACTGGATGGCAGGCAGCTTAGCCCCAGTAATGTTCTGGGCCGTACGCACTACCCTCTGCAGTGCCTTGTGGTCAGAGGCTGAGCAATTGCAAGTACCAAGCAGTGATGCAACCAGTCAGGATGCTCTCGAGGTTGCAGCTGTAGAACCTTTTGAGGATCTCAGGACCCATGCCAAATCTTTTTAGTTTCCTGAGGGGGAATAGGTTTTGTCGTGCCCTCTTCACAACTGTCTTGGTGTGTTTGGACCATTCTAGTTTGTTGTTGATGTGGACACCAAGGGACTTGAAGCTCTCAACCTGCTCCACTATAGCCCCGTCGATGAGAATGGGGGCGTGCTCGGTCCTCCTTTTCCTGTAGTCCACAATCATCTCCTTAGTCTTGGTTACTTTGAGGGATAGGTTGTTATTCTGGCACCACCCGGCCAGGTCTCTGACCACCTCCCTATAGGCTGTCTCGTCGTTGATCAGGTCTACCACTGTTGTGTGATCTGCAAACTTAAATGATGGTCTTGGAGTCGTGCCTGGCCATGCAGTCGTGGGTGAACAGGGAGTACAGGAAAGGACTGAGCACGCACCCCAAATGTCAGTTAATCGCCTAGCACTAGTTAATGGACTCATGCAACTAAACTAAAACACAATGATATATCAAATACAGGCACGCTGTGTTCCAGAATTACACATAATAACGGTTTAACCCCATTCGCTCAATACAGGTATTAAGGCCAACTGTTCATTAGACATGACCTAGAAAAATTATGCAGATCCTCCCGTTTGAATTCAACATCTATTAGCCTTATCAAAAGGCACATCACAACAAGACATAGCATACTATAGACTGCAATGTTGGTCTCAGGTCTCCCAATTGATAGAGGAGCAGCATGGTTGCTTCTGCTGCTGGTTTCTCATAGGCTCACCACACCGCTCACTCCCATCGCTCGCGTCGCGTGTGCGAGAGTTGCAACATAAATTTAGAAATCTGTTACTCAATTATTGCACCCACGCTGCTCGCTCGCATGCGTCAACAAGCGTCTGCGTTGCCACAGGCTAAAATATAAGTAATACTATGAAAGTTTAGATGCCAATCACCATATAAGTTAAACTATAAAAAAGCCTGGAAGGAGGAGAGACGACTAGAAATGACTCGGTTGACCGTTTATGTGTGGATTATTTGTCGGAGTAGAGGACCTTGTGCACTTCAGGTAAAATAACAACTCAATGTTTATATCCCAGGACAAATTAGCTCGCAACAGCAAGCTAGCTAAATAGGACAAATTAGCTGGCAAGTGTAAACTAACTATGTTTAATGCTTTTGGACCTGTTCCCAAACTATGTAATTGGTTCAGAGTTTGTTTTGATATTTTATTAACATGCATGTCGTGATCGCGTTTGTTGTGGGGGGGCAAAATAAATATATGCACGATGGCGCACGCACGCAGCCGGTTTGGGTTACGTGTCAGAGAGTTGCTGAATGCAGCAGTGTGCTTGACCAGCTCTAACTGCCTCCTCTCCTCCTTGGTGAATGAGAGGAAACGCACAACTCATCATCAACTTTAAAAAAACACTACACCGCCACCCCACTACCACCATGCCAATCCATAGTGCCCCATCTTCCATAAATCAGCAGCAGGAGAGAACACAATGCTTTCCATATCACAGCCCCTGTAGCAGAGTGGTGGACAAGTGAAAAACATGAATGAGGAAATAATACCAATCTCTGGGAGAGCTAGCATAGCGTCGGCTGTGAACAGTCTCAGTCTAGAATGGTGATCAGATTCATGGGTGAGGAGCTCCAAGTACCAGAGACTTTCTGTTCCAGTCCAAGAGAACCAGAACAAGGTGACGCAATTTGACAAAGAAATGGTCCATGTTACTGCTGTATTACCATGATCAACACCTATTGAAAATATAATCTACAAAGAAAAACTGCTACACGTCAACCTGGAGCAGCCATTAAAGTTAGAATCCGTAGCGGTGATAATGACACGTCTGTTTTTGATATTACAACAAGGGTGTCGGACATCATTGCACTCGCGATTTAACAGTAGAGTATGTACTACATTTTCATTTTTGTTACCTTAATGCTGGAGCTCCTCTCTGTCGTTTCATAAAAACAATAACAAATGTGCCTGGGGCAGCCAGCGGCGATTTTTCACCTAATGCAGATCTCAGCTTTAAGTTAACATGCAAATAGCAAAGAGGGCCACGCTGCAATTGAGCTCAGAGGAGCAGTAGAGGTTAAGGGTGACAGGTCCTGACAGCTCGCCGCTGGGGAGAGATTGAACCAGAACCAGCCGTGCCCTGAGGAAAGCAATCAACCCTTAAGAGTAGACCACAGGCACCTCTGCAAAGTACAGGCTCCCATCTATACGGTCTGAGGATCCCACTATACCTGACTAGAATAGTCCAGGGGAAGAATTCACTGACATGGCTGGGCTGTACTTCATAAGGTATTTTGATTGTCGACAACCATGTGATGCCTACACTATGGCTCCTATCACTGCTGGGTATCAGCAACATTGAAATGGATTGACCAAGTTTCAAACCAATTCAAAAGAGATTTGTATGCAGGTATGCATGAGTTCCCCATTATCATAATCCCTCATTGACAACACAGGAGACTGAACAGGGCTGTAATACAGCAACTATTCATCCAGCTTGAGTTCAAAGGATTGAGACTACTGGTAGATTAAAACCAGTGTGATATTGTGCACTGATCACAATAATTGTTAACTAGACCGATCACCAAACAAAGTGATCTCCTAGAAACACATCTACTACAGCTCCTCTTCTGTCATTTCAGTATGACGTGGAAACGGGAATCCTAGAGACATTAAAGAAACACTCCAAAGGCATTAACTCAACATCAAAGGAAAACAAAACAGACTATAAAAGGGCTGTGGTCAAAACTATTGTGCTGCTGGATGTAAATGAGCTGTTTACTTCTGTTCTACCACACAGTGTGCATCATTAGCTTGCTAAATATAGTCTGCCACTGTCTGTACATCTAGAATCTCATTCAATCTGTGCACAACATTAGGACATGGAAATGAATACAGATCTAAAAAGGCAGGCTATCGGCTATCTGCAATATTTTCTTATAACATCTTCTCTTGATTATCTTTTGTATAAAAATGTCTGACAATTCGCAGCCATTGGGCCGCAGTATATTTTCAGAGGCGATTTCATGGGGATCAATCTCTCTGTATATGATAGAGAGAGGGGTTTGGAGAGCGCTTTGCCTCTTAATTACTTACACTCATGTGTAGCCGCTGATAATTAATTAATCTATGACTGCATTGTGTTATTCTTCAGAACCAAATTTCGCATCCGTTTTTCAATTACAGCAAAGGAGGATCCACTCTAGGTCTAATTACTGTCACATGCTATATGACAAATCCTATGGTCATGTGGAAATCATATGCCCTCAAAACAATAGCAATTTAATACGCATTCTAAAATGTCACTGCTATATTATGAAAGAGCCACGACTCAAAATGTTGCAAAAGTGCTAAATAGTGCTTACACTACCATATAATTGGTTGTCACTCAAAATAATATATAAAAACACAAATGTTGTAAGGACACATCTTAGTCAATAAATTATGCTATGCATATGAAAAGGATTATTATAGTCCACGGGTACGTTACTAGCGGTAGTCCACTGTTCTATAACCTAGATGTCCTCCTGCCTCAGCATACAATTACTCTAAGCATTAAAAGCGGGACACAGCAGTGTAACCATACTTCATGGCTGGCTGGCTTGGCTGTGACTAGTGGGAGGTTCATCAGTGGGAGCACCAGGGGGATAAGCTTTAGCAGGCCCTGTTATCTCAGGCTATTCTGCAGGTCTCAGGTTAATTCATTCTGTCCCCCAGATGAAGGAGACAGACAAAGGAAGCCAATTTGTTCACCTTGGGTGGGCTGTCAGGACGTATGAAATATAATTAGAGAGAGATGTTTTCCTGTTGGTTGACCACCTCAAAAAGGGGGAGGGGAGGGTGGCTGATGAGCACTGATAAGCATTTTCTTATTTCACAACGCAAGTGTGGTTTCTGAGAAGAAAATATATTGATAACAAATCGACAGACTAAAAAGCCATGAAACAAACCTGATTCGATCTCCTGCCATGGCAAATTGTGTTTTGGGTACTCAGTGAGACAGTTGTAAGCTTTTGCAGATTTTGCTGAGGAAATATCTACTGTAATGTAACTTCAGACAAACAATAATTTCTTGTTTCCAATGGAAATTGAGTTTATAGAGAAATTAGTAAACCTTCATGTTCTTTGTCTACGGTCCCAGCTTTCCTCATCTTTTTAGGGGTCTTCATGAACAGGGGGAAGATGGTCCTCAGGCCCAGGATGTCCACAAACTTGTGGCAGTCATCAGAACCCTCTGGGCCAATCATGCCGTGGTCTAAGACCTTCAGAGCGCTGGTCCGAGACATTTTCTTTTCCCTGGGAAGTGTACAAAAAAAAATAAACATTTCAGAAGGGCTCAACTATCTCTGGCACAACAGCTAGCTCACAGCATGTTCATGATGGACTTTTGCCAGGCACACAGACTTAGTGACCTAGCAACATGGAGTCCCTCTACGTTATCTAAATCTATTGGCAGTCCTTTAAAGATAACTCCTCATAACACAACGTTTCTGCAGCTTATGGAGGTAGTAATTTTTTTTGACAAAGTTAAAAGGGTTTTAAGAATGCAGAGGCAATTATAAAGATGCCTTCAACCGTGTTCCTAAGCTCATATTGCAAACCCCTTGATAAAGCCTAACCTCTACAAAAATAGAGAAAAGTATTAAAGCAGAGGTGCAGAACTTATGATTCTGTGAATCTCAAGGGAAGTGAAAAGAGAGTTACACGTTCCTCCCTAGATAACCCATTCGGAAATCTTTCTCCTGTGGATGATATAAAAGTGAGTTTGCATTGCTATAATTACACTGAACAAAAATATGAATGCAACATGTAAAGTGTTGGTCCCATGTTGAATGAACTGAAATAAATGATCACAGAAATGTTCCATATGCACAACAAGCTTCTTTTTTTACTTCCCTGTTAGTGACCATTTCTCCTTTGCCAAGACAATCCATCCACCTGAGAGGTGTGGCATATCAAGAAGCTTATTAAACAGCATGATCATTACACAGGTGCACCCTGTGCTGGGGACAATAAAACGCCACTGTAAAATGTACATTTTTGTCACACAATGCCACAGGTGTCTCAAGTTTTGAAGGTGCGAAAATCACGAGGCCCATGTTTATTAAGGTATCTGTGACCAACAGATGCACATCTGTATTCCCAGTCACGTGAAATCCATAAATCCATGTTCCGCTTATACTTTTGTTCAGTATAGATGTCGATGTGTGTGTAAATCCAGCTGTCTGCCAGGCGTCGGCATGATGATTAGAGCTTGGGCATGGAGGGTTTCATAAATGCGTGTAACGTCTATTTATTGCTCTTTAAGGTCAATGTCGTGGTGCTCCAGCGCCGTGTCGACTGATTGACTGGACTGGCAGCTGAGCAGAGTCAGAGACGTGTTTTGTGAAAAAAGACACTCAACCCTGTCAATGTACATACAGTGCATTCGGAAAGTATTCAGACCCCTTCACTTATCCCACAGTTTGTTGTGTTACAGCCTTATTCTAAAATTGATTAAATACATGTTTTTCCTCATCAATCTACACACAATACCCTATAATGACAAAGCGAAAACAAGTTTAGAAATTGTTGCAAATGTATTCAAAATAAACATAAATACCTTATTTACATAAGTATACAGACCCTTTGCTACGAGACTGGAAATTGAGCTCAGGTACATCCTGTTTCCATTAATCATCCTTGAGATGTTTTTACAACTTGATTGATTCAATTGATTTAACATGATTTGGAAAGGCACACACCTGTCTATATAAGGTCCCACAGATGACCGTGCATGTCAGAGCAAAAACCAAGCCATGAGGTTGAAGGAATTGTCTGTGGAGCTCCAAGACAGGATTGTGTCGAGGCACAGATCAAGATTGAACTCTTTGGCCTGAATGCAAAGTGTCACATCTGGAGGAAACCTGGCACCATCCCTACGGTGAAGCATGGTGGTGGCAACATCATGCTGTGGGGGTGTTTTCAGTGGCAGGAAGAATAGTCAGGATCGAGTAAAAGATGAACAGAGCAAAGTACAGAGTGGTCCTTGATGAAAATCTGCTCCAGAGAGCTCAGGACCTTGGAAGGTGAACCTTCGCCCTAGTCTAACAGGACAACGACACTAAGCACACAGCCAAGACAATGCAGGAGTGGCTTCGGGGCAAGTCTCTAAATGTCATTGAGTGGGCCAGCCAGAGCCCAGACTTGAACCCAGTCGAACATCTCTGGAGAGACCTGAAAATATCTGAGCAGCAACACTCCCCATCCAACCTGACAGAGCTTGTGAACATCTGCAGAGAAGTATGGGAGAAACTCCCCAAATAAAGGTGTGCCAAGCTTGTAGCGTCATACCCAAGTAGACTCATGGCTTTACTTTCAACAAAGTAAAGGGTCTGAATACGTGTGTAAATGTGATTATTGTCATTTATTTTTAATACATTAGCAATAATTTCTAAAAACCTGGTTTTCGCTTTGTCATTATGTGGTAGTGTGTGTAGATTGATGAGGAAAAACATTTAATTTAAATCAGTTTTAAAATAAGGTTGTAACGTAACAAAAATGTGGATAAAGTGAAGAGAACTGAATACTTTCCGAATGCACTGTAAATCCCTATTTAGATATCAGATCACCAGTGACCAGTGTGAATTGAAAGGAGGGTTTAAAAAAGGCCTAGATCCAAGCCAAGTTTTGAGGAGGTACTTAGATGGTTTGTTTCAACCAACAGCTTAGGACATTCAATTCCTGAAATATTCCAAACGGAGCTGTGTGTGTGGAGGTGTTCAACATCAAGGTCTTTACCTAAGCATGAGGTTCATAAGCTGCAGACCCTCTCCCCTGAGGAAGCGGTCCCGGTTGGCAGCCAGCATCAGACAGGAGCACAGGGCATCAAACAGGTTCTCCATCATCTCCTGCTCCTCTGCCGTGGCTGGGTTGTGGCGCTTGAACACCTGAAGTAGAATGACACCCACAGTTCATGGGTAGTTCATGGGTAGGTTACTTTCTAAATGTAATCCGTTAGTTATTAGTTACCTGTCCCTGTCCAACACTTATCAGTAACATAACACTTCCGAGTAATGTAATCTGATTACTTAATTTTAGGTGACTTCCCCTTAAGAGGCATTAGGAGAAGACAAAAGTTAAAATTACCAATTGAACAACATCTATTGTGGGATAAATAGATGTTAAGGGTTTACACAGCTGGCCATAAATGGATGTTGCATTTTACTTTATGGGTTGGTTATGTATTAATCCATTGGTTTCTACAACAGACAATAATAGTAATAATACAATTATGCTCTCTTTACATTACAAACCAAAGTCTGGAAATCTGACAGTCATTCCAATTAATATAATACCCATTGATCTTCAAAAACAGGACTTGGAAATAAGGATTTATAATAAGGATTTATTAGCCTACTCTGTTTATGATTTTGTTGTCATGGAGGATTGGACTCATTGTTTCGAGTTGAAAAATAAATGCTGCTCTCATGGAAGTAGTGCTTTGAGCACTACCGAAATGTCCCTTTTGCATGTGAGAAATTAATGACATATGCTGCATTTGCTATAGGCCTATTGTTTACGCTTTTGTTGGTGACACTGATATCGTGATAATTTGCAGCTGTTTAAGTCAATCAAAAGTGTGTGAGTTTGAGCATATGTCCATTAGGCTTATAAAATATATTTTTTAATCAGCACATATTTGATTGAGCAACAAAAGCCCCACTCGTGGTCTTCTTAAATTTAACTTGTCTTTGACTGTATGGAGCACAATACCACAGAGGAGTTTAGAAGGGAGGAACTCTGATTTGAATGTCATTGAGCAAACAGAAAGTTGAAGAAAAAAAAATCACAAACATCCTTTCTGAATTTGAAAGTAGTCATCTAGTTTTCAAAAGTACAATATCATTGCCCTCGGAACTAAGGACACACTGAAATCGCCAACAAGGTGGAGAGACTTACAAAGCAGAAGATCTGTCTAGCATCAAGTTACATTTCAAAATCTTATTAATTTGCATTAGACAGCATTATACTGGAGACCATGAATATATCAAATATTATAATACATAGCCAAAAGAATCCTGCACATAAGGCTAATCTAACTGAGGTTGTGTTCATGTGAGGATGAAGTGGGTATGGCTAGATCACTACTGTAAAGAACACACCGTTCTTATGAGCTGCTGAAACTTCAACAGTATGATGTAAGGTGTGTGTGAGAGAGACAATGATGAATCAGAGAGAGAAGGAGGAGCAGTGTGTAGAAAGTGTGAACAGACAGGTTGGTAAAATCCAAGTCTTACAGAGAGCTGCTGCAGTAAAACGTCAATCCCATCCAGCTCCCCCAAGAGCTCCCTGGTGCCTGGAGGTAGGTAGGTGTAGAGAGAGTGTGAGAGAGAGAGAGAGAAACTTAAAATATTGTGGACATAAACATTGACAAACATAGTTAGAGCGGGACGGTGGGAGACGGTGAATCGATCGAGGCAGCTAAACTCACTCAGAGGGGGAGACCGAGAAGAAAATTAGATAGGACAGAATATCAATGTGACCCAGTGCATTATTGTTCTGGACATAGTGCCTGACTGTCATCCAGCAGCACTACAAGGCCTTCTGGACCTAGCCACTCAGAAACTAACAAAAGTATACTTTAACCAGTCATGTTACTCTACAATTTTGGTCCACAGAGTAATCACACCAACCACCTCTGTGGCAATGTTTATTCGACAATAAGACATTAGACTAGAGCAGTTTTCATCACTTTGTACAGCAAGTAGAGGAGAAAGGGCTGTAAATTTACTGTCATTGTTTTGAAGCAAGATAGCCAAGATTTCACTGCAGTACAGCTTGTTAGCATCGAATGGAATCTTTGCCTGAAAGAGAGAAAGGGTGGGGGGGGGGATGCCAAAATCAGTGACAGCATGAGCAACTGAAAGCCTATATGCTGTACTGTAGGTACAGGTCTAGAACAGACATTTTCAATAAGACATACCCAACCAGCCTGCAAAAACCTCTACTTAAAGCATCAATAAACCATGGATTGTGTCATTTTCAGTCATATCCTCACCTTTATTCTCTTTAGCAACCACTGCATGAGGCCTTGCTGAGCTGCTTCTGTGCACAGGCCAGGCCTGAACTCTGCCATGTTCTCAATGATGGCTGATGGGAGAGAAGAGAGGCGAATGAGACTTTCAGATTATGACAGCACCTCGCTGAGAAGTATAGAGGTCTCAGATTCCTTTGCTAATACTTGCATTATAAAGCCGTCTGAGACACCTTATTCCTCAATCAGCCAGGAGAAGGTCGGCAAAACCCCAGAGAGAGAGAGAAGTAAAGATGGGAGCAGGGGGGGCAGAGAGACGACAGAAGGACAAGGAGAGGGAGCAATATAGGCCTGCTGGAGAAGAGGGAAGCCTTTATCACTAATTCCAGCTGAGCAGACAGCAGACACCATCCTGGAGGACATGAGCCTCTGAGCCCCAACCACGAAGCAGACAAAAGGCTTATTCAAGCCTGGAGAACTGCCTTGATAAGACGCCATCAAAACACTAGGAGCACTGAGCCCAAATGTAATGATGAAATAATCGGAACGTGTTTCTTCTATGTGAATAGAGTGGACGGCATCCCACTGATTCACAAACCGTTAGGACATGATATGACAAACAGATTTTTAGACTATGGGCTAAAACTGCTCCACGCCAGCATTTACAAACATTTAAATAATCCCCATATTTTGTCCAATCATTCTGCAGTGGGTCTTACCTAATGTGTTGTAGACTCCATCTGCCTCCTCCTTCACCTGCTCATCCAGCCTCTCCATGTTCTGCACCAGAAGGGCCACAACCTGTCCCTCCAGCTACAGTTAAAGAAGAAGACAGGCTGTTTATCACAGCATTATGGAATACTGTGTGGTTGAGTGACAACCATAAAGGCTCAGGCCTAATTTCCGTTGCTAACTTATAAGTCATAAGACCAGAGTGATTTGACCTTTGCCTCCTTGGTCTTTCTAAATGTCAGCCGACATTATGATGGGGTACTCAACCTTTTCCAGAAAACCGCCAATAACTTTGCTGCTGTCAAAGTGAGTGCAAAGGGAGGGCTAAGGCTTCCGCATGCTTCATTTGGAAACAAACGAGTGTGCTCGCATACTCCCATAAAAGACCTTAGCTAGAAAGACCATGCAAAAGTTACGTTTGTCCATCTTGAGATGCCGTAGCCAGTATACACTTCCTCAAAATAGTCAGAATTATGGAGCTGTGGTCTAGTGCACTGCATTGCAGCGCTAGCTGTGCAACCAGAGACTCTGGGTTTGCGCCCAGGCTCTGTCGCAGCCGGCCGCGACCGGGAGGTCCGTGGGGCGACGCACGATTGGCCTAGCATCGTCCGGGTTAGGGAGGGTTTGGCCGGTAGGGATATCCTTGTCTCATCGCGCACCAGCAACTCCTGTGGCGGGCCGGGCACAGTGCACGCTAACCAAGGTCGCCAGGTGCACGGTGTTTCCTACGACACATTGGTGTGGCTGGCTTCCGGGTTGGATGCGCTTGTGATAAGAAGCAGTGAGGCTTGGTTGGGTTGTGTTTCGGAGGAAGCATGGCTTTCGACCTTCGTCTCTCCCAAGCCTGTACGGGAGTTGTAGCGATGAGACAAGATAGTAATTACTAACAATTGGATACCACGAAAAAGGGGGTCAAATTTATTATTAAAAAAACAAAATATTTTAAAAAAATAGTCAGAATTAATCTAAGACAACTCAAGAAATCGGTCATTAATTTTGCAGTTTTTGCAAAGATCTTAGTCGCACAATTTTACATCTAAGATGTTCGGTGCAGTATTTCTTGAGTGAAATCATATGCATGAAAACGAGTCATCTATCGTTGAATGGCAACAAACACTTTATTGAAGGATCCCTACTGTTGACCAATGACCGACGAAGGGGCGTAGACTTCAGCTCTGAAATTTGGCTCGCCTCAAAATTTTTCTGTGGAACGAACAGCCGAAAAAAAACTTGCAGAAGACCAGAACTAACACAAACGTCAAAGTGTTGTCATAATATATGCACAAGTTGTTTTGGATGGGAAGCATGCAGATGCCTTAAGACCGACCATTTTCACTAAGGCAATGGACATTAGCTGGGATTGAATCTGCTTTTAATCTATTGAGTTTATCATCCGCATCAATATGGTTGTAGGGGGGGATGAGAAATAACACAAAATGGCTGCTAGCCATGACTAGATTGTATACAAACAAAATGGACTCACCAAAGAGTCTATGAGTACTTCCGCGCCCTCCTCACTTTCATGAAGTGTGTCGATGTCCGTCAGCTCTTGTAACAAATCAACCACTGCAATGGCAATATGTAGGAGAGGCTAAGGATTTTTACAGTGGGTATTAATATGTTAGATTTTTTCTAGGTTCAGTTTTGAATCATTAGTAGCCTTATTCAAGGTAAAATGCATAGAATAGCATTAGTCAATGGTTTAACAAGTGCAGGTAAATTAACTGAATTTAACAGTGAATGATGCCCAGTAAGCCATCTTTGAAGGAAAGGATATCTGTGTTCTCGTGGCTGAGTAAGCCCAGCAGGGAATGGACAGCATTGAGCTCCACCAAGAGGTGGTAGAGATCAGGCATGGTGGCGATGACATGCATCTCCTGGATGATGTCATTCAGATCCAGCTCTGTTTCCATGAACCTGAGCAGAGGCATAATAAAGTATGTCAGAAATGGAAAATAAATCCAGACTTGTTGAATGCAATGTCATGTAACTAAAAATGGCTAGATTGCTAGCTACTGCCAGACACAAATGAGAGAACACCTCACTGACTATTTTACTCGGCCTAGTAGAGCTGGTTGGACTGTTATCTAGAGCGTTGGGGATTGTAACTGTGCGGCTAGCAACAACTTATTTCAGTTTTCTTGTCTGACGTTTACTGATACCTGTCAAATTCAACGGGTGTTATGCGTTTGTAAATTCATCAGTTATTCTGCACTCTGTCACACAAACAAGAGTGCTCTGATATCGGAGTAGATTGACAAAGCAACGGCACGTCACATAAACCTGTTAATATTCTAAAAGTTTCTACATGGAATCCTAACTTGTCCTAACCTGTTATCTTCAATCTAGCCTACAGCAGCAGCCCATGCAGTCAGGAGTGGAGGAGAAAATGTACCTCTTAAAATAAATATATATAAATATACATACATAAATACATACACACATAGTTGAAGTCGGAAGTTTACATACATACACTTAGGTTGGAGTCATTAAAACTAGTTTTTCAACCACTCCACACATTTCCTGTTGGATGTATTTCAAGGCCTACCTTCAAACTCAGTGCCTCTCTGCTTGACATCATGGGAAAATCTAAAGAAATCATCCAAGACCTCAGAAAAAAAAATTGTAGACCTCCACAAGTCTTTGGGAGCAATTTTCAAACGCCTGAAGGTACCACGTTCATCTGTACAAACAATAGTACGCAAGTATAAACACCATGGGACCACGCAGCAGTCATACCGCTCAGGAAGGAGATGCGTTCTGTCTCCTAGAGATGAACGTACTTTGGTGCAAAAAGTGCAAATCAATCCCAGAACAACAGCAAAGGACCTTGTGAAGATGCTAGAGGAAACAGGTACAAAAATTACTATATCCACAGTAAAACGAGTCCTATATCGACATAATCTGAAAGGCCGCTCAGCAAGGAAGAAGCCACTTCTCCAAAACCGCCATAAAAAAGCCAGACTACGGTTTGCAATTGCACATGGACAAAGAGGTGCAATTGAAGCACGGTAGTGGCAGCATCGTGTTGTGGAGGTGCTTTGCTGCTAGTGCTGGTGCACTTCACAAAATAGATGGCATCATGAGGTAGGAAAATTATGTGGATATATTGAAGCAACATCTCAAGACATCAGTCAGGAAGTTAAAGCTTGGTTGCAAATGGGTCTTCCAAATGGACAATGACCCCAAGCATACTTCCAAAGTTGTGGCAAAATGGCTTAAGGACAACAGAGTCAAGGTATTAGAGTGGCCATCACAAAGCCCTGACCTCAATTCTATAGAAAATGAGTGGGCACAACTGAAAAGGCGTGTGCGAGCAAGGAGGCCTACAAACCTGAGTCCGTTACACCAGCTCTGTCAGGAGGCACGGGACAAAATTCAGCCAATTTATTGTGGGAAGCTTGTGGAAGGCTACCCAAAATGTTTGACCCAAGTTAAACAATTTAAAAGCAATGCTACCAAATACTAATTGAGTGTATGTAAACTTCTGACCCACTGGGAATGTGATGAAAGAAATTAAAGCTGAAATAAATTATTCTCTCTACTATGGAGGTGTGTTAGGTCATTGCCCTGTTGAAAAACAAGTGAAAGTTCCACAAAGCACAAACCAGATGGGATGGCATATTGCTGCAGAATGCTGTGATAATCATGCTGGTTAAGTGTGCCTAGAATTCTAAATAAATCACAGACAGGGTCAACAGCAAAGCACCCCCACACATCCTCCATGCTTCACGGTGGGAACCACACATGCAGAGATCATCCGTTCACCTACTCTGCGTTTTACAAAGAAATGGCGGTTGGAATTTGGCGGTTGGAATTTGGCGGTTGGAATTTGGAGTCATCAGACAAAAGGACAGATTTCCACCTGTCTAATCTCCATTGCTCATGTTTCATAGCCCAAGCAAGTCTCTTCTTGTTGGTGTCCTTTAGTAGTGGTTTCTTTGCAGCAATTCGACCATGAAGGCCTGATTCACACAGTCTCCTCTGAACAGTTGATGTTGAGATGTGTCTTACTTGAACTCTGTGAAGCATTTATTTGGGCTGAAATCTGAGGTGCAGTTAAAACTTGTTGAGGATAGGGGGCAGTATTTTCACTTTGGATGAATTGCGTGCCCATAGTGAACTGCATCCTACTCTGTCCTAGATTGCTAATATATGCATATTATTATTACTATTGGATAGAAAACACTCTGAAGTTTCTAAAACTTCTCTGTTTGAATTATGTCTGTGTATAACAGAACTCATAGGGCAGGCAATCTTCCAAACAAGAAGTGAAATTCTGAAAGTTGGGACAACTTTGACGTCATCGCCCCATCCTTTCCCAACAAGATATGGATCTGGAAGCACTTCCTACACCTTCCACTAGATGTCCTCATTCAGTAGAAAGTGGAATGGAGCATTTTGCTGTGAACTTTGACCGAATGGGAGGGGAAATAGTCAGTGTCCCGACAGAATGCCATTTTCCTGTGGCGCATTTCTCTGTGGGTGCTACCGCTGTTCCATTTGGCTCCAGCTGAAAACGTATGATCCGGTTGGAACGTTATTAGATATATACAGTGCCTTGCGAAAGTATTCGGCCCCCTTGAACTTTGCGACCTTTTGCCACATTTCAGGCTTCAAACATAAAGATATAAAACTGTATTTTTTTGTGAAGAATCAACAACAAGTGGGACACAATCATGAAGTGGAACGACATTTATTGGATATTTCAAACTTTTTTAACAAATCAAAAACAGAAAAATTGGGCGTGCAAAATTATTCAGCCCCTTTACTTTCAGTGCAGCAAACTCTCTCCAGAAGTTCAGTGAGGATCTCTGAATGATCCAATGTTGACCTAAATGACTAATGATGATAAATACAATCCACCTGTGTGTAATCAAGTCTCCGTATAAATGCACCTGCACTGTGATAGTCTCAGAGGTCCGTTAAAAGCGCAGAGAGCATCATGAAGAACAAGGAACACACCAGCAGGTCCGAGATACTGTTGTGAAGAAGTTTAAAGCCGGATTTGGATACAAAAAGATTTCCCAAGCTTTAAACATCCCAAGGAGCACTGTGCAAGTGATAATATTGAAATGGAAGGAGTATCAGACCACTGCAAATCTACCAAGACCTGGCCGTCCCTCTAAACTTTCAGCTCATACAAGGAGAAGACTGATCAGAGATGCAGCCAAGAGGCCCATGATCACTCTGGATGAACTGCAGAGATCTACAGCTGAGGTGGGAGACTCTGTCCATAGGACAACAATCAGTCGTATATTGCACAAATCTGGCCTTTATGGAAGAGTGGCAAGAAGAAAGCCATTTCTTAAAGATATCCATAAAAAGTGTTGCCACAAGCCACCTGGGAGACACACCAAACATGTGGAAGAAGGTGCTCTGGTCAGATGAAACCAAAATTGAACTTTTTGGCAACAATGCAAAACGTTATGTTTGGCGTAAAAGCAACACAGCTCATCACCCTGAAAACACCATCCCCACTGTCAAACATGGTGGTGGCAGCATCATGGTTTGGGCCTGCTTTTCTTCAGCAGGGACAGGGAAGATGGTTAAAATTGATGGGAAGATGGATGGAGCCAAATACAGGACCATTCTGGAAGAAAACCTGATGGAGTCTGCAAAAGACCTGAGACTGGAACGGAGATTTGTCTTCCAACAAGACAATGATCCAAAACATAAAGCAAAATCTACAATGGAATGGTTCAAAAATAAACATATCCAGGTGTTAGAATGGCCAAGCCAAAGTCCAGACCTGAATCCAATCGAGAATCTGAGCTCACTGAGCTCGAGCTGTTTTGCAAGGAGGAATGGGAAAAAATGTCAGTCTCTCGATGTGCAAAACTGATAGAGACATACCCCAAGCGACTTACAGCTGTAATCGCAGCAAAAGGTGGCGCTACAAAGTATTAACTTAAGGGGCTGAATAATTTTGCACGCCCAATTTTTCAGTTTTTGATTTGTTAAAAAAGTTTGAAATATCCAATAAATGTCGTTCCACTTCATGATTGTGTCCCACAGTTTTATATCTTTATGTTTGAACCCTGAAATGTGGCAAAAGGTTGCAAAGTTCAAGGGGGCCGAATACTTTCGCAAGGCACTGTATGATAATAACACCCTGAAGATTGATTCTCTACTTAGTTTGACCAGTTTATTCAACCTGGAATATATCTTTTGGAAGTTTTCGTGCGAGTTATCTTGGACCAGCAGTCAGTTTTTGGGCACGTGAGCTGAAACGTAACGTTTAAAAAATAATGTGACACAGCGGTTGCATTAAGAACCAGTGTATCTTTAATTATATGTAGAACATGTATCTTTAGTCAAAGTTTATGATGAGTATTTCTGTTATCTGGCGTAGCTTTCTATAATTCCTCCGGATATTTTGGAGGAATTTCTGAACATGGCGTCAATGTAAACCGAGATTTGTGGATATAAAAATGCATATTATCAAACAAAACATAAATGTACCATGTAACATGTCATATGACTGTCATCTGATTAAGATTTTCAAAAGGTTAGTGATTCATTTTCTCTCTAATCCTGCTTTTGTGATTTTATCTTTGGATGGAAAAAATGGCTGCGTTTTTCCTTTGACTTGGTGGTGGTCTAACATAAATACATGTTGTGTTTTCGCTGTAAAACCTTTAAAAAATCTGACATGATTGGTAGATGAACAAGATGTTTATCTTTCATTTGAGGTATTGGACTTGTTAATGTGTGAAAGTTAAATATTTCGAAATAATATTTTTTAATTCCCTGCGCCACCTTTTCAGCTGAATGGGGGGGAGTGGAGTTCCCCTCGGGAACGCCTTGCCATAACAGGTTTTAACTCTGAAGAACTTGTCATCTGCAGTCGAGGTAACTCTGGGTGTTCCTTTCCTGTTGCGGTCCTAATGAGAGACAGTTTCATCATAGTGCTTGATGGATTTTGCAACTGCCCATGATGAAACTTTCAAAGTTCTTGACATTTTCTGGATTAACTGAGCTTAATTTCTTAAAGTCATTTATCTTTGCTTATTTGAGCTGTTCTTGCCATAATATGGACTGATTTGCTCAAACACATTAAGGAAAGAAAATCTCATTTACTTTTAACAAGGCATGCCTGTTAATTGAAATGCATTCCAGGTGACTACCTCATGAAGCTGGTTGAGAGAATGCCAAGAGTGTGCAAAGCTGTCATCAAGGCAAAGGGTGACTACTTTGAAGAATCTCAAATATAAAGTAATCCAAAGTTCCATGACCGTCACACCCTTACGTATAAATGTCCCTCATTAACTCACCTCCCCGGGGTGTCTGGGAACTTTATCCTCAGCTCTTGGTTTTTGTAAGACCTTTTTTCAAAGGTCAGGATCATTTTCTTCACCGAACTCTCATCCACTGGTTCACCCTGAAAACAGAGTGCCCTTTTGTGAAAAGTGTAACCAAGACAACAAAAAAGTATTTTAGGAACAAGATCAGCACATTTAACGCCGCATGAGAGAAGATGGCTGATGTTTTAAGTGCTCCTAATCAACTGATTTTCTGTTAGTTTGTTTGCAACTTATTGGTTTTTACTTATTTTGTACATAATGTTGCTGCTACCGTCTCTTACCACCGAAAATAACTTCTGGACATCAGAACAACGGTTACTCATTGCCTGCATCCGTAATGGGTCTGCGACCAAACGTCCACCCCTCATCACTGTCAAACGCTCCCTAAAACACTTCTGTGAGCAGGCCTTTCTAATTGACCTGGCCGGGGTATCCTGGAATGACATTGACCTCATCCCGTCAGTAGATGATGCCTGGCTATTCTTTAAAAGTGCCTTCCTCACCATCTTAAATAAGCATGCCCCATTAAAAAAATGTAGCACTAGGAATAGATATAGTCCCTGGTTCACTCCAGACCTGTCTGCCCTTGACCAGCACAAAAACATCCTGTGGCGTTCTGCATTAGCATCGAATAGCCCCCGTGATATGCAACTTTTCAGGGGAGTTAGGAACAAGTATACACAGGCAGTTAGGAAAGCTAAGGCTAGCTTTTTCAAACATAAATTTGCATCCTGTAGTACAAACTCAAAAAAGTTCTGGGACACTGTAAAGTCCATGGAGAATAAGAGCACCTCCTCCCAGCTGCCCACTGCACTGAGGCTAGGAAATACTCACCACCGATAAATCCACTATAATTGAGAATTTCAATAAGCATTTCTCTACGGCTGGCCATGCTTTCCACCTGGCACCCCTACCCCGGTCAACTGCCCGGCACCCTCCACAGCAACCCGCCAAAGCCCCCACCATTTTTCCTTTACCCAAATCCAGATAGCTGATGTTCTGAAAGAGCTGCAAAATCTGGACCCCAACAAATCAGCCGGGCTAGACAATCTGGACACTCTCTTTCTAAAATTATTTCCCGAAATTGTTGCAGCCCCTATTACTAGCCTGTTCAACCGCTCTTTCGTATCGTCTGAGATTCCCAAAGATTGGAAAGCTGCCGCGGTCATCCCCCTCTTCAAAGGGGGAGACACTCTAGACCCAAACTGCTACAGACCTATATCTATCCTACTGTGTCTTTTGAAGGTCTTCGAAAGCCAAGTTAACAAACAGATAACCAACCATTTTGAATCCCACCGTACCTTCTCCTCTATGCAATCTGGTTTCAGAGCTGGTCATGGGTGCACCTCAGCCACGCTCAAGGTCATAAACGACATCATAACCACAATCGATAAGAGACATTACTGTGCAGCAGTATTCATCAACCTGGCCAAGGCCTTCGACTCTGTCAATCACCACATTCTTATCGGCAGACTCGACAGCCTTGGTTTCTCAAATGATTGTCTCGCATGGTTTACCAACTACTTCTCTAATAAAGTTCAGTGTGTCAAATCGGAAGGCCTGTTGTCCGGACCTCTGGCAGTCTCTATGGGGGTGCCACAGGGTTCAATCCTCGGGCCGACTCTCTTCTCTGTATACATCAATGATGTTGCTCTTGCTGCTGGTGATTCTCTGGTACACTGGTGATTCTCTGGTACACCTCTACGCAGACGACACCATTCTGTATACTTCTGGTGCCTCTTTGGACACTGTGTTAACTAACCTCCAGATGAGCTTCAATGCCATACAGCTCTCCAACTGCTCTTAAACGCAAGTAAAACTAAATGCATGCTATTCAACCGATCACTGCCCGCACCTACTCGCCCGTCCAGCATCACGACTCTGGACGGCTCGAACGTAGAATACGTGGACATCTACAAATACCTAGGTGTCTGGTTAGACTGTAAACTCTCCTTCCAGACTCACATTAAGCATCTCCAATCCAAAATTAAATCTAGAATAGGCTTCCTATATCGCAACAAAGCATCCTTCACTCATGCTGCCAAACATACCCTCGTAAAACTGACAATCCTAACGATCCTTGACTTCGGTGATGTCATCTATAATAGCCTCCAACACTCTAATCAACAAACTGGATGCAGTCTATCACAGTGCCATCCATGTTGTCACCAAAGCCCCATACACTACCCACCATTGCGACCTGTACGCTCTCGTTGGTTGGCCCTTGCTTCATACTCGTCGCCAAACCCACAGGCTACAGGTTATCTACAAGTACCTGCTAGGTAAAGCCCCTGCCTTATCTCAGCTCAGTGGTCACCATAGCAGCACCCACTCGTAGCACGCGTTCCAGCAGGTATATCTCACTGGTCACCCCCAAAGCCAATTCCTACTTTGGTCGTCTTTTCTTACAGTTCTTTGCTGCCAATGACTGGAACGACCTGCAAAAATCTCTGAAGCTGGAGACTCATATCTCCCTCACTTGCTTTAAGCACCGTCTGTCAGAGCAGCTCACAGATCACTGCACCTGTACGTAGCCCATCTAAACAGCCCATCTAACTACCTACCTCATCCCCATACAGTATTTATCTTGCTCCTTTGCACCCCAGTATCTCAACTTGCACATTCATCTTCTGCACATCTACCATTCCAGTGTTTAATTGCTATATTGTAATTACTTCACCACCATGGCCTATTTATTGCCTTAACTCCCTTATCTTACCTCATTTGCACTCACTGTATATAGACGTTTTCTTTTGTTCTACTGTATTATTGACTAGGTTTGTTTATTCCATGTGTAACTGTGTTGTTGTATGTGTCGAATTGCTATGCTTTACTTGTTCTCAACTAGCCTACCTGGTTAAATAAAGGTGAAATAATGTAATTATTTATTTTATTTTTTAAATAGTGCTTTACCGGGAACAAGCCCAAATCCCCGTCATTTGCGTGAAGAGAAGATGGAGAAAAAGAGGGCGGGGGCCTGACTTCTGAGAATTTGTAGGCGATCGAATAAACCCCCCACTGCCTTCCGTTCTCCGAGCTAATGTGCAATCATTGGAAAATAAAATCGACAACCTACGAGGAAGATTAAACTAACAACGGGACATTAAAAACCAATATCTTACGCGTCATGGAGTCGTGGCTGAACGACAACATCATCAACATACAGCTAGCTGCTTATACGCTCTATCGGCAGGATAGAACAGTGGCATCTGGTAAGACAAGGGGTGGCGTACCATGTAAATGTGTAAACAACAGCTGGTGCACAATATCTAAGGAAGTTTTGAGGTTTTGCTCGCCTGAGGTAGAGTATCTCATGATAAGCTGTAGACCACACCATCTGTATTTGTTGTAGCGGTCCATTTACCAGCACAGACGGATGCTGGCACTAAGACCAAACTCAATGAGCTGTATTCCGCCATAAGCAAACATGAAAACTCTCATCCACAGGCGGCGCTCCTAGTGGCCGGGGACTCAATGCAGGGAAACTTAAATCCGTTTTATCAAATTTCTATCAGATGTTAAATGTGCAACCAGAGGGAAAAAAATTCTAGACCACCTTTACTCATCATACAGAGACGCGTACAAAGCTCTCCCTCGCCCTGCATTTGGCAAATCTGACCATAATTCTATCCTCCCGATTCCTGCTTACAAGCAAAAATGAAAGCAGGAAGCACCAGTGACTTGATCCATAAAAGTGGTCAGATGAAGCAGATAGTAAGCTACAGGACCGTTTTGCTAGCACAGACTGGAATATGTTCCGGGATTATTCCGATGGCATTGAGGAGTACACCATAATCACAATATCATTGGCTTCATCAATAAGTGCATCGATGACGTCGTCCCCACAGTGACTCTACGTACATACCCAACCAGAAGCCATGGATTACAGGCAACATCCACACTGAGCTAAAAGCTAGAGCTGCCGCTTTCAAGGTGCGGGACTCTAACCCGGAAGCTTATAAGAAATCCCACTATGCCCTCCAACGAACCATCAAACAGGCAAAGCGTCAATACAGGAACAAGATCAAATTGTACTACACAGACTCTGACGCTCGTCAGATGTGGCAGGGCTTGCAAGCCATTACAGACTACAAAGGGAAGCACAGGCGAGAGCAGCCCAGTGACACGAGCATACCAGACAGGCTAAACTACTTCGCTTCGAGGTAAATTACCCTGAAACATGCATGAGAGCACCAGCTGATCCAGAAGACTGTGATCACGCTCTCCGAAGCCGATGTGAGTAAGACCTTTAAACAGGCTCAACATTCACAAGGCTACAGGGCCAGACGGATTTCCAGGACATGTACTGCAAGCATGCGCTGACCAACTAGCAAGTGTCTTCACTGACATTTTCAACTTCTCCCTGTCAGAGTCTGTAATACCAACATGTTTTAAGCAGACTACCATAGTCCCTATGCCCAAGAATACTAAGGTAACCTGCCTAAACGACTACCGACCAGTAGCACTCACTTCTGTAGCCAATTTGCAAATGCCCTATGTGAGAATGCCATTCATTGACTACAGCTCAGCGTTCAACACTCAGCGTTCAACACCAAAGCTCATCAATAAGCTAAGGTCCCAGGGACTAAACACCTCCCTCGGCAACTGGATCCTGGACTTCCTGACACGCCGCCACAGGCCGTAAGGGTAGGTAACAACACATCCGCCACGCTGATCCTCAACACCGGAGGCCCTTCAGGGGTGCGTGCTTAGTCCCGTCCTGTACTCCCTGTTCACTCGGCACAGCACGGCCAGGCACAACTTCAACACCATCATTAAATTTGCCGATGACAACAGTGCTCGGCCTGATCACCGACAGATCTGGTCGTGTGGTGCCAGGATAACAACCTCTCCCTCAACGTGATCAAGACTAAGGAGATGATTGTGGACTACAGGAAAAGGAAGACCAAGCACACCCCCATTCTCATCGACAGGTCTGCAGTGGAGCAGATTGAGAGCGTCAAGTTCCTTGGTGTCCACATCACCAACAAACTAACATGGTCCAAGCACACCAAGACAGTCGTGAAGAGGACACGACAAAATGTATTCCCCCTCAGGAGACTGAAAAGATTTGGCATGGATCCTCAGATCCTCATAAGGTTATATAGCTGCACCATCGAGAGCATTCTGACTGGTTGCATCACTGCCTGGTATGGCAACGCTCGGCCTCCAATCACAAGTCACTACAGAGGGTAGTGCGTACAGCCCAGTACATCACTGTGGCCAAGCTTCCTGCCATCCAGGACCTCTATACCAGGCGGTGTCAGAGGAAGGCCCTAAAAATGATCCATCCACCCTAGTCGTAGACTATCATAGACTGTTCTCTCTGCTACAGCACGGCAAGCGGTACCGGAGCGCCAAGTCTAGGTCCAAGAGGCTTCTACCCCCAAGCCATAAGACTCCTGAACATCTAATCAAGTGGCTACCCAGAATATTTGCATTGCTGCCCCCTCTTTTACACCATTGTTACTCTGTTATTATCGATGCATAGTCGCTTTAATAACTCTACCTACATGTACATATTACCTCAATTACCTCCACTTACTGGCGCCCCTGCACATTGACTCATTACCGGTACCCCCTGTATATTGTCTTGCTATTGTTATTTTATTGCTGCTCTTTAATTACTTGTTCCTCTTATTTCTTATTCTTATTTTTTAAACTGCATTGTTGGTTAAGGGCCTGTAAGTAAGCATTTCACCGGTTGTATTCGGTGCATATGACAATTTGATTTGATTGATTTTATGTCAGTAAAACTTTGCCCACCTCTTGGTCGTCTGTGTCCTCATCATCATCCATGAGTTTCTCCAGTATCCTCTTCCTGTCACTACTCGGGTCCTCACCGTCATCTCTCTCCAGGCGTCTGGCCAGGTCTCTGCCAACCTTCTTGCTTCTGGGGTCATCACCATCATCATCATCCCGTAGACGCTTTGCCCCCCTGTCAGGCTACAATGAAGATCACACCATCAACACCATGTTGAGCAGGTACATCAAAACAGGGATGTCAAGTCATAAGGCTTTGCAATGTATCCAAGCAAACAGTTAATAATGTAGCAAATGCATTCATCTTTACATGCAATAGCACTTGATTTTCTGATACACACTATGGCCAAAAGTATGTGGACAAATTCGAATCTGTGTATTCCACACCCATTGCTGACAGGTGTATAAAATTGAGCACACAACCATGCAATCTCCACAGAAACACATTGGCCTTACTGAAGAGCTCAGTGACTTTCAATGTGGTACCATCATTGGATGCCACCTTTCAAACAACGGCTCTGCCGAGAAGTGGTTAGCCACACAAGCTCACAGAACAGAATTGCCTAATTCTAAAGTAGAGGTGCGGCCAATTAATCAGGGACGATTTCAAGTTTTCATAACAATCGGAAATCGGTATTCTTGGGCGCAGATTTGCCGATTTATTTTATTTTATTATTAATTTTTCACACCTTTATTTAATCTTTATTTAACTAGGCAAGTCAGTTAAGAACACATTCTTCTTTTCAATGACGGCCTAGGAACCGTGGGTTAACTGCC
This sequence comes from Oncorhynchus kisutch, assembly GCF_002021735.2. Taxonomy (NCBI): domain Eukaryota; kingdom Metazoa; phylum Chordata; class Actinopteri; order Salmoniformes; family Salmonidae; genus Oncorhynchus; species Oncorhynchus kisutch. Next base: position 18,201,613 of record NC_034197.2, read on the forward strand.
TTGTTCAGGGGCAGAAGGACCGATTTTCACCTTGTCAGCTCGGGGGATCCAATCTTGCAACCTCACAGTTAACTAGTCCAACGCGGGGGGGCGCTAGAGAGCGTGCTATGGAGTAGACGTCACGAGCCTACACAGAGCCTACGCAAAGTGACATACTGGCTGCCATAAACTCACTAAGCAAGAAGGTGGACACAAGGTTGGCTGATATCTCAAAGAGTATTGGGACTTTGGCCGAAACTGTGAAAGCAACTCAGAGAAGGGTGCATGAGGTTGAGCAGACAACAGTCAATCACGAGGCCAGGCTACAGGACATAGAGAAACAGTGTGCAACGTTAAAAAATGACAACAAAACCCTGAAAGCCCGACTGGAAATGCTCGAGTCGCATTCAAGACGCCAGAACATCCGAATATGTGGCATCCAGGAGGATACTGAGAAAGGGAAACCCACAGAATTTGTCTCGGAGCTGATACCGGCCCTGCGCACACAGATCTCAGGCAACGAAGCCGGCCAAGGGCGGGCCACCAAGGCCATTCATTGTATTCATTGTAAGTTCCCCCTTAACTTCAACGGAGCCAGGGTGTCTTTCTACCCAGATCTCACCTTGGAGGTGAGGAACCAACGGAAAGAGTATGATGAGGTACGCAACAAATGCAGGGCGGCCAACATCCGATATGGATTCCTCTTCCCAGCCCGGTTTAAGGTGACAGTCAAAGGATCAACACGTACGTTTGACAACCCAAAAGAGGCCGATCTGTTCTTGACAAGCAAGCTCCCTGGCTGAGGATACAGAACGGCTGTGTCAGCCGGCTAAATGACCAAATACAGGCCAGGAATGTGTTTGGATTTCCGGACTATGGCTTTTCGATTAGAAGATCAGAATTTGGGACTTATGATTGGTGAGATGTTGTGGCTAATATAGCATTGTTTGGCACATCATGTTTTAGCGCCACTCACCCCCTAACGTGAGAGTGAAGTGTTAAGTGTTATTTAATATTAGCGTATATGCGGAGCATCTATAGACGAGTTAGTTCAAGCTGTATGTCTAGACACCCTAAGGTTTGTGTGTTAGCCAAGGAGTGCTTCGTTTGGGGAAGTCACTCAGTAAAGGGACAGGAGGGGGGATGGGGTCTGTGTTTTATGTTCACGTTTATTATTAGTACAGGTGGCATGACAAGCTCCCGCACGGCAGGACGTTTTTCTTTGGTGTTTTGTATGACAGCAACAATTTGCTCTAAAATAAGAAATGCCACATAGTGACAGAGCACAGAGTAGACCAGGTGGAATAAAGATAGTCAGCTGGAACTGTAATGGCTTAGGGCATGTGGTGAAACGAGCTAAGGTTTTTTCTCATCTTAAATCACTGGGTGCTGACATAGTGTTTCTTCAAGAAACTCATATTAAACGCTCCGCTCAGGCCAAGCTACGAGTCGGCTGGATCGGTCAGATATACCAGTCTAACTTTGATGCAAAAGCGAGAGGGGTAGCAATCCTGATAAGGAAAAACATTCCGTTTGTTTACTCATCCTCGATTTCAGATCCTAATGGTCGGTATATTATTGTGGCTGGTACACTGAATTCGAAACCAGTAACCTTGGTCAATTTATATGGACCCAACTTCGATGATCCATAATTTTTTCAAAGGGTATTTAAGGACATACCAAATATCTCAGATACAAGTGTTATTGTTGGAGGGGACTTTAACTGTACGTTAGATCCTCTTTTAGATAAACAGCTATCAAGGTCACTTCAACAATCAAATTCCAGTGTCTGTCTAAATACATTGATGACAAACCTTAACATTGTCGATATTTGGAGACTGACGCACCCAACAGACAGGGATTACTCTTTCTTTTCATCAGTTCATAAATCATATTCCAGAATTGACCATTTTTTGTTGGACTCAAAACTAATTTCAGCAGCTGAGTCGGTTACCTATCACCCTATTCTAATTACGGACCACTCTCCTGTGTCCATGGTGCTGAAACGCGACAATATGTCGACAGGTCGGCGACCGTGGCGCATACCTGCTGAAAGATGAGGCTTTTTGTCAGTATTTGAAGGAGCAGATTGCCTTTTTCCTCGGAACTAACGACACGGGGATGCTGACGACTCCACCCTTTGGGAATCTCTAAAGGCTGTGATTAGAGGTTACATTATTTCTTATACATCAGAGAGGAAGAAACGCACCAATACTAGGCTAAGAGAAATTGAAAGAGAGTTAGGGGAACAGGAGAACGTTTTTAGGACGAATTCCTCGTATACAGTCCTTGAGAAGATCAAAGTTCAAATATGAATACAATACCATCCTTCGAAACGGATGGGCTCTTTACTTGCTAGAACGCAACAAAGTTATTTTGAACTGGGTGACAAACCACAAATTATTAGCAAGACAGCTAAGGCATGTACAGGCATCTAGAGCTATTCACAAAATAAAAGACAAGAAGGGTAAAATAGTAACAGATCCGCAGGATATTAATAAATGCTTTGCGCAGTTTTACTCAGAGCTATACCAATCAAAATGCGATGCTACTGATCCACAAACTATGGAACGCTTTCTCGCTGAATGTGAACTTCCTAAACTAGACAGGGGGGCAGCTTATGGACTCGATGCAGGGATAACTTTGGAGGAAATTAACACAGCGATAGCACAATTTCCAAACAGCAAGGCCCCTGGGCCCGATGGATATGTAATAGAATTCTATAAGAAATACTGCGCCAGTCTAGCTCGACTTATGTTGCGAATGTTTAAACAATCCAAAGAAAATGCCAAACTCCCGCAAACACTGTATGAGGCTACAATAGCACTGATCTTGAAAAAAGATAGAGATTCCATGGAGATGTCGTCTTATCGCCCCGTGTCGTTACTCCCCATAGAAAACAAGGTGTTGACAAAGATATTGGCAAACCGATTGAAAACATATATTTCTGACATCATACACCCTGACCAGACAGGTTTTATCCCGGGCCGACATATACACTACAATTTGAGACGTCTTTTCAACGTAATGTATCACGATCATAAGGTTGAGGCCGTGGTAATAGCTCGATGCAGAGAAGGCGTTTGACCGGATTGAGTGGAAATATATGATGTTGGTTCTGGAGCACTTCGGGTTCGGAAAGGAATGTATTAATTGGATAAGAATTATTTATGCACACCCAATGGCGTCCGTGGTAACCAATCAAGAAATGTTGCAGTCATTCCGCTTGTTCAAGGGGTGCCGACAGGGGTGCCCTATTTCGCCTGCTCTCTTCGCTATAGCCATGGAACCCCTTGCTACTCTCACTCGGGCATGTGCCGATATAGCTTCTGTTAAAATAAAGGACACACAGCACAAAATGTCCCTATATGCAGACAATGTTCTTTTGTTTTTGTCCAAGCCTAAAACTTCTATTCCACCCTTACTTAACTTGATAAACACATTTGGCTCCTTCTCTGGCTACAAGATAAACTGGCAAAAAAGTGAGTTGATACCAATTTCACGGCCTGTGGATATGCAATTTCTGCAATCTAAACTGTATTATTGGGCTTCTAATCTGAACATTGTGTCTTTCTGGAGGGAAAGTTTACCTGCGATGATTCAGAAGGATATGGCTTCATGGCTTTTGATTGAGCAGGCCTCCTGTCAACGTTCCTCACACCCTGCACTTGTTAATAGCCCATCATATGTGAAAAAATCCACTTATGACTCTAACCCAGTCATTTGTCATACGCTTAGGATCTGGAAACAGATTAGGTATTTTCTTAACATACCCACTGTATACATTGACAGCCCGATTTGCCTGAATCATGCTTTCCACCCCGCATTGGATGATGTGGTGTTTTCACAGTGGGGCTCACAACAATTGGTAATCTATACATAGATGGTCAGTTAGCTTCATTTCAACAATTACAGGGAAAGTTCAACATGCCAACAACACATTTTTTCAGATACCTCCAAATCAGGAATTTCGTAAGGACACATATCCCACAGTATGGCATGTAGTCCTACATTAGATAGCTTGATCCTTGTCAAACCCCATTCAAAAGGGTCGGTCTCTAGACTGTATGATGTGCTACAGGCCCTCATAGAGGTATCCACAGACACCATTAAAAGGGCTTGGGAACAAAAATCTCAGATGAGGACTGGGTAGAAGCTCTCAGGAATATAAACCACAGTTCAGTGAATGCCAGACACAACCTTGTACAGTTTAAGGTGATACACAGGTTACATTACTCAAAAGTAAAACTGCATAAAATATTCCCGGACACCTCACCACTGTGTGAGAGGTGCAAGCAGGAAGAGGACGTTGACCCACTTACTCTGGACATGTCCTAAGTTACATGTTTACTGGGCTCTCATTTTTCATTATTTATCTAGAGCCTTTGATAGAGTTCTAGCCCCAGACCCATTGACCGCTCTGTTTGGTACAGTTGATGGGAATAACCACGAAGGGAAAGCTGTCTCTCTTTGTACTCTATTAGCCAAAAGGCTTATATTGCAATTTTGGAAACTGGAGACTGTACCTACCTTTGAAATGTAGTTACGGGATTTAGGGAATGTAATACATATGGAAAAGATTCAATACAATACCTCCAATAGAAGTCCAATGTTTTACAAAATGTGGCAGCCGATACTGGATAAATGGTCTAGTCCCGCTTCATAACTGGGTTGACGATCTGCTGCTACTCTGTGCTGTACTCCACTCAATATTTATTTTTGGCTTAACTACACTGCTTGTAATGACTATATGCTGTCTTCATATACATGTACCACCTAATAGGATTTAGTTTTATTTTGTGTATGTGTAAGTTTTGTTTTGTCCTCTAAATGGTCCATCCCATTCAACAGGACAATGAATGTCATTGTTAGTGTTGCTGTCTTTTTTATTAGATTTTTTATTGTAAAATAATAAACATATTATATATTGTTTTAAACTAGTCCAACGCAATAACGACCTGCCTCTCTCTCGTTGCATTCCACAAGGAGACTGTTACGCGAATGCAGTAAACCAAGGTAAATTGCTAGCTAGCATTAAATGTATCTTATAAAAAACAATCAATCATAATCACTAGTTAACTACACATGGTTGATGATATTACTAGATTATCTAGCATGTCCTGCGTTGCATATAATCTGATTGAGCATACAAGTATCTGACTGAGAGGTGGTAGGCAGAAGCAGGCGCGTAAACATTCATTCAAACAGCACTTTTGTGCGTTTTGCCAGCAGCTCTTCGTTGTGCGTCAAGCATTGCGCTGTTTATGACTTCAAGCCTATCAACTCCCGAGATGAGGCTCGTGTAACCGAAGTGAAATGGCTAGCTAGTTAGCGCGCGATAATTGTCGTTTTGTTGCTGGTTCGAGCCCAGGGAGGAGCGAGGAGAGGGACGGAAGCTATACTGTTACACTGGCAATACTAAAGTGCCTATAAGAACATCCAATATTCAAAGGTTAATGAAATACAAATGGTATAGAGGGACATAGTCCTATAATAACTACAACCTAAAACTTCTTACCTGGGAATATTGAAGACTCATGTTAAAAGGAACCACCAGCTTTCATATGTTCTCATGAGCAAGGAACTGAAACATTAGCTTTCTTACATGGAACATATTGCACTTTTACTTTCTTCTCCAACACTTTGTTTTTGCATTATTTAAACATGTTTCATTATTTACTTGAGGCTAAATGGATTTTATTGATGTATTATATTAAGTTAAAATAAGTGTTCATCCAGTATTGTTGTAATTGTCATTATTACAAAAAAAATGTAATGTAATGTATATATATATATTTTTATTTTATTTAATCAGCCGATTAATCGGTATCGGCTTTCATGGTCCTCAATAATCGGTATCGGCGTTGAAAAATCATAATCGGTCGACCTCTATTCTAAAGCATGTAAAAATCTTCTGTCCTCGGTTGTAACACTCACTACCGAGTTCCAAACTGCCCATGGAAGCCCCTGGAAGCAACGTCAGTACAAGAACTGTATGTTGGGGGCGTCACGAAATGGGTTTCCGTGGCCGATTAGGTGCACACGAGCCTAAGATCACCACATGCAATGCCAAGCGTCAGCAGGAGTGGTTTAAAGCTCACCACCATTGGAAACAAGTTTTCTGGAGTGATGAATCACGCTTCACCATCTGGCAGTCCGACGGATGAATCTGGGTTTGGCGGATGCCAGGAAAACACTACAGTGCCTTGCAAAAGTATTGCACAGGTTGCACTACAACCTGTAATTTAAATGGATTTTCATTTGGATTTCATGTAATAGACAGATACAAAATAGTCCAAATTGAAATGGAAAAAAAAAATGCCAAGGTGGGGTGAATACTTTCGCAAGCCACTGTACCTGCCCCAATGCATAGTGCCAACTGTAAAGTTTTGGTGAAGGAGAAATATTGATCTGGGGCTGCTTGTTCATAATTTAGGCCCCTTAGTTCCAGTGAAGGGAAATCTTAACTCTAAGGCACGCAATGACATTCTAGATGATTCTGTGCTTACAACTTTGTGGCAACAGTTTGGGGAATTCCCTTTCCTGTTTCAGCATGAAAATGCCCCCGTGCACAAATCGAGGTACATGCAGAAATGGATTGTTGAGATCAGTGTGGAAGAACTTGACTGGCATGCGCTGAGTCCCGACCTCAAGCCTATACAACACCATATTAATGCCCATTATTTTGAAATGGGATGTTCGCAGGTGTCCACATACGTTTGGTCATGTAGTGTGCTCAAGAAATTACATTCCACGAAAGCAACATTACTTTAGCTAACAAGGCTGAGCCACAAATAGAAAAAATAGCAAATATCTTCAGCTGAGCTAAGTTTGGCAAGTGTTTGTATCACAAGATAGCTTAGCTTAGCTAGATACTGTAGTTAGTTAGCTACAGTAACTTGTTAACTGTATGTGCTAACGTTTTTTAGGCTAACTTGACATCATAGCCAACTCCTTAAATTTGTCACAACGTTAACTAGCTAAGCGAACTTGGTTTATTCGCTAAATACCAATCATTTTAGCCAATAACGTTAGCAAACAACGTAACTATAGGGCTAGAGTCAAATACGCTGTTTACAGCACCCTTATTTTGCTAGCTAACTAACGTTACCGGTAAGTTAGCTAGCTAGGATATGTCTAACCAGCTAATTACCTGATAATTCAGTAGCTCGCCTACGTCCATGACGAAATGTTAAGTTTCGGGCAAACGTTACAGTTACCAACAATGAATAGTGGCTATGTCAGCCTCGCAATGTCCCGCTACAAACTTAAAACAGCAAATGTTACCGTAAAGCACTTCGTTGTCGTGATATTCTGAAGAGGAGACTTTCTTTGAGGAACTGTGATGGGGACTTGACATTCCAAGGACCTTAGCTGTAGGTCCCCATAAATTAAAAGGTAACACGTTTTCCTGTTCACTTTACAAGTTGCACAGATACTATAGAGTGAGATTGAATTTACATTTATTGTTATACAATAATTATGCAGGTGGTAACTTTTACAGGACTTCTTTATTTTATTTTCAGGATTTGCAGCATTGTAATTGCATAATCATAATACTGTTATTGATTAAAAAATAATTACAGAGCAACTATGGCATGATGCAACACACGCACACAGTCACACACAAATACTCTCTATACAGCCTTGTAGAGTGTCTGTAAAATAAAAATAAAAGAGAAATAAAGATTCAGCGCAAGGCTGCATGTGAGACAAGCAGAAAACCACCTTTTCAATCTGCATCATTCGGGATTTATGAGTGTTGTCTGGCAGGGGCCTCCATGTTGTCACTCTTCACTGTGACCAGCGATCTGTGACAGTAGTGCAATAGCAACAATATCCAAACAGGAGGCCATTGTAAATCAGTCAAGCTTGCGATGCTAGCAACACAAGGGAAAAGATTGGAGACGGGCAGTAAAATTCTAAGTTAGAAAACACAAGCACTTTGGCAATCCAAAATACTCACACTTCATGACGCTGTTACAATTGATGGAAAATATGGTTGTTCTTACCAATCCAGTGAAGATGACCCTACTGTATAAAAGCCAAGCAGGGTGTTGATAAACAGGTGTTAATAAACAAAGAAGGAGAAAAGTGTGAGTGGCTATGGTCAACGGTCAGCAGTGTCTCCAAAACCCCCTGCTATGTAGGTAATTAAAATCTGTCTTACCTCACACTACACATGCTGTGTTTGAGATGGAAAATATACCATAAAGGCTCCAAGAAATCTGCTGGAGGTGACATCTCTCATAACCTTGGCGGACGTGAATGATGAGCAGTGTGTGGTAATGCTAAATTTAATGTAGGCTTTTTCCATTTCAAGGAGTCCACAATTGTTATTTTAATGTTCTCCATGGCTATATTACTTTGTCCTGTCTGGGTGTTTTGCTTGGTTGAAACTTTCCTGCGGAGACATAAGAGAACATTGTTACTGTTATTATGAAGACTTAAATTCTGAGAAAGAACCCATGATTAATGGTACTGCATTACAAACCAGGCCCAAGGCACTTGGCCCTGGAAACCATTGGAACATCTATTAAACCTGTAAAATTAATGTTTGGCTGAAAATAATTACCCAGAGACTTAATTACCAACGATTTTTATGGCCCTCTGGTTGTTGTAGTTTTTCTATTACCTCCCTCCTAAAGCAATAAAACAAGGCCAGCTGTGGTGCTATTAAAAACTCTCTATCCTCCTCCAGACTTAAAACTTCATTAACTGCAGTCAAAAACTTGTTTAATCTTTAATACACAGATACAACATCAACTATTGTTTTAAAGACGTTAACCTGTTCCTTAACACAAAGATGGACAAGGAAAGTGTATAGGAAAGCCTATAACTGAGCTGTATTATATTAAAGGTACACTCAGTGAAAATTAAATTGCCACAAGCAGCACCGCAGATATTGAGATGAGCGAGATGCAAGTCTTCACTCTTGCACAGTCACACATCTGTGCATGTGCATGGGTTCGCTTCACACTGTTACAGCGTGGGAGCCACAGGACAAAACAGGAGAAGTTAAGCCTCGCGTTTCAATGCTCTTAGTTGATATGGAAATTGGCCCACTATGCGGTTTACTTTCTGCATCTACGTCATATCACTGAGTCTTCCTTTAATCAACATAAGATGTGGTTACTGGTTACAGTTTCCTCTACTTTGTCCTTATGGCATTCAAATCAACATGCAGGAGCATATTCCTAACAGTGGCTTTGACAACAATGTTAATCAACAACCATCTGCAAAGGGATCCCTGACAGGAGGAAAGCCTTATCAGAACGTGATGTCTGCTTCAAAATTTGTTCATATTCAGCTCCTCTATACAACAAAGACATGACGCACATTGGATGTGAATACAAGTACTAGTAGAGGAGGCTGGTGAAGGAAGGACATTTCATAAAAATGAATGGAATAAAGTGAATGGAATGGTATCAAACACATGGAAGCCAGGTGTTTGATGTGTTTGAGACCATTCCATTAATTCTGTTCCAGACAATATTTGCCTGTCCTCCCCATTTAAAGTGCCACCTGCCACCACTGCAAGTATTATATAGGAATATGTAAACTTAAGGTAAAAAAAAGACCTTGTCAGTACCATTAGGCATGCATGCCTGAGGAGTCAGTGAAAGGCAGGTACTGTAAAACATAAAACAGAAGATGTCACAGATGACAGGTTTCCTCATGTCTGTTCAGCTGCAGTGCAGTCATCATGTGAGCAATGACTTTCAAGGACCATTTGCCAAAAAGTTTTTTTCAAAAATCTTTAAATCAATCAACTCTTGTTTCCTCCTGCTGAACCCCAAAGCCACCATGAATCTCCACTGTTCAACAGAATTAAATTAACTTGTACCATGATCCCTGAAGATGCTGGGCTTTTCACACAGTGTCTGCTCACTGTGTTAATGACATCTCTTCCCCCCAATGTATTTGGGCTGTGCCGCTGGATCCTTTCCATTGAATTCCATCCGTTTCCTTTCATTCGGAGCAATATAATTTCACACAAGCTGTGAGAGCTGATTACACTAATCTGCAGAGGTCGCCAGTGATTGCATCGCAGCAGAGCAGCTACGCTGAGTGTGCCGGGCTCCACACTGTGACTTCATTATTTAACATCAGGGGGATATGGTGGCCTGACTTTGTGAAATACAAAGCATTGTTTGGCCCATGAGTCACATGGTGCAATCAAATTAATTGCATAATTTCTTCTGAGATATTTCCACCACACACATGTTTCCCTCCACAAAACAATTGGTGTTCATAAGTGTTGTACCTACTTAAATAAAGGTTAAAACATATATCTTCTTTAATAATAAATGTGGACCTATACAGGTGTAGGATCCTAATTTGATAATTTTCCTGCAATGCATTTGAGGTTTAAAAAGGCTTCTGAAATTAGTAATTTCCACATAAAAACGTAATGGACACAAAATAGTCCAAATTGGTGAAGTGAAAAAAAAATAAAAAAATAAAACTTGTTTCAAAAAATTCTAAAAAATAAAAAACTGAAAAGTGGTGAGTACGTATGTATACCCCTTTGCTATGAAGCCCCTAAATAAGATCTGGTGCAACGAATTACCTTCAGAAGTTACCTAATTAGTTAAATAAAGTCCACCTGTGTGCAATCTGTGTCACATGATCTGTCACATGATCTCAGTATATATACAGCTGTTCTGAAAGGCCCCAGAGTCTGCAACACCACTAAGCAAGGGGCACCACCAAGCAAGCGGCACTATGAAGACCAAGGAAATCTCCAAACAGGTCAGGGACAAAGTTGTGGAGAAGTACAGATCAGGGTTGGCTTATATAAAAATATCAGACACTTTGAACATTCCACAGAGCACCATTAAATCCAGTATTAAAAAATGGAAAGAATATGGCACCACAACAAACCTGCCAAGAAAGGGCTGTCCACCAAAACTCACAGACCAGGCAAGGAGGGCATTAATCGGAGAGGCAACAAAGAGACCAAAGATAACCCTGAAGGACCTGCAAAGCTCCACATGGGAGACTGGAGTATCTGTCCATAGGACCACTTTAAGCCACGCACTCCACAGAGCTGGGCTTTATGGAAGAGTGTCCAGAAAAAAATAAGCAAACATATTTGGTGTTCGCCAAAAGGCATGTGGGAGATTCTCCAAACATATGGAAGAAGGCACTCTGGTCAGATGAGACTAAACTTGAGCTTTTTGGCCATCAAGGAAAACGCTATGTCTGGTGAAAACCCAACACTTCTCGTCACCCCCAGAACACCCTCCCAGTGACGCATGGTAGTGGCAGAATCATGCTGTGGGGATCATTTTTCATCATCAGGGACTGGGAAACTGGTCAGAATTGAAGGAATGATGGATGGAGCTTAATGCAGGGAAATTCTTGAGGGAAACATGTTTCAGTCTTCCAGAGATTTGAGACTGGGACGGAGGTTCACCTTCCAGCAGGACAATGACCCTAAGCATACTGCTAAAGCAACATTGAGTGGTTTAAGGGGAAACATTTAAATGTCTTGGAATGGCCTAGTCAAAACCCGACCTCAATCCAATTGAGAATCTGTGGTATGACTTAAAGATTGCTGTACACAAGCAGAACCCATCCAACTTGAAGGAGCTGGAGCAGAAGGGGCAAAAATCTCAGTGGCTAGATGTGCCAAGCTTATAGAGACATACCCAAAGAGACTTGCAGCTGTAATTGCTGCAAAAGGTGGCTCTACATAGTCCTGACTTTGGGGGGTGAATAGTTATGCATGCTCAAGTTATCAGTTGTTTTGTCTTATTTCTTGTTGGTTCACAATAAAAAATATTTTGCATCTTCTAGTGGTAGGCATGTTGTGTAAATCAAATTATAAAAAATACAAATAAATCTATTTTAATTCCAGGTTGTAAGGCAACAAAACAGGAAAAAATGCCAAGGGGGTGTCACGTTCGGACCTTTATTTCCTTTGTTTTGTCTTTATTTTGTATTGTCAGGGCGTGAGTTGGGGTGGGCAGTCTATGTTTGTTTTTCTATGTTTGGTTTCTGTTTCGGCCTAGTATGGTTCTCAATCAGAGGCAGGTGTCGTTAGTTGTCTGAGAATCATACTTAGGTAGCCTGGGTTTTACTTTTGAGTTGTGGGTGTTTGTTTTCCATGTGTGTGTTTGTTGCCACACGGTACTGTTTCGGTTTCGTTCATGTTTCACGTTTATTGTTTTGTAGTGTTCAGTTTATGTCTTTAAATAAACGTTATGGACACTTACCACGCTGCGCATTGGTCCTCCGATCCTTCTCACTTCTCCTCCTCAGAAGAGGAGGAGGAATGCCGTTACAGGGGGGTGAATAATTTTGCAAGCCACTGTAAATGTCCATTAGTTATAATTCACATAATAATTCTAATTTCCTGTAGATGCAGGATTATTTTCCTGCTGTAGCAAACTGGCTCAAATTAAGATCCTTACACACCTCACTTAAATATCCAACCTCTGTATGTTTACAGTATAGCTGGCAAACATATTTCTGTTAGTTTGTGACATTATTCAGGGTGTGTGAATCGAGGGATCAAGGGGTCTTAAACCATAGGGAAAAAAGTGTATCAATGATACAGAATCAATAAATACAGACAAGACTAGACCTTGTGGCCTTGTGCTGAAATATGTTTGCCAGCTATACTGTAAACATACAGAGGTTGGATATTTAAATGAGGTGTACAAGGACAGGGGGGTTGCCGTAATAGAACAATCTTAATCTGGAGCCTATGTTGAATGTAGGAATCTCCTTATCATCTCAGTGGTTGCAAAAAGTCTGAAATAAATCTACATTGAGAGCAAATCAGTCTCAGCAAATTTGAATAAGTGAATACTTCCTGTCCATTCACATTTGTTTTGATGAACATGGATGAATCGGAAGTGACAGATGCATGCTTCTTTGCGATCCAGAGCAGGTTAGGAGCTGCATGATTCCTGTGTCTAACACAGCAGTGTTGGCTGGCTTGCGGTAACACAGGGGAAAGCTAATGAATTTTATATTGGAACGAATATGTTTACTGCGATGCTACGGAGGTCTGTGCTTTGGTTGATCACTAAAGGACCAGGTGCAGTGCTTGGGGCAGCCAATGGGCACACACACACACACACACACACACTCACATACTCACTCACTCACATACTCACATACAGGCACCTAAAGACATATACAGGATACAAAAATTGTGTGTACAAAACATTTCAGAACCTCTTGCATAAAGATGCATTCACACACACACTTCAGTTTTGTGGTAATTTCAGGCACAAGTGATGCTTATAAATCACATTTTCATAGTCTTCAATATTCCCTATGAATAATTCTGAATAAACTCCTATGATGAACCCAAAGCATTCAGGGACTGAGCGGCAGACATGAGAGGAAGTCTGCATCCATTAGTGCCTCTCAGAACCAGAACTTGCATACCTCACCATAAATTTTGATAGAGGGATACGTACTGTAACATGCTTTGAAAAAGCTTAAAGGTAGAGCAGCACCACAGATATTGAGATACGCGAGATGCAAGACTTTTCCCTTCATGCTGTTCACAGCATGGTAGCCAGGCCACCAAAACAGCAGAGAAGTTGAGCCTCACACTTCTACACTCTTAGTGGTTGTGGAAATTGACCCACTATACAGTTTAGCCTACTTTCTGCCATGTCATTATGCTCAGTCTACCTTTTAACCTTGACTTCTAATTCACTATTACATTCACTATTACAATATAGAGGTAAGGTACCATCTATTGAAAATAGCTATGATAGCCTGAATACCTTATGTATTTCAAATTATTACTCCATACATTTTCCATGACTTCCAAAAGTACTAGTTCAATTTTGAATACCCTGCAGGACAGACAAATGTGCCAATTCACACACTTATCAAGAGAACATACCTGGTCATCCCTACTGCCTCTGATCTGGCGGACTCACTAAAAGCAAATGCTTTGTTTGTGAATTATGTCTGAGTGTTGGAGTGTGCCCCTGGCTATTGCTTAATATAAGGAATGTGAAATTATTTATACTTTTACTTTTTATTTTGATACTTACATTTACTTTTGATACTTAAGTATATTTAAAACCAAATACTTTTAGACTTTTACTCAAGTAGTATTTTACTGGGTGACTTTCCCTTTTACTTGAGTCATTTTCTATTAAGGTATGCAAAAAATATATATACTGAACAAAGAAATAAACGCAACATGCAACAATTTCAAAGATTTTATTGCGTTACAGTTCATATAAGGAAATCAGTCAATTGAAATAAATTCATTAGGCCCTAATCTATGGATTTCACATGACTGGGAATACAGATATGCATCTTTTGGTCACATATACCTTAAATAAAAGGTAGGGGCGTGGATCAGTATCTGGTGTGACCACCATTTGCCTCGTGCAGCGTGACACATCTCCTTCACATAGAGTTGACCAGGCTGTGGATTGTGGCCTGTGGAATGTTGTCCCACTCCTCTTCAATGGCTGTGCAAAGTTTCTGGTTGGGAACTGGAACATGCTGTTGTACTCGTCGATCCAGAGAATTCCAAACATGCTCAATCAATGACATGTCTGGTGAGAATGCAGGCCGTAGAAGAACTTGGACATTTTCAGCTTCCAGGAATTGTGTACACGCTTAGTTAAATAAATAGAAGGTTACATATTATGGTGGCGAACTAATGGCACGACAATGAGCCTCAGGATCTTGCCACAATATCTCTATGCATCAGCGGAGGCTGCTGAGAGGGGGGACGGCTCATAATAATGTCTGGAACGAAGTGTTTGATGTATTTGATACCATTCCACTGATTCCGCTCCAGTCATTACCACGAGCCCATTTTCCCCAATTAATGTGCCACCAGCCTCCTGTTCTGTGTATTCAAATTGCCATAGATAAAATGCAATTGTGTTCATTGTCTGTAGCTTATGCCTGCCCATATCATAATCCCACTGTCACCAATCTGTTTACAACCTTGATATCAGCAAACCTCTCATACACACAATGCCATACACGTGGTCTGCGGTTCTCAGGCCGGTTGAACGTACTGCCAAATTCTCTAAAACTACTTTGGTAAAGAAATTAACATTAAACTCTCTGGCATCAGCTCTGGTGGACATTCCTGCAGTCAGCATGCCAATTGCACTCTCCCTCAAAACTTGAGACATCTGTGACATTGTGTTGTATGACAAAACTGCACATTTTAGGGTGGCCTTCTATTGTTCTCAGTACAAGGTGCACCTGTGTGATGATAATGTTGTTTAATCAGCTTCTTGATATGCCATATCTGTCAGGTGGATGGATTATCTTGGCAAAGGAGAAATGCTCACTAACAGGGATGAAAACAAATTTGTGCACAGATTTGGAGAGAAATAAGCTTTTTGTGTGTATGGAACATTTCTGGGATATTTTATTTCAGCTCATGAAACATGGAACCAACACTTCACATTTCTATTTTTGTTCAGTGTATATAAAACATGTTTTTACTGTTACATACACTGGATAGGTGCAGTGGAATGTGTTGTTTTACAGGGTCAGGCAGAGTAGCACAGCGCCTCTGGAGCAAATTAGGGTTAAGTGCCTTGTTCAAGGGCACATAGACAGATTTGTCAGCTTCACGACTCGGGTATTCAAACCAGCGACCTTTCTGTTCCTGACCCAATGCTCTAACTACTTAACTACCTGCCACCCTATTAATCTAACAGTAAAATGATTGTGTTGAGACTGAAAGCACTCCCTTATATAGTAAGGAAGCTAATTCAACAGATGTGAGAGGTCAGGGGTGAACACAGTGCTAACAGCTGCAGGGCCCAGGGAGCAGGTTTGAGGTGGATGGTAGGCTTGGATACAT
The DNA here is from genome assembly GCF_002021735.2 of Oncorhynchus kisutch. NCBI lineage: Eukaryota > Metazoa > Chordata > Actinopteri > Salmoniformes > Salmonidae > Oncorhynchus > Oncorhynchus kisutch. The sequence continues at coordinate 18,217,418 of NC_034197.2, forward strand.
GGGAATCACACGGGAGCAGAGCTGAGAAAGTCAGGTGTGAGACCTTGATAAGACCCAGAATTACATTTGAATTAAAAGTAACACTAATGGAGGCAGATAACACAAAAAGTCTAAAATACATGTTCACTTAAAAGTTCAGATTTTATGGCATTTTTAAAGCATCACCGGCATTATATATTAAACAACATGAGTCTTTGGTGAATCTAAACAAAGTCAGCAAGGTGCCCTCTTTGTTGATGTGAGCCTTGAGGTGACCTCCCCTCCTCTGAGAGCACGATCCAGGCAGCTTGAAATCAAATGTTGACAAAGAATTGCAGACCCTATCAGAATGCTGAAGTGAGGGCCATGGTGACCAGACCACTGTGGTTTACTGCCTGCCGTCATGGGGCTTTGAAGAGTGCATGACCTTCATGTAAATTAGCCCACATCTCATTAGCTCTCCACAGGCGTATGGAGGGAGGAAGAGCAGGTGTAGGTGGACATATTAGGACATACAGTACCAGTCAAAAGTTTGGACGCAACTACTCATTTAATGATTTCTTTATTTTTTACTATTTCCTACATTGTAGAATAATAGTGAAGACGTCACAACTATGAAATAACACATATGGAATCAAAATATATTTTATCTTTTAGATTCTTCAAAGTAGTCACCCTTTGCTTTGATGACAGCTTTGCACATTCTTGGCATTCTCTCAACCAGCGTCACCTGGAACGCTTTTCCATCAGTCTTGAAGGAGTTCCCACATATGCTGAGCACTTGTTGACTGCTTTTCCTTCACTCTGCGGTCCAACTCATCCCAAACCATCTCAATTGGGTTGAGGTCGGGTGATTGTGGAGACCAGGTCATCTGATGCAGCACTCCATCACTCTCCTTATTGGTCAAATAACGCTTACACAGCCTGGATGTGTGTTGGGTCATTGTGCTGTTGAAAAACAAATGATAGTCCCACTAAGCCCAAACCAGATGGGATGGCGTATTGCTGCAGAATGCTGTGGTAGCCATGCTGGTTAAGTGTGCCTTGAATTCTAAATAAATCAAATCAAATCCAATTTTATTGGTCACACACACATGGTTAGCAGATGTTATTGCGAGTGTAGTGAAATGCTTATTCTTCTAGATCTGACAGTGCAGCAGTATCTAACAGGTAATATCTATTCCACAATAAAACCTAATATCTAACAAATTCCACAAAACCTAATACACACAATCTAGTAAAGGAATGGGATAAGAATATATAAACATAAAATATATGGATGTGCAGTGACAGAGCGGCTAAGATGCAATAGATAGTGTAGTATACAGTATATAGATGTAAACACTCTTAAACTGGCATTATTTTAGTGACTAGTGTTCCATTTATTAAAGTGTCCAATGATTTCAAGTCTGTAGGTAGGCAGCTGCCTCTCTGTGCTAGTGATGGCTGTTTAACTATCTGATGGCCTTGACATAGAAACTGTTTTTCAATCTCTCTGTCACAGCTTTGACGCACCTGTACTGACCTCGCCTTCTGGACGGAAGCAGGGTGAACAGGCAGTGGCTCGGGTGGTTAAAGTCCTTGATGGTCTTTTTTGCCTTCCTGTGACATTGGGTGTTGTAGGTGTCCTAGAGGGCAGGTAGTTTGCCCCTGGTGATGTGTTGTGCAGACAGCACCACCCTCTGGAGAGCCTTGCGGTTTTGGGCGGTGCAGTTGCCGTACCAGGCGATGATACAGCCCGACAGGATGCTCTCAATTGTGCACCTATAAAGTTAGTAAGGGTTTTCGGTGACAAGCCACATTTTTTCAGCCTCCTTAGGTTGAAGAGGCACTGTTGTGCCTACTTTACCACACTGTCTGTGTGAGTTGACCATTTCAGTTTGTCGGTGATATGTACACAGAGGAACTTAAAACTTTCCACCTTCTCCACTGCTGTCCCATCGATGTGGATAGGGGGGTGCTCCCTTTGCTGTTTCCTGAAGTCCACCATCATCTCTTTTGTTTTGCTGACATTGAGTGAGAGGTTATTTTCCTGACACCACACTCTGAGGGCCCTCACCTCCTCCCTGTAGGCCGACTCGTCATGGTTGGTAATAAAGCCTACCTCTGCTGTGTCGTCTGCAAACTTGATGATTAAGTTGGAGGCGTGCATGGCCACGCAGTCGTTGGGGAACAGGGAGTACAGGAGAGGGCTGAGAACGCACCCTTGTGGGGTCCCAGTGTTGAGGAGCAGCGGAGTGGAGATGTTGTTTCCTACCCTCACCACCTGGAGGCGGCCCATCAGGAAGTCCAGGACCCACTTGCACTGGGCGGGGTCAAGACCCAGGGACTCAAGCTTAATGACGAGTTTGGAGGGTACTATGGTGATGAATGCTGTAGTCAATGAACAGCATTCTTACATAGATATTCCTCTTGTACAGATGGGTTAGGGCAGTGTGCAGTGTGCAGTGTGATGGCGATTGCATCGTGTGGGGACCTATTGGGGCGGTAAGCAAATTTAAGTGGGTCTAGGGTGACAGGTAGGGTGGAGGTGAAATGATCCTTGACTAGTCTTGACTAGCACTTCATGATGACATAAGTGAGTGCTACGGGACGATAGTCATTTAGTTCAGTTGCCTTGGCTTTCTTGGGAACAGGAACAATGGTGGCAATCTTGCACATGGGGACAGCAGACTGGGATAAGGATTGATTGAATATGTCTGTAAACACAGCCACCAGCTGGTCTGCGCATGCTCTGAGGACGCGGCTAGGGATGCCGTCTGGGCTGGCAGCCTTACAAGAGTTAACACGTTTAAATGTTTTACTCACGTCGGCCACGGAGAAGGAGAGCCCACAGTCTTTGGTAGCGGGCCGTGTCGGTGGCACTGTATTGTCCTCAAAGCGTGCAAAGAAGTTGTTTCATTTGTCTGGAAGCAAGATGTCGATGTCCACGACAGGCCTGTTTTTCTTTTTGTAATCCGTGATTGTCTGTAGACTCTGCCACATACATCTCGTGTTTGAGCCGTTGAATTGTGACTCCACTTTGTCTCTATACTGACACTTTGCTTGTTTGATTGCTTTACGGAGGGAATAACTACACTGTTTGTATTTGGCCATATTCCCAGTTGCCTTGCCATGATTAAATGGTGGTACGTGCTTTCAGTTTTGCGCGAATGCTGTAATCAATCCACGGTTTCTGGTTAGGGAAGGTTTTAATAGTCACAGTGGGTACAACATCTCCTATACACTTCTTTAAAAACTCGCTCACAGAGTCAGTGTATACGTCAATGTTGTTCTCTGAGGCTCCCCGGAACATATCCCAGTCCATGTGATCGAAGTAATCTTGAAGTGTGGAATCCGATTGGTCAGACCAGCATTGGATAGACCTAAGCACGGCGCTTCCTGTTTTAGTTTTTACCTATAGTAGGGGAGCATCAAGATGGAGTCATGGTCAGATTTGCCAAAAGGAGGGCGGGGAAGAGCATTGTATGCATCGCAGAAGTGAGCGTAGCAATGGTCGAGCATGTTGCTTGCTCGTGTACTGCAATCGATATGCTGATAGAAATTAGGTAGCCTTGTTCTCAAATTAGCTTTGTTAAATCCCCAGCTACAATAAATGCAGCCTCGGGATATATGGTTTCCAGTTTGCATAAAGTCCAGTGAAGATCCTTGATGGCCGTCTTGGTATCCAATTGCGGGAGGATATACACAGCTGTGACGATAACCAAGGAGAGTTCTCTTGGGAGATAATATGGTCAGCATTTGATTGTGAGGAATTCTAGGTCAGGTGAACAAAAGGACTTGAGTTCCTGTATGTTGTTACAATTACACAATGAGTCATTAATCGTGAAACATACACCCCCACCCTTCTTCTTACCGGAGAGATGTTTATTCCTGTTGGTGCGATGCATTGAAAATTCCGTTGACTGTACTGACACTGAGAGCATGTCCCAAGCTAGACATGTTTCCGTGAAACAGATTATGTTACAATCCCGGATATCTCTTTGGAAAACAACTCTTGCCCTGATTTCGTCGGCTTTGTTAACTAGGGACTAGACATTAGCGAGTAATATACTCTGGAGCGGTGGGTAGTGTGCAAGCATCTGAAGCCTCACTAGAAGACCACTCCGGCACCCTCTCCTCCGGCGGCGTTGTTTTGGGTCGGCCTCTGGCATCAGTTGAAATGCCCTGGGAGGTGCAGACAAAGGATCCACTTTGGGAAAGTTGTATTCCTGGTCGTATGCTAGTTGTGCTGATAAATTGACGTCTCTCTGATATCCAATAGTTCTTCCCGGCTGTATGTAATAACACTTAAGTTTTTCTGGGCTAACAATGTAAGAAAAAAGTATTTGATCCCCTGCTGATTTTGTACGTTTGCCCACTGACAAAGAAATGATCAGAAAGATGATCAGAAAGAAATGATCAGTCTATAATTTTAATGGTAGGTTTATTTGAACGCATGTCAAAAATGTTATAAATTGATTTGCATTTTAATGAGGGAAATAAGTATTTGACCCCCTCTCAATCAGATAGATTTCTGGCTCCCTTATACAGGTAACGAGCTGAGATTAGGAGCACACTCTCCAGACCTTAATCCCATAGAAAATCTGTGGAGGGAGCTGAAGGTTCGAGTTGCCAAACGTTAGCCTCGAAACCTTAATGACTTGGAGAAGATCTGGGAAGATCTGCAAAGAGAAGTGGGACAAAATCCCTCCTGAGATGTGTGCAAATCTGGTGGCCAACTACATGACTTAGTACTTGGTTTTGCCACCAAGTACTAAGTCATGTTTTTCAGAGGAGTCAAATACTTATATCCCTCATTAAAATGCAAATCAATTTGTAACATTTTTGACATGTGTTTTTCTGGATTTTTGTTGTTGTTATTCTGTCTCTCACTGTTCAAATAAACCTACCATTAAAATTATAGACTGATAATTTCTTTGTCAGTGGGCAAACATACAAAATCAGCAGGGGATCAAATATTTTTTCCCCTCACTGTAAGACAAAAAAAATCTAAATACTGCATAGTTTTCTAAGGACTAGAAGCGAAGCTTCCATCTCTATCGGCGCTATCTTCCTTCTGACAGTGTCACCAGTAAAGCACCACCACACCATCACACCTCCTCCTCCATGCTTCACAGTGGGAACAACACATGCAGAGATCCTTCGTTCACCTACTCTGCATCTTTTCTTCTTATTGGTATCCTGATTCACGCAGTCTCCTCTGAACAGTTGATGTAGAGATGTGTCTGATACTTGAAGTCTGTGAAGCATTTATTTGGGCTGCAATTTCTGAGGCTGGTAACTCTAACTCTAACTCAGGGTCTTCCTTTCCTGTGGCAGTCCTCATGGGAGCCAGTTCCATCATAGCGCTTGATGCACTTGAAGAAACTTTCAAAGTTCATGATATTTTCCGCATTGACTGACCTTCATGTTAAAGTAATGATGGACTGCTGTATCTCTTTGCTTATTTGAGCTGTTCTTGCCATAATATGGACTTGGTAATTTACCAAATAGGGCTATCTTCTGTATACCACCCTTACCATGTCACAACACAACTTATTGGCTCAAACGCATGAACTTTTAACAAGGCACACTTGTTAAAACTTATTGGTGACAGGGGTCAGTATTTTCACATCCGGATGAAATGCATGCCCAAATTCAACTGCCTGCTACTCATCCCCAGAAGATAAATATGCATATTATTAGTAGATTCGGATAGGAAACACTCTGAAGTTTCTAAAACTGTTTGAATCATGTCTGTGAGTATAACAGAACTTATTTAGCAGGCGAAACCAAGAGGACAAACCATTCAGATTTTTTCTTTTGAGGTCACTCTCTCTTTAATGGGTTTTCATTGGGAATGCAGATTTCTAAGGGACCTTCTTGCAGTTCCTACCATTTCCACTGGATGTCAACAGTCTTTAGAAATTGTTTGAGGTTCTTCCTTTGAGAAATGAAGAAGTAGCCCTGTTCAGAATGAGGGTCACTTGTAGTTTGTTAGAGGCGCGTGGCCAGAAAGCGTGCTACAGTTTGTTTTCCTCCTGTATTGAACACAGATCATCCCATTTTCAATTTTATCGATTATTTACGTTAAAATATACCTAATGTTGTATTACAAAAGTAGCTTGAAATGTTTTGGCAAAGTTTACAGGTAACCTTTGAGATATTTTGTAGTCCCGTTGCGCAAGTTGGAAACGGTGTTTTTCTGGATCAAACACGCGCCAAATAAATGGACATTTTGGATATACATTGATATACATTCTCTCTTTGTTTACGGAGGTACTATCCTCAGATAATAGCATCGTTTGCTTTCGCCGAAAAGCCTTTTTAAAATCTGATATGTTGGCTGGATTCACAACAAGAGTAGCTTTAATTGGGTATCTTACATGTGTGATTACATGAAAGTTTGATTTTATAGTAATTTATTTGAATTTGGCGCTCTGCATTTTCACTGGCTTTTGGCCAGGTGGGACGCTAGTATCCCACATATCCCAGAGGGGTTAATTGAAATGCATTCAGGTGACTACCTCTTGAAGCTGGTTGAGAGAGCCAAAAATGTGCAAAGCTGTCGTCTAGGCAAAGGGTGGCTACTTTGAAGAATCTCAAGGACACTTCTTTGGTTATTGTAGAATGTAGAAAATAGTAAAAATAAAGAAAAACCCTTAGTAGGTGTGTCGAAACGTTTGACTAGTACTGTACATGCTTGTCACAAACATCGTCAGGGAAATGACCGGACTAGGGTGCAGCGTGATGAGTGTACATTATCCTTTATTAAGAATGTCGCCAACAAAACAAGAAACACCAAAAACGAACGTGAAGCTGATTAGGGCTATACAGGCCACTAACACAGACAACTACCCACAACTAAGGTGGCAAAACAGGCTGCCTAAGTATAATTCCCAATCAGAGACAATGAGAGACAGCTGTCCCTGATTGAGAACCATACCCTGCCAAAACATAGAAACAGAAAACATAGAAATAAAGAAACTAGAATGCCCACCCTAGTCACACCCTGGCCTAGGGCATGACATTCCGGACTGGAGGCCGTCGCTGGAGGCTCCGGACTGGAGGCCATCGCTGGAGGCTCCGGACTGGAGACCGTCGCTGGAGACTCCGGACTGGAGACTGTCGCTGCAGGCTCCGGTTCTTGGGGATCGTCGCTGGAGGCTCAGTGCCATGGATCCTAAATGCAGGCTCCGGGCCATGGATCATCACCGGAGGCTTTATGCCATGCATCATCACCGGAGGCTTCGTGCCATGGATCATCACTGGAGGCTTCGGGCCATGGATCATCACTGGAGGCTTCGTGCCATGGATCATCATTGGAGGCTTCGTGCCATGGATCATCATTGGAGGCTTCGTGCCATGGATCAACACTGGAGGCTTCGTGCCATGGATCATCACTGGAGTGAGGAGGCGTATAGGCAGCCTGGTCTGTGGAGCTGCCACAGGGCTTACCAGGCTGGGGAGACATACTGGAGGCTTGGTTCTTGTAGTCGGTACCGGATACACTGGGCCGTGGAGGCGCACTGGAGGTCTCGAGCGTAGAGCCTGCACAACCCATCCTGGCTGGATGGTTACCTTCGCCCGGCAAATGCGGGGCACTGCACAGGAGCACTGGGCTGTGCAGACGCACCGGAGACACAGTGCGCAGAGCCGGCGCAGGATATCCTGGGCCGAAGAGACGCACTGGCGGCCAGATGCGCTGAGCCGGCACCATCCTTCCTGGTGCGCATAACACACCGCATAACACAGTGCCTCACCAGTACCACGCTCCCTATGGTAAACACAAGGAGGTGGCTCAGGTCTCTAACCTGACTCAGCCAATCGCCGCGTGTGCCCCCCCCCAAAAAAAGATAAGAGACGCACTGGCGGCCAGATGCGCTGAGCCGGCACCATCCTTCCTGGCTGGATGCCCACTCTAGCCTGGCCGATGCAGGGAGCTGGAATGTAGCGCACCGGGCTGTGAACGCGCACTGGAGACACTGTGCGCTCCACCGCATAACACAGTGCCTCACCAGTACCACGCTCCCTATGGTAAACACGAGGAGGTGGCTCAGGTCTCTAACCTGACTCAGCCAATCGCCGCGTGTGCCCCCCCCAAAAAAATTGGGGGAGTGGCCTCCCGGTCTTTCATGCCAGCCGTAACCCTGTGTAATCCTGGGCCCTTCTTCTCGCTGCCTCCGCCTTCCTCGCTGCTTCCACCTGCTCCCACGGCAGGCGATCCTTTCCCCGCCAGGATCTCCTCCCACGTCCAGGATCCTTTCCCATTCAGGATGTCCTCCCACGTCCAGTCCTCCTTACCACGCTGCTTGGTCCGTTTGTGGTGGGTAGTTCAGTCAGGAACGTAGTCAGGGAAATGACCGGACTAAGGTGCAGCGTGATGAGTGTACATTATCCTTTATTAAGAATGTTGCCAACAAAACAAGAAACACCAAAAACGACCGTGAAGCTGACTAGGGCTATACAGGCCACTAACACAGACAACTACCCACAACTAAGGTGGCAAAACAGGCTGCCTAAGTGTTCCCAATCAAAGACAACGATAGACAGCTGTCCCTGATTGAGAACCATACCCGGCCAAAACATAGAAACAGAAAACATAGAAATAAAGAAACTATAATGCCCACCCTAGTCCCACCTTGGCCAAAATAGCGAATAAAAGCCTCTCTATGGCCAGGGCGTGAGAATGCTATAATAATAATATGTGCAATTTAGCGGACACTTTTATCCAAAGCGACTTACAGTCATGCGTGCAAACATTTTACATATGGGTGGTCCCGGGAATCAAACCCATTACCCTGGCATTAAAAGCACCATGCTCTACCAACTGAGTTACAAAGGACCACAACATCAGATGAAACCTACATGCTATGAGTCTGATGTAGCACGTATGTCCTAATATGTATACCACAAGTGCACATGGGAGGGACTCCAGAGAGGGTCCACGGTGAGATGAGATCCCCTTCTATGACTACATGAGCCATCTAAAACAGACAGACAGGGAGAGAAAGAGCGCAGGTGTGATCTTGGCCATCTACTCTTCTGTGTACTTAGTCCTCCATATGCTGATTTCCTTTTCTTTCCCACAAGACTGCGTTCACATCAATAAAACACAAGTACATAGCAAATATATGAATTATATTCAAATCAAATCCAATTGTATTTGTTACATGTACCAAATATAATAGGTGTAGACTTTACCGTTAAATGCGTACTGACGAGCCATTTCCCAGCAATGCAGAGTTAAAAAGTAATACAAATTAGCACAAAATGTAAAAGGAAATAGTAACACAATAAAATAACAATAACGAGACTTTATACAAGGAGTACCGGTACCGTGTCAATGTGCTGGGTGTACGAGATAGTTGAGGTAATTGAGGTAATATATACAGTGCCTTGCTAAAGTATTCTGCCCCCTTGAACTTTGCGACCTTTTGCCACATTTCAGGCTTCAAACATAAAGATATAAAACTGTATTTTTTTGTGAAGAATCAACAACAAGTGGGACACAATCATGAAGTGGAACGACATTTATTGGATATTTCAAACTTTTTTAACAAATCAAAAACTGAAAAATTGGGCGTGCAAAATTATTCAGCCCCTTTACTTTCAGTGCAGCAAACTCTCTCCAGAAGTTCAGTGAGGATCTCTGAATGATCCAATGTTGACCTAAATGACTAATGATGATAAATACAATCCACCTGTGTGTAATCAAGTCTCCGTATAAATGCACCTGCACTGTGATAGTCTCAGAGGTCCATTAAAAGCGCAGAGAGCATCATGAAGAACAAGGAACACACCAGGCAGGTCCGAGATACTGTTGTGAAGAAGTTTAAAGCCGGATTTGGATACAAAAAGATTTCCCAAGCTTTAAACATCCCAAGGAGCACTGTGCAAGCGATAATATTGAAATGGAAGGAGTATCAGACCACTGCAAATCTACCAAGACCTGGCGGTCCCTCTAAACTTTCAGCTCATACAAGGAGAAGACTGATCAGAGATGCAGCCAAGAGGCCCATGATCACTCTGGATGAACTGCAGAGATCTACAGCTGAGGTGGGAGACTCTGTCCATAGGACAACAATCAGTCGTATATTGCACAAATCTGGCCTTTATGGAAGAGTGTCAAGAAGAAAGCCATTTCTTAAAGATATCCATAAAAAGTGTCGTTTAAAGTTTGCCACAAGCCACCTGGGAGACACACCAAACATGTGGACGAAGGTGCTCTGGTCAGATGAAAACAAAATTGAACTGTTTGGCAACAATGCAAAACGTTATGTTTGGTGTAAAAGCAACACAGCTCATCACCCTGAACACACCATCCCCACTGTCAAACATGGTGGTGGCAGCATCATGGTTTGGGCCTGCTTTTCTTCAGCAGGGACAGGGAAGATGGTTAAAATTGATGGGAAGATGGATGGAGCCAAATACAGGACCATTCTGGAAGAAAACCTGATGGAGTCTGCAAAAGACCTGAGACTGGGACGGAGATTTGTCTTCCAACAAGACAATGATCCAAAACATAAAGCAAAATCTACAATGGAATGGTTCAAAAATAAACATATCCAGGTGTTAGAATGGCCAAGTCAAAGTCCAGACCTGAATCCAATCGAGAATCTGTGGAAAGAACTGAAAACTGCTGTTCACAAATGCTCTCCATCCAACCTCACTGAGCTCGAGCTGTTTTGCAAGGAGGAATGGGAAACAATGTCAGTCTCTCGATGTGCAAAACTGATAGAGACATACCCCAAGCGACTTACAGCTGTAATCGCAGCAAAAGGTGGCGCTACAAAGTATTAACTTCAGAGGGCTGAATAATTTTGCACGCCCACTTTTCAGTTTTTGATTTGTTAAAAAAGTTTGAAATATCCAATAAATGTCGTTCCACTTCATGATTGTGCCCACTTGTTGTTGATTCTTCACAAAAAAATACAGTTTTATATCTTTATGTTTGAAGCCTGAAATGTGGCAAAAGGTCGCAAAGTTCAAGGGGGCCGAATACTTTCGCAAGGCACTGTACATGTATGTAGTGGTAAAAGTGACTACGCTATCGGATAGATAATTAACAGGGTAGCAGCGTATGTGAAGAGAGTGAAGGAGTGTGTGTGTGTGTGTGTGTGTGTGTGTGTGTGTGTGTGTGTGTGTGTGTGTGTGTGTGTGTGTGTGTGTGTGTGTGCAGGTAGAGTCAGTGCAAATAGATTAAATAATAAATAAATGCAATAATCAGGGTGGCCATTTGATTAACTGTTCTTCGGGGCAAGTCATTTAGACAGGTTACCTTGGCGTTCTTGGGCACAGGGACTGGTGGTCTGCTTGAAAATGTACTGCAGGTATTACAGACTGGGTCAGGGAGAGGTTGAACATGTCAGTGAAGACACTTGCCAGCTGGTCAGCGCATGATCTGAGTACGTGTCCTGGTAATCCCTCTATTACAAGGGTTGTTGCTGTTCAGACTACAGCGTCTCTGACTCTTCATTCAGGTATGACTATGTTATGTCCTCTATGGGTCGGGAATTGGAATATTAAATTGTATCTGTATTATAAATGCTGCTTGCATTTTCAGCCTTAGACATTTTAAAATACCAGAATTTGTTTACCAACTGAAATGACTGAGCAATTGCCTTGCAATACTGATGAAGTAAGGAGATTGGAAATTGGAAGGTTAATGAGATTTTCACAAAGTGTCCGTCTAGCGGTTTGAGCCAAGATTAAATTGACACACTATGATTAAAATTAATTGACCTGTGAAATGACTGTGTCCCTCAACAGTCAGAGATTGATGAATATGGGGGGGGGGGGGGGGGGGTAGAGATGGTGCGAGGATAAAGCAGAGACATGGCAGTTGGCTGAAAAGCTTTGAACTCCTCAACAATCACCTAATGGGAGTGAGAAAGCCAGTGCACCAAGGGCACAGGAGGGACATAGATGCTCACATGCATCATGGAACAACCCAAGACATTGCAGTTACCAACTGTAAATAGGTATGGAGGTCCCTGACATGGCATGGCTAGGATGACCCCAGTGGTTGAAGCTAGCAAAAAGTAAAGAATCCTAAAATCGGACCTCTTCAAAGGAACTCGACACATCAAGTACAAGTATCCAGGCTGCATCACATTCGGCCGTGTTTGGGAGTCCCATAGAGCGGCGCACTATTGGCCCAGCGTCATCTGAGTTTGGCCGGGGTAGGCCGTCATTGTAAATAAGAATTTGTTCTTCACTGACTTGCCTAGTTAAATAAAGGTTCAATCTTTTTTTTAAGTTCCACAATGGGACAAGGGACTGCAGAGGACATAGGAAGAAATCCAACAATTTCTCAAAAAAGTCCTGGAAAAAGTCCCACTGTAAAACAGTCAGAAAATGGTTGTGATAGACAAACAACACAGGCAGAACGGTCAGAGCTGGGGACAGACTAGCACTGTCATAAAGGACAACAACAAAATAATACTTCTTAAACATTACAAGGAAAATGACAGCAGGAACTATAGGCCAGTAAGTGGGACATTATTTTCACCTCTCTCTCTCTCTCTCTCTCTCTTTTATTAATTTATTCAACCAGATGTGCCAAAGCAACATTTACCCTGTGGACAACAAGTTGTAGCGACAAGCTACAGGATATTATTCACATCTAGACAATTATTATTTGTACGGTGCAACCTTTGCCACTACGACTTGTTATTATGCATATCACTTTTTTTCCCAGTTGGTGGTGACAAAGCATAAAGTGAAACGTAGCATGAAAATATAATTAATATGCAAATCAGTCATGAAAATGACTGCTGTAGACATGCGGTATCGTCTCTGTCACACACCATCCTTTGGTTTGGTTGAAATTCAAATCCCCAGTTGGGATACTTATGTGACTGTGCGCCTCAGACAAATCTTCAAAGGGAATACTATTCATATCAACAGGCAAAAAAAAAAAAACGAGTTACATTTGTTATAAATTAGTGAAAACGATGAAAATGAAAATAGTGCATAATATCCCACCAGGCACAAAAACGTTGAGCCAACATTGTTCCAATGTTATTCCTCCATTTCTGAATGCATCATATTGGGTCAAGGTTTTCATTTAATTAAAAAAGTTATCAACACAAAGTACAGTGTTCTAACATCAATTTCACTATAGGTTTAATGCATGAAACTCCAAAATTATTTGACATAAAACGGAAACCAGAGCAAGGGTAGATGATGATAATTTGTTGGCCATGTACTGTGTACTGTATTTACACATAACAGGAACCTTGCTGTGGTCACTGGTCTCTTCAGTTCAGTGGGGCTCTAGCTCCATGCAGCACTCCAATGCAACAAGGCAAAAGGCTGGGTTGTTGTTGCTATAGTAACATCTGCACAGACCAAAAGTCAGACAGAAACAATTTTCCATCCAGTTTTTATGTGAGTAAAGTCAAAATTATTACAGCTGAAATGAATGTTTCGGTGCAATTTTAAATTCGGACATAATTTGTTTGTTCGACATGGTGGTATTGGTGGAAATGCCTTTGTGCGTATATATTGATATAATAACCACTAAGTAAACTTGGATTCACGGATGATATGGTGTGTGGTCCTCCCACTACAACTCGGGAAAGCATGCAGTTTATTAAGCTACAGATAAAATAAGTTATGATGAACTTCACAGGGTGATGAAAGTCCACGGTGAGGAAACATTGCCCACAACTTAATGCAAATGCAATGGAAAATCACGTCAAACACTTATCATCAAAACAGTATCATGCTTTTAAAACATTGTTTTACCTTATTGTGATTGATCAATTTGAAGAAAGGTTGAAACTGAGCGGAAAACATGGTCGTTGCGGATGTTTTGTCAAGGCCAAACACAATGAGTGTGGGTAATTACACTGGACCCTGTGTTCTAAGGTGATGATTCATTCAAAGCATTTAAGACGTTGCATGTAGAACACACAAACGCATAATGCAGCTTATACAGACGTAAAGGCCTATATATGAGCCCAAAGCCCGAAAACAACTGAATTAAAATAATGATTGTGGAGTTATACAATACATAGCCTAATAGCCTGCTGCATATTACATAAATCATTTATCATTGAAGGATTCAGGGAATGTCTTACTGACACCATCATATATGGAGTGAAGAAATGATTTTCTACTTCAGTGCTTTTCGATTTGAGAAATGTGCGCTGCTCTAAAAATGATATCAGATAAATCATTCAGTATTGGTTGAAGTCTGGAGAGCTATATCATATCAAATCAAGTCAAATTGTATTAGTCACATGCCACGAATACAACAGCCCCTAACCAACAATGCAGTTTAAAAAGAATATGGATAAGAATAAGAAATAAAAGTAACAAGTGGTTAAAGAGCAGCAGTAAAATAACAATAGTGAGACTATATACAGGGGGGTTAGTTGAGGTAATATGTACATGTAGGTAGGAGTTATATTCCTACCTATGTCAGTAGGATTTAAACAGGGATTAAATGTGCTCATTTAGCTTTGTCTTACTTTACAGGCCTGTCTATTGTTTTTATGATGTTGCTATAAACCTCGGTTAAAAATGTCATTCAAAATCATTTTCAGTTTGTATAGTTTTGCAGCACTACAATGTACTTAATTCAGGCAGCATACCGTTTTAAATGTACACTGAACAACAATATAAATGCAACATGCAACCATTTCAAAGCTCTAAATGAGTTACAGTTCATATGAGGAAATCAGCTAAACAAAATAAATTCATTAGGCCCTAATCTATGGATTTCAGAAGACTGGAAATACAGATATGCTGGTCACAGATACCTTTAAAAAAGGGCCTCATAATGAGCGTCAAAGATCTCTTCAAGGTATTTCTGTGCATTCAAATTTCCATTGATTAACGTCCAATGGTGGCGAGCTTTACACCACTCCAGCTAACGCTTGGCATTGTGCATGGTGATCTTAGGCTTGCATGCAGCTGATTGGCCATGTAAACCCATTTATGAACACTTCTTGTGCTGACGTTGCTTCCAGAGTAGTGATGGGTTGTTCGCGAATGAGTCAGCTCTAAGAGCCGGCTCTTGTAGGTGAACGTTGGGAGCCGGCTCGCATATCAGAAGAGCCAAATCTATTTAGAAAAATATTTCAAAATTATGATATCAATAATCAAAATATTTAAATGAATAGAATGAACTAATTCAAAGAATGAAAAAATAAATAAAATAATGTAGGCCTAATTGCTCAAGCACGCACACATTCGTTCTGACTGTCTGCTCAGACTAACATCCTCACCTGTTAGCCTGTCAATCAGACACATAGTGTCAACCAATGAACAAAAGATGCGTGAGGGAGAGCGTTTCTGCTAGTGATAGTGGTTGATAATTGTTACATTTATATGCACTTTATTTATACACATAAAAAAGGTATACTTTAAATGCACATGTGTAATAGCATCCTTTTTTACATTCATTTCAGTTTGTGGGATGTTGCAGTTCTGCAAATTGTCATTTATTTTTCTTTGATATGGTGCAATATTCTATTATTATGCTGTTCAGATTGTATTCGTTTTGAATGGTCAGATTTATATGCACTTTGCTTATATACATTCAAAAGTTTTACTTTAAATGCAAATGTTTAATAGCGTTATTTTTCATAACAAACCAAATACATTGTGGTTAAGGTAGAGTATGATTTCATTGAATAATTGAATTAGAATTGTTTCAACACCAATCATAGTCAAACTATCGCAAACTGTTTGACTTGAAAAAATACAAAACATATCTTTTTTAAAGAGCTGTTTGGGAGCCAAAAGAGCCGGTTCTTTTTGGTGAGCTGAGCCGAACGAGCCGGCTCACTGAAAAGAGCCGGAATGCCTATCACTATTCCAGAGGCAGTTTGGAACTTGTTAGTGAGTGTTGCAACCGAGGACAGATGATTTTTACGTGCTGCGCATTTCAGCACTTGGTGGTTCCGTTCTGTGACCTTCTGTGGCCCACCACTTCTCGGTTGAGCCGTTGTTGCTCCTAAACAGTTCCACTTCACAATAACAGCACTTACGGTTGACCGGGGCAGCTCTAGCAGGGTAGAAATTTGATGAACTGACTTGTTGGAAAGGTGGCATCCTATGACGGTGCCACGTTGAAAGTCACTGAGCTCTACAGTAAGGCCATTCTACTGCCAATGTTTGCCTATGGATATTGCATGGCTGTGTGCTCAATTTTATACACTTGTCAGGTACGGGTGTGGCTGAAATAGCCGGATCCACTCATTTGAAGGGGTGTCCACATACTTTTGTATATATAGCGTATCTCTTTCATCCAGGTGACCTTTAAATTAAGTCACTTGTACATGGAAGATGAGGTTGCTATGGTCACTAAATTGAATTACACTTTAAGCACCCATTTGCTTTGTCCTTTCACTTTCCCCTTGCTGGTATTGTCATCGGTACAATACAAATTCCACCTCAAAAAACCAGCAGTGAAGAAATCATATTGCCCTCTGCAGGAAAGCCTTATTGGATGAGCATACAGTATGAACAGAGATACCAAGGTACGGTAGTCATGCAATCATGGATGACTGGAAGCATTCAGGAGTAGTTCAGCAGACATTCTTTGAGAAGATGATTCGCAACACAACATGACACATTTATCCCTGGTGGAATTGGCATTAGTGACGCACCTGAATATGTGAAATTGTTAGTGTCCTGTCTTCACAATGCCAAAATGATAATAGGGGAACCTTGTGTCAGACAAACCCTTCAAAGAACACCAGCCCTCACTGTAAGATTCGTAGTCAGTGCGATTCACAGAAAATTATAAACAACAACCATAATGGCAGGGCATGAGCTGAAAATGGGTTTAGTGGATTGGACCAGCAGCATGAAGTCCCATATAAAACATACCCCCCTCTGCAGAGCTATCTGCTGGGTAGCCTAACCCCTCTGAGTGTGTACATAGTGGCAGCTTTGCAGGAGGAGAGGGGAATGATGGGAACACAGGGCCCAGTGTAATTACCCACACTCGACTATTGGACATGTGTTACACTGATAAGCCCTCTGTTCATTTATCTCTCTTAAAAATCAGTTGGCCTTCAGAAAGTTGGCTTAAGGGCTTGGCATGGACAAGATGCCTGGATTGGCATCACACTGAGCACAAACTGGTCTTTCATTCCATGGATCCCCTCTTATTCTTTCTTCCTCTCTTTCTGTTTCCATTCAGCGTTTCCATAGTTAATATGACTGCTGATTTCAAGGTCATCTGCAGCAACTGCTAGAGTTATCCTATTGCCTAAGGAAACACTGTATATTTCTAGCTCACTGCAGCTAGGCCAACATACAAGTACGTATATGTGTTGTCATTATGTATTCAGGTCATGTCACTTGTCTGACAGAGAAACACGAGTTGGAAGAACAGAGAGAGTCAAGCTAAATGAAAGAGCTTCGTAATGGATGTTTCTGGGCCTTCTAAGCTCTGTAGCTAAATTTCAAATGCATACTAATCTCTGCCATTATGAATTCCATGTGAAATGTTGATGAACACAAAACAATTCTCAAAAGTACCTCATCTTGAGAATCAATGCAGAAAGGGATAGAGGGATAGAGATGGCCAGCCTCCCAACAAGGCAGTCAAAGTCCATTCTCCTTAGAGCTATGGCAAACAATTACTTTGGTTCCAATTACTCTTGACACGTTCCCTAAATGTGATAAATTGCAGTAGTGGGTGGAAATAACATTCTAAACTTCATTAGATACATTTTGTTTTGTTCCCCCCAAACTTTAAAACATAATGAATTGATTCGAAGTTCTCTCTGCTCTTAATTACTGTACTTTTTGGATGCTTTTATATTAAAGATGTGGTTGAGGATGAATTGATTTATTTCCTGTAAGATTCGAAGCAGAATGAGCCAACCCACACCGCTCTCTCTCTCTCGCTCTCTCTCTCTCTCTCTCTCTCTCTCTCTCTCTCTCTCTCTCTCTCTCTAACTCTTTCTATCTTTCTCTCTCTCACACACACGCATGCAAGGATGCACGCAAGAACACACACAGACACACCCTTGTGTTTTCTCTTTCAATACATGCATATAACATAATGATACTAACACCTGAAAAACAGTGTAACAATTTCAGGCAGATTACAATAGAAAGGGGTTTCTTTCAGAGCTGCAGCGCACTGCGTGTTGAGTGTGACGTACTGACTCAAGTGATTCTGACAGTAGCGAAGCACACGGCAAAAGCATGAAAAGTGAAAGTGTTGATGCCTCATTGTTCATGCACAGTGGAAAACACTGCTCCTGCTCATTCACATGCATGAGCTTATCTGCCTTTGTTGAGACAGCAGCCCACAAGGATTCTCCTGAAATCAATTTACCAAGCCTGGGCCAAGGCGCTGATCAACAATTTAGAGACTATCGATTTAAGGGCTGCAGGGACTGGTTAACTGGTATATTAGGAGTCTTCGTGCTAGGCCGGTTCAATACTCCATATAGAGAAGGTATAGATTATGAACATCTCCAGATGCCGAGCAAGACAAGAAAAGGAGCATCACATATCTCCTGGGGGTATTTTAATCAGGGTTTGTTAGTGAATGCTGATTGCTAACAACAAAAATGCCTCTATGAACAATTGTGTGATGAATTTCGACCTTCTGCTTATCAAACCAGTATGATGGAAATATCCCTTTTCCAACCGAGAGCTACTTCATTCCCTGCATGGCTTTGACTCTTTGCTTTGACTCTCTTGCTCTCCCTCTGGCTGTGTGAGGGAGGGTTGCCATGCAACAGCCTTATAAAACAGAGATCATCCAGTAACGCTACCTGGCATTAATCAGCATACTCACTGAGCCATGAATCATCATCAGCCATGCATTACAGAGCCTTGAGACTGCCCTTCTTTACACCTACCTGAGAGACTATTAGACCTAAGCCCATTGGCTATGCATGCAGGCCCTTAGGGAAAAGTGTGAATCAAAAACAACACATATATTCTGAATTGAATAGTCAATGTGCTTGGAGGTCATGTGGAGCACAATACTATATAGATGTAGGATCGACATTTGAGCCAGTTTGCTACAGCAGGAATATAATCCTGCAGCAAAAGGAAATGTGAATTATTCATATAGATTATAATTAATGGACATTTTTTGTAGGGATTGATACGTTTTTTGTAAGGAAAATAAAGTCTGTCATTTCTAAGTGGAAATTACAAACTTCAGAAACCTTTTTAAACCTTAAATACACTACAGGTTTACATTTCCTGCATTTCAGGAAAGTTCTCCTGCAAGAAGGTGATCAAATGAAGATCCTACATTGGTAGCAGCCACGCTTATCTCTTTACCCTGATCGGCTAATTCACCAACCTGACCACTTTTCCCTGTCTCTCCCCTGCCTCCTCTTTGTGTAATATTGATCATTCGTGGCCCCTTAGTTCTTAAGTAAGGGTTTGTGGAGGCACAGGTGATTGTAAACCTTATCTGAATCCCACAGCTGTGTCCCCATCGCCAGCTGGATCATCTGTCGACAGAAAGTTTAGTTGGGGGGTATTTAAAATTAGATTTAACATCTATCATTTCCCTGGGCTGAATGGGTTTGTGTCAGCGCATGGCAGGGGCAATCCTTCACCGGGCGTCCGTCTGTCCCAGCTCAATAGCCCATCAGTCAAGCCTGCGAGAGCAGCAAGGTGACAGACAGGGCCAGCTGTGAGAGGAGGGGCACGGGAGATAAAATATCACCACGGGACAAACCACAAACAATTTGAGGAATAAAACACAAAAGATGCCTCTGGACAAGTGAAGCAAATGTCAACGATATCAAAAGATTCCCTTTAGAACTCTCAGGAGAATCCACAGAAAGAGTCCTGACAGGTGTCTGTGGTCAATGGTTAGGTTGAAGATGGCAGGACAAGTTATGATTCCATGTGGAAGCTTAGAAAATAAACAGATTCGTGGAACTAACGCAGTTGCTAACTAGTATAGCTGGTCCCAGAGCCATATCTGGTCCCAGAGCCATATCTGGTCCCAGAGCCATATCTGGTCCCAGAGCCATATCTGGTCCCAGAGCCATATCTGGTCCCAGAGGCATATCTGGTCCCAGAGCCATATCTGGTCCCAGAGCCATATCTGGTCCCAGAGCCATATCTGGTCCCAGAGCCATATCTGGACTTGCTGTTGCAAGGAGTTATGAGAATTAGAATTAGAATCCTCTTGGCTTAACCTTTGTCATCTTCAACCTAGGTCAATGAGAAACGGGAAGGGAGATAAAGGATGTTATATGTCTGTTCTACAAGGCCTCAGCCCTCAGCCAAGAGATACATCACGGTAAAGGTAAAGCTTGTCTGAACCCTAATCCCAAGTGATAATTCTTCCCATCACGCCACCTCTCCTGGTACAGTTAAAAGGTAGATCCCCCACTTCCTATTCTTAAAGTCATCAGAATAGCAATCTATTTTGAACAGGATGGTTTTGTAAATCAGTGAGTTAACCATGCAGCGGTGTATGATCACAGATAGAGTATAATAAATATTAAAAGCCATGACTTTTCCCTGAAAGATACATTTCTTGATACTATGGGGAAACAGGTCGAATTCAACATTTTAAATTCAACTAAATCTGGACTACCGGTAAGATCTAGTCACTTCCTGTAAATCCTTTTAGCAGGTTCCACATGTTATGACCACTTTGTCTTTGCTCCCCTCTCTCTCTCTCTCTGCTGTACTCACAGAGGTGATAGATAAGAGAAGACTAGCGAGTATTTGAACAGTTGAAGCTACTGCAGTATATAGAGGTCTGACAGTATGTCAAAGCTGATAAATGGATTATACAGAACTTGTAACTTAAATTAAAATTATGAATCTAGCAGCAGATCTCCTCAGAATATCATTATGAAAAAGTTTGCAGTGGTCTTTTGGTCCATCAGAAATACATTTTTTTTATGTCAATAGATGATTACTGTATATTATGTGCTGTTTCTTTCTTCAATTTAAAGTTTTATGAAGTTTTCTTGTTTTTCAATCAACCAACAAAACACATTCCACATTCACAGATGTGACAGGCTTTAAAAACACATTCCACATTCACAGATGTGACAGGCTTTAAAACACATTCCACATTCACAGATGTGACAGGCTTTAAAAACACATTCCACATTCACAGATGTGACAGGCTTTAAAACACATTCCACATTCACAGATGTGACAGGCTTAAAAACACATTCCACATTCACAGATGTGACAGGCTTTAAAACACATTCCACATTCACAGATGTGACAGGCTTTAAAAACACATTCCACATTCACAGATGTGACAGGCTTTAAAACACATTCCACATTCACAGATGTGACAGGCTTTAAAACACATTCCACATTCACAGATGTGACAGGCTTTAAAACACATTCCACATTCACAGATGTGACAGGCTTTAAAAACACATTCCACATTCACAGATGTGACAGGCTTTAAAACACATTCCACATTCACAGATGTGACAGGCTTTAAAAACACATTCCACATTCACAGATGTGACAGGCTTTAAAACACATTCCACATTCACAGATGTGACAGGCTTTAAAAACACATTCCACATTCACAGATGTGACAGGCTTTAAAACACATTCCACATTCACAGATGTGACAGGCTTAAAAAACACATTCCACATTCACAGATGTGACAGGCTTTAAAAACACATCCCACATTCACAGATGTGACAGGCTTTAAAACACATTCCACATTCACAGATGTGACAGGCTTAAAAACACATCCCACATTCACAGATGTGACAGGCTTAAAAACACATTCCACATTCACAGATGTGACAGGCTTAAAAACACATTCCACATTCACAGATGTGACAGGCTTTAAAACACATTCCACATTCACAGATGTGACAGGCTTTAAAAACACATTCCACATTCACAGATGTGACAGGCTTAAAAACACATTCCACATTCACAGATGTGACAGGCTTTAAAAACACATTCCACATTCACAGATGTGACAGGCTTAAAAACACATTCCACATTCACAGATGTGACAGGCTTTAAAAACACATTCCACATTCACAGATGTGACAGGCTTTAAAACACATTCCACATTCACAGATGTGACAGGCTTAAAAACACATTCCACATTCACAGATGTGACAGGCTTTAAAACACATTCCACATTCACAGATGTGACAGGCTTAAAAACACATTCCACATTCACAGATGTGACAGGCTTAAAAACACATTCCACATTCACAGATGTGACAGGCTTAAAAACACATTCCACATTCACAGATGTGACAGGCTTAAAAACACATTCCACATTCACAGATGTGACAGGCTTAAAAAACACATTCCACATTCACAGATGTGACAGGCTTTAAAAACACATTCCACATTCACAGATGTGACAGGCTTTAAAAACACATTCCACATTCACAGATGTGACAGGCTTTAAAACACATTCCACATTCACAGATGTGACAGGCTTTAAAAACACATTCCACATTCACAGATGTGACAGGCTTTAAAACACATTCCACATTCACAGATGTGACAGGCTTTAAAACACATTCCACATTCACAGATGTGACAGGCTTTAAAAACACATTCCACATTCACAGATGTGACAGGCTTAAAAACACATTCCACATTCACAGATGTGACAGGCTTTAAAACACATTCCACATTCACAGATGTGACAGGCTTAAAAACACATTCCACATTCACAGATGTGACAGGCTTAAAAACACATTCCACATTCACAGATGTGACAGGCTTTAAAACACATTCCACATTCACAGATGTGACAGGCTTAAAAACACATCCCACATTCACAGATGTGACAGGCTTTAAAAACACATTCCACATTCACAGATGTGACAGGCTTAAAAACACATTCCACATTCACAGATGTGACAGGCTTAAAAACACATTCCACATTCACAGATGTGACAGGCTTAAAAACACATTCCACATTCACAGATGTGACAGGCTTTAAAAACACATTCCACATTCACAGATGTGACAGGCTTAAAAACACATTCCACATTCACAGATGTGACAGGCTTTAAAACACATTCCACATTCACAGATGTGACAGGCTTTAAAACACATTCCACATTCACAGATGTGACAGGCTTTAAAAACACATTCACATTCACAGATGTGACAGGCTTTAAAAACACATTCCACATTCACAGATGTGACAGGCTTAAAAACACATTCCACATTCACAGATGTGACAGGCTTTAAAACACATTCCACATTCACAGATGTGACAGGCTTAAAAACACATTCCACATTCACAGATGTGACAGGCTTTAAAAACACATTCCACATTCACAGATGTGACAGGCTTTAAAAACACATTCCACATTCACAGATGTGACAGGCTTTAAAAACACATTCCACATTCACAGATGTGACAGGCTTTAAAAACACATTCCACATTCACAGATGTGACAGGCTTAAAAATAAAACAAAAAATAATAATACATTTGAAAAAATAAAAAATAAAAATACAATTAAAATGAATGATAAAGTCAAATAAAAACATTTATTTTTCTTAATCTATTTTCCTTGGTGCATATATATATACATACATACATACATACGTACATACATACACACATATACATACATACACACACACACACACACACACATACATACGCACACATACTCAAAAACTAAATTAAAATAAAAACACACAAAAACATCTACCACTTGCAGCAGCACTATCAAGGTTCTTATCAGCTATTTCAAGCATTCGCTGAGACGACAGGCCTATGTGCTATTTTTAACAATTATGTATTTCAATGACATCAGAAAATGTATTAATTTGTGCATGTAACTAGTTTGTTTGATGTTGTGTTTGTTAAATTGAATCTATCATAATCTGTCAACAAACACTATGTAACCAACATTAAGTTCCCTCTGCAGTGGATAGTGAGGACATCTCTCCAGTTTACACAACATGATCTAGAGTTATTTCACTCTCGTTGTTGCATATTCTTGATTTACAATCTGTGTGTGTGTTTGTGTATGTGTGTGTGTGTGTGTGTGTGTTTGCATGTATGTGTGAGTGCCAGCCTGTCTCTGGCTGTACATGCATGTCCTACAGCATCTGTAAGCTAGGTTTTCCCAATCTGTTGCTATGGAACATACATAAGATCAGCCTATTTTAACCCCAAGCAGCTTATTGGCTTTGTCTTGAGAGATGTGGCAGACCTGACAGGTTGTTGACATGGAGCTCAACATGCAGAATGAGTCCATGCCTCAGTTCTACTGAAGCCATGGGCTTTGTTCCAATCACCTTTGAGACTATAATGATTTTCTTGAGCATACATTCTGCAGGGGTTGGCACTTCAAAATGCCTTTTACACTGCTAATGACTTCATACGCATGGGGTCCTGGACTTAAACATTGCCAATAGATGTGATTAATGCATGATCGTTTAATGGCTAATTGCAGCTAATAAGTAGTCATTAGATCTTAGTTATAAGGCCATCTATTGTCAGAGAGTGTGAACATTAATCACCATGGTCAATAGATTAACTAGAGACTTCAATATCTATAAAACATTTCACGATGGTACAATCACCTTCGGAACAGCTTGAGTTATTGAACTCAAGTAATTATGATCCCTTTGAAATTTCACCATGGCTATGGAGTCAAATGTTTATCTTTTCCCCCCATATTTTGACCTCATCTATGTAACTTGTCCAGAAAAATGCTAGCATGAAGTCCCCTTTGCGATAACCTATTGTGAGAACAGTTAGGATAGGAAAACATGGATACATCTGTTTTTCTGTCAGTACAGTACCTGGATGTGTCACTCTCCACACAGGGCAACAAGGTCACTGTTAGCTAACCGCTCCCTCATTACTATGGTAAAACTTACATGAAAGGCAGACGGATGACTGACATACTCACGCTAAATGTTGTCTATATTTTGATGCGCAGACGAACACACACACCAGCACTATCCATCTTCACATGTTCCTGACAAGCAGTTTACCTTTGGATCCATGTCAACAGCGTACAAGCAGAGTTGGCAAACGATGACCTTATGTTCTACAACAGAGACAGGAATGATTGATGACCTCAGCATGTGAGCAATACCTGCAACATGCTCGGTAAAATCCAACAAGCCATCCATCTACAGCTACATTATTCCAAAAGCCTCCCACTAAGTTGCCAGACATGCTTTGCACTTTAATATTTTACTCCAGTATTTTGCGTGGTTCTTTATTATTTGGTGAATGAACCAAATCGTACATTTCATTTGGTTGTAACATTTCAGTGGTTAGAGTGGACAGTATGTTGATTGAAACGGTTAAACCTCTATAGTGATATTACACAACCTGAAACACTTGGATGATCGTGCTGATTTAAGCCGATTTTCCCCCATTTCATGGCTTTCAGCAACAGTTACTACTACTCTCAGCTGATGTCTGAAAGCCAGAGGGCCACACAGATAAAACTGTTTTCCCTGTGATATACTCCCTGCAGTTTGAGCTTGTGCTGCATAGGGAATGGGCAGGAAATGATGATGATATTTCATGTCCATTGATTTCAGAAGAGAGATTTATATAAAGTATAATGTCTATTGATAAGAATGGATTGTTAGCCAGGGTTATGGGCTGGGCTGCTCCCACTCTCACTCCAGTAAAAACAAACTATTACTCTAGAGGGCCTAAATCAATGTCTCATTCATTCTCCTTTAGGTATTATTCTGCTGCACACAAATAAGAAAGTGAATACAAAGGTGGCAGAAAGTGCTCCATACTTTGACTTTTGTTTTAGTCTGTCGACTCAGAAATGAGGGACCTTCTAAAAAATAAACATCCAAAGCAAAAGCAATTTTACGGATGTACATCTACAACTATTTCACACAACAACAAAACAACGTTTGAATATTGTATACAAGTCTACTTGTGACAATCCACCAAATTACTGGGGTGTTGAAAGACAGCCGTGAAGTAAGTGTAAACAGAAGCATTGTGGTCCAAAGACGTTTAATCAACAGCAGCTACTGACTACAAGGGGTCTTAAAAGGGACGTATTGTGAGAGACAGACAATGTGTGTTGGTGTTACCTGGGCTGTTGCAATGAACTAGGACGTGATTTGGATTGGGCATTTACACTATAAGACTATACATTAGTATGCAAACAAAATAAGATAATGTAATATACTTGCCTAGTTAAATAAAGGTTCAATAAAAAATATACAATGAAAATATCTAATGTGAATACTCCCATGGGCAAAACCCATGGTGTCTGTTGGATGAATAGTAGGAATCGACAACAGACAGCAAAAACAACCAGGGAAAATCTGGAGTAGAATGGGTAATGCCAACAGTGATTTCCAGCTCAAAGAGGAAATGATATAGAATAATTCAACTATCCTCCAGGCGGCTAGCTGGAATGAAGAGAATCTCCACTCTCTCTCTGTGAATTGGTTATTAAGACCAAACAGCATGGAAGCATCAACAGGATGGACAACACAGAGGAATATTAATGGAACACAAAAGTGGAACATCAAACTTCCAATATCATATCTGACACAGTAGACAGAGCAAATATCCGTTATTCCCCTTCTAAAGCAGAGGAAAACAACTCTCAGAGAAAGAGGACAAACAAAAACATATAAGTCACCAAAGTGAAGTAAATGAATCCAAACAAAGTATATAATTGTTCTAATTTACATAACCTCTGAAATGAACTTTTTATTCTCTCTTCTTTGTGTATGGCACGTTCATTCTCTCTGCTAGTAACTCCTGGCAGAACATTCAACGTTACATTTCCTCTTCTGGCTGCTATCAGGGCATTCAGCGTGAAATTAAAGGGAATGAATTCTGAGTCCAAAATAAATGTGCTCCTCTGATGAGGTTGGAGTTCGTCCAAGCCACTGAGATAAAATGCTTTCACACTTATTTCCCCATCTCCTGCTTATTATTGTTCAAGATTCATGACTCATTCTCTGCGGAAAGGGAACTCTGTGCCAAAAGGAGTTTACTGGAGGAAATCAGACTCATATTCTATTTCCAGTTTTTACACATTTCCTTTTTTTTTACAGCAGTATAGCTCAGTCCCTAATTATCCAAGTAATCTTTGTCCATTGAAAATACAGATCTACAGTAGTAACACACATAAATTGTTTCTTTCGTGATATCCTATGACGTTGTATAATGATAAAGACTATCCATTCCTGCCGTTTCAGTGTAGCTCACCTCAACAGAAGAAATCACATCTGTTTGCTAACTCTGTCATCATCTACAGTAAACTACAACAAATTTGGTGACATGTACAGTATGTTCTGACAATGATATGGATTTCCCTCTAGAAGAGGCAGATAGTCTTGCCAAGGCTCAGTGCAGTCAAAAACGAGATTTTACTGTGTTTTATATATATTTCCACACTATGAGGTTGGAATAATGCTGTGAAATTGTGAAAATGATCATGTCCTTTTAGTGTAAAAGCTGTTTAAAAAGACTACCTGAAATGTTGGTCTATTTTTGTGGGAGGGAGTTTTGGCCTTCCATGGTGACATCACCATGCGGTAAATTAGTTAATAGGCCAATAAGAAAGAGAATTCCAAACTTCTCTGCCAATAACAGCTCAAATTCAGTTTTCCCTCCCTACTCAAACCACTCCACAGTCCTATCAACATTCTTGCTTGATAAATTGCTCTTTGCTAAGAAGCTATTTTTTTTAACCATTTTAATAAAACAATAGCAATTCGATACTAAATTGTTGTCCAAAAATTATTTGTTATTGAGATAAAAAAAAAAGGCTGCATCGAACCTTTAAATACTAATTCAACTTTCCAGACGAGCTGTCGCTGTGCAAATGGATGTCATAACCCCAGGGGTACAGGACTGATATACTGTAAACACTCAACAGGCACTGTTTGGCTCACCTGTCTAGTCTCTTTGTGATTCATAATCTATATATATTAAAAGAGCTGGGGAATTAATTACACCGCATGGCATGCTGCTCCATTTGTACAGGTGCTGCTTATCCTAAAGCTCCCTGATATTCTACTCGTGTAAAACGTATTACACTGTCCTTATTTCTGTAGGAAACAGTGTGAAGTATTATTAGAATATTAATGAAATGTAGGGAACTTCATATAGAAAGGCTTGATCAATGCTCAATAGCCTACATGACCCAAGATTATCGATTGTCAATTTTCAAGAAATTGATTTCTTACACTGATTTCAACTCCTGAAAAAATCCTGCTTGTATTTGAACAGATGATTACATGAACACTTGGCTACCCATATTAGTTTGGATTCAATTGTTCATTTCTGGATGCCCTTATGCCTTGTGTATGTATCCTGTTTTGTCTTCATCATACAAAATGGTCTCAACTCACAGCCCACTTACTGTAATTAATAAGGGTTGATCAATGGTCGGTCGGCCAAGTTCTGTGTTAGCTCTAGTTCTGCCAATCCTGCCATATTCATCATCCCCTGGTCTAATTGACTGATTAAACCCTAACAAGCATGCTGACTCACAAATGGCTAACTTGCGTGACACAGATGGGAAAGATTCAAGCTTTCTATTTCTCCACTCCTCCTTACAGTTCTAACAAGGCGGTAGCAGGTATGCTGGCTGCAATATTGGATTGAATCGTGTGACATACTGCATGTCTTCCCGTGTGCTGCTATTCTACGGCATGGAGCAATGCATGCCACTCTCAATGCAGGTGACCATCCCAATCCTTTCCAATCCTTTCCCAATCCTTTCCTCTTACAAAGAAACACAGAGACCTGGGCATGAATAGCAAATTCATCAATTAACCAGCGAGAACGATTGCATTTGTCGCCTGGCCCTCCATCCTGCCTCTGATGTACAGAATGGTGGTAATAAAATACCCATTTCCACAGAGGTCCCCCCAGACCAGCCACCACAGCTCTTCAGGTGTAGTTATGGGGGCCACAAAAACCCTGCAGTAGCACTACAATCCAACTTCACCAGATACCAGAGATTCAAGAAGAGAATGTGGTTAGTCAACAACAGTAGCCTTTAAAACAGAAATAGTGTAACCTGCCGCTTAGAGGCGTTGGAGAGTGGAACGACAACTATAGGATAGTTAAGGGCAGACAGAGGTAGCACACAGGAGCTATGTATAACATGTCTTTATTCTCTTGAAGCAACCCCCATCTCCATCAGTTCACATGACAGACAGGAATTTATAGACACAGATCAGGCATTACTGATGAACATCTGATTGTCATTGTTACAATAGCATACTGAAGAAATACAAAAACAAGGTCCAAGAGAGGTAAGCTAAGAACTCACTGCAGGGGCAATAGCCCACCTCTGCCCAGCAGACTGCACCGTGGGCACTGTAAATATGCTCAATAAAACAAGGCAAGCACAACAGAACACAGATCTATGCTGGGCCCAGAATACTTCTCCGTCAATCTGCACCTATTAGAACAGCCCCCAGCAAATCCACTCACATTACTTAGCCTGACCAGGAGCCAAAACGGTTTGTCTAGGGGTAATTGCAATGACCAGAGGCGACCCACTTTCAGCTTATGAAAGAATGCAGGTTTAGTAGGTATCGGTAGCATTGGAAATATCCTCACTCACCTCACACAGAGATCAGTGGTGTGAGAAGAACCAATGCAAAGGCAATGATACAATCGCACACCTAAATAAATGGACTGTTTCACCAATGCGTGGCGCCTTTGGCACATTAGGCAATGTTAGTAATGAGCTATTGAAGCTGTGACCTCGGGAGCAAACCCATTAATGGGTGAAGATGGATGGGTCACTAGTAGATTAATTATCAGTCATCAAGATCTGATTACTCCCAGATCTCTTACTCAGGGCTGTTAGAGGACTATTATTACCACACATGCAATAGCTTGAATAATTTCTCCCTGACTTCCCCATTATATGTCCATATTTGCAATAGGTAACACATCATTTGGCAGTGAACCTGCAAAGGCTTCAATAAAACTGTTTTTGGAAAGATAAGGCATACTTCAATCATACACTAGGCTACAGAATAATTAAAAGTGAAGAGATATATCACTCTTTTTTTATCCCAAACTATGAATCCTAGCACCCTCTCTGATTGTCCATTGGAGTTGTTGGACTGACATTTGACTTTGCAGCTGTGTCGTTGTTCATTTGAATAAAAAAACGATCTATTTGCTCACATTGTTTCCCCCTACTCCTCTGTGAAGTTCAACAACTTTACCTCTAGCCTATACAGTACCTCTTAAATCAAATTTGGTGTGACGCTCTTTAAAGCGGCAGAGGGAGGGAGAGAGAAGCCGTTAATAATTTATGATCGCCTCAGCTTTTTAAAGCACCGGAGCGGTCCTGCTCCCCAGACATTTAATTTGTCTGAAAATCAGCAACTGTGCAGTCTGATTATTGCTCGTGTCTGCCAATGTGACTGCATGTAAAAGCCTTCCACGGGCACCAAAAGAGAGTTTGCAAGGATGTTCCATATATCAGTCAAACAATATGTAGGTAAGTATTGTTTTAATAGTCATCTTCTGATCCACCAGCCCCTTACTCACCATTTGGGTGAGGTTGTATTTAATAAGCTAAATCTCAGGATCTTCATGTGTGATCTAGGTGTTACAGATTGATGTTGACCAAAAAGGTCCAGTAGTGTTTATTTTTATCAAGACACTCTCAGCACTGGTCAAATGTCAAGAGAAATAACTGAGGCAGATTAAATTAACTTTAGCAAAAAATCATGCTTATTGTGTTCTATGATACAGCAGAACACTTGTCAAAGCAATGGCAGCATTCAAAGAACTACAAACATCATAACTTGTCATATTCACACAGAAGGGATACAAGGCAAACGCATACAGCTACAAGGGGGCGACATGAATTTTGAGGAACTTCAATGCTTCCATCTAGTGATGACTGAAGATCATAACAGGTAGGCCTACTACACAATAGGTGAGATTGGGGTAAGTTGAGCCATTTTTTACATTCAGCATCTCTCTGTACAGGGAGATATATTGTTATTTCCAAGATATCTACATATATTTCAGGATGTTGTGTATCCCTGGAAATAATCAGAATTAATCTAAAAATTACAGTTTTGAAAATATTGCTTGTCCAAAGAAAATGGTATCTTGGCACAATTTACACTTGGTATGGGGTAAGTTGAGCCGCAGGACAGGGTAAGTTAAGCCACCTACGCATTTCTGTACTGAATTAAATATTACCACTACTTTTTAAAGCCATGTCTATCTTTCTTTCCCAAACACAATTCAACACCATACGTTTTGTCTTTTGATCATTTTAAGCATAATTTAACACAGGCTTAACTCATAACAAACACTTTTACAATTTATATATATACTTTTAACAAAGGCCAGGCCCTGTTGTTACCTCATATGCCAGCCATAATTATTTCCATTATGCCTGGGAAGAAAACAATTAAATTTGCTCAACTTGCCATTGCCTCAAATTACCACATGGCCATTGAATCAACTTACCCCAAGGCAAACATTTAGACTATATTAGCCCGCACACCTGAAAGGAAGCACTTTCATGCTAGGTTTAGGACCTCATATTGAAGCTTATTGAGACCCCAAATGATGTACAGAACAATCTTAAAACAATCTACTTTGGTTTAGATACAAGCATCATGAAAACTCTTAACACAATAAATAATTTTGACTTGGTGAAAAGAAGTTTTTGGACCTAACTTGCCTACCACTTATTCCATGGTTCTTCCTTCATAGACTTCAGGTACTGATGACCTCTTCCTAAATATTTGATCATATTGTTAATTTTGTGTATGGTTTCATAGAAACAAGAGTTGCTCAACTTACCCCTCTCCCCTACACACAACCCAAGTCCTCTATAAGCTGATCTGTATCCCTTGTCCTAATAGGCATGTTGAAGAGCACTGTCAAAATGTCCACTCACCACCTACAAGAGCATGCCAGTGAGTTCCTCCTGCTGAAGAGCTGAATTTACAGAGCCTTCAAAAAGTATTCACACCCCTTCACTTTTTTCCTCGTTTTGTTGTGTTACAGCCTGAATTTAAAATGGATTAAATTGAGATTGGCCTACACACGATACCCCATAATGTCAAAGTTAAATTATGTTTTTCATTAAAAGTGTCTTGAGTCAATAAGTATTCAACACCTTTGTTATGGCAAGCCTAAATAAGTTCAGGGGTAAACATTTGCTTAACAAGTCACATAATAAGTTGCATGGACTCACTTTGCGTACAATAATAGTGTCTAACATGATTTTTGAATGACTACCTCATCTCTGTACCCCACACATACAATTATCTGTAAGGTCCCTCAGTGAGCAATGAATTCAAACACAGATTCAACCACAAAGCAGGGAGGTTTTCCAATACTTTGCGAAGAAGGGCACCTATTGGTAGATGAGTAAAACAAAAAAGCAGACACCCTTTGAGCATGGTGATGTTATTATTTATACTATGGATGGTGTATCAACACACCCAGACACTACAAAGATACCGGGGTCCTTCCTACCTCAGTTGCAAGAGAGGAAGGAAACCGCTCAGGGATTTCATCATGAAGCCAATAGTGACTTTAAACAGTTACGCAGTTATTAAATGGCCGTGATAGAAAACTGAGGATGAATCAACAACATTGTAGTTACTACACAATACTAACCCAACTGACAAAGGGAAAATAAGAAAGCCTGTGCAGAAAAAAAATATTCCAAAACATGCATCCTGTCTGCAACAAGGCACTAAATTAATACTGCACAAAATGTGGCAAAGCAATTGACCTTGTCCTGAATACAAAAAGTGTTATGTTTGGGGCAAATCCAATACAACTGTCACACCCTGACCTTAGAGAGCTTTTTATGTCTCTATTTTGGTTTGGTCAGGGTGTGATTTGTGTGGGCATTCTATGTTTTGTATTTCTTTGTTTTGGCCAGGTATGGTTCTCTATCAGGGACAGCTGACTATCGTTGTCTCTGATTGGGAACCATACTTAGGTAGCTTTTCCCCACCTATGCTTTGTGGGTAGTTATTTTCTGTTTAGTATTTTCTGCACCTGACAGGACTGTTTCGGTTTCGTTTATTCTCTTTGTTATTTTGTTAGAGTGTTCAGTTTTAAAATAAAAAGTCATGAACACTTACCACGCTGCGCTTTGGTCCAATTCCTCCTCTTCAGACGACAACTCCCGTTACAACACATTACTGAGTATCACTCTCCATATTTTCAAGCATAGTGGTTGCTGCCTCATGTTACGGATATGCCTGTAATTGTTAAGGACTGGAGAGTTTTTCAGGATAAAAAATAAATGGAATGGAGCTAAGCAGAGGCAAAATTCTAGAGGAAAACCTGGTTCAGTCTACTTTCCACTAGACTCTGGAAGATAAATTCACCTTTCAGCAGGACAATAACCTAAACACGAGGCCAAATATACACTGGAGTTGCTTACCAGGAAGACAGTGAATGTTCCTGAGTGTTTGGGATGCTGGTTTTCTAGGCAGAATTCCTCTGTCCAGTGTCTGTGTTCTTTTGGCCATCTTAATATTTTATTTTTATTGGCCAGTCTGAGATATGGCTTTTTCTTTGCAACTCTGCCTAGAAGGCCAGCATCCTGGAGCATCCGCCTCTTCACTGTTGACGTTGAGACTGGTGTTTTGCGAGTACCATTTAATGAAGCTGCCAGTTGAGGACTTGTAAGGCGTCTGTTTCTCAAACAAGACACGCCAATGTACTTGTCCTCTTGCTCAGTTGTGCACTGGGGCCTCCCACTCCTCTTTCTATTCTGGTTAGAGCCAGTTTGCATTGTTCTGTGAAGGGAATTAGTACACAGCTTTTGTATGAGATCTTCAGTTTCTTGGCAATTTCTCGCATGGAATAGCCTTCATTTCTCAGAAGAAGAATAGACTGATGAGTTTCAGAAGAAAGAAAGGCCATTTTGAGCCTGTAATCGAACCCACAAATGCTGACGCTCCAGATACTCAACTAGTCTAAAGGCCAGTTTTATTACTTCTTTAATCAAAACAAGTTTTCAGCTGTGCTAACATAATTGCAAAAGGGTTCTCTAATGATCAATCAGTCTTTTAAAATTATAAATTTGGATTAGCTAACACAATGTACCATTGGAACACAGGAGTGATGGTTGCTGATAATGGGCCTCTGTACGCATATGTAGATATTCCATAGAAAACAAGCTGTTTCCAGCTACAATAGTAATTTACAACATTAACAATGTCTACACTGTATTTCTGATCAATTTAATGTTATTTAATGGACAAAAAAAAGGTGATTTTCCTTTAAAAACAAGGATATTTCTAAGGGACCCCAAACCTTTAAACGGTGGTGTATACATTGGTCGTGTAAACATTTTTTTTCAGATGTTATAGCATGTGCAGCAAAATGCTCCTGTTTCTAGCTTAAGCTACAACTGTGCAGTAATACCTATCAATACAAAACAAGAAATTAAGAAATAGAACAAGCATTTTAATATTAATTTACCAAAGGCAGAGAAATACAAAAAAGTGAGCTTTGTGCAAAAACAGAGACTTTGTGGAAGCTTCTGATGGCTGTGGAAGTGTTGTTGTAAGCCAGGCTTGCCTGCACCAGTTTGGTGCCGGTTGTGGTGGGGGTGAAAGAAACCTTTCTCTCAATGGTCTGTCCTGGCTGCAGGAGGCACACCCTACGAGGAACAAAATAGTATTAGAGAATAAACCAGGATGTCACGATAAGATCTTTGAGCTCCCCTATCCTTCCACTGTTGCTAAGACCCTATAGATGGGTAAACTGACAACTTCCTGAAAACGATGTGTCCGCTTCCATATGGCAGAAGTCAGCGTGTTCTGGTTAACCAGTTTTCTAGTAAGAATGACCAGAAACTGCCATGTGGAGAATCGGAAATGGCTCGTTTCCATCTTGTTTTTGATCATATGTCTTGTTTTGAGGTGTTCTGACTGATTTCATGTCAATGCAAATATCAAATCAAATCAAATCAAATGTATTTATATAGCCCTTCGTACATCAGCTGATATCTCAAAGTGCTGTACAGAAACCCAGCCTAAAACCCCAAACAGCAAGCAATGCAGGTGTAGAAGCACGGTGGCTAGGAAAAACTCCCTAGAAAGGCCAATACCTAGGAAGAAACCTAGAGAGGAACCAGGCTATGTGGGGTGGCCAGTCCTCTTCTGGCTGTGCCGGGTGGAGATTATAACAGAACATGGCCAAGATGTTCAAATGTTCATAAATGACCAGCATGGTCGAATAATAAGGCAGAACAGTTGAAACTGGAGCAGCAGCACAGTCAGGTGGAAGTTGAAACTGGAGCAGCAGCATGGCCAGGTGGACTGGGGACAGCAAGGAGTCATCATGTCAGGTAGTCCTGGGGCATGGTCCTAGGGCTCAGGTCAGTTGAAACTGGAACAGCAGCATGGCCAGGTGGACTGGGGACAGCAAGGAGTCATCATGTCAGGTAGTCCTGGGGCATGGTCCTAGGGCTCAGGTCCTCCGAGAGAGAGAAAGAAAGAGAGAAGGAGAGAATTAGAGAACGCACACTTAGATTCACACAGGACACCGAATAGGACAGGAGAAGTACTCCAGATATAACAAACTGACCCCAGCCCCCCGACACATAAACTACTGCAGCATAAATACTGGAGGCTGAGACAGGAGGGGTCAGGAGACACTGTGGCCCCATCCGAGGACACCCCCGGACAGGGCCAAACAGGAAGGATATAACCCCACCCACTTTGCCAAAGCACAGCCCCCACACCAAATATGGCAAAAAGATTTGCTAGCTTGCTAACCAACAACTGCAACAATGTATTCGAGAGAGAGGTGCTCATTGTGCGAATGTATTTATGTTTTCAATAAACATTGGAGACGAAAAATAGCTTACGTGTTCTCAACAATTCACCCCAACCCTGTTTGTTTTTTCCCATAGTTGCGCTCACGTCGGTTTTGTTGCCAAACAACCACCCTGTCTATACCAGTACATATCTTTTGCATGGTGTCGTCTTACAGTCTGAGACAGGCATTACAACCTGTGTGACCTTTTCGGTGAGAGGTCAGATCTCATGATGCAACCACTTACATTCCGTTCCATGAAACTGACAATCAAGAAGAGCATACCTGGTGAATATCAAGACCACATTCTTTCCTCAAGCCACAGGAACAACAGGTTTTCCTTTGTCATTCAAACAAAGAAAGTGTTAAATGTGTTCCATATAGCTCAGCCAGAGCTTATTTGTTTTTAATCGGAATAGTTTAGAATATAATCAGTCTTTTGGTTTTCCGGTGGACGGTACGGCACTGGCCGTACCGTACAGGGCTGAAATTGGATCGGGCCCAGAGCTTTAAGATGTCTGTGCTGTCCGTCCATTGCACCATATTTAAAGTTTCCTGACCAGTTCCCCTTCAAGACACCTCGATCCTCTTCACAATTGACCTGGTTATAAACAGTTATAAACACAGACACTAAACAAAGAAAA
Organism: Oncorhynchus kisutch; assembly: GCF_002021735.2. NCBI lineage: Eukaryota > Metazoa > Chordata > Actinopteri > Salmoniformes > Salmonidae > Oncorhynchus > Oncorhynchus kisutch. The sequence continues at coordinate 18,253,774 of NC_034197.2, forward strand.
TAGGAGGGCATCACACAAAGTCATTGTGAGTGTGTGTGTCATAGACAGAGGGTGGTGTGGTGAGAACACACTCAGGTATTTTGAACATAACTTGACTAGTATCTGCGGATATTTGAGGTCTTGTAACTATCGAAGTGCATAACAGTTTACACACCACGGCACACACAACTCTGCTGATGTAGACAGGGTCTGCACGGAGGAGGTCATCTCCCTGCTTGTCTTTGCTGTGCTGTGGGCTGACCTGGAGGATGTTATGGCAAATCTCCAGTATCCCTTGTTCATACTACATACAGAAGGAAGAGGAGATGGTGGGGATCGGGTTACTACTGTAGGTTCCTCAAGGAGACACAATGATTAACAATAAATTAAGGTTGCTTTTCTTTGCAGCTACTTACCTGGCCAAATGACCATGGTCTTGATATGACATTGTGAGGAGTGCCCATGGACAAAAATCCTAAGTCATTTTTAACGTACTCATCTCTCTGGTCTTCAAAAGGGATGTACACTGTATCATCTGAAAAATACAAAATCACAGTAAATGATGATAACAGTAGTGGTCATCACCATCACCATCATATGAACCTACACTGAAGCCAGGGGTTGCACAGCAGGACAAAGCTTCCTATGGCGAAGCTGCGTTGCCCATCAAGACACACAATGTGGACTTGGAGGTCGTAGAGTCCCACAGGAGCCTTAGCAGGGGAACAGACGTGGACAGTAACCGACTGAGAATGCCTCTCCCCTGGGTGGATATGGCCACTCCACCGAGAAATAGACTCATCCTTTGACAACATGACAGGGATTTCAACAGACAGCCCACCTATACAGCAGAACATTCAGGAAAGGTGAGAAATAGCCACAGGCAATAACCAGCAGAAAAAATATTTTCATCATATGTCCTGAACAGCTTTTAACAGAGAGGCGATAACAAATAACTGCTAGGAAAAGCGTAAAGAGTTCACATCAAATATTGGCCTGTAGCCTACCCAGCAGGGCAGTAAAGATGAGTGTCTTCATCTGTGGGTTGAACACTCTTCCATGTAACAGCATGGTGACTTTGAAAGGCCTCCCGCGCCGTACCACCAGGTGCCTGGAGCTCAGGCCCAGTGTCTGGTGGGCCGTGTGGTTGTCATGGACTTCCAGATTGACATGCTTCAGCCTCAGATCTGCTCATAGGAATAAACAGAGTGACACCAAGAAGATGAAGCACACAGACAAACCGTTTCTCTTATCAAACAGCATAGACACTCTGCAAGAAAACACACAGCTGGAGGGCGATGTGAGAGGGGTATGGGACTGTATATTTGCAAGTGAAACAGAGTGTGTCCGTGTTTGTGGGAGAAAGATTATAGGCCACACTACACTGCACTTTTGATAGCTATTCCAACTCAAGACATCTTGTGACAAATGTCACATACTTCTCTGAAAACCTTTAGCTGCCTATAATTATAAAGAGCATTTAATGAATAACCTTCAGGCCTGTCGGAATAGTTTCTAGTGTTGTTAATTTATTAGCATCTCTCAATAAGAAGAGACAAGTGATGTTACCTCAAATAACAGCTGATACCTCACATTTTCTTTTCATGTATTTTTTTAACCAGTTGCTCAACCATACTGTTGCTGAATGGCTATGACAACATTGTGTGACAGGAATGCAGTACAGCCCTATTTAACAAGGGATTGTGTGTATCTGTCTGTGCTGTGTGCAATCGGAATCAAAGGACAGTAGTGTTGCTCCTACAATATGCCATTGCCAGCCCAATATCCTTGTAACAATTACATTGAATTGTAATCTCATGGATTTGTTATTTGTATATTGCCAAATGCTAATAGGTGAAATAAAACAATGGCATAACAATGACATACAGAAAATATATGACTAAATATTCAAAAGCATGGTTCCCTCATTGAACAGAATTTAACAGACTCAAAAGAGAATTAAACACAAAGCATGGATTTATGAGGATACATTTGATAAAGCACACCACACTATCAATATATGCATTTATTTATCTACTTTACACTAACGTTTCTGAACATATGAGAAAGACAAGTAGTATAGATGCACAGCAGGAAAATCAAAGGCAGAGTGTATTCAAGGTTTAAAGTAACTGTCCAGTGAAAATCTCACTTTTAAAAGTTAATGGTCTGTTAACTCAAACCTAAATAATGCTGTTGACTCGTCCTATACTCGTATTTGTGGCCAAAGCATAAATGGGAGAAAAATAACACTTCAAAAAAACAACTTCAAACTTGTATCTCGAAGAGAACGTTTAAAAAAATACTATGAGCTGGCCAATCAGCAGCCGACTTGCATTGTTAATGACCGGTATGCATCCACACCATTCTGTTGGGGTACGCCTACACCAATCCAACACAGAAAATATGCTTTTTGACACTAATTTAGCATTTCTTGAAAGGAAAACTATTTAACTTATATTGTAAGTAATAGGTAATATTTCATAGAAATTTGGAAACACTGGACAGTTAGTTTATAAATGCTTCAACATTTTGTAATTTCCACTTAATGTCAGATGTGATTTGCCCTAATGAAAAATGTATCCTCTATAAAAATGTTGATGAATTATAAACCACATTTCCTGTTGCTGCAGGATTATTTTCCTGTTGTGAGAAACTGATCAAACAGACCAGTTTGCTGCTGGTGTGTATGTCTTAATTCCCCTCGTTGTTTGAAAGTTCCAGGGACAGACTGCTCATCCTAGAGTGAGAACCGGTCTGTGATGAGAGAGAACTATGTGCCAAGACACTGTAGGCAAATGAGACATGACCTGCTACAATCTTGGGAGGGGACAATGGCGGGGGGCCAACATAGCATAGCATAGCATAGCATAACATAAATTAACAGGTACTGCACATCCCCTCATACAGACAAACATCTTAATCAACTCTTAAGAGACATTGTTCCACTAGAAAATGAACAGTCAACTGATGATTGACTCATTGCTCAAGGCCTTGTGTTACTGATGTACATTTATGACAAGCCATATAGGAATGCTTGGAACGTACAGTCTCATCAGTACCTCTGCTTTGCCTCACTGAACTTCAGTCATGTTTTAGTTGACATACCTATTCTCTGCAGAACTTGCTTTTAACACATTTTGTAGGGTCAAATCAAAATGTTTTTATTATGCTTGAAACCATTTGTTAGATTGTTACAAGTAATTACTTTTACCACGGAATTTGTGGCAAAAATGTTAATCTTGTAACATTGTTATAAAACAAAGCACAGAACATTGTAATTTTGACTGCAGCTCAGTTTCCTTGTTTCCCTTGCACGTTGTTAGCACAGTGGCTGAATTTTCAAGAACAGTAGCCTGACTGCCCCCCAAAATAGTAATCCACAACGTGCGGTTAAGAAATTCAAATCAAACACTTTCATAAACACCTCAACTTTACACACAGCATAACACCTGAATTCAATCCATCCACCAGACATCCTGATTGTTTTGTTTGTTTTTATAAGGCACTACATGAGTCTTGCAGAAAAGAGTTGTGATGAGGTTCATGATGACAAAAAACAAAATACCTCACATTAAAAAAATTACTATTAGTTCAGCTGCCATTTCAAGAGAATCAAATTGAAGGCTGAGACAGTCCGACCATTAATGTGTGTGTGCCTTGTAATTAGCTTATGGGAGTGTTTGTAATAGGCACCCAAAGGTCAGAGAAATAAATAACACCTTGAGGGGAAATAAAACAATCTTGGAAATATAAACAGAGCATACCAAACATTAGGAACACCTTCCTAAATTTGCTTTAACCTGGATTCACCTGTCACGGAAAAAGCAGGTGCTCTCAAATGTTTTGTGCACTCAGTGTATATCCTCCCATTACCATTTGCCAACATACTGCACAACTTTATAAAATGCATCTGAACTCCAACTCTTACTGTAAAAGTCACTGTTCCTTACACCTGAGACTATGGCTAAAATGTCTACTATAACAAATTCATTATTAGCATTACATGCTAATATTCCAGCTGATAATCACATCCATATCCCACAAATACACCTGCAAACCAAAAAGAAAAAAAAGAAGCTGTACAAAAACATGATTTGTATATAAATAAATTAAATAGCCAACTAAAACTAAATTATTTTGCTAAGCAACTTAAGTGCTAGTACAGTCTGTGCTGTACAATTCTGTATTTTAACCACTTGGGTATGCTTCTTTGTTCTGAGATGGTATGGGGTGTTCCCATAGAAACAGAACCTCATTCTAGTTCTTTGGGTTTTCCTTTCCACCACATTGTCAGAACTCCAGTGGGGTCAGGTCCCCAAAGTCACAGTCAAACAGTTCGCTGATGCCCTCGTGCTCCTCTAGACCAAAGTGGTAGTCTTGGCTCTGTGGAGGTGACAGGTTGATGAAGCCATCCAGTGGGTTCCCAAAGCACTCCCCACCGAGGAAGTCAGAGGACGGCAGGGGTGAAAGGTCAAAGTCCGGCAGCACTCCCAGGTTGGGGAACGGGTCGCCTTCCAGGAATGCTTCTGAAAGACAGAAGGGAATGCACTTTTAGTGACCACAGCAAATAGCCATTGGGGAATGTTAATGTATTTCTTGGAGAAATCTCAGACATTCCTGAATCTCAGGGTGACAGTGTGACACTAGTGAGAGCAGCTTACCCGCTTCACGACATAATGGCAGAGGGGAGGAGTTCTGTTGGGACGCAGCTGTTGATGTCATTTCCTGTGTGGTGCTGCACTGTGGTTGTTCTGCATCCTGGGGCATTGTCTGGTCTGTGGCTTTAGTTGGGCTGATGCCTGTCACTGGGCTGCAGACACCAGAACTGTCCTCTGGACACAGGAAGACGTCGATGGGACCCTGAGTGCTCTTCAGGGAGACCTGATAGCCCTGCCAGAAGATGACAAAAGAATAACAGAAGAGAAATCAACAGTTGTGGTTGAAGTTTAAACCACATTAACTGGAATACAGTATTTGGTCCAGAAAAAGAGTCTTGAGCAAGCATCCATTGTTATTTTACCCTCCCACATACCTCACTGGGCTCTGAGACTTGCATCTGGGTCTCTGGAGGGGCTCTGATTACCATCACCAGCTGGTCAGGAGAGTCAAAAGACTTCCGCAGATCCTGGCACATCACATAACCCAGCGTGCCATTATGTTAAAGAAAACGGCCCTATAATGCATATTCAAACACATACAGTAAAACAATTATGTAAAAGACAAAAGGATATTTCTTGTTCTGGGTATCCTCAGTGAGGAGTCTCAGCTGAAGGTTACACTTGGTAATGAGCTCGTCCAGTTTCTCCTCCGCCTGTGTGAAGTCAGAGACCTCTTTCTGTAGGTCCTGGTAACGGGAAACAGACGCTTCATCAATACGGTTCCCCCTGTGACCAACAGAATGACCTCATAGTTAGGATAATGGGAAAAAGTGTTTCTAAAACAAATATCCTGTGAAATCATTGATGTATGCATTGACTCATATCTGTAGAGGCCAGCACAATAAGGATTGTAAGTGTAATCGATGTGAAATGGCTAGCTAGTTAGCAGTGGTGTACGCTAATAGCGTTTCAATTGGTGACGTCACTTGCTCTGAGATATTGAAGTTGTTCCCCTTGCTCTGCAAAAGCCGCAGCCAGAAAGACCAGAACACATATTGTCATACTGCATGTACAGTACAAGAGTTCAGACTTACAGCCATTGTATGTTGTTCTTTGATTTCTTGGAGATGAGCTGGATACCCTCCAGGACATTGGTGATGTCATAGATGCGCCTCTTCTGCACTTCCAGGACCTGCGAGGCCCAGTTGAGGTCCACCACCCCGTCAGGAGACTGGGCTAGCAGGTCCAAGAAGCGCTTGGTGGTCAGGTTCAGAGACGTGTCATAGCGAGACTTCTCTGTTGAAGGCTTTGGAACTGAGAGAGAAAGGGAGACAGGTAATAAATACAAGTATTTTCATTCCTTTGGCCAAAATGATAATAGTTATAACTGAATTATCATTAATAGTTATATTTAAGTTGTGAATGTAAAACAGGGTGTCTTGTACCTCTAGGAGGTGCTGGTGTGGATGTTGGGGCTCTCCCAAGAGAAGGGGGGCGAGAGGTGCTCACATATTGGTGATCACTGTCCAAGTCCAGCTTCCTCTTCACCTGAAACACAATTTATAAAAAAGGGGGGGGGCAAGGTCAAATGTTAGTATAGATGCACACAGATAAGTATTTCTCACACAGACACACTTTCTGTAGTCAGTGTACAGGGATAACTTCATCCTAGTCACACTCCGGCCAACACCCATATCAAAATGGTCAGTTAACTACCGGTGGTCGTCCCAGAGTTGGCCGTCGCTGGTCCTGGACCACATCTGCAGGGCCTTGGGGGGTGGCGAACAGAAGGATCTCTCCAGTGTTGCTGGGGACTGCAGAGTTGAAGCCCACATTGCTGGGAGTGGAGATTATGACTATTTGGTGGTCCTCTGAGAGGCCAATACTCCCAGCATTCAGAAGAGACTCAAAGTCTACCAATAGATCCTCCGACGTCTGACCTGATAGGAGCGTTTCTGACATTGCACACACAACTGGGGTGCTCTAGTCCCCTAGATCGTGTTGGGCAGAATTCAAGTCCAATGGCTTGGTATGGTAGTATTAGCACCTTTTGACATATGTCATCTCTAATGTATGTGCATAATAGTGTAAATGTATTGAAAGAGTTGGCTTTCAAATACTGAGGTTAAACATGTCTAATATTAACAGTATCTTGCTGACAATCAAGCTCCAACAAAGCTGACTCATTCGAAAATGTATGGTCAAAGGTCAAATATAGGGCGTGATTCCTACAAATTAGCCAGCTATAAAATAACGTTGAGATAGTGGTTGAGGTTTCTGACAGCTTCAGTCTAATATACAGTAGTTAGTCTGAAACCATACAATACAGCAACACTTATGGTATATTGATAGTTGAAAAAAGTGTAATAAACCAGCACCAAGGTCAGCTAGCGTGCTAACTTGCTGCGAAGTTTTTCTAACTAACGTTAGGTATTTTCATCTTTCCAGTGACTGCGGGGAGGCCACATATAGCAACTCCTTCCCTTTGTCCATTGTCGTTAGCGAACTAGTTATTTACTGTAGCTAACGTTGATTTACATCAACGTTAGTTTGGAGCAAATTGTAAACATAATGATAATAATTTGCTTACTGTGTTGCTAGCGAACAGAGTTAATTGAATACTGTATCCAACGACCTAGAAAAGTTGAGCGAGTTAGTTAACTAGCTGGCTTGCTAGTATTGTTAGCCAAGAAATTGGGTTGTGTTCGCTTCAGGGTTAACTTTGAACACAACTCAGTTTCATACGAAGCTCCCAAGCAAAACATCAGCTACAACAAGTCAACAATCTAAATACTTATTACACTTCCTAACAAAATTGCACTACCCAGAACGTCTAGTTTCCCTTGGAAGAATAAATAACCTGATTTATATAATGCGTTCTTTCAAAATGACACAATTTGGGCAAGTTAGCATGCTAGCGAGATACAGTACTAGCAAACTCAGTTCTTCACCCACTCGTTTTGGTCAACACACCCAGGAAGCAATACCGCAAAACTGAAATAATGACAAATATTCACCCAAAAAATCTACATATCCGATCAACGAATCATATGGATCGTTTCAATGAACACCTTGACTATAATCCGTGCACAAAATGTATCATCTGAGCCCCAAATCAACTATGATATTTTGTGCTATTATCCCAGCTGATCAGAACAAGAGTTGAGGTTTACCCGCCAAATCCTTTAGCCGCGAAACTGGCATGTGCAAGGAATATCACGATTTCAATTGGCTGAGTGAAATGCGCCCCGCTAAAGTCAGACTTGTCATTGGTTCAATGAAGTGCCACTCTCTGTGATACCACGCTTTTCGTTGTTTTGAATGGGAAAATATGTTTTTGTCAGATAAAATGTAAGAAAGTGTATATTAGACTATATCCTAACTCATTTGATTCACTTTATTATTTGGTAACTATTTTGTGATGCAAATCAAGAGGGGTGCAGGAGTTACCGCCGAGTTACCATAGCCATTAACATCTGACTTGGGATCAGCCTGTCCTACCCAATCCCAAAGTAAAAAGACAAGACAAATTCTGTTGGAACTGGTCCTGAAACAGCTGTTGGGAATCCGCCCACTTAACTTTGTCGGACACGCAGTCGTATTAATTGAGCGCCTACACACAGAAGAACTACAAGATGGCGCAGGCTATATTTGAAGTCCTGGAAGGTATCAATACATTTGGTCATATTCACACTTTTATTTTAGCAACATGCTAGTGGGTTTTAAGACAACGCTTTCTAGCAACAGTGCGGTTATTTTAAGTTATCTTGGAGGTGAAATTATGTCATTGTGGTATGATAAAGCCATTATAATCGATGCCAGACAGCTAGCTAGCTATTATTTCGTTGAGCGAATTTTTATAATCTTCCATGGATTGTTTAGATTTGCTTGTGGTAATGCATTGCTTTTCCCTTGGTTTGGTAATTCGTTGAGAATAAACAACTGCCACTTGAGCTAGCAATCATTTACCACCACCAGAAAATGGCAGGAATCGGCAGTCTTGTAGTCGGAAAGAGCAGTGGCGCACCAGTCCTATCACACGCATTTTGATTTGTTCATGTCGTACTGTGGTATATGCACCATGATTTGCACCGTTCTGAACCCCAGTTATATTATTCTGTTCCAGGGATGGACAACCAGACAGTCCTGGCTGTCCAGTCTCTGTTGGATGGCCAGGGAGGTGTGCCTGACCCAAACAGCCAGAACGTCTCAGGCTCATCTACCATTCAGTCAATGGGTGTGCGCTTCTCTTCACTTCCCCTTTCTCCTCTTGATCAGTGCATGACTGCATTGTGTTGGTCATAGAGAGGAACTACTCTAACACACATCAAACATGCATTCTGCATCTCCATTTATTGCCATTGAAATACTGAAGTGTTGATATATCCCCAATTGTTCTCTACAGACGACGAAGATGTCTTTCTTTGTGGGAAGTGCAAGAAACAGTTCAATTCATTGCATGCCTTCATGACCCACAAGAGAGAGCATTGCCAGGCCAATGCCCCCTCCCTGTCTACAGTATCACTGGCATCTAGTAATGCCTACACCCCTGTGCCCTCCATTAGCTCTGTGCCACAGACCCCCGCCAACAGACAGGTGGGTACTGGCTTCTTTTTTATTGTTAGCTGAGATGTTTGTTATTAATTAGTCTCTTCCCAAAGTGGAGTGCCATGAGTGAGAAACTAGTTACTCATCTCCTGTATGGGCCAGTGCGTCGTACCATAGCATCCTCTCTAGAACAATAATTTGCTTGCATTGTAAATGCTGGCTAATGCGGTCTTCATTTTTTCTTTGTTTTACCATCCACAGGTATCCACATACATTACAGTGCCTCCATCTCCTCTTACTCACACACTTGTCCAAGGCAATGTTTTAGTGAGTGATGACGTTCTGATGTCTGCCATCTCCGCCTTCACGTCCATTGACCAACCCATGGCAGCTTTGCAGCCCCCTATTCAGGTAAGTGGTGTTCATTGAATTAAGCTATTCTTCTGGCTGTATTCACTACAAACAGTTGAAGTTGGAAGTTTACATACACCTTAGCCAAATACATTTAAACTCAGTTTTTAACAATTCCTGACATTTAATATTAGTAAAAAATCCCTTTCTTAGGTCAGTTAAAATCACCACTTTACTTTAAGAATGTGAAATGTGAGAATAATAGTAGTGATTTATTTCAGCTTTTATTTCTTTCATCACATTCCCAGGATGTCAGAAGTTTACATACACTCAATTAGTATTTGGTAGCATTGCCTTGAAATTGTTTAACTTGGGTCAAATGTTTTGGGTAGCCTTCCACTAGCTTCCCACAATAAGTTGGGTGAATTTTGGCCCATTCCTCCTGACAGAGCTGGTGTAACGGAGTCAGGTGTGTAGGCCTCCTTGCTCACACACGCTTTTTCAGTTCTGCCCACAAATGTTCTATGGGATTGAGGTCAGGGCTTTGTTATGGCCACGCCAATACCTTGACTTTGTTGTCCTTAAGCCATTTTGCTACAACTTTGGAAGTATGCTTGGGGTCATTGTCCATTTGGAAGACCGATGTCTTGAGATGTTGTTTCAATAGCCACATACTTTTCCTACCTCATGATGCCATCTATTTTGTGAAGCACACCAGTCCCTCCTGCAGCAAAGCACCTCCACAACATGGTGCTGCCACCCCCGAGCTTCACGGTTGAGATGATGTTCTTCGGCTTGCAAGACTCCCCCTTTTTCCTCCAAACATAACGATGGTCATTATGGCCAAACAGTTCTATTTTTGTTTCATCAGACCAGAGGACATTTCTCCAAAAAGTACGATCTTTGTCCCCATGTGCAGTTGCAATCCGTAGTCTGGCTTTTTATGACGGTTTTGGAGCAGTGGCTTCTTCCTTGCTGAGCGGCCTTTCAGGTTATGTCGATATAGGACTCGTTTTACTGTGGATATATAGATACTTTTGTACCTGTTTCTTCCAGCATCTTCACAAGGTCCTTTTCTGTTGTTCTGGGATTGATTTGCACTTTTCGCACCAAAGTACGTTCATCTCTAGGAGGCAGAACGCGTCTCCTTCCTGTGCGGTATGACGGCTGCGTGGTCCCCTGGTGTTTATACTTGCGTACTATTGTTTGTACAGATGAATGTGGTACCGTCAGGCATTTGGAAATTGCTCCCAAGGATGAACCAGACTTGTGGAGGTCTTTTAATATTTTTTTCTGAGGTCTTGGTTGATTTCTTTTGATTTCCCCATGATGTTAAGCAAAGAGGCACTGAGTTTGAAGGTAGGCCTTGAAATACATCCACAGGTACACCTCCAATTGACTCAAATTATGTCAATTAGCCTATCAGAAGCTTCTAAAGCCATGACATCCTTTTCTGGAAATTTCCAAACTTTTTAAAGGCACAGTCAACTTAGTCTATGTAAACTTCTGACCCACTGGAATTGTGATACAGTAAATTATAAGTGAAATAATCTGTCTGTAAACAATTGTTGGAAAAAAAATTGCTTGTGTCATGCACACAGTAGATGTCCTAACCGACTTGCCAAAACTATAGTTTGTTAACAAGAAATTTGTGGAGTGGTTGAAAAATGAGTTTTAATGACTCCAACGTAAGTGTATGTAAACTTCCGACTTCAACTGTAAATCTTGTTTACTTTCCCTTCTTAGAGTAACCTGAGTATGCACACAGGTGCATCCTACCTCCAGCACCATCAGCAGTCCTCCCACTCTCTCCCACCTGGACAGTCTCAGCCCATGTCTTCCCAGGTGCTGTCCAGTATCAGCAACTCAGTGGTCCAGGTCTACAGCACTATGCCTCAAATGTCTGTGAGTGGTAGTGCAGAGATTCACACCCTGGGCTTGCAGCCATTCCAATCTGTACAGGTGAGCTTTTACTAAGGCAATCTGTAATTTGCACAGAATGAGGAGGATGACAGACTTGTTTATTTACATGTCTGTACTCTGCAGTGTTTGGGCAACATCCTAAGATGTTGGACCATTAGTTCATGTGTTATACATGGCCAGGTTGCAGTTGTAAATGTGAACTTGTTCTCAACAGGCCTACTTGGTTAAATGAAGGTGAAATAATCAAATGAAAATGTATTATTTCTGCCCCACAGGTCCCCAGTCAGTGTGTGGAGAGCCAGTCATTCAACACTCCTCCAGTATACAGTCCTGGGAAGCAAGGTACCAAGACCAAAACCTGCAGCATCAATGCAAACCTAACTGAGCTTGAAGAGTTTGACAAGGTGATCATTCCTAAACAACCAAGAAATGGCAAGAAAGGCCAGGATGGAGCAGCAGGTATGATTTTGAGAAACAAATGTCAATATACATATAGGTCTGTATCCTAAGAAATTATTATTTATTTTTTATATGACATGTTTCTCATTATTGGCTAAATAGAATAATGTTGTCCGTTCTATGCATCGGCTTTTCAGCTGAACAAATTAAAGGAAAGTCCCTGAAGCTTAAGTGCAATTTCTGTGACAAAGTCTTCTCCAAAAACTTTGATCTCCAGCAACATATCAGAAGGTGAGTTTCACAAATCAGCCCAAATAAAAAAGCACTATCCATATGCATTGAATCTACCCAGGATAAGAATATCACATGTTTTATATTATAATCTTGGATGTCTCCACAGTCATACAGGGGAGAAGCCTTTCCAGTGCATTGTATGCGGCCGGGCCTTTGCCCAGAAGTCTAATGTGAAGAAGCACATGCAGACACACAAAGTGTGGCCTTCGGGAGTGGCCAATTCAGTGTCCAGGCTGCCCATCACGGTCAAGGTGGTACCACTGTGTGCAGAGGAGGTCATAGAGCAACAGGAAGAACAGGAGGAACAACAACAGGAAGAGGAGGAGCAGCCAGGTAATCATCTCACTGTCTAATCATGATCAGGGCGATTCCCTGATCCACCTCTACGCAGACGACACCATTCTATATACTTCCGGCCTGTCCTTGGACACTGTGCTATCTAACCTCCAAACGAGCTTCAATGCCATACAACACTCCTTCCGTGGCCTCCAACTGCTCTTAAACGCTAGTAAAACCAAATGCATGCTTTTCAACCGTTCGCTGCCTGCACCCGCACGCCTGACTAGCATCATCACCCTGGATGGTTCCGACCTTGAATATGTGGACATCTATAAGTACCTAGGTGTCTGGCTAGACTGTAAACTCTCCTTCCAGACTCATATCAAACATCTCCAATCGAAAATCAAATCTAGAGTCGGCTTTCTATTCCGCAACAAAGCCTCCTTCACTCACGCTGCCAAACTTACCCTAGTAAAACTGACTATCCTACCGATCCTCGACTTCGGCGATGTCATCTACAAAATAGCTTCCAACACTCTACTCAGCAAACTGGATGCGGTTTATCACAGTGCCATCCGTTTTGTCACTAAAGCACCTTATACCACCCGCCTTTCGTTCCAGTTCTCTGCTGCGTGTGACTAGAACGAATTGCAAAAATCGCTGAAGTTGGAGACTTTTATCTCCCTCACCAACTTCAAACATCTGCTATCTGAGCAGCTGACCGATCGCTGCAGCTGTACATAGTCTATCGGTAAATAGCCCACCCATTTTTACCTACCTCATCCCCATACTGTTTTTATTTATTTACTTTTCTGTACTTTTGCACACCAATATCTCTACCTGTACATGACCATCTGATCAATTATCACTCCAGTGTTAATCTGCAAAATTGTAATTATTCGCCTACCTCCTCATGCCTTTTGCACACAATGTATATAGACTCTCTTTTTTTCTACTGTGTTATTGACTTGTTAATTGTTTACTCCATGTGTAACTCTGTTGTCTGTTCACACTGCTATGCTTTATCTTGGCCAGGTCGCAGTTGCAAATGAGAACTTGTTCTCAACTAGCCTACCTGGTTAAATAAAGGTGAAATAAAAAAATAAAATCAGTTCTCTATAGGCCACTAAGACCTTTTAAGGATGACATAGTGGCAATAAGAAACGATTACCAAAATCCAAAGTCAATGAAATATGTAGTAATGTATAAGGGCTTAAGTATGTATTATAAATGTAGATTGTGTACTGAATGTGTGTCCAGAAGCCCCAGGTGAGCCCGAGGAGAGAGACTGTGACTCCCAGACGGATGTGGACAGCTTGGGAGATGGTGACTGCAAGCAGAAAGGCCAGCAGGCCCAGACCAAGCAGATTATCCTGATCGACAGCTCATACCAGTGCCAGTTCTGTGCCAGCAAGTTCAGCACCTACTTCCAGCTCAAATCTCACATGACCCAGCACAAGGGGGAGCAGGTGAGTCCACATGGCCAGAGGGAAGGATCTACCGGGAACAATAATGAAGCATTCATGCACAAGCCTTATTATGCACAGGGGCAATCAGTGCTAATATTATTTGGCAAACTTTTTCTGTCCTCCGATGTACAGTTATTCAAATATGAATCTCTCCATATCCCAGTCTACTGTCCCCACTTGCTTCAAGATGTCCACCATTGTTGCTGTACCCAAGAAAGTGAAGGTAACTGAACTAAATGACTATCGCCCCGTAGCACTCACTTCTGTCATCATGAGGTGCTTTGAGATGCTACCTGAGGACCATATCACCACCTTACCTGACACCCTAGAGCATATCGCTGCAACATATCCACGGACGACACAATCGCCATTGCGCTGCCCTATCCCACCCGGACAAAATAAATACTTATGTAAGAATGCTGTTAATCGACTACAGCTCAACCTTCAACACCATAGTGGCCCTCCAAGCTCATCATTAAGCTCAGGTCTCTGGGTCTGAACCACTCCCTGTGCAACTGGATCCTGGACTTCCTGACGGGCTTATCCCAAGTGGTAAAGTTGGGCAACAACTCCTCCGCCACGCTAATCCTCAACACGGGAGCCCCACCGGGTGTGCTTAGCCCCTTCTTCTACCCTGTTCACCCATGATTGCGTGGCCACGCACGTCGCCAACTCAATCATCAAGTTTGCTGAGAACACAATAGTGGTAGGCCTGATTACCAACAACGATGAGACAGCCTACAGGGAGGAGCCGAGAGCCCTGATGGAGTGGTGCAAGGAAAATAACCTCTCCCTCAATGTCAACAAAATGAAGGAGCTGATCGTGGACTACAGGAGACAGCAGAGAGAGCACATACCGATCCACATCCACGGGTCGCAGTGGAGAGGGTCAAAAGCTTCAGGTTCCTTGGCGTGCTGATAACCTGAAATGATCCCTTCACACAGACAGCGTAGAAGAATGTGCAACAATGCCTCTTCAACCTCAGAAGGCTGAAGAAATTCGGGCCCTCACAAATTTCTACAGATGCGTCTTTGAAGCTATACTGTCGGGCTGTATCACCGCCTGGTACGGCAATTGCATTGTCATCTCAACGCATCACAGAGGGCACACTGCCTGCCCTCTAGGACCTCTACAGCACCGGTGTCACAGGAAGGCCACGAAGATCATCAAGGACTTCGGCCACCCAAGCCACAGCTTGTTCACCCCACTACCATCTAGAAGGTGGAGACATTACAGGTGCATCAAAGCTGGGCCCAAGAGACTGAAAGAGGTCCTATCTCCAGGCCATCAGACTGCTAAAGAGTCACCACAAGCTGGCCTCCACCCAGTACCCGGTACTCAATGCTGCACCTTAAAAACTGCTGCCCAATGTACATAGTCATGAACACTGGTCATTTTTTAATAATGTTTACATACTGTATTGTAGTCATGGCTCATCCTATATATCTTATTTTAAAATATTTCTGGATTGTGTAATTTTTTTATTGCTAGGTATTACTGCACTGTTGGAGCTTGAAATCTGCGATAACATCCGCAAATCTGTATACGCTACCAGTAAACTTTGATTGGTGTCAGATGTCTTCGAAGGATGAGGACAGAGCTTCTAATGTTCCTTCCTGCTGTGTTTCAGGTATATAAGTGTGTAGTGAAGACCTGTTCCCAGACATTCCAGAAGCTGGATCTGTTCCTGGAGCACATCCGGACGCACCAGGAGCAGCTCACCTACCGCTGCCACCTGTGTGGCAAGGTGTTCCCCTCGCTGTTTGAGCTGGGGGTGCACCAGTACTCCCATTGCTTCTGTCCCCAGCAAAACCCACGCAAGGAGACTACTTTCTATAGGTCAGCTTCACCATCTCCACTCTTTTAATTAGGCCATCCTAATGCTTACAAAGTTCAGTCAGTGGCTTTGGTTAAACATTTTTATTTTCAGTGTGATCACAACTTCTCTGTGTTATATGGCCTTTAGTTTGACCCCAGGGTTAGTGGTTTCACAAGTGTTTCTATCACACTCAGGTGCATGAAATGCCAAAGCCGGTACGCCACACAAGAGGCCTTGGAGCAGCATTTATTAACCGCCTCCCATAACTTCCCCTGCCCACATTGCCAAAAGGTATGGTCTAGAAAATAAATGGTTGTCATTCACTGCTAGGTTAGCATCTCATTTCTATGCAGTTACTCTAAAGAATGCATTTTGTCAGGTTTTTCCTTGTGAGAGGTATTTCCGACGACACCTGCCCACACATGGTATCGGAGGGAGGTTCAAATGTCAGATATGTAAAAAGTTCTTCAAAACCGAGCACTACCTCAAACTGCACACTCGTATCCACTCAGGTAAGGCATGCAGACACATTAGCCCATGATGCAAATAACTTTCACTCAATTCTCTTTGCTGTGCTTATGGCAACACTGTCATTTCATTGCAGGAGAAAAGCCATACAAATGTTCTGTTTGTGAGGCCATGTTCAACAGGAAGGACAAGGTGAAGAGGCACATGCTCATTCATGAGCCCTTTAAGAAATACAAATGTCCATTTAGGTAAGTGAGACTTCTGTTCCAACAGGTCATAAGTGAGGCTATTTGGAAAGCTGAGCCACAAAGGATTCCAACAAAAAGCTAGGGATACCTTTGACGTCAATGAAACTAAGCTCTGCTTTATTCTTTCAGGACACATGTTGGCTGCACTAAAGAGTTTAACAGACCAGACAAGCTGAAGGCACACATATTGTCTCATTCTGGTGAGTGTTTCCTGTCTGTTGTAAATTATTAAGTCACAGCTGTAAACATAATAACCTTGTTGCAGGTCTTGACAGCCATTTTAAAGTAAGGTTCAAAACAATAGAGCCATACCTTTTTCTGTCATCCCAAGGTATTAAGCCCTATAAATGTGGGTACTGCCAGAAAGCTTTCAGCAGAAGAGCCCACATGCTGGAGCACCAGCGCTCGCACACAGACAACTATCGTTTCCGCTGTGCCACCTGCAACAAGGGCTTCACGCGACAGAAGTACTACAGAGACCACAAGTGCCCCGTTGCTGCGGTGAAGGACGGGGCGGAGAAGAGAGTGAAGAGGCAGGGACACAGGACAGAGGGGAACCAGGAGTCGGAGCATAGCAGGGAAGAGGTGGATGAAAGGGAGGAAGAAGAGAGGATTGAGGACCCTCAGGCAGTGGAGTCAAGTGTTCCAGTTGAGGATCAGTCAGAGGGAGGAGAGGCAGAGCAGGAGGAGCACTTTGGAGACTGCTGAGTGACACTGGCTGTTTACAGCAGAGCACCCATGTTTAGAGACAATGGATTGTGGCCTGAGTTACATTCAAGCCAAATCTTGATCTTGTCCTGAGACTACCTCTGCATGTGGAAGGGATTTGAATCTCACTATCTCTATACGTTTTATATTAAAACATTGAAGCTTGGCACTTTTTCCTGTTAGTGATTGTTATTCAGAACAGTGAGATGCCTCATCCGTGATCAGACATGTGATAATGTTTTCATCCTGATGAAAGCACTTTGTTTGAAAGATATTTTTTCCCACCTGCCACATGTACAGTCACTCTATTGTGGACATTCCTGACTACCTTAGGCACTAATTCTATTTTGTGAAACATTTTATGTAATGTATGAATCTTGAGGCATGCACTTGATGTTTATTGAATAAATTAAGCTGCATCTATTCAAAATGGATAGCCATGACTTTAAGCAGTTTCACTCTACATGATTGGAACATTTATCATTTGAGCAGAAATCTTTCGTACATAAATCAAAACAGCATTTCACCATAAACCCCTTTTATAAAAGGAAATGAATTTGTTATTAACAATTTACAACATGGTTTCATATACAGGGATAGCAGTTACGATACATCTGGAGACAAAAATAAAAGGGGCTGGCTTTTTATTTGTAATGCAACAAATGATTATTTACACATTTACTTCCCTGGGATTTCCATTCATAATCTTCCAGGGAAAAAAAGATGTATTCCCATGCCTTTGCCACAGCCAGAAAAACATCTCCCATTACTATAAAAATCGACAAGTTCGTATGCTAAAAATCTCCCAGACTATTAAAAGCTACATGTATATCTAGTCTCCAATGTGGTTAAATCTCATATCACCAAAGACATCAAGGCAATATTCTAGACAAACATTTCAGAATACTTAAAAATGTTGATCATGTCACAATGCCCTATAAAACTAGGGCCATAGTAGATTCTTGTACCATAAATATAGGGGCCAATATTGTCCCTTGCAATATTTTCTTGATTCACAGATAAATGCTAAGGAGCTTTGAACAGAAGGACTGTTCTATTTTGAAGCATGTGCAGTGCAACTTCTGGATCTGGCCATTGCCTGATCAGAGGTCTTCATTTTCCTCAAAGTCAGTGTTGGGATTGTCAGAAATAGTGGTGGGTCAATCAAAGGACGATGGGACCGATGCTTCTGATATCCCTGTCCCATATATGTTATAGCTGGTGGGTTTCCAGCATTCATGCATGATGTGGGGGACATTCTGAGAGAAGGGAGCAGCTTACTGTTGTGGATCGATACCCTCAAATATTCTTCCAGTATTTTAGAGCAAGTTCTCCTTCAACAGCACACAGTGTTTCCCCTAGGATTTGTTTCAGCAGAGGTGGCAGAGTTTGGAGGGGTGGCGGTGAATGGGGTCTTCTTGGGGCATACCACTATACAGCCACATAAAAAAAAAAATGTAAAAAATGCAGGAGGTAGCATTGGTGCACCACTGCTAAATGCATATAGGGGAAACACTGGCAAGCACACACAAAAACACACTGGTCTTCAAGAGGCTCCCTGACAAATGAAGACCACACTCCTCTGTCTATTGAGCCGTTGCTGGATCACTCCTGCCCAAAGCCCTCAGTCTCTTCAATCGCAAACATCAATTTCTCCTTCAGCTGCTCGTAGCTTTTGTAAGGAGGCAGATCCAATCGATTGAAGCTAGAGAAGGGGAAAATAGAGGCAGGTTAGTTATCTGTCGAGTGAAGCCTTTACTCTGTTTTGACTCTTCCATACAGTACTAACCAGGTATGACTTCTGGGTAGCCAGTTCTCCTTTCCCACCTTCTCGATGCAGAACTTTTGCGGGCCATTGCTCCCTACAAAACCAAATATGTAAGTCACTAACCCATCTACTTAGAGGTAAAAATGGCAAAATGTTGTATTTCATGAACTTTTACCCTTACAGGTTAAATTCCTTACCCAATAGGTCTGCAAAGCCTCCGACAGGAAGCCGGCAGGTGCCTGTAACGAACTGGAGGAGCCTCATCCGCTTCTCATTGTCCATCTCTTTGATGAGCTGGAAGGCAAGTCCAAGAGGGTACAGTATGTTCATAGATGTTCTTTGCTACACAAATGTAATGATACTGAGGAGATGTGGCACCTGACTGTAGCACTGGTGAGGAGAGATGTGTAACACTGACCTGCCAGAACCAGAGGACCTGCTTGCTGCTGCGTGCATAGTGTCTGTAGATGGTGTTCCTCTGCCAGTCTGCCAGGTCGATCTCCTGCATCCCACACAGCATGACCTGCAGGAAGTTGACAAGTAACAATTGGCTCACTGGTACATGTGAGTTGGATCAACAGCTGTCATCTTTACCAGAGTGAATATGGTGAACCTGGTGTAAATAAGTGTGCCAAACTAAGACTCGTACCTCAAGTTCTTTGGCATCAAAGTACTGCAGGTACTGCTGTGGGAGGACCTCGTTGAAGCCCTCAAAGAAGGCCTGGGTCTGCTCCTCCACACCTCTGGACAACCTCCACTCTGCTACAAGCCTTGGAGAAACACAGACGATCAAGGCACCACAGACCAAGAGGGGAGGGGAGGGGAGGGGGGGCATATGTTGAGACAGACCTGATATACTCCTCCTTGTTCTCCTCAGTGACCAGGACCTCTCCTCCATCCGGCTTGAGCTCATGAGTGGTGATTTCACCCAGAATCTCTTTGTCCACAGAGAAGTACATCTCCAGGCCACACTCCTCAATGTCGTTCTCCCTGAAGTGCACAACAGATGACAAAGACACGTATCAGTGGCCCAAAATGGAAAACCCATGTTATCAAGAAAAATGGGGCCATGAAGTTAAGTGTGTTCATCACAGCCACCAAAACATTAAACAAACAATATTTACTACAACCAAAGTTAATTTTAGTACAGCTTCCTCAGAAGACTCACTTAATCCAGATGAGAGAATTGTAGAATTCTGGGTCAATGGACTCTAGATCTTTCAGTGCCCATGGCTTGTTCAGCATGCGCTTGTAGAACGGTAGCGAAAAGCCTGTGTCAATGAACTTCCCGTGGAAAAGAGCCTGCGAAAAGAGATCAGGAGGTTAACATTTAAAAATGCAGAACTGCATCAGCAGATCTTTACACTCGCAAATGTCACACTGCAGTTGAAAAACAGTGACAAAAAATAACCACCATGGCGATGAAGCGTCCGATGAATTTGAAGTACTTAAGGTGATCAGGGTTGATGTAGGAGGCAGGGTTGATCTGTAGGCAGTAGTTGTCCTTCCCAGCATACTCAAACAGGCAATACATGGGATTCAGCACCTCGTGAGACAGCAGGAAGAACCACTCCCTACAAAGAGAGAAATATATAATAGTTCATAACACTCATCACAATACAAAACCTCTCTGCAAGGATCCAGTTAACACCACAATTCATAACTGGCTCAAATATCAACGTGTAGACAAACACTTATCTAGGATGTTTTAAAAGGTAATTAAAGTAGCTGAACCTTAGACCAGGGGGCACAGAAGGTTCCGTCACCACTACAATAACTTCGGTGGCGGCTCCTCTGAGGAGGACCATTTCATTAAAAAAATGTGAAACAAATATGCACTATGCAGAAATCATTTTCTGGTTGCTAAAATTCTTAAAAATTGACTTAGTCTCAGTTTGTGTGACAAAACAAGTATAGTGTAGAGCTTTCAAACTCAACTCTCATTGTTCCCCTCTAATCGGGGACTGATTTAGACCTGGGATACCAGGTGTGTGCAATTAATGATCACGTAGAACAGAAATCCAGCACCTCTGGACCTCGTAGGGTAAGAGTTGAGTACCCCTGGTGTAGAGAAGCTGTTTGAAGCTGGTGTACAAAACCAAAAGATGCAAAAACAAACCTTTAAAACGGGAAGCATAGAAATAGCACACAGAACAGATCTACAGCTTCTTAGACATGTTTTCAATGAGAATTATAGATCTATAACTAACACTTTTGTGAATTTTGTCAGGTTGCCCAACAAGTTACATATTGCAGCTTTAAGTTATTTTCCAGACAAAAACTATAATAAATATATTCACGTCACCACATAACTGATTAAAACACAGTTTTGCAATGGTCTACAGTAGCCTCAACAGCAGTAGGGTAGGTAGCACCATGGTTTAGCCGGTGCTACCCCTGGCTACATTGATTTCAATACAAAACCTAAGAGGCTCATGGTTCTCACCCCCGTCCTATAGACTTACACAGTAACTATGACGACTTCCAGAGGACATCCCCCAACCTATCAGAGCTCTTGCAGCATGAACTGACATGTCCATCTAATCAAAGGATCAGAGAATGAATCTAGTACTGAAAGCATAAGCTACAGCTAGCTAGCACTGAAGCACATAACATGTGGACAAAACAAAAAAGAAGTGGAATAGTTTTGAACAAATTACATTTCTTAAAAAGTTGAGGAGAAACAGCAGAGATATTTTGTAATATGTTATTTTAGTTGCACTTTCACTTACGCTAGCTAATGCAGCAAATTTTGCCTACTCAACAACCTAACTCAAACAGAAAGGAATGGTATTCATGTTAGCTAGCTGGCTAAGGCTATCCAACACTTCAATTCAAGGTAAGCTTTCGGTTTTATACTGTAAATGTATTGCCACTGGAGCCCGCCGGTGTAACTGCTTGCTGTATGTACACTACTGCGTGATAGTAAACCCACAATCTGCTCCATGTGTACAAACACATTAACTACTAGAACTATGTTGACAGCAAATATGGTGACGTCGATGTAGGTTGTGTGTAACGGTTATTGTATGAAGGTTTGGCTTGGAGAGTTATTTTTTTTGCCTGGTGACAGACAGCTAGTGTTGTGCACTGAAGTCCACAAGTGAAGGGAAAATGTTTTAATGGCTGCTATGAAAGGGAACTGTGGGTGCTGGTGTATTCATTCCGCCAATTCTGTTTCAAAACATTTCTTAAAAGAAGCAAACGGAACAAAAAGTGGATGGACTAGGGCTGTTATGGTGACCATATTACCGCCACACCAGCGGTCACGAGTCATGACAGCAGTCATATTCCACGTGACTTTTTAGTCACGTTAATTAGGCTTCTCCAAGCTCTGATGGTCATTAGTAGCCTACCAAACTTGCTAACTGCCTGGTACTCAGCACTCTATTGTCTCTCTAATCAATCTGACATCAATGAAAATGTTTCAAAAATGTAAATAAACACTTCATGAGAGCCTATGAGCTGATGTTGCACAACATTTCTATAGGCTATGCATTTGCGTGAGAATTGTGATGGCCTCTATTAAAAAGAGGAAGATCCCATCAGCTCTCTATAGGCTAGGCCTACTATATTTATTTCCCAACTGTCCTAATATTAAGCACATTGCTTCTCTTTACAACAGGATTATAGCCCACCTGCCAGGCATGAAAATGAACCCTGCCTGTTTCTAGACAAGTGCATGATAATGATCCATTCTAAATTAAAACACATTTCACACATATACTAAATAATATATGTAAAGACAAGACTAAACAAGAATAGTCTGATGGGTGACAATATTAGCCCATCACTTGTGAATTATATTATCACTTGTGAATGATGCCCAGCTTGTGTGCAGTAAGGAAAGAAACAGCGCAAACCTTTTCAAATCATAGTTGCACACCTCTTGTAGCCCATAGCTTATATGTTTTGATATGGTTTGCATCACAACTAAAGTGGCCAAATAACTTCTTAAAATGAAGCACATTAATCCGCTTTTCAATGGGTGTAGAGCCTAACTGGCATACACACGCAGTTTGTGAGTTTCAAGTTTGGAGAAGATCATTTCCCCCATAAAAATGCACTTTTATAATAATAATAACTGCATAATTGCATTTGCAGCCACTTTTGAGAATGGTGTTTTCCCGCTAACTGATTGTATTTTGGAACATTGACACCTATAGCCTACTGCCATGTGCGCATTGCTGTGCTTATAATGTGAAGAAATAAACTAAGTTTATCGACAAGTTAAACATTCTGATCGATTCTGTCTGCCTCATTGCTTGAAAAGGTTTTTGGGATGCTAGTGGTTGTATTAATTTCGGAACTATGTTTGGAATATTTATGTCTCGCACAGAATAGGTCATCTTCCGTGCTATAGGGGACAGTAGACTGACATAGGCTAGTGCTTCTGCTGTTTGTTAGGCCTACTCATCTTGTTGAACAGTGTGGACAGTTCTTCCAATATCTTCAATATGTGCCTCGGAATTGGATAAGGACGTACGCAGTTGTGTCCCCGATGTGTCCATCTTCACTTGTAGCCTGTGAGAAAGACCCAACCACATGACGGCATTGGCTAATAACAATTGAGCGACAGTATCTGAGAGAGCCATACGAGTGAGAGGTGCTTCGGCACACGCAGCCGGGAGAGAGGAATTATAATATTCAGCCCAAGGGCACAACAGCCACTGGCTTTGTGTGGCACTACGGCCACACAAAGTGGATGCCGCCGGGAAATTCAAGGCATTATTAAGTAACTCTAAATGAAGCATATAGGAGGACCTGTTTCTTTGTTAACCGCTCAACACAGAATAGCCGTGCGCACTCCCTCAAATCATTTGGCAAAAATATTATTTATATTTTATTCCTCTTTGTTCAATTGTATTCTTCATACTATAAAATAATGCCACAGAATTCTAAGAAAATCTTGCCTGACAAATGAAGTAGTGAAACCCACAGCCATATGGCATAGCCAGATCAGGGCCTAACATAAGGACAACTCAAGAGTATGCTATTCTGTTCCTCTGAAATAGACTACATTTTCTTCATATCATGTTTCTGTAGACCCTTCCAAAATAAATAATGGATTTATTGTAATTGTGTAGTAGGCTATATATCATGGATTCATTTGACTTTTATAATGTAGATGCACCTAATATCTGCATCAGTGGCTTGTAGGCTGTGTGTGGAAGCCAGGAGATGCTAAATGTGTTTATGTTAAGTAATGGTCAGTTACCATGAGACTATCAGTTATTTGCTTGGCAATCACCGTCACCATGATTACTCCAGTTTGTCTCTCTACCGGTGCACCTACGTTGTAAACTTGAATTCGTAGGCTAGGTTATAGCAACCTCATGATGGGTATAGGGAAAATGATAGTATCATGTAGTAGCCTAAACCTATCACTGTTACTTTGAACTGGGTGAATGGAAAATGAATGAGGCAGTCATCCAATATGCTGTAATAGAAATAAGGTCATGCTCATAAAAAAAGAAAAAACAATGTCCTGACCTAATCTTAAACGACACAGAACGCCACTGAATGACTTATTATTTATTGGGGTGCAATAACTGCATGGGAGCACTTGAAAAGAGTACATTATAACTTTACCTTGCCACCCCTCCATAATCAAGACCTTCTTCCCCAGGGAATATGATCCATAGTCTCCTGCGGAGGTCCTGTGCATTGAAGCTCATTATCTACAATGGAGAGTCAAATTAATATGGACAACATAGGTCAGTGTCAATGTGCTCATTTGGGAGGATGCTTACTCACTTGTTGGAACGAGTCCTCAAACAGGGTTTTGCGGGTGACAGTGATCTTGATGTGCTGAGGCATTGACAATTGCTGGACAAGAAGAGGAAATCATGTGATTTTGAAGCATGTGACCCCCCCCCACACGTGCCAACAAAAATAGCAGGGCATTGTTCATTTAATTATGCCACTGTGCATTGGAATTCATGTTGTTCTGTTGACCATAAAAACAATGTCACTGTTTAACCACTCAAACTCAGAAGGCATGAGACCTACCTGGCACCAGAATCTGAAGTACTGGACTTTGGCTTTAAAGTCTCGAACATAAGTTATCTGGGGCCCATTTTCACTGTTGGAGAGAGAGAGAGGGAAGGAAAAGGCACATTCAGTCACGCATCATGGACCAAATACTGAATCAACTTTGTCAGATTACCTGGCTTTTACTATAGTGTATTAGAACTACACAATAATGTCAAACCATAGACCCCAGACAGTCAGAAAATGTTGTGTTTTCACTACTCTGCACAGGCTAAACTGATAATGATAAATGTTTAAGCCAAAGCAGGTTACAGGTGAGACGACTGAAACAGCATTCCTGTGAAAGGCACCACAGGTTATTCCTGTTAGTTGGGGAATAGAGCACAGCGAGAGCATAGTCACTGTTAAACAGAGAGCAGTCATGTTGACAGTACACCAATATCATCACTCAGGTGTGGCTCATTAGAATACTGAAAGATACACAGACAGTACATTATCTGTTCAGCCCATATTAGTCATCCTAATTTGACGTTTTGGGTACAGAAAGAAAGCGTTATTATTAGCAACAGTTCCATTACTGGAGTCAAACTAGTGCCTAGGAAACAGACCCGTGTTTGCTACATAGAGTGTAATTTTTGTCTAAAATGATGCTTAGTCAGAGAGGTAGTCCAATGCTTTGATAAGTGACTGTAAAGTTGGTACGTACAGTGAAGATTTTCCAGTACGAGGGTCGATGTACGTAGTGGCTCTCCTGTTGTGGTCCACAAAGTATGGGATGCCGTCGACTGTAAACCTCATCTCCCAGCCCTCTGGAAGAGGCTTCTCATTCAGCAGCCTGAGGGAGAGAGAGTGTCAACATAAAACAGGGACATACAGTAGGATACAGATTTGCACAATGTCTGAATTTACACAATTCCAGTATATGGGCATGTGTAGAGTACTAGATCCAGGGGCCGCACTAATCTTACACTGTTCTAGGTGTTACAGGCTAGCACCCACTGACGTTAAAAGTAGCTGTTAGGATACATCTGTACTAAGAGTAGTACAGATTAACTTCTCACCCCTGAGTGCGAGGGTCCTCCCACTGTGTAGTCCGTGTGGTGTGTTGAACAAAGTACACTCTCCCGTTGCTGTCAGTTCTTTTCTCTGAGAATGTAAATGGGATGAAACAGAACAGTTTAAGTACAATCCTCAATTCATTCAAAAGTCTAGAAAACAGATTAATCTGTGACCTTTTCATGTGAGATGTGAGGTAGTGAGATCTTACCCCATCCATGTGGCAGTGGGCCCAGGGGATCAAACTGCTTATTCTCAGTGGCTGGAACCTGATCCTGGAGCTTCAGTGCACAAGAGAAGAACGATAATAATTACCAAACAAAGTTAAAAATCAACTGATAAAGAGTGGTTAAATATCCCCAACTGAAAAAGGATAAACTGTTTACAGCCCAATATGTAAAACAGAGTTAAGAGAAGCAACATTTTTTAATAAAGATGATTATATTGTCAAACTAACTGCTAGGTTAACTGCATGGACCATCTTAGAGAGAAGCTGATAAGGCTGACACCCAAATACTATAAAATATGGTGTGGGCACTACACTAAGGCCCAATGAATTACATATCATTTTCCTACAACAGCTCTGTATGGCTTGCCAGCTAGCTAAATGAAGCGAGGGGTGAGGTAAAGTGTCCCTCTAGTTCCTTTGTTCCAAATAGACTTCCTGTAATTACCCAATCCATTTGATGGCATTATCATTTCACACAGTGCAAATAGCAGCTGACTGAGGTAGTTAGCACAATGACTGGAAGTCTATGGATACCCATAGACTTCGTCATTGCACTAATGCTAGTTAGCATTGGCTTGCGAAACTCTCTCTTACTTCCTTCATACTGGACATAAAAATTGTATCCGCGAGTTCATCTGACTGGGGAATTAAAGGGCCTCATTGCCAAAATCTCAAAGTATCCCATTAAACTCATCACCTGTTGAGTGTTTCACATCGGTTCAGTACTGTTATTGTAAGAGCTGAGCACTTGGTTTGACCAGTCAGAGTTCCCACTTACCCCATTCACTCCAAATATGAAGCGCTGGTTGAACTGCTGCATGGCACCCTGTAGCTGGTTGCGTTGGTGCTGCCACTGTTCATAGTTCCGCACCGTCTCCATAGTGGGCCGTTGCCATGTGGTAGTTCTGGTGATGTGGTCTACAAAGTAGACCCTGCCCATGGGGTCCACTCGCCGCTCCCACCTAAATACAGGGCAAAGAGGAACAGGGGAGACTATATAAAGAGCTTTGGCATTTAGTATCCTCTAGTAACAGACACACTATTCTCTGCTCGTCTTGTGAACTGGTGTAAATACGTGGATTGGAAAAAGACACAGGATATGTAAAGGGGGAGTTACCCAGAAGGTAGAGGCTCAGGCCGCTCCCACGCCGTCCTCTTTTCCACATGATCTACGAAATACAGCCTTCCGTTCTGATCCACCCTCTGCTCCCATCTTCACAGGAACATGTGATTCAAAGAAAATTAAAATATTTACAACATCAGTCAGCCAACTACAAAATAAATTCAAGTCACGGCAGGTAGGGTAGAGTTTAATTCTAAAAGTGATGAGACCACGTAACCCAGGAGCAATAACAACAGGTCATTGCAGTCATGACAACAGCCAAAGCCACATTATAATCTCTTAAGTTTAACAAAGCATAACAGGAAGATGATCCTGAGGGTGGAGTTGTAATGACACCACGAACCGATTAACAGTGTGTTTCTGCCTGCCAGATCACCATGGACAGTTTGACCCTTACCCAGGAGGCAATGGGCCTGCGGCGACAGCGGGGGCTCTGGGGGGGCCTGGGGTTACACTGTCTGCTTGGCTGGCTGCTATTGCTTGGCTCTGGTCGTGTGTAGGGGGTGGGGCGTTGGGGTCTGGTACTGCAGGTGCAGGTGTACTGACTGGGGTATCTGAGCTGGGGCCATCGCTTTCTTCAGTTGGAATGGATCCATTAGAGGATGCTGCTGTGAACCAGTGAATGAGAAAAGAAAATGGAGTAAGTTTGAGAAAACAAAACCACCTAGTGTCATTTTCTGCCATTATCTGACAAACACTTTAATAGTAGACATATAAAGCTAAATATTATACCAATAAATCCCCAGGAGCTTTGCTGTTGGTCTGAAGATGGGTTATGAGTTTGACCGCCTCACCTGGAGAGGAGGTTGGTCTGCGCGGGGTGGGTGGAGGGGGTCGGGAGGGCCTGGGGGGGCGTAGAGGATTACCCCTGGAGCCCCCTGCTGACAGAGCGGGAGACCCTTTGCAAGACCCTGTGCCATTCATTGCGACCGCACAACCATTTGGGGAAGCTCTGTGCTCCAAACCATCCACAGAAGGAGAGCTATCTCTACTCCGCCTGCCACAATATCAACTATTAACTTTGGAGCACTGACAAGACAGTGTTGATATACAAATATAAGCAAGAGTATCATTACCACAGTAACCATGAATAAATAATATGCTTACTTCACATCATCCCCGTTTTGTTGCGATTCCCCATTCGATGTACCTGAGATCCAGAAACACAGAGTTGGGAACTGGATGTACTGAGGGGAAGGTGGAGCTTGTTTTCTGGGCAGGATGGGAAAACCCTAACTCTCCCTACAAATCAATACAGATAACACTTTGGATAACATCGCACAGAGCAGACTCACTTTGGGTGTTAGCCTCAGCAGCAGACGCAAACATCTCTGGGTCCACTTGCATGCCATCCAGACAGACAGACAGGTCCCCCACGACATCGGTCTGGTCTCGGTCTGCACTCAGCTGCAGCGTCTGCACCACCTCAGAGACTGGGGGGGGGAAAACATGGAACAAAAATCATTGGTTATGTAACAAAAGCCCTCCTTCCACTCAGCTCCTCGCCTGTCAAAAGCCGTTATCAGCCCTTTGAATCATCCTTATCTGCCACTTTACACCAGGACTCGAACGAGTTTGGGACATGAAGAACAGTACTGCATGGATAGTACATCAAAAAGACTATGACCAATGTTTCTCTCTGTTATCACCTTATCAAATATACCTTCAACAAACTAGTGGATGGAAAAAGTAATGGAGAGAGAATCCCCATAAAACGCAAGCAAACCAACCAATCAAAACAGAGGAGTTCTGTTAGCAAATATACAGACTTAAGATAGGATAATTACTCTATTTCAAACCAAAGTTACCATTATTTACCGATCATCAAAATAGGAGTGATGTGATATTTCCTATCTAGTTTGGGACACATTTCTAAATGTGTTTAGAAAATAAGGATAAAACTGTGCCACCGTCGCAGCCCGCGAAGAAGGACTTGATTACCAACAACGACGAGACAGCCTTCAGGGAGAAGGTGAGGGCACTCAGAGTGTGGTGTCAGGAAAATAACCTCACACTCAACGTCAACAAAACAAAGGAGATGATCATGGACTTCAGGAAACAGCAGAGGGAGCACCCCCCTATCCACATCGAAGGGATAGCATTGGAGAAGGTGGAAAGTTAAGTTCCTCGGCGTACACATCAAAGACAAACTGAAATGGTCCACCCATATCCAGAAGGCCAGGTCAGTACAGGTGCATCAAAGCTGGGACCAAGAGACTGAAAAACAGCTTCTATCTCAAGACCATCAGACCGCTAAACAGCTTCTATCTCAAGACCATCAGACCGCTAAACAGCAATCACTAACTCAGAGAGACTGCTGCCTACATTGAGACCCAATCAATGGCCACTTTAATAAATGGATCACTAATCACTTTAAACAATGCCACTTTAAATAATTGCACTTAATAATGTTTACTAATCTTACATTACTCATATCACATGTAAAGTGGGGAGAACAAGAATTTGATAACCTGCAAAATCGGCAGTGTTTCCTACTTACAAAGCATGTAGAGGTCTGTAATTTTTATCATAGGTACACTTCAACTATGAGAGACAGAATCTAAATAAAAAAATCTAGAAAATCACATTGTATGATTTTTAAGTAATTCATTTGCATTTTATTGCATGACATAAGTATTTGATCACCTACCAACCAGTAAGAATTTCAGCTCTCACAGACCTGTTAGTTTTTCTTTAAGAAACCCTCCTGTTCTCCACTCATTAACTGTATTAACTGCACCTGTTTGAACTCGTTACCTGTATAAAAGACAACTGTCCACACACTCAATCAAACAGACTCCAACCTCTCCACAATGGGCAAGACCAGAGAGCTGTGTAAGGACATCAGGGATAAAATTGTAGATCTGCAAGCAGCTTGATGAGAAGGCAACAACTGTTGGCGCAATTATTCGAAAATGGAAGAAGTTCAAGATGAAGGTCAATCACCCTCGGTCTGGGGCTCCATGCAAGATCTCACCTCGTGGGGCATCAATGATCATGAGGAAGGCGAGGGATCAGCCCAGAACTACACGGCAGGACCTGGTCAATGACCTGAAGAGAGCTGGGACCACAGTCTCAAAGAAAACCATTAGTAACACAATACGCTGTCGTGGATTAAAATCCTGTAGCGCACGCAAGGTCCCCCTGCTCAAGCCAGCGCATGTCCAGGCCCGTCTGAAGTTTGCCAATGACCATCTGGATGATCTAGAGGAGGAATGGGAGAAGGTCATGTGGTCTGATGAGACAGAAATAGATATTTTTGGTCTAAACTCCACTCGCCGTGTTTGGAGGAAGAAGAAGGATGAGTACAACCCCAAGAACATCATCCCAACCATGAAGCATGGAGGTGGAAACATGATTCTTTGGGGATGCTTTTCTGCAAAGGGGACAGGACGGCTACACCGTACTGGATGGGGCCATGTATCGCGAGATCTTGGCCAACAACCTACTTCCCTCAGTAAGAGCATTGAAGATGGGTCGTGGCTGAGTCTTCCAGCATGACAACGATCCAAAACACACAGCCAGGGCAACTAAGGTGTGGCTCCGAAAGAAGCATCTCAAGGTCCTGGAGTGGCCTAGCCAGTCTCCAGAACTGAACCCAATAGAAAATCTTTGGAGGAAGCTGAAAGTCCGTATTGCCCAGCGACAGCCCCGAAACCTGAAGGATCTGGAGAAGGTCTGTATGGAGGAGTGGGCCAAAATCCCTGCTGCAGTGTGTGCAAACCTGGTCAAGAACTACAGGAAACATATGATCTCTATTAATTGCAAACAAAGGTTTCTGTACCAAATATTAAGTTCTGCTTTTCTGATGTATCAAATACTTATGTATGTCATGCAATAAAATGCAAATTAATTACTTAAAAATCATACAATGTGATTTTCTGAATTTGTTTTAGACTCTGTCTCTCACAGTTGAAGTGTACCTATGATAAAACAATTAGACCTCTACATGCTTTCTAAGTAGGAAAACCTGCGAAATCAGCAGTGTATCAAATACTTGTTCTCCCCACTGTATATACTGTATTTTATACCATCTATTGCACCGTGCCTATGTCGCTCGGCCATCGCTCATCCATATACAGTGGGGCAAAAAAGTATTTAGTCAGCCACCAATTGTGCAAGTTCTCCCACTTAAAAAGATGAGGCCTGTAATTTTCATCATAGGTACACTTCAACTATGACAGACAAAATGAGAAGAAAAAAAATCCAGAAAATCACATTGCAGGATTTTTAATGAATTTATTTGCAAATTATGGTGTAAAATAAGTATTTGGTCACCTACAAACAAGCAAGATTTCTGGCTCTCACAGACCTGTAACTTCTTCTTTAAGAGGCTCCTCTGTCCTCCACTCGTTACCTGTATTAATGGCACTTGTTTGAACTTGTTATCAGTATAAAAGACACTTGTCCTCAAACAGTCACACTCCAAACTCCACTATGGCCAAAACCAAAGAGCTGTCAAAGGACACCAGAAACCAAATTGAAGACCTGCACCAGGCTGGGAAGACTGAATCTGCAATAGGTAAGCAGCTTGGTTTGAAGAAATCAACTGTGGGAGCAATTATTAGGAAATGGAAGACATACAAGACCACTGATAATCTCCCTCGATCTGGGGCTCCACGCAAGATCTCACCCCGTGGGGTCAAAATGATCACAAGAACGGTGAGCAAAAATCCCAGAACCACATGGGGGGACGTAGTGAATGACCTGCAGAGAGCTGGGACCAAAGTAACAAAGCTTACCATCAGTAACACCCTACGCCGCCAGGGACTCAAATCCTGCAGTGCCAGACAGGTGCCCCTGCTTAAACCAGTACATGTCCAGGCCCGTCTGAAGTTTGCTAGAGAGCATTTGGATGATCCAGAAGAAGATTGGGAGAATGTCATATGGTCAGATGAAACCAAAATATAACTTTTTGGTAAAAACTCAACTCGTTGTGTTTGGAGGACAAAGAATGCTGAGATGCATCCAAAGAACACCATACCTACTGTGAAGCATGGGGGTGGAAACATCATGTGTTGGGGCTGTTTTTCTGCAAAGGGACCAGGAAAACTGATCCGTGTAAAGGAAAGAATGGGGCCATGTAACGTGAGATTTTGAGTGAAAACCTCCTTCCATCAGCAAGGGCATTGAAGATGAAACGTGGCTGGGTCTTTCAGCATGACAATGATCCCAAACACACCGCCCGGGCAACGAAGGAGTGGCTTCGTAAGAATCATTTCAAGGTCCTGGAGTGGCCTAGCCAGTCTCCAGATCTCAACCCCATAGAAAATCTTTGGGAGGGAGTTGAAAGTCCGTGTTCCCCAGCAACAGCCCCAAAACATCACTGCTCTAGAGGAGATCTGCATGGAGGAATGGGCCAAAATACCAGCAACAGTGTGTGAACCTTGTGAAGACTTACAGAAAACATTTGAGCTCTGTCATTGCCAACAAAGGGTATATAACAAAGTATTGAGATAAACGTTTGTTATTGACCAAATACTTATTTTCCACCATAATTTGCAAATAAAATCATTAAAAATCCTACAGTGTGATTTTCTGGATTCTTTTTTCTAATTTAGTCTGTCATAGTTGAAGTGTACCTATGATGAAAATTACAGGCCTCTCTCATCTTTTTAAGTGGGAGAACATGCACAATTGGTGGCTGACTAAATACTTTTTTGCCCTATTGTAGCTATAAGTACATATTCTCATTCACCACTTTAGATTTGTGTGTATTACGTAGTTGTTGGGGGAATTGTTAGATTACTTGTTAGATATTACTGCACTGTCGGAACTAGAAGCACAAGCATTTTGCTACACTCGCAATACCATCTGCTAACCATGTGTATGTGACCAATAACCTTTGATTTGAAAATTGGCAGTGGACTGAATTTACTCTTTTTGAGGGGAAAGTGGTGCCTGTGCCGTGTGTGTGAGAGATAACTAGCACACAGACACAGTACAGGCCTTCATCACATAGCCAAGCAAGGTATGCATAACATGATACAAGGAAGGCACTCACTTTTCATGTCGTTGGCTTTGAGTGTTTCGCTGACCTCGAGAGCTGCCATGCCTAACAATATGTCCGACTTCAAGGTCTGGTGACTCCAAACTCGGAAGATTAGCTTGCTAAAAGGAGTGACAATTCTATTGACAAGATGAAAGACAGACAATGAATGACAGTTAAATCACTAAATATAGCAGATATTGTAGGTGAGAGGCAATATATGAAAGCG
The DNA here is from genome assembly GCF_002021735.2 of Oncorhynchus kisutch. Lineage (NCBI taxonomy): Eukaryota > Metazoa > Chordata > Actinopteri > Salmoniformes > Salmonidae > Oncorhynchus > Oncorhynchus kisutch. The sequence goes on from NC_034197.2 coordinate 18,287,249, forward strand.
TCTAAGATGATTGTCTATGTTATTTTTCTACCTCTCTTGTATTTTTTGTTGCCTTAAAGCACTTTGAGATTCTTTATGTAATGAATAGCGCTATAAAGGCTGAATATATTACTATTATGATTATTATTCCATTTGAAGAAATGTTTCAACAGTGTTTGCGGGGAGACTAGAAGCAAGTGTCCATGCCTACTCTAACAGCTGCTAGTTAGATCCTGAATGCTTGCAGGAAAACTCAGTTGTGGAAGCCCACCAGCTTACTACACCATAGTATGACTGCTCTGAATACACCACACCTAGACATACTGAAACAGAAGAGTGGCCCACTCTAAATTAAGAAGGGCCAGTAGAGTAAGAGTCCAGAGCTATATAATGACGGGATTGATTATGTGGATGTGTTGGCACTTGCAACTACTACAGGTAACTGCCAAAATAATGTAAACACTTGAGTAAATGAGGAACACAAAGTATATTGAAAGCAGGTGCTTCCTGAGTTAATTAAGCAATGAACGTCCCATCATGCTTAGGGTCATGTATAAAAATGCTGGACAGGCCATTATTTTGGCAACCATTGGTACGTCCCCAGGAGGTGACATCCACAGGGCACGAGTGATCACTGAATGGTTTGATGAGAATGAAAATGATGCAAACCATATGCCAGTCACCAGATCTCAACCCAATTGAACACTTACGGGAGATTCTGGATCGGTGCCCGAGACACCGTTTTCCACCACCATCAACAAAACACCAAATGATGGAATTTCTCGTGGAAGAATGGTGTGGCATTCCTCCAATAGAGTTCCAGACACTTGTAGAATTTATGTCGAGGTGCATTGAAGCTGTTCTGGCTTGTGGTGCCAAACATCCTATTAAGACACTTTGTTGGTGTTTCCTTTATATTGGCAGTTACCTGTATATCATGAGTGGATCCTCAGTAAAACCCTGTACACTTGCCACTTGTGTAAAGAATTTGTACTCAAATTAAGAAGTTGTTCTCAATACTGACTGTCATCAAAAACACAACGACAACTTACACTGTGAGCGGCTGCTTCCATTTGGGACTGTGGGTGTTGTTGCATTTCTCTGTCTTTTTGGACTGTCCATCAACGGCCACTTCAACATATGGACTGGGGCCAAACCAATTCTTCCTGTTTTCTTTCAGTTTTGCTGACAGCACTGAGGAGATGTAAAAAGTGTCAATTAGGGCAGAGCTAGAAGTTAGACGGTCTGGTAGGAGTTAGTTTGATAGTACTTCGGGTCTATTCTGTTTTTATGAGTGTAGACAAAATAAACAGTCCACACCCTGAAAACCTATTTACTAAGGACTAAAACCTTATACTACAATACAAAACATGGCTATGCAACAGACTTCAAAACCAAAATAAAAAAGGGAAATATAAAATCAGACACTATACATGCATCCTAATTCTCCAAATGTCACCGTTTAATTTCCATTCTGAAGAAATCCTAAATATGACACGACAGACTACGTATTATGAAAATTATAGAGATCATGAACAAACCCATAATTTGTAGTTGTGCCTTCATGGGGTAGCCATTCCCAGGGCCTGGTTTAGCAATGCTGGAGGCCATGACATAGGGCTGGCTACCTGCAACAAACAAACACACATTCAGTAAACCATTCATTCAAAGGCTCAAAGCACATTCCATACAATGCAAGTCATAGCCTTTCCATCCTTACTTCTAGAAATTATATTTTTGTTCAATGCATTGTGACAAATGCTTTACAATGTTATAGACAGAGGGCTATCTAATCTTTACAGGCGTAATGGAACAAGAACATAAAATATCATGGTCAGCATTACATTAGATAACCACCCAGCGACTAAAACACATTGACCTCTTTTGAATGGTAATAACATGATATTGCTATAAAGCATAAAAGATTATGCTTGTACCAGGCATTATCCAACTAGTCCTTGCTACAAGGTCAGAGTCTGAGTGTCCAACTTATCCAGCTGAGGTAAGAAAAAATAAAAACGGATGAATAATTAATATACAAAACAGTACCTAGATGTGTGATCGATACTATGATTCCTAACAACAAATAACTCCGCAGTCTGAGTTTACTTACACCTATTGACATCTACAGTGCATTCGAAAAGTATTCAGACCACATCCCCTTTTCCACATTTTGTTAAGTTACAGCCTTATTCTAAAATGATTCCCCCCCTCAATCTACACACAATACCCCATAATAAAAAGTGAAAAAATATTTTTTTATGTTCGCAAACGTATTAAAATAACAAAAACAGAAACACCTTATTTACATAAGTATTCACACCCTTTGCTATGAGACAAGAAATTGAGCTCAGGTGCATCCCTCTTCCACTGATCATCTTTGAGATGTTTCTACAACTTGATTGGAGAACACCTGTGGTAAATTCAAGTGATTTGACATAATTTGGAAAAGCACACATCTGTTTATATAAAAAGGTCCAACAGTTGACCGTGCATGACAGAGCAAAAACCAAGCCAGGAGGTTGAAGGAATTGTCGGTAGAGCTCCGAGAGAGGATTGACGAGGCACAGATCTGGGGAAGGTACCGAAAAATGTATGCAGCATTTAAGGTCCCCAAGAACATGTTCTCCATCAATTTTAAAAGGAAGTTTTTAACCACCATGACTCTTCAGAGAGCTGGCCCCACAGCAAAACTGAGCAATCGGGGAAGAAGAGCCTTGGTCAGGGAGGTGACCAAGAACCCGATGGTCACTGACAGAGCTCCAGAATTCCTGTGAAAATGGGAAAATCTTCCAGAAGGACAACCATCTCTGCAGCACGTCACCAAATTAGGCCTTTATGGTAGAGTGGCCAGAGGGATGCCACTCCTCAGTAAAAAAGGTACATGACAGCCCGCTTGGAGTTGGCAAATGTCACCTAAAGGACTGTCAGACCATGAGAAACAAGATTCTCTGGTCTGATGAAACCAAGATTGAACCCGGACCTGAATGCCAAGCATCACGTCTGGAGAATACTTGGTACCATCCCTACGGTGAAGCATGGTTGTAGCAGCATCATCATGTTGTGGTGATGTTTTTCAGCTCCAGGGACTGAGAGACTAGACAGGATTGAGGGAAAGATGAACAGAACAAAGTACAGAGAGATCCTAGATGAAAACCTGCTCCAGAGCACTCAGGACCTCAGACTGGGGCGAAGGTTCACCTTCCAACAGGACAACGACCCTAAGCACACCGCCAAGACAACGCAGGAGTGGCTTCAGGACAAGTCTCTGAATGTTCTTGAGTGGCCCAGCCAGAGCCCGGACTTGAAACCGATCGAACATCTCTGGAGAGACCTGAAAACAGCTGTACAACGATACTCCCCATCCAACCTGACAGAGCTTGAGGGGATCTGCAGAGAAGAATGGGAGAAACTCCCCAAATACTGATGTGTCAAGCTTGTAGCGTCATACCCAAATAGACTCAAGGCTGTAATCGCTGCCAAAGGTGCTTCAACAAAGTACTGAGCACAAAATTCTCAAATGTCTAAAAACCTGTTTTTGCTTTGTCATTATAGGGTATTGTGTGTATATGTATTAGAGGTTAACCAATTATGATTTTTCAACACCGATACCGATTATTGGAGTACCAAAAAAAGCCGATACCGATTAGTTGGCCGATTTTTATATATATATTTGTAATAATGACAATTACAACAATACTGAATGAACACTTGTTTTAACTTAATATAATAAATCAATAAAATTAATTTAGTCTCAAATAAATAATGAAACATGTTCAATTTGGTTTAAATAATGCAAAAACAAAGTATGCCATGTAAAAAAGCGCATGTTTAAGTTCCTTGCTCAGAACATATCAAAGCTGGGGGTTCCTTTTAACATGTGTCTTCAATATTCCCAGGTAAGAAGTTTTAGGTTGTAGTTATTATAGGACTATTTCTCTCTATACCATTTGTATTTCATATACCTTTGACTATTGGATGTTCTATTAGGTAATTTAGTTGTGCCAGGCTAATCTCAGGAGTTGATAGGCTTGAAGTCATAAACAGCGCAATGCTTGAAACACAGCAAAGAGCTGCTGGCAAACGCAGGAAAGTGCTGTTTGAATGAATGCTTACGAGCCTGCTGCTGCCAACCACCGCTCAGTCAGACTGCTCTATCAAATCATAGACTTAATTATAATATAATATCACACAGAAATCCGGAAAGTATAATTTTGAAAACATTACATTTATTCTTTCAGTGAAATACGGAACCGTTCTGTATTTAATCTAACGGGTGGCATCCCTAAGTTTAAATATTGCTGTTACATTGCACAACCTTCAATGTGATGCATAATTATGTACAATTCTGGCTAATTAATTATGGTTAGGAAGAAATGGTCTTCACACAGTTCGCAAAGGGCCAGGCAGCCCAAACTGCTGCATATACCCTGACTCTGCTTGCACAGAACGCAAGAGAAGTAACACAATTTCCCTAGTTAAAAGAAATTCATGTTAGCAGGCAATACTAAATAAATATGCAGGTTTAAAAATATATATACTTGTGTATTGATTTTAAGAAAGGCATTCGTGTTTATGGTTAGGTACACATTGGTGCAACGACAGTGCTTTTTTCACGAATGGGCTTGTTAAATCACCCGTTTGGCGAAGAAGGCTGTGATTAAACGATAAATTAACAGGCACCGCATCAATTATATGCAACGCAGGACAAGCTAGATATACAGTGCCTTGCGAAAGTATTCGGCCCCCTTGAACTTTGCGACCTTTTGCCACATTTCAGGCTTCAAACAAAGATATAAAACTGTATTTTTTTGTGAAGAATCAACAACAAGTGGGACACAATCATGAAGTGAAACGACATTTATTGGATATTTCAAACTTTTTTAACATTTCAAAAACTGAAAAATTGGGTGTGCAAAATTATTCAGCCCCCTTAAGTTAATACTTTGTAGCACCACCTTTTGCTGCGATTACAGCTGTAAGTCGCTTGGGGTATGTCTCTATCAGTTTTGCACATCGAGAGACTGAACTTTTTCCCATTCCTCCTTGCAAAACAGCTCGAGCTCAGTGAGGTTGGATGGAGAGCATTTGTGAACAGCAGTTTTCAGTTCTTTCCACAGATTCTCGATTGGATTCAGGTCTGGACTTTGACTTGGCCATTCTAACACCTGGATATGTTTATTTTTGAACCATTCCATTGTAGATTTTGCTTTATGTTTTGGATCATTGTCTTGTTGGAAGACAAATCTCCGTCCCAGGTCTTTTGCAGACTCCATCAGGGTTTCTTCCAGAATTAGAGGTCCTGTATTTGGCTCCATCCATCTTCCCATCAATTTTAACCATCTTCCCTGTCCCTGCTGAAGAAAAGCAGGCCCAAACCATGATGCTGCCACCACCATGTTTGACAGTGGGGATGGTGTGTTAAGGGTGATGAGTTGTGTTGCTTTTACGCCAGACATAACGTTTTGCATTGTTGCCAAAAAGTTTCATTTTGGTTTCATTTAACCATAGCACCTTCTTCCACATGTTTGGTGTGTCTCCCAGGTGGCTTGTGGCAAACTTTAAACAACACTTTTTATGGATATCTTTAAGAAATGGCTTTCTTCTTGCCACTCTTCCATAAAGGCCAGATTTGTGCAATATACGACTGATTGTTGTCCTATGGACAGAGTCTCCCACCTCAGCTGTAGATCTCTGCAGTTCATCCAGAGTGATCATGGGCCTCTTGGCTGCATCTCTGATCAGTCTTCTCCTTGTATGAGCTGAAAGTTTAGAGGGACGGCCAGGTCTTGGTAGATTTGCAGTGGTCTGATACTCCTTCCATTTCAATATTATCGCTTGCACCGTGCTCCTTGGGATGTTTAAAGTTTGGGAAATCTTTTTGTATCCAAATCCGGCTTTAAACTTCTTCACAACAGTATCTCGGACCTGCCTGGTGTGTTCCTTGTTCTTCATGATGCTCTCTGCGCTTTTAACGGACCTCTGAGACTATCACAGTGCAGGTGCATTTATACGGAGACTTGATTACACACAGGTGGATTGTATTTATCATCATTAGTAATTTAGGTCAACATTGGATCATTCAGAGATCCTCACTGAACTTCTGGAGAGAGTTTGCTGCACTGAAAGTAAAGGGGCTGAATAATTTTGCACGCCCAATTTTTCTGTTTTTGATTTGTTAAAAAAGTTTGAAATATCCAATAAATATCGTTCCACTTCATGATTGTGTCCCACTTGTTGTTGATTCTTCACAAAAAAATACAGTTTTATATCTTTATGTTTGAAGCCTGAAATGTGGCAAAAGGTCGCAAAGTTCAAGGGGGCCGAATACTTTCGCAAGGCACTGTACTAGTAATATCATCAATCATGTGTAGTTAACTAGTGATTATGTTAAAACTTCTTGTGACTCCCCATCCCGGGTCCGGGAGCGTAATCATCGCCTGACACTAATTAGCATAACGCAACGGACTTAAATCTTCCTACATAATCTTCCTATTCATGAAAATCACAAGTGAAATATATTGGAACACAGCTTAGCCTTTTGTTAATCACCCTGTCATCTCAGATTGTCAAAATATGCTTTACAGCCAAAGCTAGACAAGCATTTGTGTAAGTTTATCGATAGACTAGCATAGCATTATGTCTTGCTAGCAGCAGGCAACCTTGTCACGAAAATCAGAAAAGCAATCAAATTAAATCGTTTACCTTTGATGAACTTAGGATGTTTTCACTCACGAGACTCCCAGGTAGATAACCAGTCATTTTTTCCCAAAATATTATTTTTGTAGGCAAAATAGCTCCGTTTGTCCTTTACGTTTGGCTGAGAAATCGCCCGGAAATTGCAGTCACGGAAACGGCTAAAAATATTCCAAATTAGCGCCATAATATCGACAGAAACATGCCAAATGTTGTTTATAATCAATCCTCAAGGTGTTTTTCAAATATCTATTCGATAATATATCCATCGGGAGAATTTGTTTTTCAGTAGGACCGATTGGAGTAATGGCTACATCTGTATTTTAGGCTTTTGCCTGCAACATCAGTTCTGTTATACTCACAGACAATATCTTTACAGTTTTGGAAACGTTAGTGTTTTCTATCCAAAGCTGTCAATTATATGCATATTCTAGGATCTTGTCCTGACAAAATATCCCGTTTAAAACGGGAACGTTTTTTTCCCAAAATGAAAATACTGCCCCTAGAGTTGCAACAGGATTTATTAAGATTGATAGTTTTTTTTTATGAGACGTTTAATGCTAGCTAGCACCTTACCGTGGCTCCTTGCTGCACTCGTATAACAGGTAGTCAGCCTGCCACACAGTCTCCTCGTGGAGTGCAATGTAATCGGCCATAATCAGTGTAAAAAAATGCCGATTGTTATGAAAACTTGAAATCGGCCCTAATTAATCGACCGATTAAATCGGTCGACCTCTAATATTCATGAGGGAAAAAACGATTGAATCCATTTAAGAATAAGGCTGTAACATAACCAAATATCAAAAAGGTCAAGGGGTCTGAATACTTTCTGAATGCACTACATAATCATGCTTGCTCTCTGGAAAATGCCACAAGAAAATATTAAACGGGTGAAAATAGCACCAGGAAGCATAGCCTAGTCTTCTTTCCTGCTTTGTGGTAACTTCACTGTGCTTCTGCATAATGTATGTTCCCCTGCCTACCTCCACTGTGCAAATGAGAGAAAGAGCTCTGGATAAACTTTCACTTTGACTGTACCCAGAGTTAATAATTTATCAGTACTGATTCTGTGGCCTACAGAGAAAGGATCTGTGTGTTACTCACAGTGATGGACTGCTTTGCAAGCCAGCTAAATGACTCACAACAAGTCAGGAGCTCATCAGATGAGACAAGGAAGAAAGATTCACCATCAGCCAATGACTGTGTTTCTGTGAAAGTGTCAGATATTCCATAAACTAATCAAAAGTGAATAAAATATGCTATTACACTTACCAACAGAACTGAAAAAAATATACTGATATACACACAGGCATGTTTAACTGTTGTTTAAAAACATGGAATGGTTACAGAGCAACATTACAAAAGGAAGAGCTCTGAATCTTGAAGAAAATAGCTTATAAATACTCTATGAACTTAATACTACTGTCTTACCCATCATAACACACAGTGCATTTGTGAGAGGTTAACTACATTTACCAAGCCCCACCCCTCAGCTCACAAAACAAAGTGGAAAGGCTGGTGAAATGACAGAGTATGCCGTTATTTACACAAATGTGACCAGATGACAGCAAGAGATACCCAAATGCATCTTACTCAATAACAATATTAGGGCTGGATAGTATAAACACAGATAATAATGGCTGCATTTAGTTTGCCATCGTTAGGATTTGACGTTATCGTCAGGCGCATGACATTGGCAAAAGGCTTAGTGACGACCTGTTTGATTGACAAGGAAGGGGGCTAACGTTAGCTTAGCTAGCTGAATAGCTAGCTCGGTCTCAAAATGAGTGAAATGACAACCTTGAAACTCCAAAATCTGATTGCTAACTAAATGTTATTTACATATGCTGCATTCAACTCCGGGATGCAGAGTTTGTATTCAATATCTTTGAAACGGTGTTGTTGTTTACGTGTTAAATGTCATCTGGCAACTGATCGCAAAAAAAGCTAGCTAGCTCGTGTCATGGCTGGCTAGCTCAGTGGAAGAGTGAGTTTGCAAAATATTGTGGTTGAGGACTTTCCACCTCGGTCCTTTCGCTTACCCGAATCCAAGGGCAGAAGAAGTTCAAGACGTGACGTTACAGGCAACTTTCCGCAATATCCCTGTCTGTTTTGGGTTCTTTTGCGGCTTCACTTCAAGAAAGAAACTTCCACCATCTTCGTAATCGTCTCACGTGACCAAAACCATCTCTATTCGAGGAGGACATAAAAACCAGCGAGAAATTATTAGAAACGTACAACGCGCCACCCGGAAAGACTGTCGACCAGTCGCGTTCACTGCGTCATGCAGCGTCACGCGGTTGCTACGATAATCGTCAGGCAATCCCTTCTGAAAGTCAAGGTATGAGTCGAGAAACCTGCCTATTTTCCTCGACACTACGTAATGTCACGACTTCAAAGCTATACGATATTACAGAGAATAAGTTCATTATCTCACATTTGGGAAAACATTTGTAATGTTGTACATGTTGTTGACGTTATTCATGCTGATGTTGGGTTTTTCAACTAGCGCCCAATTGACTCCCATTCTCTTCTTGAAGGACTGATCTCCTTGTCCGATAATCACCCAAAATGCACCTCGCGTCCCAATGACAACGCATGGGTAACACAATGGGAGTTATGTCGCATTCAAGTGTCAGTCGGAACTAGAAAATTTGGAAATGTCCGACTCCGACTTCCTAACTGCTTGTAAATTAGTTATCCACGTGCCGCGTTAAACAAATCAGAAAGTCTGAAATGTTCGAGGACCAACTAGTATTGTAATATAGAACGTGGCATTTATGCGATTCCAATGGAGTTCCCATCTCCTCCTTTTTTTTTCTAACAACAAATCAATTCAGAAAGTACATGGGGGAACAGAAGTATATAAACATGATATACAAAGGGCAATTGGGCTAGGGGGTACAATTTCATAGTACACAAGGACCCCAAGGGACATACATACACTTATCATTCTAACAGCTTTTTTGTTAGTAGAATATTTGATTGTCTTAAAATATAGTTACATTTCTTTTTGTAAGAAAATGTGGTTTTGTTTGTAAATTTACATTTGTGAATATTAAATTTGGCCAAAGGTTAAATGAAATTAATTACATAGAAATAAGTATTATCAATAAATCCATTCCAATAAGGCATGACATAAGGTTTAGATACAACATCCTATTGAAACAAGGTTTGTATCGCTCTGTTGTTGAATGGACCAAAAGAGAAAAATCAGTCAATAGGGTTAATGGAAGGTAGGTTCAGAGGGTCAGGTCTTGACATGCTCCTGAATAATAAAGCAACAACTGAGGGAATGGCATCTAAAACAATTGCACAATCTTTAAGTGTTAGAGGGATCTTGTAAAGTGATATGAATTCCTTATAACTAAGTTTTTAAAAACTCTGCATTTACAAGTTGGCTCACCAATAAGATATTATTCCGGAACCCATATTCTAAAAACAAAGAAGCATTTTTATACAACATATCCCGATTATTCCATATATAATATCTGTGTGGAGAAAAAGTATGCTTATAAATTAAGGACCATGACAAGAAAACCAGCCGAGTTTCACTGGAACTTTGTCAATATTATAATTGCAAACCAACATGAAGTTAAGGTCACCAAAAGTAGAGAAGAAATTTTGAGGAATAAAATTCCACACAGAAGTGGGTCTTCTTAGGAATTGTTTTGATCCAATTGATCTTAAAAGTATTATTGACGGTAGTAAAGTCCAGAAAACTCAGACCGCCATACTCATAAGTGTTCATGGCAACCGTTTTCCTAATGTAATGGGTACGATTTCTCCACAGAAAGTTGAAAAGCATCTGGTCTATCTCCTTGCTTATTTTACCGTCAAGGTATAAAGATAGAGCACCATATGTTAGCTTAGAGATACCTTCAGCAATGGTTATTAGGATTCTTCCTTTTAAAGATAAGTCCCTCTCTAGCCATTGATTTAGCTTCTTCCGTGTTTTTTTAATAAGAGGGTTCAAATTTAGTAATCCTCTAGACTTCTGATCCTTTGTAATGGTTATGCATAAATATGTAAGTTCTTATTTCACTGAAATACCATAATATGAAGGTGTCACACAATCTTTGACAGACATGATTTCACATTTATTAATGTTAATATAGAGACAGATGCTTTGGAAAAGGATTGTATCACATTGATCAATATGGGAATTTGGTCTTTCAGAAAAAGTGTAGTATCGTCAACAAGCTGGCTTATAATATTGTTTTTACCAGCTATGGAAATACCGTGTACAGGACTATTATTTAAAGAATTTGTAAGAAGTTGGGTGATTAAAAAAAACAGATACGGAGAGATAGAGAAGAATTAGGCAAGGTTGTCCTAACTCAAATCTATGTGAGGTGACTTGTTTCAGTTTGATAGAGCTGTTACCATTTGTATAGAGAGTCTTAATAGCCTTACAGAGAAAATCCCCAAAGCCAAGTCTCAAGGGAGTGGAAGAAGAACTGATGATCTACTGTGTCAAATGCTTTAGAAAAATTTAAAAAATGATATGAAGCTATCCTTTTGTTCTTTAGATGTTTGATAGACTCTATAATCTCTTCAATTTGGATGGGTTCATCACACTGTTTAGATTCACTATCACTGATAGAGTGAACATTATTCAGTGAGTCAAGAAACATATCTGCGGATTCCTGAGAGTACGTAGAGCAATACAATTTTCTGTAAAAATTGCTACAGTATTTAGAGATTAATTTTTGGTAATCTCTAATAACACCACTAATGTTTAACTTGTGGATAGTGTTATTTGTAGAGTGACATGTCTCAAGTCTAAAGAAATAGCATGAATTCTGTTCTCCCTCCTCGAGTCATTTTTTTTCATAGATCTAATAAAGGCTCCTTCTGTTTTTAATCTATCTATATATACACAGTTGAAGTTGGAAGTTTACATGCACCTTAGCCAAATACATTTAAACTCAGTTTTTCACAATTCCTGACATTTAATCCTAGTAAAAATACCCTGTCTTAGGTCAGTTAGGATCACCACTTTATTTTAAGAATGTGAAATGTCAGAATAATAGTAGCTTTTATTTCTTTCATCACATTCTCAGTGAGTCAGAAGTTTACATACACTCAATTAGTATTTGGTAGCATTGCCTTTAAATGGTTTATCTTGGGTCAAACGTTTTGGGTAGCCTTCCACAATAAGTTCAGTGAATATTAGCCCATTCCCCCTGACAGAGCTGGTGTAACTGATTCAGGTTTGTAGGCCTCCTTGCTCGCACATGCTTTTTCAGTTCTGCCAACAAATTGTCTATAGGGTTGAGGTCAGGGCTTTGTGACTTACCTTGACTTTGTTGTCCTTAATCTATTTTGCCACAACTTTGGAAGTATGCTTGGTGTCATTGTCCATTTGGAAGATCCATTTGCGACCAAGCTTTAACTTCCTGACTGATGTCTTGAGATGTTGCTTCAATATATCTACAGTCGTGGCCAAAAGTTTTGAGAATGACAAATATTAATTTTCAAAGTTTGCTGCTTCAGTGTCTTTAGATATTTTTGTCAGATGTTACTATGGAATACTGAAGTATAATTACAAGTATTTCATAAGTGTCACGTACCTCGCAACGAAGAGACCAAGGCGCAGCGTGATATGAATACATTCTTCTTTATTAAAATGAAGAACACTAAACAAACTAACAAATAACAAAATGAACGTGAAGCTATATAACACAAGTGCTGACAGGCAACAACACATAGACAATAACCCACAAAACCAAAATGGAAAAAGACAACCTAAATAGGATCCCCAATCAGAGACAACGATAAACAGCTGCCTCTGATTGGGAACCAATTCAGGCCACCATAGACCTACATTTACCTAGACAAACCAAAGCCCCATATATATACAAAAAACCCTAGACACGACAAAAACACACGTACCACCCTAGTCACACCCTGACCTAACCAAAATAATAAAGAAAACAAAGATAACTAAGGTCAGGGCGTGACAGTACTCCCACCCCCCCAAAGGTGCAGACTACTGACCGCAAACCTAAACCTATATGGGAGGGTCTGGGTGGGCATCTAACCTCGGTGGCGGCTCTGGTTCTGGACGCCGCCGCCCCCCTTCCCCCCACTGAGTCCGCTCCTGTAGCACAGACCCGTGGATCATCGTCGGAGGCTCTGGACTGGGGACCGTCGCTGGAGACCCTGGGCTGGGGACCGTCGCTGGAGACCCCGGGCTGGGGACCGTCGCTGGAGACCCCGGGCTGGGGAGCGTCGTTGGAGGCCCCGGACTGTGGCCCGTCGCCGGAGGTTCCGGACTGTGGCACGTCGGAGGAGGTACCGGACTGTGGCCCGTCGGAGGAGGTTCCGGTCTGTGAACTGTCGCCGGATGCTCAGGACTGGGTAATGTCACCGGACGCTCTGGACTGGGTACTCTCGCCGGACGCTCTGGACTGGGTACTGTAGCCGGGCGCTCTGGACTGGGTACTGTCGCCGGACGCTCTGGACTGGGTACTGTCGCCGGACGCTCTGGACTGGGTACTGTCGCCGGACACTCTGGACTGCCGAGGCGCACTGTAGGCCTGGTGCGTGGTGCCGGCACTGATGGTACAGGGCTGGGGACACGCACCTCGGGGCGAGTGCGAGGAGCAGGAACAGGGCGTACTGGACACTGGAGGCGCACTGGAGGCCTGGTGCGTGGCGCCAGCACTGATGGTACCGGGCTGGGGACACACACCTCAGGGCAGGTGCGGGGAGGAGGAACAGGGCGTACTGGACTGCCGAGGGACCGTCGCTGGAGACCCCGGACTGTGGCACGTCGGAGGAGGTCCGGACTGTGGCCCGTCGGAGGAGGTTCCGGTCTGTGAACTGTCGCCGGACGCTCAGGACTGGGTAATGTCACCGGACGCTCTGGACTGGGTACTGTCGCCGGACGCTCTGGACTGGGTACTGTAGCCGGGCGCTCTGGACTGGGTACTGTCGCCGGACGCTCTGGACTGGGTACTGTCGCCGGACGCTCTGGACTGGGTACTGTAGCCGGGCGCTCTGGACTGGGTAATGTCGCCGGACGCTCTGGACTGGGTACTGTCGCCGGACACTCTGGACTGCCGAGGCGCACTGTAGGCCTGGTGCGTGGTGCCGGCACTGATGGTACAGGGCTGGGGACACGCACCTCGGGGCGAGTGCGAGGAGCAGGAACAGGGCGTACTGGACACTGGAGGCGCACTGGAGGCCTGGTGCGTGGCGCCAGCACTGATGGTACCGGGCTGGGGACACACACCTCAGGGCAGGTGCGGGGAGGAGGAACAGGGCGTACTGGACTGCCGAGGCACACTGTAGGCCTGGTGCGTGGTGCCGGCACTGGTGGTACCGGGCTGGGGACACGCACCTCAGGGCGAGTGCGAGGAGCAGGAACAGGGCGTACTGGACCCTGGAGGCGCACTGGAGGCCTGGTGCGTGGTGCCAGAACTGGTGGTACCAGGTTGGGGACACGCTCCTCAGGGCTAGTGTGGGGAGGAGGAACAGGATACACTGGACCGTGAAGACACATTGGAGATCCAGAACATAGAGCTGGCTCAATACGTCCTGGCTGGATGCCCATTCTAGCCCAACAAATGCACCGGGCTAGAATAGCGCACTGGAGACACATGCGTGTGCATCTCTGCATAACACGGTGCCTGACCAGTTACACGCTCCCCATGGTAAGCACGAGGAGTTGGCTCAGGTCTCCTACCTGACTCAGCCAATCTCCTTGTGTGCCACCCCCCAATTTTGTTTTTATTGGGGCTGCCTCACGGGCTTCCATGCTAGCCGTGTACCCTCATATCGTCGCTGTTCCTCTATTCTCCGGTTTTTATCCTCGTTGTTTTGCCGTTCCGCTTTCGCTGCCTCTATCTCCTCCTTAGGACAGCGATACTCCCCTGGCTGTGTCCAGGGTCCTGCTCCATCTAATATCTCCTCCCAGGTCCATTTCCCCATTAAGTGCTGTTCCTCCTTTTCACGCTGCTTGGTCCTGGTTTGGTGGGTTATTCTATTACGTTCGTCGTAACGGCACAGAGGGATATGAATACATTCTTCTTTATTAAAACGAACACTAAACAAACTAACAAATAACAAAACGAACATGAAGCTATATAACACAAGTGCTGACAGGCAACAACACATAGACAATAACCCACAAAACCAAAAATGGGAAATGGCAACCTAAATAGGATCCCCAATCAGAGACAACAATAAACAGCTGCCTCTGATTGGGAACCAATTCAGGCCACCATAGACCTACATTTACCTAGATAAACCAAAACCCCATAGATATACAAAAAACACTAGACAAGACAAAACACACATACCACCCTAGTCACACCCTGACCTAACCAAAATAATAAAGAAAACAAAGATAACTAAGGTCAGGGCGTGACAATAAGTGTCAACGGCTTTTATTGACAATTACATGAAGTTGATGCAAAGAGTCAATATTTGCAGAGTTGACCCTTCTTTTTCAAGAACTCTGCAATCCGCCCTGGCATGCTGTCAATTAACTTCTGAGCCACATCCTGACTGATGGCAGCCATTCTTGCATAATCAATGCTTGGAGTTTGTCAGAATTTGTGGGTTTTTGTTTGTCCACCCGCCTCTTGAGGATTGACCACAAGTTCTCAATGGGATTAAGGTCTGGGGACTTTCCTGGCCATGGACCAAAAATATCAATGTTTTGTTCCCCGAGCCACTAAGTTATCACTTTTGCCTTATGGCTAGGTGCTCCATCCTGCTGGAAAAGACATTGTTCATCACCAAACTGTTCCTGGATGGTTGGGAGAAGTTGCTCTCGGAGGATGTGTTGGTATCATTCTTTATTCATGGCTGTGTTCTTAGGCAAAATGGTGAGTGAGCCCACTCCCTTGGCTGAGAAGCAACCTCACACATGAATAGTCTCAGGATGCTTTACTGTTGGCATGACACAGGACTGATGGTAGCGCTCACCTTGTCTTCTCCGGACAAGCTTTTTTCCGGATGCCCCAAACAATAGGAGAGGGGATTCATCAGAGAAAATGACTTTACCCCAGTCCTCAGCAGTCCAGTCCCTGTGCCTTTTGCAGAATATTAGTCTGTCCCTGATGTTTTTCCTGGAGAGAAGTGGCTTCTTTGCTGCCCTTCTTGACACCAGGCCATCCTCCAAAAGTCTTCGCCTCACTGTGCGTGCAGATGCACTCACACCTGCCTGCTGCCATTCATAAGCAAGCTCTGTACGGCTGGTGCCCCAATCCCACAGCTGAGTCAACTTTAGGAAACGGTTCTGACGCTTGCTGGACTTTCTTGGGCGCCCTGAAGCCTTCTTCACAACAATTTAACCACTATCCTTGAAGTTCTTGATGATCCGATACAGTGCCTTGCGAAAGTATTCGGCCCCCTTGAACTTTGCGACCTTTTGCCACATTTCAGGCTTCAAACATAAAGATATAAAACTGTATTTTTTTTGTGAAGAATCAACAACAAGTGGGACACAATCATGAAGTGGAACGACATTTATTGGATATTTCAAACTTTTTTAACAAATCAAAAACTGAAAAATTGGGCGTGCAAAATTATTCAGCCCCCTTAAGTTAATACTTTGTAGCGCCACCTTTTGCTGCGATTACAGCTGTAAGTCGCTTGGGGTATGTCTCTATCAGTTTTGCACATCGAGAGACTGAACTTTTTCCCATTCCTCCTTGCAAAACAGCTCGAGCTCAGTGAGGTTGGATGGAGAGCATTTGTGAACAGCAGTTTTCAGTTCTTTCCACAGATTCTCGATTGGATTCAGGTCTGGACTTTGACTTGGCCATTCTAACACCTGGATATGTTTATTTTTGAACCATTCCATTGTAGATTTTGCTTTATGTTTTGGATCATTGTCTTGTTGGAAGACAAATCTCCTTCCCAGTCTCAGGTCTTTTGCAGACTCCATCAGGTATTCTTCCAGAATGGTCCTGTATTTGGCTCCATCCATCTTCCCATCAATTTTAACCATCTTCCCTGTCCCTGCTGAAGAAACAAACCATGATGCTGCCACCACCATGTTTGACAGTGGGGACTGTGTGTTCAGGGTGATGAGCTGTGTTGCTTTTACGCCAAACATAACGTTTTGCATTGTTGCCAAAAAGTTCAATTTTGGTTTCATCTGACCAGAGCACCTTCTTCCACATGTTTGGTGTGTCTCCCAGGTGGCTTGTGGCAAACTTTAAACGACACTTTTTATGGATATCTTTAAGAAATGGCTTTCTTCTTGCCACTCTTCCATAAAGGCCAGATTTGTGCAATATACGACGGATTGTTGTCCTATGGACAGAGTCTCCCACCTCAGCTGTAGATTTCTGCAGTTCATCCAGAGTGATCATGGGCCTCTTGGCTGCATCTCTGATCAGTCTTCTCCTTGTATGAGCTGAAAGTTTAGAGGGACGGCCAGGTTTTGGTAGATTTGCAGTGGTCTGATACTCCTTCCATTTCAATATTATCGCTTGCACAGTGCTCCTTGGGATATTTAAAGCTTGGGAAATCTTTTTGTATCCAAATCCGGCTTTAAACTTCTTCACAACAGTATCTGCCTGGTGGACAGTATCTGCCTGGTGGACCTGCCTGGTGTGTTCCTTGTTCTTCATGATGCTGTCTGCGCTTTTAACGGACGTCTGAGACTATCACAGTG
This sequence comes from Oncorhynchus kisutch, assembly GCF_002021735.2. Classification (NCBI taxonomy): domain Eukaryota; kingdom Metazoa; phylum Chordata; class Actinopteri; order Salmoniformes; family Salmonidae; genus Oncorhynchus; species Oncorhynchus kisutch. The sequence continues at coordinate 18,304,566 of NC_034197.2, forward strand.
CAGGTGCATTTATACGGAGACTTGATTACACACAGGTGGATTGTATTTATCATCATTAGTCATTTAGGTCAACATTGGATCATTCAGAGATCCTCACTGAACTTCTGGAGAGAGTTTGCTGCACTGAAAGTAAAGGGCTGAATAATTTTGCACGCCCAATTTTTCAGTTTTTGATTTGTTAAAAAAGTTTGAAATATCCAATAAATGTCGTTCCACTTCATGATTGTGTCCCACTTGTTGTTGATTCTTCACAAAAAAATACAGTTTTATATCTTTATGTTTGAAGCCTGAAATGTGGCAAAAGGTCGCAAAGTTCAAGGGGGCCGAATACTTTCGCAAGGCACTGTAAATGGTTGATTTAGGTGCAATCTTACTGGCAGCAATATCCTTGCCTGTGAAGCCCTTTTATGCAAAGCAATGATGACGGCACGTGTTTCCTTGCAGGTAACCATGATTGACAGAGGAAGAACAATGATTCCAAGCACCACCCTCCTTTTGAAGCTCCCAGTCTGTTATTCGACCTCAATCAGCATGACAGAGTGATCTCCAGCCTTGTCCTCATCAACACTCACACCTGTGTTAACAAGAGAACCACTGACATGATGTCAGCTGGTCCTTTTGTGTCAGGGCTGAAATGCAGTGGAAATGTTTGCATAACAAAGAGGGACTTTGCAATGAATTGCAATTAATCTGATCACTCTTCATATCATTCTGGAGTATATGCAAATTGCCATTATACAAATTGAGGCAGCAGACTTTGTGAAAATTAATATTTGTGTCATTCTCAAAACTTTTGGCCACGATTGTATATCATTTTCCTGCATCATGAAGCCATCTATTTTGTGAAGTGCACCAGTACCTCCTGCAGCAAGGCAAAGCACCCCACAACATGATGTTGCCACCTCCATGCTTCATGGTTGGGATGGTGTTCTTCGGATTGCAAGCCTCCCCCTTTTTCCTCCAAACATAACGATGGTCATTATGGCAAAACAGTTATATTTTTGTTTCATCTCTCCAAAAAGTACCGTCATTGTCCCCATGTGCAGTTGCAAACCGTAGTCAGTTTTTTTTTTATGGCGGTTTTGGATCAGTGGCTTCTTCCTTGCTGAGCTGCCTTTCAGGTTATGTCGATATAGGACTTGGTTTACTGTGGATATAGATACTTTTGAACCTGTTTCCTCCAGCATCTTCACAAGGTCCTTTGCTGTTGTTCTGGGATTGATTTGCACTTTTTGCACCAAAGTGCGTTCATCTCTAGGAGACAGAACGCGTCTCCTTCCTGAGCGGTGTGACGGTTGCGTGGTCACATGGTGTTTATACTTTCATACAATTTTTTGTACAGATGAACGTGGTACGTTCAGGCTTTTGGAAATTGCTCCCAATGATGAGCCAGACTTGTGGAGGTCTACAATTTCCTTTCTGAGGTCTTGGCTGATTTTTTTTGATTTCCCCATGGTGTTATGCTAAGAGGCACTGAGTTTGAAGGTAGGCCTTGAAATACATCCACAGGTACACCTCCAACTGACTCAAATTATATCAATTAGCATATCAGAAGCTTCTAAAGCCATTACATAATTCTCTGGAATTTTCCAAGCTGTTTAAAGGCACAGTCAACTTAGTGTATGTAAACTTCTGACCCACTGGAATTGTGATACAGTGAATTATATGTGAAATATCTGTCTGTAAATAATTGTTGGAAAAATGACTTGTGTCATGCAAAGTAGATGTCCTTACCGACTTGCCAAAACCATAGTTTGTTAACAAGAAATTTGTGGAGTGGTTTTAGGTTGGAGTTTTAATGACTCCAACCTAAGTGTGTGTACACTTCCGACTTCAACTGTAGATATATTGTGGCAGACCAGGGGGTTTGGTCAAGACTTTTACATAGATCAGACACGGACAGAGTATGATTAGCTCGGTTTCAAGGGTGTTTATTAAATAATCAATCAAAAAGAAAAGGTCTCCCCCATGAGACCCTCTCCTGGGCACCAGGTCTTCCTATATGGTACACAAACTCAACTCCCTCGTCTTAGCTCGGGTAACTGTATCCAACCACCTGGAAGTCACCTCACTTCCCCTAGTCCTCCTTGTGTGCTGCCCTTCTGGCACCTTTATGGGCCTCGCACAGCTGGTGAGCAATCCGCCCTTGATTACTCACCAGCTCCCAATCAGCCCCAATTAGTCCTGTCCAGAGAGCCTGTCAAGACCTGGCACGTCCAGCAGATGGAGCCACCGCCTCGTGATGTATTCTCCATCTGTTTTATATATATATATATATATATATATAAAATCCAGTTTATTTAATCTATATATAATCAAGTTTATTTAAACTAAATATGTTATCCAGTTTATTTTGTAACTCAATCAGTTCCATCTTCTCCTCCCCCGACAGGCCGGCTGGGGACCTCTGAGAAAGGGAGGTTATCTTAATGATCACATATTCCTCCTCAGCTCTTCTGGTCTTAACAAGATTACTTCCATATTTTCTAAGATATTTGGACACCTAAAATTTAAATAGCTCCCAGTTCTTGCAAAAATATTTTTCTTCACAAGGCCTTTCCCAAAAGTGTGAGAGCAAATATTTAACCTCAAACTTAACTATATCATTATTTAATAACGAGCTATTTAGCTTCCAGTAGGATGCCCTACCAAGGTTCGTATCAGGGGTAAATATTTTCATATCAATGTAAATGGCCCTATGGTCTGTGAGGGGAGTAGTACAAATATTTTTAGTGACACACTCACTGTCAATACATTTGGATATAAGCCAAAAATCTATTCTGGATTGTCTGGAACCTGTTTTGTTACACCAAGTGAATGATCTGTCTCCATATATCAGTAAGATCAAACTGTTCCATAAAAAGTATTAACCCAAAATCTGACTGGTTTGCCTACCTGGGGGCCATCTAACAGTTGAATTATCAATATTAATGTTAAAGTCCCCTTCTATCAATAATAACGAATTGGGAAATGTACATAACCAATTAAGCATACGTTTCTCTACAGATTCAAGCAACTCATCATTCTCATGTTTGGTGTTGTACCCGTAGAAGTTTACAGTAATGAGTGTAATGTCATTGTAACTGATCACAAGACAAATAAAGTGACCAAAGGGGTCACATTCCGAGTGTAGAATATTACCACCAAAGGTATTTTTCATTGTAGTGACACCAGCGGAGCGTTCAGATCCATGGGAAAGCCAAATATCATTGCCCAGCTGTGACCTCCAGAAGTTGGCATAAGCAGAAATTGAGTGAGACTCTTGAAAAAAGCAAAAATCGTTTCAAAATTGTTTGGCGCTTCATTGTTTTGTAACCCCCTAGCATTAAGATAAACTATGGACAAAGACAAAACAACAAAGATAATATAAAAGTATAAGCTGTAGGATGAGACAAAAACGTAGGAACAGTGAATGTAAGTGATAAGGAACCGAGATCTGCACCATTTATGTCAACTTAAAGTGAAAATAGCTTATACCATAAACTCTGAGCTAGTTGTTATCTGGCTTTCAAAATTCAACTCAACAGAAAATGATGTTCAAGACCAAACCAAGGGTTCTCTGTAGTAAGAGAGACTAAAAACCCTCTTTAGTGTAATCAGGAACTATTCTGGGAAATAAACATGAAATACAAAATAAGTGCATATGAAAACTGATCATAAAAAAAGAGTAAAACGTGTTTTACATATTCACATTCCTAAGACCTTTTTCACTTGTAAATAATTATTAATAACTAAATAGAACAATAATATGTAAAGTCAGAGCAGACCTGTAATACCACTTTAAAAACAGTATCTGAGTTCCCGTAACCATAAAAAATAAATACAACTTTCAGTCGTCTCCTCCAAAAGTATTTCTGCCAAAACAAGGTGGGGCGCACGTCATAGGATAATCCTTTGGGGTTTCTCGCTGGGAAGAAAGTCCGTCCTCATAGTTTAATTTCAATTTAAGGGGATTTTTTTGGCATGGGAAACATATGTTTACATTGCCAAAGCAAGTGAAATAGATAATAAACAAAAATGAAATAAACAAGAAATGTACAGTAAACATTACACTCACAAAAGTTCCAAAATAATAGATATTTCAAATGTCACATTATGTCTATATACACTGTTGTAATAATGTGCAAATAGTTAGAGTACAAAAGGGAAAATTAATCAAAATAAATATAGGTTGTATTTACAATGGTGTTTGTTATTCACTGGTTGCCCTTTTATTGTGGCAAAAGGTCACAAATGTTGATGCTGTGATTGCACACTGTGGTATTTCACCCAATAGATATGGGAGTTTATCAAAAACCCTCTCTCCTCCGTGACACAGAAACCGATAAGTGGCAGAGGAGTGTACCTCGGGACCACTTCCATTAGACCAGTAAGAATAAGCAAGACCTATGCTTCCGGTCCAAACACTTAAAAGACACACCCTATCCCCTCAATCCTTTTTAAAAATAGTTTATTAACAACAAATCAATACAGAATGTATTGATATATTGGCTGAAAACACAATCAACGCGGGATGACCAACGAATTTCCGTGCAAGGGCGGTCCATTTAAAAACCATTCCTTTTTTATTAACAACAATTCAATACAGGAAGTACATGAGGGAACACAAGTATATATAGATGATATTCAATGGACAATTGAGCTAGGGGGTACAATATCACATTACACAAGGACCTTAAGGGACATATAGTGGGGCAAAAAAGTATTTAGTCAGCCACCAATTGTGCAAGTTCTCCCACTTAAAAAGATGAGAGAGGCCTGTAATTTTCATCATAGGTACACTTCAACTATGACAGACAAAATGAGGAAATAAAATCCAGAAAATCACATTGTAGGATTTCTAATGAATTTATTTGCAAATTATGGTGGAAAATAAGTATTTGGACCCTTCATTACTGAGGGACTTCCAACGCCTCCACCCGGATCGCCCTGTGCCTTGAGGCCGGTGGGGGCGCGCTGCGGGAGCCGTGCATCAGGGGGGGGGGGGGGGGGGGGTACTGTCACGCCTCCCACCAAAGGTGGCTCCCCTGCCTGTTCGGGCCTACTAGCCGCCACCGATCCCTTTTTTCCTTTTCGTTTAGTTTTGTCTTATTGGTTGCACCTGTTCCCTGTTTTGTTTCTTGATTTATGTCTATTTAAGCCTGTTAGGTCCACCTAGGTTTGTACAGGATTTTTACTCTGTTAGTTGTGGATGTGTTTGCGTGTTTGTTTTCTCCGGACTGTTTTGTCTTGTGTTTGGGCAGGTCTGTTTTATGCGCCCTGTATTTTGCCATGACCGTTTTGTGCCGGATTACCGAGCTCTCTGCGCCTGAATCCAGCCCACCACTCCTAGTAAACTCTGACATTAAGTTTGTCCATGAGGCCCCTCTTTACAAATTTCATAAAAATAAATCACTCCATCTGTGTTTTCATTATTCTTGGGCATTTTTTAAATATGCAGGTCATCTGCCTTCAATTTAAAACCATCAAAAATCAACTGTGTGACCAGTAGTGCCCCTTTTTTGCTGTTTTGCCTGAGTGGCATATACCTGATCTCCATCTGTATGCATGCCTGTTGTTGCCAACTGGAATGTCAATACTACGAATTTGGGATATCAGATCTCGCCTAACTGATTTACAATCTGAGGTAACACAGTTCACTTGAAGGATAAGAATATCTGGATTGGCAGTCCACCCTGTTTGTCTGCCTAGCACTAAATAACATTTTCTACATGTACTCGATGCATCCCCCTTGTGAATAAATGCTGGAAAATGTCAGCAAAGGATTCTGTTGATAGACTAACTTTATAAACAGAAGTTGGAATGCCATTCTGCAAAAAAACAGGTTTTTACATTTCTCACAGTTATCGATGTATTTGACATTGACAACAGTTTTAAGGCCCAAATCATGTAGTCACAACATTAACTTATCAATCAAATCTCGCAGATCATTACATCAATCTATTAACAAAGATGAAACAGTTGTATTGATCTCAGTCAAAACATTTCTCATCTCACCATTTTGGGTGGTATGGCCAGGAGTCTGACTTGTAGACTGAAGTAAAAGAGCAAAGTTATCTTTTATCTGATTTTTACTGGTAATGATCTGGTTGTCAATTTCTTTGAATGTTTTCTTCACTGCCTGGAGATGGAAAAAAGGACTGTAAAGATGAGTATAGCCTACAGTTTAAGCTTGTTTGGTGGGATTTACGGATGTCTCATATAACCACACTCACTGAATCCTGGGGTGATCCTAGATCATTTTGTACAGTAGGTTAATTCCTGTTCTATGCTTCTGGATGTGTTTTGTGTAAACTCTGTGGATTTGGAAACTAGAAGTGCTCCTGAGTAGAATGGATGCCCCTTTTACTGCGACACAACATACAGATAACTTTGTATGGTGCAATATGTATGTCCTATATGAAACAACTATTGGATCTAAGTTGATGGGTCACTCTTTTGCAAAATGAGCAGTGAAGCTTCTCTGGGTGTAAGCTCCATGGGTTTGGTAACTAGAAGTGGTCTTTTTACTGCAACACAATGTACAGGAAATTGTGTACTACTGTGCAGCATGTCCAATGTGAAAAACGCACCGAACATCATGCAATATGAATGGGCTAATTAACAATGGGATTTAATAGTGTTTTCTAAAGTTGATTAGGCTATTATAATGATAATATTATTATTATTAATAGTAGCATTATAAATAATATTTTGTCTCAGGTCGCCCTCGGCCTGTCCCGAGAGGGCAGAGTTCATTTGAGTGAGTGGTGAATGTGCTGCTAAAAAGGCAAATCCAGGAGGTAAATCCGGAGGACGCAGGCGAACATAACGAATCAAATCAAATCCAATTTGATGTCACATGCTTCATAGACCACATGTGTAGACTTAAAGCCAATTTATGGTTGATCTGCAATGTAGTCGGATGTTTAGAATGGAGAGTGTGTGACGCAAAGGCAGAGCCTCTTGAGACACGCAGAGACCAAATCGAAGGTTACGTATGTAACCACGGTCATGTGAGCTATTGCATCACTCCTATATGGTATCCTTCCACGCGGCAGGATACATTCCAAGTAAGAATTTCTAACAAGTCCTGTGTACCGGGTAGTGCTGTGGCTGACCCCCATAAATAGCTGCCGAGGCGCAAATGTCATTGAGGGGAACTCCTCGGAGCAGTGCCCACGATGTAGCTACCCCTCTAGTAGAATGTGTCACTACATCGGCAGAGGCCGGCTGGCTAGCCGATATGCTGTAGTAGTAGTGTCCACAATCCAGTGTGAGAGTCTGTATCGATAGGCTTTGGCCCAGAACTCTCTCACCATAACAAACAAATAGCCAATCAGACTGTCGTATTGCCTGTGTCTGTGTAATATAAGTGTCCAAGGCCCTGACCCTGGGCAGAGCACACTTGGGGAAAATAACACCCAATTCACCCACAGCCGCGGGGAGGAGCACATGCGGACAAATGTAAGGGCTGGTTCACATGTCAAACAGGGCCTTCGGCAAGAGTGAGGAGTTAAGACGAAGGGTGACACTCCTCTTGTCTGGAGCCATTCAGAAAAACATTCAGTGCTCACTAAAAGTGCATGAAGTCCACTCACCCTCTTAGTGGAGTTAATAGCCAACAGGAATGCTACATTCATAGATGGGTGCTTCAAAGTCATCGACTCTAGGGGTATGAGGGCGGCTTAGCAAACGCTGACAGCACCACATCAATGTTCCAGTTTGGTAACGAGCGAGCCATTGTTGGACACAGATGTCAAACTCCCTTCATAAATTTGGAGAGCAATGGGTAGCCAGCCATGGGTCCCTCTTGGCCATAGTCATGGAATGCCGAGATAGCAGCTAAAACACTCTCAATGTGGATGCCACTCGGCCCGTATTAAGCAGTGACTATGAAAACCATAAAACAGGTACAGAATATGCCGCACCACATTTGATATGACGCATTGGTGGAAGAAACCATGGCACTCCACAACGTGTTCACCACGTTGTCCTGAAGTCCTAGACTGGTCCATTAACACCTCTGAGGCCAAGCCCGAAGATGGAGGCAGTGTGAGTCCAAATGCCACAGTGTCCCCCCAGCCTGAAGAGAAGGTTGGACCTCAGGGGCAGCTGCCACGGGGTCCCCGAGAAGAGAGACGACAGGAGGCTAAACCCGGGTGATCTTGGCCAGCATGGAGCTATCAAGATGACCCTGTCTAGCGTAGCTGTGATCAGGAGAAATGTTGGGAAAGCTTAAAGTGGTGTTGCCGGCCAATCGCGAGTGAAGGCGTCCAGACATATAGGATCCGACATTGAGAACCAGCTGGGGCAATGAGTGTTCTCCTGAAATGCAAACAGGTCCACCTGTGCTCTCCCGAACCTGTCCTAAAGCTGTAGCACCACCTGAGGGTGTAGACTCTAGTCCCCCCTGAGATAGATCACCTTCCATGAGGGGGTCAGGTGACTCTTCTCCTCATTTAGGGTGAGGCCCACTCAAATGTGGTTCAACAGGGTCCTCCTGTCTGTTGTGGCCTGTTCCCTGGATTGGATGGTTCAAAATATCCAATCATCCAGGTAAGGCATTTACTCCTCCAGTAGAATATGCCACCACAGCAACAGACAAAGGACAAACGCCTGCGGGCCAGCTGAAATGCTGCAGTAACAGTGTCCACCATGCAATGTGAGAGTCTGGTCGGATAGGCCCTGGTCAAAAACTCTCACCATAGTTAACAAAAACTGAAAAAGCTTTCATATATCCTGCATCTGTGAAAATGGTCAATTGCCGTAGCCTGGCACAACACACTGGGAGAAGCCCCTAGATCACCCTCAACAGCGAGAGGGGCATGTGTGAACAACTGTAATGGCCGGTTAACGTGTCTGTCAGACAGAACCTTTGGCCAGAATGAGGGGTTTGGATGTAGGTTGACACTCCTTCATCTGATCTCATTTGGAAACATTCAGTCAACCAGAGCGTCAACAATAGAAGACCCTGCAGCATTTGATGAGCCAGAACTATAGCATTAGCCAGCATCGGAGTTGGAGCTCATAGCCTTCCATCACTGTATTCAGTGCCCGTGGGGACTCAACTTGCCTCTTAGTTTGGCCTTTGGGCGAAGGCCAGAAACGAACAATGCCAGCAGCAAGCACCTCAGGATGACTGCACAGTGCCATCCTTCTTAGACGCAGTCCGTTGGCAGGGACACCCCACATTTATCAAAGCAAAAAGCTACAGGGCCTTGCGAAAGTATTCAGCCCCCTTGAACTTTGCGACCTTTTGCCACATTTCAGGCTTCAAACATAAAGATATAAAACTGTATTTTTTTGTGAAGAATCAACAACAAGTGGGACACAATCATGAAGTGGAACGACATTTATTGGATATTTCAAACTTTTTAAACAAATTATTCAGCCCCCTTAAGTTAATACTTTGTAGCGCCACCTTTTGCTGCGATTACAGCTGTAAGTCGCTTGGGGTATGTCTCTATCAGTTTTGCACATCGAGAGACTGACATTTTTTCCCATTCCTCCTTGCAAAACAGCTCGAGCTCAGTGAGGTTGGATGGAGAGCATTTGTGAACAGCAGTTTTCACTTCTTTCCACAGATTCTCGATTGGATTCAGGTCTGGACTTTGACTTGGCCATTCTAACACCTGGATATGTTTATTTTTGAACCATTCCATTGTAGATTTTGCTTTATGTTTTGGATCATTGTCTTGTTGGAAGACAAATCTCCGTCCCAGTCTCAGGTCTTTTGCATTCTTCCAGAATGGTCCTGTATTTGGCTCCATCCATCTTCCCATCAATTTTAACCATCTTCCCTGTCCCTGCTGAAGAAAAGCAGGCCCAAACCATGATGCTGCCACCACCATGTTTGACAGTGGGGATGGTGTGTTCAGGGTGATGAGCTGTGTTGCTTTTACGCCAAACATAACGTTTTGCATTGTTGCCAAAAAGTTCAATTTTGGTTTCATTTAACCATAGCACCTTCTTCCACATGTTTGGTGTGTCTCCCAGGTGGCTTGTGGCAAACTTTAAACAACACTTTTTATGGATATCTTTAAGAAATGGCTTTCTTCTTGCCACTCTTCCATAAAGGCCAGATTTGTGCAATATACGACTGATTGTTGTCCTATGGACAGAGTCTCCCACCTCAGCTGTAGATCTCAGCAGTTCATCCAGAGTGATCATGGGCCTCTTGGCTGCATCTCTGATCAGTCTTCTCCTTGTATGAGCTGAAAGTTTAGAGGGACGGCCAGGTCTTGGTAGATTTGCAGTGGTCTGATACTCCTTCCATTTCAATATTATCGCTTGCACAGTGCTCCTTGGGATGTTTAAAGCTTGGGAAATCTTTTTGTATCCAAATCCGGCTTTAAACTTCTTCACAACAGTATCTCGGACCTGCCTGGTGTGTTCCTTGTTCATCATGATGCTCTCTGTGCTTTTAACGGACCTCTGAGACTATCACAGTGCAGGTGCATTTATACGGAGACTTGATTACACACAGGTGGATTGTATTTATCATCATTAGTCATTTAGGTCAACATTGGATCGTTCAGAGATCCTCACTGAACTTCTGGAGAGAGTTTGCTGCACTGAAAGTAAAGGGGCTGAATAATTTTGCACGCCCAATTTTTCTGTTTTTGATTTGTTAAAAAAGTTTGAAATATCCAATAAATGTCGTTCCACTTCATGATTGTGTCCCACTTGTTGTTGATTCTTCACAAAAAAAATACAGTTTTATATCTTTATGTTTGAAGCCTGAAATGTGGCAAAAGGTCGCAAAGTTCAAGGGGGCCGAATACTTTCGCAAGGCACTGTATATTGGAAATGATAGTTTCTCTTTGTGGGAAGAAGAGATGGGTAGTATACCCTGCAGTATAACAAAATAATATGGCAACCCCAGCTACATACTGTGCAAGACCAGCAGTGTAATCTAGCTGTTATGTTAGTTTCTAAAGGAAACTAGGATCGATATCTTTACTGTAAACTAATGTAACAAAACTATAGTAAACCCAGCTATATACTGAAAACCTCAGTGTAATAGGGAGGTGGTGAGGGGCCCTCGGAGTGTGGTGTCAGGAAAATAACCTCTCACTCAACGTCAACAAAACAAAGGAGATGATCGTGGAAAGGAAACAGCAGAGGGAGCATCCCCCTATCCACATCGACAGGACCGTAGTAGAGAAGGTGGAAGGTTTTAAGTTCCTCGGCGTACACATCATGGACAAACTGAAATGGTCCTCCCACACAGACAGCGTCGTGAACTGTGCAATACTTTTCAATAGTATAGAATGGGACCTACAGTATCATACACTATCTGAATGAAGGAGAGGTGAAATTAATGGCTGTAACTTTTCCTTGTGGATAAATAATTAAGCCACCAGTGTAAACTGCTTGACAGTGAAGTGGCAGAGCAATCTACCTCACACACGTTCATAGCTTATTTCTTACTTTATACATGTGGCTTAGAACTGTGCTTAGTCCTGCAATGGTCACCTCTCGTTAAGCTAGCTACTTTGCATAGCTCGTTCACAGTGGAACACACAAGAGTCTAGGCAAGATGGTTGTGCCCTGTGGGAGATGAAACCTGGTTCTCTCATTGGCGAACTGCAAGCCCGCCGGAGCTAAACATACACAGCCTCCCAATCTTGCGGGGGAGGTGTGGTCCCCGAACCCGAAGGCTATAACCGGGAGGGTTCTGTTGGACAGAAAGTCCCACAGACTATTAAGTTGAACCCTAAGCGCCGCAATACTGGTAGACCAAACCGAGTATCGCCCAGGTTGGTACACTGTCACAAGTAATAAAAACATGGATGAAACCCAAACGAGATGGCACAAGCCATACTGAGTGGGGGGACAGCAGAGCACCCTGATGGAGAAGCTAGCCAGCTAGCAGTTCCAAGCTATCAGAAAACATTCTTAGAGCTCCCCTTCACACCAGGTTTTACCTTTGGGCCAGGTGTCGACAACATCATAGAGCAAACTTCAGAACTGTGCAAAGACAGAGAGACTTTGCAAGGGTTCTTGGCAACTGCACGTTCTACCGCCGCCCCTCAGAGGAGCTGGAAGACAGGGCAGGATGTCTTGAGGGTGGACCAGCAACATCTTGGCCCCAGTCCTCCACCACCGAGACAGCAGGGGCAGGGAAATGGGAACCGCCGTTTTACACTCTGACAGCAGAAGGACAGGCCAACTGCCATCTTACAGGGCATCTGGGTCCCCTTGGTGGCAGATGGGATGAGGAAGGAGGTGCTCGAGTTGGAGATTGCATCCTTGCTCAGGAGCGAGGCTATCAGGAAAGTAGTGCCGCTAGATCGGCTAAGTGGGTTCTACTCCAAGTATTAAATAGTTCCAAAAAAGGACGGTAGCTTTTGGCCAATCCTGGACCTGCGCGGCCTCAACAAATGTTTAACCTTTCGTTCCGCTAGAGACCCACCTCGACAACATCGGGTGAAATTGCAGAGCCGCCAAAATCTATTATTTGGCACATTTGATTCCGAAATACACCGGTTCCAACTCGCCCAACATGACTACAAAGTATCTAATAAGTTACCTGTAAACTTGGTTCAAACATTTCAAACATCACAGCACCTCCACGAAATGGCACGGGAGCTCTTGCTGTGTGCTCAGACCCGCTTAACATCACTGCGGGCAGAGCACATTCCCAGGGTCTTGAACCGGGCAGCAGAGACGCTTTCGAGAAATGGCATGCCGGAGAGGGACTGGAGTCTGCATCCTGAGGTTGTGTTGGGAAAGGATTGGGAGAGCGCAGGGGGACCTGTTTGCATCTGTACAGATCAAATTAAATCAAGCATTATTCATACAGCACATTTCAGACATGGAATGCAACACAATGTGCTTCACAGAAAATAAAACAAAAAAACATTGAAAATAACTGAAATATTTAACACACAACAAGCATTAGGATTTAAAAAAAGGATAACAGCAAAAACAGAATGACTAAAAAGAACCCCAAGGAAAAGCAAAGCTAAAAATATGTGTTTTAAGATCTCTGTTAAATATGTCCACTGTTTCAGCCCTCCTCAGGTTCTCTGGCAGGTTATTCCAGAGGCCCTGAGGGACCTACTGGGTACATAAGCATATCTGACATGTATTGGAGTGCACAGTTGTGGATGGATTTAAAAACCAAATGAATAATCTTAAAATGAATTCTAAAACTCACAGGCAGCCAGTGCAGAGACCTTAAAAACAGTGTAACGGGCTTTTCTTCGTCTGGTCTTGGTCAGTACCCGTGCTGCAGCATTCTGTATGTTTTGCAGTTGACCAATGGCTTTCCTGAGTAGACCAGACAGGAGAGCATTACAGTAGTCTTTCTGTATCAGCCTGAGAGAGAAACGGCTGCACCTTGGCAATGTTCCTCAGGTGGTAAAAAGCTAATTTGGTCACAATCCTAGTGTACGATTCGAAATTGGGTTCAGAATCTCAAAAAATACCCTGTTTTTTTTACCTGGCTTTTTATCTTTATTGCATCTCAGCTTAGAGAGGAGAAACCTCGAGGTTTTGGTCGGTCACATACTATGAAACAGTATTGGTCGGTCACATGAATGAAACAACACGGTTATGAATGCATTAATTGTGCAAAATCATGGAAGTATAACTTGTCTCTGTATAGCCATATATAAGACAACTGCTGGGTCTGCCCAGGGCGAGCTCCTAGTTGACATGGTGCATTGAGGTGGTTGGAACCTCTTCAGCACACTGACAATAAACAATGAGTTATTTAAGATTGACTTCAAGTGTCCCTGTGTAAGAATTTTTCCACAACAGCACATTTCATAAAACTTCTCAACAGGTCTTACTTGACTGACCTCCCACCCTCACCTACCATCAACCAATCATGTCAATGCAAAGGTATACGGAGCCCTCCGCATTGTTGTAATATTTGAGACGTGCACAGCGGTACAGAGCACAATTTGGCCTCTGCGTGCCTCTGGAGGCTCCTCATTTGCGTCACACCAGCCAGCATAAACGGTCTCTTACTGACAATGAGGGAGAGGTTGTTGTTCTGACATCACACTGCCAGGTCTCTGACCGCACCATCTGTGGATCTGTTGGGGCAGTATACAAATTGGAGTGGATCCAAGGTGTCTGGGATGATGAGCCATGACCAGCCTTTCAAAGGATTTCATGGCTACAGATGTGAGTGCTACGGGGCGATAGTCATTTAGACAGGTTACCTGTGACTATGGTGGTCTGCTTGAAACACAGAATGGGTGAGGGAGAGGTTGAAAATTTTTGTGAAACAGTTGCCAGCTGTCAGGTAGCTCATCTGGTAGACTCGTGTTACTGGGCAGCTCGTGGCTGGGTTTCCCTTTATAATATTTGATAGCTTGCAAGCCCTGCTACATCCGACGAGTATCAGAGCCGGTGTAGTAGGATTCGATCTTGGTCCAGTATTGACTCTTTGCCTGTTTGATGGTTTGTCTGAGAGTGTAGCAGGATAAGCGTCCGGGTTAGTGTCTCGCTCCTTGAAAGCGGCACCTCAAGCCTTTAGCTTAGTGCAGATGTTGCCTGTAATCCGTGGCTTCTGATTGGGCTATGTACGTATGGTCACTGTTGCGACGACGTTGTCGATGCACTTATTAATGAAGCCTGAGACTGATGTGTTCAACTTCTCAATGCCATCAGATGAATCCCTGGAACATTTTTGGGGTTGGTTACTATCTAGGTGTTTATATATGTCTATGGTTGCCTAAATTGGTTCTCAATTAGAGGCAGGTGTGTATCGTTGTCTCTGATTGGGAACCATATTTAGGCAGCCATCTTCTTTGGGTATTTCGTGGGTTATTGTCTATGTCTATGTCTAGTTGCCTGTGTCTGCACTAGTATTATTATAGCTTCACGTTCGGTTTGTTGTTTTATATAGTTTGTTAAGTGTTCTTCGTCTTCATTAAAAGTATGTATTCATCTTGGTCCAGTATTGACTCTTTGCCTGTTTGATCTCCTTTGCCACCTTGGTCTCCTCCGTACAATGAACGTGAAACATCCCAGCAACTGAGAAAAAACACTTTATATCGGCGTTGTCTCGAGATGGTTGTGCATATTCATGGCATGAGGCTAGTAGAATAGCATCTCTCTCCATTGAATACAAGCAGAAGACGTCAACAACCCTCATTGAATATTAAAAAAGGATTACAATAATGAGATGTATCCACTAATCCAAAGAAAGGATGGGTGGGAGCTAGAGAGCCCACTGTGCTGCTTTGTAGACAACGACTCCCATTGTTAGGGCGGAGAGATGTATCTTGTCAGTATCCATAATCTTTCGTAAAACGGATTGCAATTTTACTGAATTAAAATCATCGGCAACTAGGAGTGCTGCAGCTTGCTATTTATAATTCCACTCGTTTGCAGAGGCAGGCGAGATTAGAACTCAGTCAGATCAAGAATATAAGCGTTCTGAGTATTGATCAACGCTGGGAGCAATATTTATATGTTGACCCATAATTGATTTTCTTTATTATGTACAATATATGTATGATTTTCTTTATTGTGTACATTGTATATATTCTTGATCTGACTGAATTATATATACAGTACTAGTCAAAAGTTTGGACATTGTAGAAAAATAATGAAGACATCAAAACTATGAATAACACATATAGAATCATGTTGTAACCAAAAAAGTTATATTTGAAATTCTTCAAAGTAGCCACCCTTTGCATTGATGACTGTCACGCCCTGACCTTAGTTCCCTTTTTATGTCACTATTTTGGTTTGGTCGGGGCGTGAGTTAGGGTGGGCATTCTATGTTGTTTTTCTATGTTTTATAGGCCAGCTCCCCGCAAGTGCCATGCGAGAGTAGGCATCCAGCCAGGGCGGATTGTGCCAGCCCAGCGTATTTGGTCTCCGGTGCACCGTTTCGGCACAGGGTATCCTGCGCCGGCTCTGCGTACCGTGTCTCCAGGGCGCTGGGAGGGTGCTGTTCGTCCTATGCCTGCACTCCGCCCGTGCCGGGCGAAGGTGGGCATTGAGCCTAATGGAGAGGTGCGAGTGGTAACCACCAGATCTCCAGTGCTTCCCCACAGCCCGGTTCGACCTGTGCCTGCACTCTGGAGGGGCCGGGCTAAAGTGGGAATTCAGCCTGGAGGAGTGGTGCCAAGGCTGCACACCAGAGCTCCAGTGCTCCCTCACAGCTGGTGGGTCCTGTGGCAGCCCCACGCACCAGGCTGTCTCTGCTTCTTCTCCTTCCAGAGTCTCCCTCCTGTCCGGAGCCGCCAGAGCCGCCCGTCAGTCCGGAGCCGCCAGAGCCGCCCGTCAGTCCGGCGCCGCCAGAGTCTCCCTCCTGTCCGGCGCCGCCAGAGTCTCCCTCCTGTCCGGCGCCGCCAGAGTCTCCCGCCTGTCCGGCGCCGCCAGAGTCTCCCGCCTGTCCGGCGCCGCCAGAGTCTCCCGCCTGTCCGGCGCCGCCAGAGTCTCCCGCCTGTCCGGCGCCGCCAGAGTCGCCCTCCTATTTGGGGCCCGCTGCAAGGGTCCTCAGTCCGGGGTCGGCGGCAAGGGTCGCCACTCCAGAGGCGCCACCTAAGTGGGCCAAGACTAAGGTGGAGTGGGGTCCATGTCCCGCGCCAGAGCCGCCACCGCGGATAGATGCCCACCACAACGCTCCCCTATGGGTTTAGGTTTTGCGGCCGGAGTCCGCACCTTTGGCGGGGAGGGGGTACTGTCACGCCCTGACCTTAGTTCCATTTTTATGTCTCTATTTTGGTTTGGTTGGGGCGTGAGTTGGGGTGGGCATTCTATGTTGTTTTTCTATGTTTTCTTTTCTATGTGTTTGGCCTGGTATGGTTCCCAATCAGAGGCAGCTGTCTATCGTTGTCTCTGATTGAGAACCATACTTAGGTAGCCTTTTCCCACCTGGTGTTTGTGGGTAGTTGTTTCCAGTTTTGTGTTTTCACCTTTCAGGACTGTTTCGATTTTCATTTCTTACGTTCACTTTGTTATTTGTTATTTTCGTGTTCTGTTATAATAAATAATCATGGACACTTACCACACTGCGTTTTGGTGCGATCATTCCCACTCCTCATCCGATGAAGACGAAGATCGTTACAGATTTACAGCTTTGCACACTATTGGCATTCTCTCAACCAGCTTCACCTGGAATGCTTTTCCAACAGTCTTGAAGTAGTTCCCACATACAGTATGCTGAGCACTTTGTTGGCTGCTTTTTCTTCACTCTGCGGTACAACTCATCCCAAACCATCTCAATTGGTTTGTGGTCAGGTGATTGTGGAGGCCAGGTCATCTGATGCAGCACTTCATCACTCTCCTTCTTGGTAAAATAGTCCTTACAAGCCTCGAGGTGTGTTGGGTCATTGTCCTGATGAAATACAAATGATAATCCCACTAAGCGCAAACCAGATAGGATGGCGTATGGCTGCAGAATGCCGTGGTAGTCATGCTGGTTAAGTGTGCCTTGAATTCTAAATAAATCACAGACAATGTCACCAGCAAAACATCGACACACCATCAAAACTCCTCATCCATGCTTCATGGTGGGAACTACACATGTAGAAATAATCTACTCTGCATCTCACAAAGACACGGCAGTTGGATCCAAAAATATCATATTTGATCTCATAGACCAAAGTACAAATTTCCATCGGTCTAATGTCCATTGCTCGTGTTGCTTGGCCCAAGCAAGTCTCTTCTTCTTACTGGTGTCCTTTAGTAGTGGTTTCTTTGCAGCAATTTGACCATGAAGGCCTGATTCACGCAGTCTCCTCTGAACAGTTGATATTGAGATGTCTGTCACTTGAACTCTGTGGAGCATTTATTTGTGCTGCAATTTCTGAGGCTGGTAACTCTAATGAACTTATCCTCTGCAGCAGAGGTAACGCTGGGTCTTCCTTTCCTGTGGTGGTCCTCATGTTAGCCAGTTTCATCATAGTGCTTCATGTTTTTTTGTGACTGCACTTGAAAAAACTTTCAAAGTTCTTGAAATTTTCCGGATTGACTGATCATCATGTCTTAATAAAGTAATGATGGACTGTCTTTTCACTTTGATTATTTGAGCTGTTCTTGCCATAATATGGACTTGGTCTATTGCCAAATAGGGCTATCTTCTGTATACCACCCCTACCTTGTCATAACACTACTGATTGGCTCAAACGCATTATGAAGGAAAGAAATTCCACAAATGAACTTTTAACAAGGAACACCTGTTAATTGAAATGCATTCCAGGTGACTACCTCATGAAGCTTGTTGAGAGAATGCCAAGAGTGTACAAAGCTGTCATCAAGACACATGGTGGCTACTTTGAAGAATCTTAAATATAAATATATTTGGATTTGTTTAACACTTTTTTGGTTACTACGTGATTCGATATGTGTTATTTCATAGTTTTGATGTCTTCTTCCTAATTCTACAATGTAAAAAATGGTAAAAACGTATCTTTTTTTTTTTAATAAGTAGGTGTGTCCAAATGTTTGACTGGTACTGTATAGAAATATATATAGAAATGAAATGTAAAAAATGACCTAGGTCCGCACCACGGTGTCCTTAAATGTAGTTAAGGCCATGGGTTTTAGACAGACTAGTCTAGAATATTAATTAATGTTGGGTAGTTATAAGTAGCCAATCACTAGTTACCACAGACACAAAGTAATAATTATGGCTAAACCCCGCCTATTTCTACAATTAATCTTCTTAAAATCTGATTTTAAACGTAACCCTAACCACTCTGTTAACCGTATGCTTAACCATAACCTTAAATTAACACCAAAAAGCTCATTTTTGTTTTCATTAATTTTTACAATATAGGCCTAGACAATTGGTACTCAGTGGCTGTAGTAACTAGTGACAACCAAGGCCTATGTTTATGTAATTGGGAACGCATGAAATTGTTACAAAAAATCACACCCTCCTCAGCAATGAATCATGCGTTTTATATTGAATTTGAATGAAGCAGCAGCTTGCTAGTCTAAAAGACTCATAACAGTCAGTTGCAGACGAACTCATTTACAGTGGTAGTACCAGTGTAAGCATTGCTTCAAAAAATTGAAACACTGATTCAATCATGGAAATAACCAATTAGGCTCTGAAATCCAAATTTCAAGTTGATTATTATTATTATTTTTTTAAACCTGAGACGGACCGCCCTCAACAATCGCCGCTATCAATTCAATGCTTTGGTGCCGACTGGACACAGTGCCTGAAACGTTTACACTGGCACATGTGAAGGTGGGAAAATTTTGGAAAGTAGAGAGCATCCAACAAATTCTGAAGGTATGTGTATTTTTGACATATTTTCCATTATAGCTGCAAATGTTTTTGCTTTACATACTACAAGAGTTTTTTTTGTTTTTTTTTGCAAGCTACAGAATGTGATATCTATGTTTACTGTCATAGACGCGATTGTCTGTCATTAGCCTATGCATGCCCAGCGAAAAAGAATTCCGTGTCATTTTAAGAAAATAAAAATGAATAGCCTATCAACTAAACAATATCAATTAGACAAATAAAATGCATTTGGTCATATGGGCACATTTTGGGCACTAATGCACGCGCAGTCTCCAAGTAACCCCGCCCCAAACAGGTTGCATGACAAACACGCCCTGGCCAGTTGGTTGCCTTGTTTGGAGAATTTGGAGGGTATAAATTTAAGTTTAAAAAAAATCTAAATTGTGTGTGTGCTCGTATGTGCCTGCGATCGTGGTTATTGCAACAAGTTGCCTTTCTAAGAACAAAGGATGGAAGTTAAATTAAATTACGAATATCCTTGACTGTTGTGCCTTCACAATTACATACTGCACGTGACTGTTTTGTATCTCACTCAAATGTAACATTAAAGGCTTCACATCAAAGGCTATCAGTAAGTAAGCAACTTGAGGTGTTTCCAGGTCTGTTCTATTTGTGCATATTGTGTTGCTGGTTTTAATGGTTCTGTTCAGGAGTCCCAGCCCTCCAACATATCTTTGCCCTAGAACACACTGCCCCTGCCAGGCAGCTGTTGAGTGGTATGTGTTGTGCCTGCTACTTTAGTCCTAAACCCTTTTGCAATCATGCCCAGACCCTGTGCTGAACTAACTGCTTTTTCTGGGTAGTGGAAGTTAGGGGGATCAGGGGTTAATGTTACCTATGGATTATTTTGAGTAGCAGGATGGTATATAAACTGCTGGGGGGGGGGGGGGCATGCATAAACCCTTTCAGTAATATAACCACAGGAGGTCTGAAACATGTCATACCTGTTCTGTCAGTGTTATGGATATCAGTACAGTGGGGGGATGGTTGGTGGCAAAATCTGGATCATGAAATAGGGATCATATTTTTGTATGTGTTGGAGTGGGTGCAGTATGTCCACCCAGTCCTACTGGCACCATGGCCGGTGGGAGAGTGTTTGTTTGGGGTATCACAGTGATGGGACAGTGTGTCTCCCTCTCTTTCTCTCTCTCTGGCAAAACAGTATGGCATGGCTCCAAGCTTGGAAAACTATTTCTGGATCAGCTATGGGAAAAGTCCATAATCACTCACCAATAGACAGCTTTATGAAAATTCCTGGAAAACAAAAGTTGACTCTGAGATTTATGGAATCAGAGTAAAAGTAAAGAATACTCTACCTTCACTGTGGTCCATACATTAGTTGAAGTTGGCCTACACACAGTATGTTGTTGACTTGTATAACATAACTGTTCTAGTTTTATCAAAGTCACGTTTCCTGGCAGTTATATGTTTAAAAAAAGTTCAATGATATTACTGACACCTAATGATAGAAGTTCAAAGTTTACTTCCCTCTAAAACCCTAGGCCTTTGTGTAGGTGTAGGCTAACAACAGCTTATTTTTAACCTGTGGTTGTTGGGTGAGGGGGGTGGAAGTGCCAGGACAACAGAGGAAGAGAGGCCTCCTCATACTTCATCCTTCCTGGGATTCTGAGAGGCTCTCCGCAGCCCTTTTGTAATACAAATAAACAGGCTTCTCCTCAGTGAGTTAGTCAGTGAGCTATGACAGCCTGACCTACAGTAAGCAAAAGAGGGGGGGGGGGGGGGAATTAAGTGTAGAGGTCGTACCTAAGCTCAACTACCACCATTCTGTGGCAAGAAACAACAAATTGGCGTCAGAGAGCCACCTTCAAATAATGTGCCTCTAAAGCAGGGTTTCCCTATCTCGGGTGCATGATTTGTTTTTTGCCCAAGCAGTACACAACTGATTTAAATCATCAAAGCTTGATGATAAGTTGGTTATTTGAATCCGCTATGTAGTTCTAGGACAAAAACCAAAATGTGCACCCGGGGAGGGGGGTTGGGAAACCCTGCCCTAAAGGACAGAAAGATGCATTGCTCTCGGCGGTCATGCGGTCGTCAAAGGAGCTGGGAAATCCAAATAATTTTCATGAAATACGGAATGCATGATTAGCATCTCTTCAAGTCAAATGGTTAAAGATGCTTCTAACGTGTGGGTAGAGATTCAGTACCCAAGTAGTCATCAAGGTCTGTCTCAGAGGAATTAATACATCTGAATGAAAGTTAGAAAGAAAACAACTGGGAAAGGAAATGGCAAACTGCTCAGGGAAATGTTGGTGACTGTGGTAGTTAAGGTGAATACTAACAGTGAAATGCTTACTTACGGGTCCTTAAAGATCAAATAGAAATAGTGACACAGAGAATAAATACACAGTGAATAACAATAATGAGTAAAAATAACATGGCTATGTACAGGGAGTACCAATACCGAGTCGATGTACAAGGTAATTGAGGTAGCTATTCACATATACTGTAGATAGGGGTAAATTGACTAGGCAAAAGGAAAGGTAATAGAGGAAGAGGCTCTAGGGTCTCTGGCATGATGGTGTTGATGTGAGACATGACTAGCCTATCAAAGCACTTCATGGCTATAGATGTGAGTACTATGGGACGATAGTCATTTAGGCAGGTTACCTTGATGTTCTTGGGCACGGGGACTATGGTGGTCTGCTTGAAACAAGTTGGTATTATTCAAGATGTTCAATATGGTTCAAGACACACTCGAGTCACATCTGTACTTTTCCAGTGGCAGGCCTCTTTGGTAGAGAATGATGTAAGGAAGGGTGAACTTTAAAAGATCCATACACTGAAATGGTACATTGATAAAGAGGTTAGCAAAGCGCTTCAGTGTTACATGTACCACAAGGATATTTAAAACAAGTTAAAGTACTTTGATTTGATGGTCCTATATCAAAGCTTAGAATAACTCTGAGTCCGCCTTAAAGAAGACTTGGACTGGAATGACAACTTCATGAATTTCCTTGAGTGGTTATGAAGGGACAGTTTCTAGCAGTAATTACATTTTTATATAGTCATATATTGAAACTGTTTGTCCTGGTCTGCAAATCAGTGAATAAATACATCTAAATAGTGTAGAGCATTCATTTTTGCTTAACTACAGGTATTATACGTACCAATTATATCTTGAATTAAGTGAACTACCTGGGATGCTGGTAGACCAATTATATTAATTCCTTAAAGCTAGAATCCTTAATTGAAACAATAAGAAAGCTGTCACCTCAAACCATAGCCATGTTGAGGCTATACAGTGTTTGTTCCCATTCACATTGTTTACAAACATTGGAGTAAAACAAGCTCATGTTTTAGGTTCTGATGGGGTATGACAGTTGAACTAAGCTGAGGCATTTAAGTCTAGATTTTTTTAAAGAATCAATGGGCATACATATCATTTTTTTTTAAATGGACGCAGCAACCTAAGGATTCTATCTTTAGCACTGTCTTTTGTTTTGAGTTGACATTCTGCTTAAACTAGATTAGGGCTCAGGTTAAGGGGCCAATAGCCTCGCAAGGCGCCTGAGAGGTATACTGCTAAAGCTAGCCAGCTTCACTTAGCTTCCCATTCCAGCTCAGACTTTATCCATACTACAGTACGACGGTGGATATTGCTCGTTCACCTGCCGCTAACTCTAGCAGGCTTGTAACTGTGTGTATGTCGCACATGGCTCGTCGAACGCCAAACTCTTCATTGAAACAATGCTGAAACATCAATCCGTGGACAAGTCAGTGCGACATTTTAATTTATGCCGAAATCAAAATGAAAAGTTCTCGCAAATTCAGAAGGCTATCGTGTGAAATATTGTTTTTGAAGTGCTGTCTTTATTTTATTCGTTTGGTGTGCTCTGGTGTAGTTTTCAATGGACAGGCACCTTTCCCCCCCACTATTTTATTAAGTCATACAAAAGTTTTACTGTGCGTGAAGTTTCAAATGTATGTCATTACTGAAGGTCTCTCGCTCTCATGAAAAATATCAAACTACTATTACTACAAAAAATGTATGCTTCAACCACTTTTATTTACACTAATACCACAACTATCCCTATTACCACTACTAGCTATCATTTCTAGCTACTAACCCTATTACTACTATCATCGTCTCTATATTTGTGATACAACTACCATCATTACCATTTGGGATAATAATCATGGAAATAATAATAGCGAGTGTTACTGCTTAATTAGGGAGGAGATTGTGGATCTGTCTCAGTCTGTACTTTCGTCACACGCGATACCTCAGACAACACTGTTACGATTTTGACTCAATTTGGATGAATTATGCTATAGTAATTAACTGAAATGTGTTAGTCACGCGCAATATCGCAATTGGCCCAGTGTCAGGCAATGAGTGGCAAATACATATTTGGCTGCAAGAGGAGCCAACACTCCTTCGTCAATGAGTATTTAACATTTTTCCTCTGGGTTTAATATATATATATTTTAAATAAATATAGTATTTTCTTCAAAGAATGACTCTTTCTGAATAATATTTATTTTAATGGCGGAGGAAGTGCATCTCCATCTTTACTTCCCCTGTCGTGCATTGACTACATACACACACTCCTCTTTGGGTAGCCAAGTCTTTTTGTGTCTCTTTTTTTCTATAGTCAATAAAGCCCCACAGTGGAAGTGTCATAAAACCTAGCGGTCAAACAGGGACATTTTCCTAATCTTTTTTCCACCAATAATTTTTCGCATAGGGAATTTTATAAGCACTTACAATTAGGTCTGTGCTATGTGTAGGTTTACCCTGGCGTGACGTTTTGATAACCATGGAAATCTCTCTCGGACAAAGTGTCTTATCAATCTATTCAGCTCTATTTACTCTCAGATTTGAAAATGCTAATTAGATTAAAAGTAGACATCATGCAAGACTACAAATCCCTGCAAGCTCCTTGCATGTCATCTCTAGCTGACACCTTTGCTAACAGGTATTGTCAATTTAAAACTTGGACAAGACAGACGATTGTCGATTTTAAAGAAATGTTGCCAATTTATTAATTACTAAATGTAGTTAAACATTAGAATCCAGAGATTCTTACATTTTCCTCGATTTGGCAGTCTCATCCAGATGATCATGGCATTTGTAGTTCTTTGTGATAGCCACATTAGCAGCTAATTAGCTTTTAATTTTGGGGGTATAAATACAGACATGTATTGATCAAAGTCACCTTGTCCTAGAGATTTACAACGTTATCAAAACATCACGCCAGGGTAAGCCTACCCGAAAAAGCCCTTATTTAAAGTGTTTCTAAAATCTCCTATAGGAAAAATGAATGGTGGAAAAACAATTGGAATCATTTCCTTGTTTGACCCCTAGGTTTTATTGGTATTAGTACTTCGTATCTGGTCATGTTGTTTCTGTTTTGTATTTCTGACAGGGTAGAGCGATTCTGCTAATTTCTAATCTCTTTTTAGGGCCGAATAGCAATTTGGTATATAATTTGTTTTTGTTTCATTTTCCCAATATGTTTAATAGGAGGTTTTAATTTCTGTAACAATCTGATTGATTTCCCTGTGTGCGTCTCTCTCTCTCTAGGGCTCGTGTCATGTGACACTTGACATTTTTTATATAGTGAAACAAGTCTGATTAATTGATATCATCAGGATGTAATATCCTGCTCATTACTACTCAGTTCATGATAACAACCAGACTGTAATTACAGTTCTCATTTCAGTTTGTTTTCCTTGGCATAGGAGGCAAATAGCAGTTTTACAGACTGAAAGGGAACGGGAAGTTGCTTGATTGTGAAAGGGTGTTGTATAGCGTTGAATGAGAACACTACTGAGCACTTGTGACACCAGTGTCCATCCTGGGACTTTGGTCAGGTGACAAGCCATTGAAGAGATATAGAACCCTCTATATAGACTACACCAGCACACTGCCTGATGGAGAATGATGATGTAGTATTTACAGCCTTATCTATAGATTTGGTTTTACCTTCAAACATAAATGGATGTCAAATTGATACATTTTTGAAGTGAAACTATAGAACCTGACAGTGTTTAACAGTTATCAAACTATATACGTTAACTAGGCACTACATCCGTTTTGAGCAGTTTGATTAAGTGATAGTTAGTTGTATTGTTAGCAAATTACAAAATCATATTACTACTACAAATTATTTAATAATAAAAAATGTTTTTACTCAGTGTGTTTGTTTTCCTTGTATAGGAGGCAAATAGTAGTTTTACAGACTGAAAGGAAATGGGAACGTTGCTTGATTGTGAAAGGGTGTTGTATGAGAACACTATTGAACAAGTGTGACACCCGTGTCCCTCCTGGGACTTTGATCAGGTGACAAGCCATTGAAGAGAGTGGACCCTATATATAGACTACACCAGTGTATTGAGTTTCTGGGCCAACCGTGCGCCTCTGTGGATTGTCCTGCCATAGGGGTCAGCCATTGGGCTTGTGTTCTGCCTCTGTACCAGGTCTTACCCCCCCCCCCCCTCTCTCTCTCTCTCTCTCTCTCTCTGTATTCCTCTCTTTTATCTCTCTATCCCACACCCATGGCCACAGATAAAAGGTCAAAGACAATTTACAAGAGATCTAGAGCAGAGCTGCAGTAAGATGCTGTGGCTCCCTTCTTAGATTGTGATCCACACCCATCTCTGTGTGACCATTGACAGTTATGACATTTGCAAAGAACCCGGGGTAAGGAGCGAGAGAGCTGGAAGTGTGTGACATCCTCCCTTACTAACAGTCTTCCCCCACAGCTCCAAAGCATTCCACATTCTATCCTCTCTTTTCCTCTGGTCTTACTCTCCCTTTGCTCATGTTTTACACTCATCATTTTTTAATAACTCACTAAAAATATGTTTTCATATGTCTCTTAGTACTCAAAGATCAATACTTCTATGTTCCCGTTCCAGCTGGAATTTGACTGTGCTTTATAATACAAAAGGTTTCTTTTTGCTGGGTTAGTGAATTAACATTTTGTAAGAAGAGTGTGGATTTCACGAGGGACAAGCTTTGTATACTTTTACATCAGATTTCAGCGATCTTCAAATAAACATCCTCGTCTTTCTTGGTATTATAAATATGCACGTTCCCTGACCATGGGCGGAACGACTGTGACCTGTTTTGAGTGGACATCCTGTTCTGAGACCCTGCAATGTGTGTTCCGTCAGCACATACACATAAACAAACATGTATTTATGTTGTCTCATATAGTATGGCCAATTACTGTTGAGTGGTCCATTCAAAGGGAGCTATTGCTGCAAATAATTTCTACCATGAACCAGACCATAGAAGTATATCAGTTAGAAATGCAGCCGCTCCCCTCTACTATTTCCATGCTTGTGATTCCTCTCGTCATACAGTGCCTTGCAAAAGTATTCATCCCCCCTGGCGTTTTTCCTATTTCGTTGCATTACAACCTGTAATTAGTTTCTTTAATTTGCATTTCATATAATGGACATACACAAAATTGTCCAAATTGGTGTGATGAAAAAAAGAACACGTTTCAAAAAAATTCTAAACGGAAGTGGTGCGTGCATTTGTATTCACCCCCTTTGCTATGAAGCCCCTAAATAAGATCTGGTGCAACCAATTACCTTCAGAAGTCACATAATTAGTTTGCACACAGGTGGACTTTATTTAAGTGTCACGTCTGTCTGTCTGTACAAAATCTGTTCTGAAAGGCCCCAGAGTCTGCAGCACCACCAAGCAAGTGGCACCATGGTAACCAAGGAGCTCGCCAAACAGGTTGGGGACAAAGTTGTGGAGAAGTACAGATCAGAGTTGGCTTATAATTTTTTTTCACACTTTGAACATCCCATAGAGCACCATTAAATCCATTATTAAAAAACTGAAAGAATATGGCACCACAACAAACCTGCCAAGAGAAGGCTGCCCACCAAAACTCACAGACCAGGCAATGGGGGCATTAATCAGAGAGGGAACAAAGAGACCAAAGATAATCCTGAAGGAGCTGCAAAGCTCCACAGTGGAGATTGGAGTATCTGTCCATAGGACCACTTTTAGCCGTACACTCCACAGAGCTGGGCTTTACGGAAGAGTGGCCAGAAAAAACACTTTGCTTAAAGAAAATAATAAGCAAACACATTTGGTGTTCGCCAAAAGTCATGTGGGTGACTCACCAAAGATATGGAAGAAGGTACTCTGGTCAGATGAGACTAAAATGGAGCTTTTTGGCCATCAAGGAAAATGCTATGTCTGGCACAAACCCAACACCTCTCATCACCCTGAGGACAACATCCTCAAGGTGAACCGTGCTGGTAGCATCATGCTGTGGGGATGTTTTTCATCGGCAGGGACTGGGAAACTGGTAAGAATGGAAGGAATGATGGATGGTGTTAAATAAAGGGAAATCCTTGAGGGAAACCTGTTTCTTCAGTCTTCCAGAGATTTGAGACTGGGACAGAGGTTCACCTTCCAGCAGGACAATAACCCTAAGATTACTTCTAAAGCAACACTCGAGTGGTGTAAGGGGAACATTTAAATGTCCTAGTCAAAGCCCAGACCTCAATCCAATTGAAAATCTGTGGTATTACTTAAAGATTGCTGTACACAAGCTGAACCCATCCAACTTCAAGGAGCTGGAGCAGTTTTGCCTTGTAGAATGGGCAAAAATCCCAGTGGCTAGATGTGCCAAGCTTATAGGGACATACCCCAAGAGACTTGCAGCTGTAATTGCTGCAAAAGGTGGCTCTACAAAGTATTGACTTTGGGGGGGTGAATAGTTATGCACGCTCAAGTTTTCAGTTGTTTTGTTGTTGTCTTGTTTCACAAAGATTTTGCATCTTCAAAGTGGTCGGCACGTTGTGTAAATCAAATGATACAAACCCCACAAAAATCTATTTTAATTCCAGGTTGTAAGGCAACCAAATAGGACAAATTCCAAAGGGGGTGACTACTTTCACAAGCCACTGTAGTTCACCTATGCTCACTGGCAACACATCTCTGT
Organism: Oncorhynchus kisutch; assembly: GCF_002021735.2. Lineage (NCBI taxonomy): Eukaryota > Metazoa > Chordata > Actinopteri > Salmoniformes > Salmonidae > Oncorhynchus > Oncorhynchus kisutch. The sequence goes on from NC_034197.2 coordinate 18,332,733, forward strand.
CCCATATAGAAAAATGTGGAGGATCCCAGCGCTATGGCTTCCGGTGCTTCTACTGGCCGTTGAGGTGAGAGACTCCTGAATATGTGTGTTTTTGTCTGATTAGAAACTATATAAAAGGGGCTGTTAAACATCCAATAGGTATGCCACTGTGAAGATGTGGGGACCATGCTGGCATCCGAGGAGGTGCCCAACATCCCTTTGTCGACCACCGTGACCCGCAGCCAGATCCTCTCAGCTCAGTTTGAGTGCTACCTGAAGATCATCTATGACCCACCACGCAATGAAGCTGGTGAGGCACTACACACACGTGCACACACATACAATATAGTGACGTGGTGCAGGTCAGGGTGGAAGGGAAGTGACTATCCTCAGGCCTGAAAGGAGTGGTCTTTGTGTCCAAGCTGCCCCTGTATCTCGACCTCACTAAATAAAGGCTTTTGAAATGTTGTTTTGCACTCTATTTCTGTACATACAACCTGGACACAGACTTCATTGTATTGTTCACTAGGACTGTTTTTTTAAAGTTACTTTTTTTTTTGCACATGTAGCTGTTTCTCTATTTTAAATGCATTTATACTATTTTCAATGTAGTAAATAATACATTTTGAAGAGACATTTAACAGGTGTCTGCTTTCGCATGACATTCACAGGGAATAAGAGAGCGTTTTCACTTTGTCTTAAATGCCTCAACACTGTATTTTATGGTGACAGATTTAGCCCTAGGTTTTTTAGACGTTTTAGAAGTTCTAATATCACTAACAAAGTCAACTCTCTTTATATTATGTCCATGATATAATAAAACCGTTCAGAGATAACAAAGGCAATGAACCTAAACATTTGAAATATGGAACAGATGCATTACTATAATACACTGTACACAGCTACTCTTCTGTTGTCACCCCTTCCAGGCACATTCTGTAACCGCACGTGGGACGGCTGGCTGTGTTGGGATGACTCTGCACCTGGCACGGCCATGCAGCTCTGCCCTGTGTACTTCCAGGACTTTGACCCCTCGGGTAAACAGCCCAGCCACACATCTAACAATCACAATTAAACTGACTTGATATTTAATAATGATGCCTCGCCTGAAGTGTTTTTTGACACCCATCCTCTCCCTGTGTCCATTCAAACAGAGAAAGCAACTAAAGTGTGCAACTCGGACGGACAGTGGTTTCGTCACCCTGAGAGCAGCCGTATTTGGTCCAATTACACCCAGTGTCAGATGTACACTAAGGACAAACTGACGGTATACTTCTAAGCCAACTTGTTTAGTAATTTTGACAGTGGCTTAGACAATTTTGTTAGTCAATTTAGTGATTGTTTTTAAGTTCATCTCTCTCTATTGTGTTCAATTAGTTAATACCTGTTAAACTCTGAGGGTTGTTTTGGCCCACAGAGCTTAACTGCTACCCACTCTGTCAATTTCAGTCAGAAAATAGAAAGTGGCATATCTTTCGAAAGCTACAGCACTTGTATTTTTGGAAATCTAGCTCAAATCTTTACTGCTGGCGATGTCATAAGAATCCTCCCATAGGCCATAAATCATGTGCTATGCTATGGTCATAGTAATAGAGTATGTAATTTAGGTCAAGTTACCAAAAGTGTAAAAACGTTGTATGAATGGAAAGAGTACACCCTGGTGGTCAGCATAAAGCAATACATTTATTTTCCATCCACATTTAATGTCATGACCTTGAATGCATCCTCCATATTCGCTGTTGATCTCTTGTTTCCAATGGGAAAAATGAATCGTAAAATAACTTTGAATTTCCTTCGCATGTCTGTTACATTTTTTTAAAATTATAACTTTTGGGTCATTTTAAAATGTCAGGCTTGAAAATCCGTTCAGCCATTTTTGGACTGAGGTACTACCCAAACCAGACGCCTCTAGTTTCAAGTGGTCATGTCATGGGATCTTCTAGTGGACTAACTGGGAATCTGACATGAGTTGATTACATCAGTGAAAATGTTATGACTTCCGCTTTCTCCTTATACAGTGCCTTCAGCCTGAATTAAAAATGGATGAAATTGTTTTCTCACACATTCAACACACAATAAGCCATAATAACAATATCAAAACATGTCTTTAGAAATGTTTGCAATACAGGAATATCTCAATAACATAAGTATTCACACCCCTGAGTCAATACATGTTAGAATCACCTTTGGCAGTGATAACAGCTGATCTTTTCTGGGTAAGTCAAAGAGCTTTGCACACCTGGATTGCACAATATTTGCACATTATTATTTTTTAAATTCTTCAAGCTCTGTCAAGTTGGTTGTTGATCATTGCTAGACAGCCATTTTCAAGACTTGCCATAGATTTTCAAGCCGATTTTAGTCAATTGTAACTAGGCCACAGCAACATTCAATATCCTCTTGGTGTGTATTTGGCCTTGTGATTTAGGTTATTGTCTTGCTGAAAGGTCCATTTGCCTACCAGTGTCTGTTTTTTAATGCAGACAACCAGGTTTTCCTCTATGATTTTTTCTGTGCTTAGCACTCTTTATTTTATTTTCATCTTAAAAAACACCCTAGCCCTTGCCTATGACAAGCATACCCATAACATGATGCTGCCATCACCATGCTTGAAAATATGAAGTGTTAGTGATTTGTTGTATTTGCCCCAAACATCACGCTTTGTATTCTGGGAATAAAGTGAATTTCTTATCCACATTTTTTTCAGTTTTACTTGAGTGCTATATTTCAAACAGTATGCATGTTTTGGCTTCCTCCTTTTCATTATTTTCATTAAGTTTAGTATTGTGTAGTAACTACAATGTTGATCCATCAGTTTTCTCCTATCACAGCCATTAAACTGTTTTAAATTGGCCTCACTATTGACCTCATGGTGAAATCCCTGAGTGGTTTCCGTCCCCTCCGGCAACTGAGTTAGGAAGGACGCCTGTATCTTTGTAGTGACTGGGTGTATTGATACACCATACAAAGTGTAACTAATAACTTCACCACTCTCAAAGATTCAATGCCTGCTTTTTAAATGTTTTACCCATCTAGCAATGGGTGCCCTTCTTTACAAGGCATTTAAAAACCTCCCAGGTCTTTGTGGTTGACTAAGTTTTAAATTCACTGCTCAACTGAGGGACCTTACAATTATCTGTATGTGTGGGGTACATCGATAAGGTAGTCATTCAAGTGTCCATGCAACTTATTATGTGAATTGTTAAGCACATTTTTACTCCTGAACTTATTTAGGCTTGCCATAACAAAGGGGTTGAATACTTATTGACTCAAGACATTTCCACACTTGATTTTTCATTCATTTGTAAACATCATTCATTAATTTCTAAACAACAACAATTCTCCTTTGACATTATAGGCCAGTGACACAATCTCAATTTAATCCATTTTAAATTCAGGTTGTAAAACAACAAAACGTGGATAAAGTCAAGGGGAGTGAATAATTTCTGAAGGCACTGAATGCATAGCATTCCTGTAAGAAGGCATGGCACGTTGCATCGGGCCTGCACTTTTAAAATGGCTGTCTTACTATATAGGAATTTGCACATGTTTTGAGTGCCAGGAAAAATATATGACATAAAATGTATCCTTTTGGAATGGTAATTGTGACATATTTTATTTCAAACCTAGACTTTAAAATGTCTTATTCCCTAACATGGGGCCAATTTTGGGAACGTTGTTGCTGTACACCTGTATCAGAATCGCACGGTTCTTACCTTTTCTAACAATACTAGGCATGCGTTTCTTGGACTTTTTGAAGTCTAAATGTATGTAATGAAGGGAGTTTATATGTTATGTGTCGTTTAGAAAATACCACCAGATGGTGTCTGAGTTTACCAGGTTAAAGAAGGGAATTAATGCTTCCCCTTCTTGCCCAGTTTGCGTTTAGCTTGTACTACTTGGCCATTGTGGGACATGGATTGTCTGTGGTATCTCTCATCATCTCACTCTGCATCTTCTCCTACTTCAAGTGAGTCATGCATTGTTTCATCTATGGACCCACCAGATAGACTGTGCTCTGAATGTCACTTTAGTGTACCTATTCACTGTACACCCTCTAATCAAAGTGATTTTGTTTGTATTGCTCTTCCTACACCAGAGCCCTCTATTCTAAACAGAGGTCTTTGGTTGTTCCCTACATTGCAAACATTAATTCACATAGTCAAATGAAAGACTGAGCTTTCCTATGACCCTATACGAGCCAGTCTAGATACATTTACACACTTGTTTGTTTCCTAAGTGTGCCTCTCTCTGTTCTAATCCTCCCATTAGGAGTCTGAGCTGCCAGAGGATCTCCCTCCATAAGAACATGTTTCTGTCCTTTATCTTCAACTCCATCTGCACTGTCATCTGGCTCTCTGCTGTAGCCAACAACCAGCAGCTAGGGGCCAGCAACCCTGTAAGTACTGTGCACCTCTGCCATCAGGGTGAATAGCTACTAGTTGAACTCTGTTGGTGAACATTTTCAGGTGCTACACTCCACAATGTGTGGAAATGAGTGCCAGTGACCGCTTAAAGTTTAGCATTTTATAAAAACAACCTCTGTCCTGAGGCTTCTCCCTGTGTTGTTCTCTCTCAGATTGGATGCAAGATCCTGACAGTCCTGAACCAGTATACGTTTGGATCCAACTACTTCTGGATGCTGTGTGAGGGGATCTACCTGCACACTCTCATCATTGTGGCTGTGTTTGTGGGAGAGCAGAAGCTGGACTGGTACTATGTCCTGGGTTGGGGTGAGTGACCATCTTTATTTTTCACTTTTCAAATTGCTGTCCTGCTCTGCTGTCTGATATTCATTGTTGTTTGACCATCCTGATCCCCTAGCACATCATTTACTTACATTGACATTTTAGTAATTTATCAGAGGCCCGGGGTGCCGTGAGATATGTAAGATACTCGAGGTAAGGTTTCAGAAGTTTTCGCAAGATAGGCAGGGACTCCTCTGTCCTGACTTGGGGGGAAGCTGGTTCCCCCATTGGGCTGCCAGGACAGAGAATAGCTTTGGCTGGGCTGAGCGGGAGCCGCCCTCCCGTAGGGGTGGGAGGGCTAAGAGACCGGAGGTGGTAGAACGGTTGGGATGTAGTGTTTTGGCATAGCCTGAAGGTAAGGAGGTGCAGTTCCCCTTACATAATGTGCAATGAGTCTTCTATGCTTTCATATCTCTATCACATTGAGTGAATGATTGGTATCTAACACATGGAAACTGCGTGTTTGATATACCATTTATTCAGTTCCAGCCATTACCATGAGTCTATCCTCCCCAAATAAGGTGCCACCAGCCGCCTGTGCCTTATCAGTTCTTGAACCTCTCTTCTGGGACTCCCATTCGATCTATACCAGAGCTAGCACACCTGATTCACCTATTCAAGGGCTTGATTAGTTGACAAGTTGAATCAGGTGTGCTAGTTCAGAGCTACAACAAAATTGTGAAATGTCTGGGGGTCCCCGAGGAGAGCTCCATTTGTTATGTCATATCTATGAAGGCCTTATGGAAGCTCGACAGTCATGAAATCCTCCGTCTCTCTCCTAGGCTTCCCCATCATTCCTGCCATCACACATGCTGTGGCACGTGGGCTCTTCTATGATGACAGGTAATGTGTCACAACTCCCTCTGAATACAGTGCATATTAGTGGCATAGATTGACATTCTGCGTTTTATACTGCATTAGAACATTGTCAGTTACTGATATGTCAGTTAAACTCAGAATCAGATGTTTCTGTCTCAGTTGAGCTCAGGTTTGTCTCTGTCTCCCAGATGCTGGATCAGTTCTGACACACACCTGCTCTACATCATCCATGGGCCTGTCCATGCTGCCCTGCTGGTGATTCTGCACTACCAAAACAAACATTTAGCAGAAATAGAAACCAAAGTGTTCTCAAACAGAAAATGTATTTTTTTAATCTAGTATTGGGTTTGAAATGCAAGTACCCAATTGCTCATGGAAAACAATCGATCACTGAATGCAATCACTCAATTCACTCACTCTATTCCTCTTCCTCTTCTACACTCTCCAGGTGAACCTGTTCTTCCTGCTCAATATAGTGCGTGTGTTGATCACCAAGCTGCAGGTGACCCACAGTGCAGAGTCTAATGCCTATATGAAGGTGGTGAGAGCCACTCTCATCCTGATCCCTCTGCTGGGAGCCCAGTTCATCCTGGTTCCCTGGAGGCCAGAGGGACGTAAGGCCAGAGCCATCTACGAGTTCATCATGAACATTTTTGCACATTTCCAGGTATAGATTGGATGGTGCTGCTCACAGTTCCATTCTATACAAACCTAAATCGATGTTTGGTAGCATAGACAGTGCCTTATAAAATGAATATAACTAGCCTACATACAGTATGTATCATGTGTTGAAAACCTTGGTATAACCTTTCCACACTCAATATTCACTGAATTACTTTGATTTTATATAGGGACTCCTGGTCGCAATTATATTCTGCTTTTACAATGCAGAGGTAAGTGCCAGCATCTTAAATATGATTATTAAGCTCAGTATACCTATTACAATTTACATTTCTATTTAATAATCATGATCATTCAGAAATTCTTATGTATTTACTGTGAATGTTCAAGCTAGCATTTATGTTGCTCTTAAACCACTCTGTGTCTGGTTCCATAGGTGCAGGCATGTCTTAGGAGGAAATGGGCACAGACCAAGCTGGTGTGGAAATGGACAGATTCCTACTCCCACTACAACACCAACTCCTCCGGGACCGAGACGAGTCGTGCTACAGTCAGCCTGGAGCTCACCGCTCCTGAGGAGGACACCGTCATTAAGCCAGGTGGCAGTGTGCACTACCGAGCCAATGGACAGAGCAACGGCAAGCGCTGCACCAACAGGGAGATGGACACGCCCAGGATCCTGGAGACCACGGACATCTGATAGCACTGCACTGTCACTTCCCATAGGCACCATCAGCTGATGCTGTGACAAACAGGCTCACGAAACTCACAGATTGGCCACAGACAATTGATCAATGCAGAAAATGGGGGCCATGACCTTTTGTGTCATTGTAAATGTTGGATCACACACGTGGTAAGAATATACACACAAATGTGTACAAGATACACATGCAAACACACAGACAAAAACCCATATACAGACATCTGATAATGGATGAGCAGCTTACAGGGTCCAGTTGAAACCTTACAGACAATTATTTGCCAACAGATGTATATACATTTCACTGTAGCTTTTCATTGTTTCTGATTTTGATATTATGGAACAATCCCAGTGATAAAATGACCTAACAAAGAGGGCTATCTCTGGCAATGTTTGATATTGGCCTTCAGTGCCGATCAGTGTCTGATGTAATCAATTACTGTGGGCATATTGGACAGTATATACACTGGCAAGAAAGTATGTGAACCCTTTGAAAATACCTGGATTTCTGCATAAATTGGTCATAAAATTATCTGATCTTCATCTAGGTCACAGACAAGAGTCTGCTTAAACGAATAAAACAAACAATTATACGTTTGTCTTTATTGAACACACCGTGTAAACATTCACAGTGCAGGGTGGGAAAAGTATGTGAACCCTTGGATTTAATAACGTTTTCTGTAGTTGTGGCTCAGATCTGCACAACAGTCAGGAGGACCATTCTTTACAAAACTGTTTCAGTTCAGCAATATTCTTGATGTCTGGTGTGAACTGCTCGAGGTCATGCCACAGCATCGCAATCGTGTTGAGGTCAGGACTTCTGTTGAAACCATTCTATTGTTGATTAACTTCTGTTTTGCGTCAATGTCCTGTTTCATCACCCAACTTCTTCTGTTGAGCTTCAATTGGGAGACAGCCTTACATTCTCTGGCAAAATGTCTTAATAAACTTGGGAATACATTTTTCTGTCGACTATAGCAAGCTGTCCAGGCACTGAGGCAGCAAAGCAGCCCAAAGCATAATTCTCCCTCCACCATACTTTACAGTTGGGATGAGGTTGATGTTGGTGTGCCGTGCCTTTTTTTTTCTCTACACAGTGGTGTGTGTTCCTTCCAAACAACTCAACTGTAGTTTCATCTCCACAGAATATTCTGCCAGTAGCGCTGTGGAACATCCAGGTGCACTTTTGCAAACTTCAGACTTGCAGCAATGTTTTTTTTTGGACAGCAGTGGCTTCCTCCGTGGTGTCCTCCCATGAATACCATCCTTGTTTAGTGTTTTACGTATCGTAGACTCGTCAACAGCGATGTTAGCGTGTTCCAGAGATTTTTGTAAATCTTTAGATGACACTCTAGGATTCTTCTTAACCTCATTGAGCATTATTTGCTGTGCTTTCGCAGTCATCTTTGCAGGATGGCCACTCCTAGGGAGAGTAGCAACAGTTCTGAAATGTGTCTTACTGATGAACATCAAGGCTTTTAGAGATACTTTTGTAACCCTTTCCAGCTTTATGCAAGTCAACAGTTCTTAAACTTAGGTCTTCTGAGATCTCTTTTGTTCGAGGCATGGTTCACATCAGGCAATACTTCTTGTGAATAGCAAACTCAAATGTTGAGTTTTTTTTATAGGGCAAGGCAGCACTAACCAACATCTCCAATCTCGTCTCATTGATTGAACCCCAGGTTAGCTGACTCCAATTAGCTTTTGGAGAAGTCATTAGCCTAGGCGTTCATATACTTAATCCAACCTACACTGAATGTTTATATTATGTATTCAATATAGACAAGGAAAAATACAATTTGTGTGTTATTAGACACTATGTATGTCTATTGATAGGGTCACATACTTTCTCTTGGCACTGTAAGTGTTGGTATATTAGGAATTTCTAGTGTCATTTAATTATTTTGTATTACTGACACTGCTAAGGCTATATTGTAAAGGTTTGGATCAGTATTTTCTGTCACTTTAATGAAGTTGAACTTATTATTTAAATGTGTTACATAAGCTTGCCTTTTTTAGAAACATGAAATGACTGCTTTACTTGGCATAGCTCTGACTGCTGAATGTTAAGGTCTCTGAGGCAAGTAAGATGACAGTGTATAAGGAATACAACACAATGAGGAAAAGTGTGTGCTTTGAATCTCTAATAGTAGAACCTGTGATGAGGGAATGCCCTATGTCTGACACAACACTTTTTATCCAGTGTTACTTCCTTATGCTTTAGTGAATCTTGTATATTGAGTTGCTATACACAATCTTTGAAAAATCAAAGAGGATACATGTATTATACCGCTGAGCTGCAGTTGAACTGTGCATACTCTGTATGTGTGTAGTGGGGAGAATTTACTATGCAGTGTATGAAAAACATTCCACTTTAACTTCCAAATAAATTGTGTTCTAAGTGTAAAAAAATAATTTAATAAACAATTATCATTTTGGTTTGTGCTAGAGTTTTCTTGTCCATTGAATAATGATTTTGGGGATATTTTTTTTTTTACAATGTAGGTCTGATTCGCTCAATGTATTAAAATTAAGGAGTGAAAAGCTTTTGTTAAAAACGGACACTCATTAACTTTAGTTAAACTTGCATGTCGAAAGGGGATATTTCTTGCAAACCGTAAATATTGCTATTAAAAATGGGCTGATGTTTTTCCCAGACTCCTTTCATCTTAGGTGGATAAGGGCCTGTATCAATCCTGTCTTAGAAATTAAAGTTACTTTTTAGGGGCTGGTGTTACTGCTCTTTGTCTTAGGTTAGGTAGCTTTTTTTAATGTGGAGAGAAGCCTAAAGTACATACTTGATCACATGAACCTTACAAATAATGCTGGTTTAAATTGGATGTAATGGCAATTCCTTATGATACACTATTGGTACAGGTTGAGAGCTGTTCATGAGGCGTCCACATAATGTAGGTAATTGACGTTCCAGACGTAGGTCTTTAGTTGGGTGATGTTCCCATTTATTGCAGATATTGAAGATGATGAACATAAGGCCTACCGTGCAACGTGAAGAGTTGCACTCCATAATTGTTTGTGGGAATATTGTCACATCCTCTTCTGCTCCTCTCCTCCGGCATACGACATCGCCAGAATACTAACGACCGGTGCTTGGATTCATCATTACACACACCTGGCACTCATCATTATGTACACCTGTTCATGATTCACACCTGGACTTCATTACCGTCATCATTTCCTCCCCTTTATATGTCACTCCCTTATGTTTTCTCACCAGTTATTGTTCTTGTTTATCGGCATATAGCCGATACATGGAATTGGAATTGTCTCGTTACTGGTTTCGTTGTTTTAGTAAACGTTTCAGCTGCTTCCTGACTCACAGCTCCGTTATTACAAATATTCTCTGAAAGTCGATAAAAAAAAACTTTGCCTCTATTTAAATAAATGATCATCTGACTGTTTCTCCAGCTTACAATTTTGCATCTAGCACCTTAGCTAATTGGTTTTGGTGTACAGTAGATTCTACCCATATATACAGTTGAAGTCGGAAGTTTACTTACACTTAGAAGAACACTCGTTTTTCAACCACTCCACAAATTTCTTGTTTACAAACTATAGTTTTGGCAAGTCGATTAGGACATCTACTTTGTGAATGACACAAGCAATTTTCCAACAATTGTTTACAGACAGATTATTTCACTTATATTTCACTGTATCACAATTCCAGTGGGTCAGAAGTTTACATACACTAAATTGACTGTGCCTTTAAACAGCTTGGAAAATTCCAGAGTTGATGTCATGGCTTTAGAAGCTTCTGATAGGCTAATTGACATCATTTGAGTCAATTGGAGGTGTACTAGTGGATGTATTTCAAGGCCTACCTTCAAACGCACTGCCTCTTTGCTTGAAATCAAGGGAAAATCAAAAGAAATCAGCCAAGACGTCAGAAAAAAAATTGTAGACCTCCACAAGTCTGGTTCATCCTTTGGAGCAATTTCCAAACGCCTGAAGGTACCATGCTCATCTGTACAAACAATAGTATGCAAGTATAAACACAATGGGACCACGCAGCCGTCCTACCGCTCAGGAAGAGATGAACGTACTTTGGTGAGAAAATTGCAAATCAATCCCAGAACAACAGCAAATGACCTTGTGAAGATGCTGGAGGAAACAGGTACAAAAGTATCTATATCCACAGTAAAACAAGTCCTAATTCGACATAACATGAAAGGCCGCTCAGCAAGGAAGAAGCCACTGCTCCAAAACCGCCATTAAAAAAAGCCAGACTACGGTTTGCAACTGCACATGGGGACAAAGATCGTACTTTGGAGAAATGTCCTCTGGTCTGATGAAATAAAAATATAGCTGTTTGGCTGTAATGAATATCGTTATGTTTGGAGGAAAAAGGAGGAAGCTTGCAAGCCGAAGAACACCATCACAACCATGAAGCACGGGGGTGGCAACATCATGTTGTGGGGATGCTTTGCTGCAGGAGGGACTGGAGCACTTCACAAAATAGATGGCGTCATGAGGAGTAAAATTATGCGGATATATTGAAGCAACATCTCAAGACATCAGTCAGGAAGTTAAAGCTTGGTCGAAAATGGGTCTTCCAAATGGACAATGACCCCAAGCATACTTCCAAAGTTGTGGCAAAATGGCTTAAGGACAACCAATTCAAGTTATTGGAGTGGCCATCACAAAGCCCTGACCTCAATCCTATAGAAATGTTGTGGGCGGAACTCAAAAAGCGTGTGCAAGAAGTCCTACAAACCTGACTCCGTTACACCAGCTCTGTCGGAGGGAATGGGCCAATATTCACCCAACTTATTGTGGGAAGCTTGTGGAAGGCTCCCCAAAATGTTTGACCAAAGTTAAACCATTTAAAGGCAATGCTACCAAATACTAATTGAGTGTATGTAAACTTCTGACCCACTGGGAATGTGATGAAAGAAATAAAAGCTGAAATAAATCATTCTCTCAACTATTATTCAGACATTTCACATTCTTACAATAAAGTGGTGATCCTAACTGACCTAAAACAGGGAATCTTTACTAGGATTAAATGTCAGAAATTGTGAAAACTGAGTTTAAATGTACTGTATGTAAACTTCTGACTTCAACTGCCTATATATATATATATATATATATATATATGAATTACAAAGCTGTAAAACATTATCCTAAATATAACACTTCAACTTATCAAATAGCATTGGTTTAATAAAAGGATTTCAGCATGAAAACTCCTTTATATTTATATGCACTTCTATTTATTTTGTCAATGTCTATTGGAAATGTTTTATTTACTATGTCAATGTCTATTGGAAATGTTTTATTTACTATGTCAATGTCTATTGGAAATGTTTTATTTACTATGTCAATGTCTATTGGAAATGTTTTATTTACTATGTCAATGTCTATTGGAAATGTTTTATTTACTATGTCAATGTCTATTGGAAATGTTTTATTTACTATGTCAATGTCTATTGGAAATGTTTTATTTACTATGTCAATGTCTATTGGAAATGTTTTATTTACTATGTCAATGTCTATTGGAAATGTTGCAGAGTTGATTGTTCAGATGCTTTTTGAATGAGTTTGGCTATTTTCTCCTGATCCATGTAGTCTAGAAACTCATGGATAATATGGACACAGACACAATATATAAAAAAGTAAAACATTGTTTTTGTAATTACCAAAGTTACCATTTACTGACTGAATTCCTCTAACTTTGAAATACTGACTTCTTCTACATTGTGGCTAGATGGAGAATTAAAAGATAGACTCATCTCTGTGACAAATATATTTATAACTAAACCGAGAATTTATCTGATTTCTATGGGAGCAAATGAAACATAATGGGCGTAACAAGCAAGGAGGTGGGCAGAGCTCAGCACAAGCTAGTGAGAGCCTATTGGCGTTAGGGAACGCCTTCTCTGTAATGTGTTCGTGAGCAATCACTCAAAATTCTCCCTTGCAAACGACACCATTGTTTTGAAACTGACAAATGGTCAAGTCTACAAAACTTAGTGCACTCTGTTCATAAAATATTATAGTTTTGGGAACCGAAAACTGTATTGAGAATGGGCTTTTCTTCTACAGAAAATCAGCAGAATGCCTGCCTGGCTCCATCTCGCTCCCTACTATCACACGGCCAGCCACTGGGCTTCATATCCTTGCCATATTTGGTGGGGAGAGGAAATTCCAACCGGATTCTTCAGATTTATAAATCCGGTGACACATCAGGCTACTTGTTCCATCTGTGACGTAGGTGAGAAGTAAACAGCATAGTGGGTCAATTACCACAACTAAGAGCTGTGAAACACAAGCCTAAACTTCACTGTTTTGGTCCTGTACCTACCACAGTGGGAGCGAAGACTTGCATCTTGCTCCTCGCAATGGGCTTGTTCGACATTGCCTCCGACAGTGCAGGTCGACTGCCGACTGACTGATCTACAAATCACCTTGTATCATAAATAACAAATTATTATTATTTGTAGTTCAGTCAGTCAGCCACAATTTACCCATGATACATCACGGTTTTGATGCTCTCGAATATGGCTATCATCTGTGGTACTGCTATTATCTGTGGTGCTGCTCGCAGCACCGTAATTTAGCTGAGTCTTCCTTTAATGTAGCAGCTGGTTAGGAGAATGATCCTTGCTATCCGGTATACTTGGGACTTCCCAACTCAGACACTACCCCATTGAAGTTGAAATGTAAAATGGTTCAAGTAAGGGTTAGGTTTAGGGTAACGGTAGGGGTTAAGGTTAGGGTTTAGGGTAGTGGCATCCCAAGGATCATGGATAGCACTAACCTTAGGATAATTAAAGTAGCAGGTTAGGATAATTAGGAAAAGGTTTAAGCTTAGCTGAAATGCTGTACTCCATCTAGCCACAACAGTAGAAGCCATCAGTGCAGAGAAACCATCAGTATCGCCACACCAGTAGTTTTGCAAACCTATGCAGCAATGAATCAATGCCGTTTGATCCACAGTCACACAGTGTTAGCTTTTAGAATTTTTGCACAGTGATATCAGCACTCTGTGTGTCTCAAAAGGACAAGGTCCTACTGAGATTTGAACTCGCTGGATCATTTCACCATAGGACGCTAATCATTTCACCATAGGACGGGATGAAAACAGTTAAATAGGATTTTGCTTAGTGTAAAGGATGATCGCAGGAATATGCTATTTTCTGAATTAAGTAAACTACTGAACTGCTTGACATTTTAATTCACCAGAAAAGTATTACCTCTCAAAGTACAAACCAATGCTGTACAGTAGCTCAATAGCTATGGTAAGCTATAGAATAGAATAGAATAGAATAAAACTGTATTGTCCATCCAGGATGGACATTTTTCTTTGGCATCACCTTCATTACAGTACATTCTCACATCATGCACATTTAAACCAGTCAGTCCATCATGTTGCATACACTAACAACACTAACAACAACATTAATACATTCACTCACAACCGATCACTGTCTCAATTGCACTAGATAGATCAGTACATATACCGCTACAATTTACTTTGCATTTAGTAGTCCAACAGAACAAGGAACAAATTAATGTTTTAACACGTTCTTCTTGTCCATGGGCATTCTGAAGCTCCAGCCAGAGGGAAGCCTCTCAAACTGAGGGTGTAGAGGGTGGGAGGGGTCACCAACGACAGCCAGTGCCTTCTTTATGGTTGACTTGTGGAACAGAATGCTCAAATGTGCCTGTGGTCGACCAATTACTTTGCTGGCTGTGTTTACCTCACGCTCAGATTACCGTACTGTCATATTGAACGTGAGGATGCTCTCCACCAAGCTGCTGTATACCCTCTCCAGAACATCCTGGCTGACCCCAAACCCCTTTAATTTCCTGATTAAGAACAGGCGTTGGCTTGCTTTAAAAAAAATACTCTCTGCATTCTCTGTAAAACTCAGCTTGTTATCAATATGTGTCCCTAGGTATTTAAAACACTCATCCACCTCCACTGGTTGGACGTTCAGAGAGAGTGGTTGGGACATTGGTAAGCTGTTACCATTGATGATCAGCTCCTTTGTCTTTTCCACATTGATGTGGAAGGCACTTGACCAACATAATTCTTGAAGGTTGTTGGTCTGTTTAAAATAGCTGTCCCCATCTGACGTAGCATCTTTAAAAAGAGTCCTACCAGAGCCATGTCATCCACGTACTTAAAAAGGCTCACATTGTTTCCTCGGATCTTCATCTAGTTAGTGTAGATAGAGAACAACAACGGTGAAAGGACACACCCCTGTGTTCAGGGTCAGTTCATCAGAGAGGGCCACATTCATGAGGACCCTCTGTGGGCGATCAGATAAAAAGTGCTTGATCCAACCTGTGAGACCTCTGTTGACATTCTGGTCCAGTAGTCGTTTTCAGCTGTATGTGTATTTGCATTGTATTGAAAGCTGAACTAAAATCAATAAATAAAATGTGTGGATATGATTTTGCATATTAAAGGTGACTAGCCACCATGTTCACCAAGGTCAGGATAGCATCCTCAGTCCCCCTCTGTGCCTCATAGGTAAACTGTAATGGGTCCAGTTGATCTGCTATGGAAAGGGTAAGGTGCTTACTGACAACCCTTTCCATGCATTTGGCCGAAAGGGGCATGAGGGCAACAGGTCAGATGTCATTTGGGGATTTCTTAGGCACCGGTACAATGGCCAACACCTTCCAGGATTTTGGCACTGTACAGGTGCTCAGCAGGAGTTGAGAGAGTCGTTTGAGAACTCCCTTGAGCTGGTCGGCACAAACCTTCAGTACTTTGCCCCGTAGTCTGGGCCCGGTGCTTTGTGTGTCTTAATATTTGACGAGCATGAGGCCACCTCATTCTCTGTTATCTGGACAGGAGAGGATTTGTTTTACATTCATACATTCGTCTTTAAAATCAATGGTGTCAAATCTTCCATAAAACAGTTTAGGTCGTTTACAAAGGATGAACAGTCTGCCATATTATTGTTCTCTCTTTCTCTTCCCATCATTGCATTAAACCCTTCCCATGTTTGTCTTGGATTTTCTGTACAGAACCTCTGGGGGAATCAGGGGGGGGGGGGGATTTAGCCATTACCCCCACAGATCCAGAGATGACCAGGAGGTGTCCACATGCCTTAGCCTATGTTTGACATATTTCCTCTAGTTATCAGTTGTTGCCCATCCAGTACATCAAAACTACTATCCGTTTTTAAAAACTACTATCCGTTTTTAGGCCTGTGTAAGACAGGCAATTAGTGGTGTTGCCTACATCCACATTCCCTGAGTTGCAGATACAAACAGGGGGAGTTATTGTGGGTTTTAATCCTGCGAACACAACATCTCCTTAATCATTTAGGGGCTTTACACTACCAGTCAGATACTCTCCCCATTGTACTTTTGGAGGTCCTATGCATTTAATCAGCTGGGAAATGTTTCCTGGTTGTACGCTAGGAACCTTCTTCCACCTTGGCCATTTAGTCTCAATGGACCCACCCTACTTAAATTCTTTAGCTGCATCTGAACTATTACCTATTGTCTTATTGGATAATCCACCTTCCCATGCTTTCCCCCTAATGACAAACATCAGAATAGTATAATTGATGTATCTTTGTCAAACCCTGGTATTGTTCCTTTGCATAAAATGGAGTAATTAACATCCAAAATCATTCTTTCCAATTGGTACTACCTGGGTTCCCCACAAAAAGGTTGTGGAGGTGGTTTTCTGGAAAATCATTACCTGTGTGCCAGATGTGCTCCCCTTCCCCAATAATCCCATGAATGTCACTGCTTTCACCCATTTATTATTCTCCACATGCCCGTCCACAAAGGGAACGAGTAGGATTTGGAGAGCAATAAATACCCTGCATGTGTGTTTCCACGGTTGCGATTTTCTTGTTTCACAACCATAGTGTGTGTGTGTATGATGGTGTCCTTGACATCTGATGACTCTTCAGGTTCTGTGGCTGAACCTTCTGTTGGTTCTTCTGGCCTTTGGTCTTGGCCCTCTGGCTGTGGTCTCCCCCATATCTCCTCTGGTCCCTCCTCATCGGTGGATCTCAGCCTCCAAGCAGGAGGACACAGAACTAGCCATCTTGGCTGGTTCCATTTTCTTTTATGGACTCGTAGTTTCACTCAGTCTCCTATGCAGATGGTCAGAGCATCTGGATCCTCACCTGGGATTGGTTCCACTGCTTTCCTAGTGTAAGAGTTGAGAAAACTTACAACAGAAGTTAGTTCCTTCATGTACTCAAGATGGTCACACTGTGTCTCAGTTATGTCTATCTGTCGGTCAGTCATAGGTCTCACCCCTGGGGTGTTCATTGGTTGTCTTGTTAACATTTCATAAGGTGTACACCCAATACCTTTGTTAAGGCTGCTGCGCATTTTCATCGGGACAAGGGCAAGCATTTCACCCAGCTCATTTCTGTGGAATGGCAGGCTTATGCAAGCCCCCCTTTAATCATTTGATTAGCCCTCTGTAATCCCGTTACTCCACGGGTGATAGATGGACACAAACTTCTGGTCAACACCCATCATTTTGGCCATTTGGGCAAACACATCTCCTATGAGATGGGTCTCATTGTCTGCAGACAAAACCTCAGGCACTCCGAGCCTGAGTATAATTTCCCTGACTAGGAATTTTGCAACTGTTCGTGCAACGCAGTTGGTGGTAGGATTGTTCCACCCACCTGGTAAACATGTTAATTATCACCAGGCAGTATTTCTTTCTTTGTTTTTGTTCTATCATGTCTATGAAATCCATAGCAAGGTGGACAAAAGGTCATTTTGGAGTGGGGAACTTCCCTGGTTGCATTGGAGTTCCCTTTGCTATGTTATATAACAATGTCGCCCAGTGATAAATGAACAGGGTTTTTTATACGTGCTGATTCAAATTTTTGCAAAACCATTGGGCCAAAGTCTTCTCCACCTAAATTTTCTCCACCTAAATCTTCTCCTCCTTAAATCTTCTCCTCCTCCATATCCCCCCTTTGATGAATGGCTCAACTCCCTAAGCCAATTAGCAAATATTAAACATCATGGTTGATGGTAAACAGTGCATGCCACACAAAAGATGTAGCCATAAGCCAGACCTAGGACAGAGAGCACACCCTCTCTCCCTCCACACTTGGTGATTGAGAATATCAGCCTGCTGCTATTTATCAAGATCAGTAGTTTCAAATGACACAAATGACTAAAAATAGAATGCATGTGTGTGATAACGGGTAGCAGCCAATTTGGCCTCCTCATCAGCTATGATGTTACCAATTCTAGCATAATCACACCAACCTGTGTGTGCCTCAACCTTAACAATAGCCAATGTGTTCGGTTTTCACATAACTTCAATCAACTGTTCAACATAAGGTGTTCCTGTGGTATTAACAAACCCTCTTGCTTTCCAAACCCTACTAGCATATGCTGAGTTTGAGTAGAAAGTAAGGGCCTTCCCTTCCCCCAATTCACAAGCTGTGTTCAGAGCTAAGAAATCTGCCTGCTGCGCTGGTAAATGGTCTGGTAGGGGCCGTATAACCTCAATATCACCTTCCACATCTACTACAGCAAATCCTACATGTTTCTTCCCTGTGCTTTGATCTATATAGGCAGAACCATCAATGAACAGCACCATGTCAGAGTCAAGCAGAGGTTCATCAAACAAGTCTTTCCTGGGCTGTCCCAATGTCCCTGTTATTGTTACTGATGATTTGCTCAGAGAAGCCCAAACAACTTGTCCAGGTTTGCCTAAACAGGAACAGTGAGCTCTAATGTCTGTTAGAAATGGTAGGTCATGTCCATTAACAATAAGAGTAACCATTGGCTCTTCTCTTCCATCATTGAATTCATACTGAAGCAGGGGAGTCGGGCGCCTTCATTGTTGATTCTGAGGGAAATAAGAACCGTTGGTGTTCTGATTTCCCATTGGCCATGGCTGTCCTCTGTCATTAGCAAAGTTTCCTCTTCCTCTGCCAGGCCCAAAGTTTCCTCTGCCCCTGTTGTAACCTCTTCCTCTTTCATTTCCCCCACACTGCGAACTCACATGCCCCAACTGCCCACAGGTCCAGCATTGAGTGTTGTTCCATTCACGAAGGGCTCTGGCAGGGCCCACCTCCTCTTCCAGTCCATGTTTGTGGGTCACCATAATGCTGAGTGGTGAAAAGCACATACCCTGCAGGCACCAGGTTCACAGGTGTGACTAATGTGACTGTGGGGGAGCTGCAGGCTGTGGTTGTGGTGAGCCTGTAGAAACAACTTGAGCAGATGTCTAGGGTCTTCCAGTCTGTTCCTTTTTGTGGAGTGAGTTGGGGTGGTGAAGGAAACTCCCTCCATGAACTGTGCCTTGTTTTTTTTCTTTCATCCAATTCTATTGTTCTCATGTCACTTGTTGCTATTGATGTGTCATCCACCTCCTTCAGAGTCCCCTTGAGGATAATTGTGGTTGCTTCTCCATTTTCTTCTGTCAGTGGTATGAGAGGGTAGATCTGTGTATAGTCACCCAGGGGTCCTCTGGGTTGATTCCCATATGGCAGCGGGGCGGTGGGGTGTACTGCTGTTCTGCCTCTGTCCTGACACTTTTCTTTTCTTCTGCACTCTATTGTTTCTTCCAGCTTTAGTTTGGTCACGGTAGCCTTGTTCATAAAGATCTGTCCCTCCAGCATCATCATTCCCATTACAGTTTCTGATACAAGGGCACTTCTCTTCATGCCCTTCTCCTTGTCCATTCTTCCTGTCTGAATTATCTCCTTGACTAAATCCATCCTAGTCTTGTTGAATGAACCAGCCATTGGATATCTATGTTCTCCTGCCATCTCTGTCCAGGCATGCCATTTCTTAAAAGTGAACGTAAATTCCACAGCAGGAAACTTGTTTAGCATATATTCAGTAGGCGTGACAGGCTTCATTGCTCCTATCGCCTCATTCTGGACTGACTGCGCCATGGTGCTCCGGCTTTTTATTTAGATAGTCTGCATGTAATGTGTTTTCCAATTTCTATAGGCTTATTCTAAAGTGGGTGTAATATGTATGAATATGCCTAGATAAATTCTTCTCTATCTCCTTTCAGTGTGTGTTAAAAAACTGTGGGTGACACTGTAATCATAATTCTACTCTCACTTAATCTAGGTTATAGTAAATGGTTCTACTAAACTCAAATATATTTCACACACGGGCCTCACATAGACAACCACATGCTAGACATCAATTCCTAATATTATATCTTAAGGGTGTAGAGTAACAGTAATATATTATTCACCAGTGTCCCCTGGTGATAGCGTCACAAAGTCATTTTCTATGGAAATCTCTACAGAACTCAACTTCCTTGTAATAGTTTTACTGGTATACAAGGGTTGTAAATTTCCTACACTATCCTAAGGTAGAAAAGTGTCACTAACAAATATGTTTAACCTTTTATTCAAATACCTTCTGTCCTACTCCTAACTTTTTATTCCACCATTGGGCCATTACTGTCACGTCCTGACCTTAGTTCCTTTTTTATGTCTCTGTTTTAGTTTGGTCAGGGTGTGAGTTGGGGTGGGCATTCTATGTTTTGCATTCTATGTTTTGTATTTCTGTGTTGGGCCTGGTATGGTTCCCAATCAGAGGCAGCTGTCGATCATTGTCTCTGATTGAGAACCATACTTAGGCGGCCTGTTTTTCCACTATGGGTTGTGGTTAGTTGTTTTCTGTTTTGTGTTTCTGCACCTGACAGGACTGTTTCGTTTTCGTTCATTCTCTTTGTTATTTTGTTTAGTGTTTCTGTTCCTAAAAGATAACATGAACACTTACCACGCTGCGCCTTGGTCCTCTTCTCCTTCTCCCAACGACAATCGTTACAATTACCTAATAAAAAGCCATTTACAGGCCTTTGCGGACATGGTGAGCGTCAGTTAGGTTTTATTTGACAGTCAGCCGTGTGATGATAATGGTGTAGGTGCCCTATGTTAGCCTTTCCTACCTATTATCTAACTTGCAATAATGTCAGTGGGTGTTGTATCAGTTTGAACTCTATTTCATCCACTGTCTTCTCATATGTCCCTAAAACACAACCTCCTCTCCACAATTCCACTTAAAAGGCTCCTTAACCATCCTTCTACAAGTAGTTACAGGTCGAATTTCAACTAATACAAAATATGTTGAGGGTATTACTAGTTCTTCAGGGTGTAGGGTAATAAATATTTTATAGGTATTATCTTTATCAAACCTGCCTTTTCTTAAAAAATGACAGAACTCCTTCCTGCCGCCCTCACTTACACTATTCCGATTGAATGCCTTTATCTATATATTGTTCCTCATCCTCCTCTTTATCAAAAATCCACTTACACCGACTCTCAGTCCTCAGACCAAATAACAAATTCTCGATTTGTTTATCTCCCCACCCACTGCGCATTTCACTCACACCAAACAAACACATAAGGACAGACAATATATTATTTATATCATCCAGGTGCCCCATAGGTTATCGCCTGTGTCAGAACTGTTCTCTCAGATACAGCTTCTGTCCCTAATTAAACAACTTATCTCATGTGTCCCATAGGTTATCGCCTGTTTCAGAACTTTCACGCTAGATACAGCTTCTGCTCCTACCTACTCTTGAGTACCCTTCCGGAAGATACCCCAGCACCCCAACGTGCAACTAGGCGAGCTACTGTTTTTAATACATATAACATATAACACACATTGACATACAACAATTACCACACATTCATTGACTTATACATGCACATTTTAGGTTCCTTTGTTTTCATAATTACAAGAAGGAGGCGGGCGGCACTTTTACATACCAGCGAAACACTGAACACCCACTTCTTTTAAATTACCCACTTCGATAAAACAGATGTCTGCTTACCTTACAATTTGGTGATCAGAGAAGGGGATTCAGGTTCCGTCCAGTAGTGTTGCACTCACTCCCCCCTGGCAAATGTTGTTTCCGTTTTTCTGTGCACCGTTTTATTTACTTAACAAATTAAGAACACTCGAAATGTGCACTTATAACTCAGAACAATTTTTTTTAATCAAAATACAGCTGTAGACAGAAGTCAAACATCAAACATTATACATACAACTGATGTCTCTCCTGAGTTCTGCAAAATAGGAAAAGTCCCATGTTCTTTTATTAAGCCCGAAGTCCAGCCCTAGTGATGTCACTGCATATGTCATTACCTTCTACTCATCAGACCAAACCCATGTATACACAGCTATACAAACTTGCAAGAGAGATACAATAGTTCCAGTGTTTTCTAAGTGCTCAGCAGTAAATATCCACTCCCCAAGTTGATTTATAGGGGTATGTCTGACTAGTCTCTTACCCTATTTCCCTGCAGGGTTCTATGTTTATCTTTGAGTTTTTTTTCTCACATACTGTTTATAAGAGGCAGAGACTAGAAAAGAGCTGTGAAACTATTTTAAACCTTAAAAACCTTAAAAACCTAAAGGCACAACCTAGATTCGAGCCAATGTATAAACATCCGGTGAAATTGCAGAGCGCGAAATTCAAATGACAGAAATATAAATATTTAACATTCATGAAAATACAAGTATTATGCATCAAAATAAAGCTTAACTTCTTGTTAATCCAGCCGCTGTGTCAGATTTCAAGAAGGCTTTATGGCGAAAGCACACCATGCGATTATCTAAGGACAGTGCCCCGCATACAAAAGCATGAAAAACATTTTTTAACCAGGCAGGTGTGACACGAAAGTCAGAAATAGCGTTATAATAAATGCCTTACCTTTGAGGATCTTCTTCTGTTGGCACTCCAAAAGGGCCCAGTTACATCACAAATGGTCCTTTTGTTCAATAAAGTCCTTCTTAATATCCATAAAACTCAGTTTAGCTAGTGTGCTTCATTCAATAATCCACCGGTTTCCCTCCTTCAAAATGCATACAAAATTAATCCCAAACGTTACCAATAAACTTATCCAAATAAGTCAAACAACGTTTATAAACAAACCTCAGCTACCCCAATACGTAAATAAATGATCAAATTTAAGACAGAGAATAGTATGTTCATTACCGGAGATAAATAACAAAGAACCCGCTTTCATCCACGCGCATGGAAACACTACAGCCAAAATGGGAGCCACTTAGAAAAACTACTACTTCTAGCTAATTTTTCCAAAAACCAGCCTGAAACTCTTTCTAAAGACTGTTGACATCTAGTGGAAGCCCTAGGAACTGCAATCTGGGAGGACTTCGCCTCATAAGACACATGAAAGCCATTGGAAACAGTGGTAGGCTGAATATTTTTGGGGGATGGTTTGTCTTCGGGATTTCGCCTGCCATATCAGTTCTGTTATACTCACAAACGTTTTAACAGTTTTAGAAACTTTAGAGTGTTTTCTTTCCAAATCTACAAATTACATGCATATCCTAGCTTCTGGGCCTGAGTAACAGGCAGTTTACTTTGTGCACGCCTTTCATCCGGACGTGAAAATACTGCCCCCTACCCAAGAGAGGTTAAGTAGTTGAACATGTTATTACTCCAACCTTGTGAAAGTGACAAACTGACATGTTTTCATTTTCGTCAAAATCAAATTTATATCGAAGGAATGCCTTTGATTTGATGGCCTGCATATACGCAGTTCGGCGCGAGACGACCGTTAGAGGTACACACTGAAGACAGAAGAAAGAGAGTTGAGCAGATGAGCTTCCACATTTTTCAGCATGTTTATACAAAAATATAGATTTAGAGTGAGATAAACTTGGATTTTTTTGGGCATAACCACTCCAAATCAAAACTCCAAACCCACAATCTGATTTTGGACAAAATTACATGGAATGATTCCTTCTACCAAAGATACTCATTTCCAAGCTATACAGCAAATGCTCTAGCAAACAAACAACAGAAACCTGAAAACACCATCCAACCTGGAACTGAGTGAGTGTCATGTTTAGTCTGAATCTACTTTTAAAACAAAGAAGAAAAATACATTACAATTATATATTTTATAAGGATTGGATGCTAAGTTAAGGCTACCAAGCTTGCTTGGACAGAACATATCTGACTGCAGCTTCAATTAGCACTGAGGTGTGAAGTGAAAGGTGTCAAAGCCCTTGAGCCCAACAATGGCAGAAGAGTTTCACAGCCTACCCCACCCAAATGCAGAGGCATTTGAAGCCCCCTCCTGCTATTCAGAGGTCATTACAATACAGTACACTCTGGAATAAAAAATGATAAGGCACGAAAAAAGTACAAAAAGAAGCAGACACTTTTTGCTGACTATTATACAAATGGGAACATAAGCAACTTAATCGCCACACAGACCATCCCCTGGCATGGCGCAGTGCTATATTATTAACACACTACCCCCCTGTTAAGAGGGGGGTGTTAGCGATGGGTGGAAACTCAGTATATACTCAGTAACGAGGACTCTGACAAAGCCCATGTCAACTTGTACAAGTCTGGAACAGTAATGGTACAGGGCAACCCCAAACAGTTTCAGCTGGACTTTCACATAATCAAAGAGATAGCTCAGCAGGATAAGCTCTCATTTGAAAAATATACTCCCACCCCGAGCGTGTCAGACCAGACCTCTTCAATATCCAACGCCACAGACGAGCAAACCCACGCAGAAAGTCAACCTCCCAGCACAGAGTACTACTCCCTCCTTGAAATGAAGGATAAATTAACCCAGCTGGAGGTACGGCAGGTGAAGCTGGATCAGCATGTGAACACACTCCAGTCAGAACAAAAAAATAGTCCAGCTCAACAACACCCCCTCAAACAGCCCTGGAGAGCTGGAGGTGGAGAGAGACATATCTTCACTCTGGACTGTGGTGAGACAACATCAACTGGAGAAAGAGCAGGAGCAGTAGAAGAACAGAGCACTAGAGGAGAAGGTGAGAATGATGACGTGTGACAGAGAACAACCAATTAGAGAGCTGGCCACCCTCGCAGAGAAGCCAGTAGAACAGCTCACCACAGACCCTGACCAAAGTCTCGACACCACAGCAGAACAGTCCACCCCAGACCCTGACCATAGCCTCGACATCACAGCAGGACAGACAAATGAAGAACCCCAAGCCTGGGGGATCCAACCCCCTCTGAGCAGCCCCCCCCCCCCCCCCCCCCACACACACACCCACTGAGGACATACACAAGCCACAGATTGTAATACTTTTGGACTCAAATGGGAAATATATACAAGAAAATACACTTTTTCCCAAACACACAGTGTCTAAACTCTGGTGTCCAAAAACCCAGCGCACCTTAGACCTCCTGTCTCAGGACAGAAGGTCGAGGGTCACCCAGAACCAACTAGGGTCACCCAGCCACATAATAATACACACAGCTACAAACGACCCAAGAACACAGGAAAGGCTGGCCACAGCACTCAAGGGAGTGATTGCAAAAGCTTATTTTACTTTCCCCAATGCACAAGTGGTTATCTCACAATCACAGTCTACTTGAAAAGAGCAATACTCAATCATGACGCATCAAAGCCAAAGGAACTAAATAATAATAAGAAATGCTAGAGATGAAAGGAAAGTAGTTTGGAAACCTACAAAAAAACAATTAGGCAACAACAAATTGAATCCCTGGACAAAACAGATGTTTTTATTTCGGTTTTATTTACTGCAGTGTCTATTAATTATCCAAACGCCATTTTCCCACTCTACAGTATATTGCTATAGAATTTTCCCAAATACCTTTGTATACATCATTCTATGAATTTATGAAAACGTGTAAATGACCACATCTAAAATGTCTATAATGGGTTTTTTTTTAACAGTGATTTTCTTGTTGCTAAAATGCTGTCAGTGCCACTTCAATGTTCCTTCACATGACTGTTACCACCATGATAAAAAGGGGCATGAAGAAAGCCCCACAACGTTATGTTTTTCTAAGTAGTGATAACGTTCAGGAGCAGGCGATGTTGAAAAATGTATCTTTCGACATGTACTTTTCTTAAATCTAGTTTTGTAATTGACAAAAAAACACAGACAAGAAAATTGCAAATGTGTGGGGCGGTAAGAAACAAATGAACAAACTTAAGTCTATTGTGTGTACTTGCAATGCGAGCAGTACATCATGCACACCGGTGGTGGAAGATAAAGGACACTGGACAGTTCTGCAGGCCGCCCCGCAGGTCATTCAACTGGGCCTTTTAAATGCAAGATCCATGAACAACAAAGGCTTACTTCTGAATGACATCATCAGTGATACATGTTGAGAATTTCTCTGCCTCACTGAGCCTTGGTATCAGCCCAATGAATACATATCAAATCAAATGTTATTGGTCATGTCACGCCCTGGCCTTAGTATTCTGTGTTTTCGGTAGTATTTTGGTGAGGCCAGGGTGTGACATGGGGATTTATGTGGTTTGTTTTGTCTGGGGTTGTTTGTAGTTATGGGATTGTGGTTAGAGTAGTACTCTAGGTAAGACTATGGTTTCCTAGAGTGGTTCTCAATCAGAGGCAGGTGTTTATCGTTGTCTCTGATTGGGAACCATATTTAGGCAGCCATATTCTTTAGGTCTCTTGTGGGTGATTGTTCCTGTCTTTGTTTGTGGCACAAGATAGGACTGTTTTGGTTTTGTCACGTTTCTTGTTTTGTAGATCGTTGTATTTTCATCTTTATTAAGGATGTACAAAACTAACCACGCTGCATTTTGGTCTGCCTCTCTTTCACCAGAAGAAAACTGTTAGAGGTCACGTACACATATTTTGCAAATTTTATTGTGGGTAAGTCAAAATACTTATGTTCCTAGCTCCAACAGTGCAGTAATATCTAACAAAACAACACACGCAAATACAAAAATAAATATAGAAGTATTAGAACAAGTAATGTCAGTCTGGAATTTACATTTATATGTATGATGGTGCGTATGGAAATTATTGACAGTATATGAGTAGAAAAGATGTGTACCGCAGTAATCATATAGGATGAGCATTGAATAGAATAGTTTTTATATTTGAAGTTGGTAAAACAGTATGTAAACATTGACCAATGTTCAATGAGTATGTACAGTACCGTCTTGACAGAGATGGCCAGTTTACAGAGGAGTATAGAGTGCAGTGATGTGTCCTATAAGGAGCATTGGTGTCCAATCTGATGGCTGAATGGTAAGGAACATTTAACCACCCGAGAGCACCCTTACCTGCCAATCTATAAATTACGTCTCTAATCTAGCATGGGTAGGATGGTCATCTGAATCAAGGTTAATTTGGCAGCTGGGGTGAGAGGAATGACTACAATAGAGGAAATCAAGTCTCTGGGGAGGGGCCAGCTGAGTATATGACTATCATCCACATATAAATGGATGAGAGAGCTTCCTACTGCCTGAGCTATGTTGTTGACGTAAATTGAGAAGAACGTAGGACCTAGGATCGATCCTTACAGTACTCCCATGGTGACAGGCATTGGCTTTACAAAGTGCTCTCTTTGAGAGAGGTAGTCAGCAAACCAGGCCAAAGACCCCTCAGAGACACCAATGCTCCTTAGCTGACCCACAAGAATAGAATGGTCTACCCTGTCAAAAGCCTTGGCCAAGTCAATAGAAATAGCAGCACAACATTGCTTAGAATCAATATCAGTGGTGACATCATTTAGAACCTTTTAAGGTTGTAGTGACACATCCATAACCTGAGCGGAAACCAGATTGCATACCAAAGATAATACTATAGACATCAAGAAATCCCGTCAGTTGATTATTGACAACATTTTCCAACACTTTTAATAAACAGGGAAAGATAGAAATTGGCCTGTAACAGTTAGGATTAGCTTGATCTCCCCCTTTAAATCAAATATGCACTGTGGCTGCCTTCCAAGCACTGGGAAACTTCCCAGAGGAAAGACAGGCTTGGCGATGATAGGTGCTGGGAAGGATCTAAACCATCTGACCCAGATGTTGTTTTGGGGTCAAGTTAAAGGAGCTCTTTTAGCACCACAGACTCAGTGACTGCCTGCAGGGAGAAGCTGTGTACTGGGGCAGGAGCATCAGGGCTAGTTGCATTAGAAGGGCTGGGATAGAGGAAGTATTGGACAGGCAAGGAGGCATGGCTGAGTAAAATAGGAATTCTGACTTAGTGAAGTGGTGACTAAAACTTGTTGGGGATAGGGGGCAGTATTTTCTCTTTGGATGAATTGTGTACCCATAGTGAACTGCATCCTACTCTGGCCTAGATTGCTAATATATGCATATTATTATTATTACTACTATTGGATAGAAAACACTATGAAGTTTCTAAAACTGTTTGAATTATGTCTGTGAGTATAACAGAACTCATAGGGCAGGCAATCTTCCAAACAAGAAGTGAAATTCTGAATGTGGGTCAAATTTGACATCATCGCTCCTTCCCTTCCAAATAATATATGGATATGTTAGCACTTCCTACGCCTTCCACTAGATGTCCTCATTCAGTAGAACGTGGAATGGAGCCTCTGGTGTGAACTTTGACCGAATGGGAGGGGAAATAGTCACTGTCTTAGTAGAATGCAATTTCCCTGTGGTGCATTTGTCTGTTGATGTCACAGTTGTTCCATTTGGCTGCAGATGAAAATGTATGATCATGTTGGACCGTTATTGGATATATATAAAAATAACATCCTGAAGATTGATTCTCTACTTAGTTTGACCAGTTTATTCGACCTGGAATTATTCTTTTTGAAGTTTTCGTCCGAGTTCTCCTGGACAAGCTTCACACTCTCTTTGGATAATTCATTCCAATCATTTAAAAGTTAACAGCAGGTATTTTGCATGTAAAAAACTGATATTTGAAAATAAAAGAAACCTTAACTTGACAACAAATGAGATATTGGTAAAACAAACTAACAGTTAAAACTAAGTAAATATTAATAATATATGAATAACTTCAATAAATTGGTCTCTAGGGGCAAATACCCCCCAAACACCCATGACATGGCCTTGCATGGATACGTTACATAACATTTAAACACTTCAAAACAAATAGACTCTTGGGTTTAGACCCAAAGAGCGAGAACTGCTCCTTAAAGTAAAACACTTTGGCCTTCCGTAGAGCCTGAGTGTGCTTATTTCTAATTTACCCGAACGAAAGCCAGTCAGCCTGAGTATTTATGTGCCAAGCCTTTCGGAAAAACAAAGTAATATACACAAATAAAATATTTTATTATTTCATAGTCATTTCCTATTCTTCTGAGGTCTACCCAATGTGGACCTGACAGAGACAATGGAATGTTTTGGCATGTTCACTATTTTTGGCTTTGGAATTCCCATTAAAAAGCTCTAAAATCATTGTAACGCCATTATTTCATAATACATTTGATGTTTGTTTTTTTAAGTAATCAAAGCTGAAATCCGTGATTCTTTTTTAATAATCTAACAAAAACTGTTCCGACCTCAAAACACGAATCACTCAGCACTACCATACACTGGACATTGTCTGTACCACAAATGTGGATCTCGTCAAATTGAAAAGAAATGTGTCGGGGCTGTCCAACCATAAACTCATCACCCTTACCTACCCACACAGCCCAAGAAACGCTCCATTCAATTTAGGAGTCTGAAAACAATAAAACACTGCCCAGCTTACTGAATACATCTCCTACCTGAAAGCAACTGGGTGTCGTCTAGAACGACATTATAAGGAAACTGGGCTAACTGTACATGCACAGATGTATGAGCAACGTCAGCAAGAACACAAACAGGCCATAAAACCAGCTCCTACATCCTACCACTCCCAACTGATCAGCAACGGCAGTGGTAACTACCTGTGAGCAAGCTCCTCCAACCTGTGAACAATTCTGCTATCTCAGCCTCACCAGAACGGTTCAAACCCGGTGGTTGAGCTACCCAGTCCTACGCTCCCTTAGTCAAGGTTCTCCACCTTCACCACAGTGACTGCAACTGAAATAACCAAGCTGGTTAGGATAATGAGCCCCACGACTTGCTCACATGACCCCATCCCCAACTCCCTTGTCAAGACTTGCTTACCTGCTCTGGAGCCTTTCTTCACAGAAATGATCAAGAAGTCCCTCATCACTGGATCTGTCTCTTCTCAGCTCAAACTGTCTGCAGTCACACCAATACTTACAAAGCCGGGATCTGAATCTGACAACCTCCAGAACTATAGGCCTATCTCCAACCTGCTCTTCCTGAGTAAGCTCCTCGTACATGCTGTTTCTAGCCAAAACCACGCAACCTACTTGAGCCTTTCCAGTCGGGGTTCAGAGCTAGACACAGCACTGAGACTGCCCTGGTGAGGGTCACCAATGACCTCCACATAAATGCTGACTCTGGGGCTGCCAGCATCCTCATACTGCTGGACCTCAGTGCAGCATTCGACACGGTCAGCCATGGCATACTGAAATTTGGGTCACGTGCAGCAACACTGCTTCTCCACCTGAAATCCCTGATCAAACTGCTGTGAAGAACTAGGATACCTCCTGCGCTCGACTTGTTGTTTCCAAAGTTGCATTTTGTTTTATTTTTATTTTGTTCATAAATGTTTGTCAACACCTTCCACCAACTAGCTAGCTAAATTGCAATGGAGCCCGCTTAGCCTGGAATAGCTAATGACATTTTCCAGCACTGTAGAAGCTGTTTATTACGTTCTTGTCCGGGTCAATATTGACAATCCGGAGTTCCAATGGGGCAATTGTTTGCTTGTGGAGGATTACAGGAATGTGCGAATTTATGTGGAAAACGCAAGTGGGAACTTTCTCGTTCTGAACGCCGCTCGTACCTGAGATGTATCCCCGCCTTGTCATTTGTCCGAATGCCCTGTGCTACCTGGAACTTGCATGCCAAGGAAGTCATCTCTATCTACTTCTCCTCCATCTTGTAGTGGATTAGACTGAGAACAGCAAGAGGATTGTTCCAATTAGCACTGGTCACAAGTTGTGGAAACCGAAGGCAGCAGCTTGCTGCAAAGCAGACTGGAGTGTCTGCGAGAGGTTTGGAGCAGATTGACACTGGAATAGCTTTGTTGCACTGGTACCTGATCTACCTGCACCTTCATCGCTGGGACTGCTTTTGTCTGCGACGGTTGTGCTGACTCCAACTACAATGCCTCCAGCAGCGGCTTTGTCATCGAGTTCGGATGCCTTTCTGTCTGGATCTGAGGGGGCATTGCCTGCTGTGGGAGGTCTGGACCTATCGCCGGCAGCAGAGGGTGTATGCTATCCTGCTTCTCATAAGCCGTTGTATTTGGCAGTTCAATGGTGAGAAATGTCTCAGTCTCTAGAGAAAAAACGTTGTGCTATCCAGGAGCACGAGTACAGGACATCAACAAGCTGCTCCCTAACATTATAAACCTGCATCAGGACTTCAATAAGCTGCTCCCTAACATTATAAACCTGCATCAGGACATCAACAAGCTGCTCCCAAACTTGAATATTGAATATATCATACTGTAGATCATGTGGGCTTCAATGGCATTATGAAAGGCAGCTCAGAACTGCTGAAGATGGATTTTAAAGAACTGATTGGTGTGAGAGATGAGATGAGATGGTGTGAAATGCTTGACAATATATGAGAGAAATATTTTCTGGGTGATTTAAATATTGACTTTCATCAAGAAAAAGCTTCAAACTGTAACTAGTGCCTGCAACCTGGTTCCGGTTATCAGTCAACCTACCTGGGTAGTTACAAATTAAATCATCAACATGTATTGATCACATCTTACTAATTCAGCAGATATTTGATTTAAAGCAGTATCCAAATCCATAGGATGTAGTGATCACAATATAGTAGCCATATCTAGGAAATCCAAAGTTCCAAAGGCTGGGCCTAATATAGTGTATACATTTTGTAGTGATTCCTATGTTGTAAAGAGTATTTGTCTGTGGTGTGTAATGAGGCGCAACCAGACGCTGTACTTGACACATTTACTGAAATTGCTTATTCCAGTTACTAATAAGCATGCACCCATTAGGAAATGACTGTAAAAACTTAAATCCCTGTGGATTTATGAGGAATTGAACAATTGTATGGTTGAAATGGATGAGGCAAAAAGGAATGGTAAATAAGTCTGGCTGCACAACTGATTGGCAAACGTACTGCAAATTGAGAAATCATGTGACTAAATTTAATAAAAAGAAGAACCAACTATACTCTGGAACAAAGATATATGAGAATGAAAGTCTTTGGAGCTCCTTAAATGAAATTTGTCATTCATTACAAAACCCATGGATATTGCCATTTTTTTTTCATTGGCAAGATTAGCTAATTTAAGCATGACATGCCAACAACAAACTCTGACACAACACATTCAAGTATAACTGATCAAATTCTGAAACACAAGCATTGTAATTTTGAATTCCGCAAAGTGAGTGTGGAAGAAGTGAAAATATTATTGTTTATCAACAAAGACAGGGCTAAACAGGCTACAATATGTCCGTAACTTTGCTGCATGTGTTCTCATCCAGACCTCCCCCAGCGAGCACATGACTCCAGTGCTGTTGAACCCCCACTGGCTCCCCATATGCTCACGCATCGACTACAACTCTGGACCCAACAAAAAGGCAAACTGCTCATTTGGTCGAAAATGAGTTAATGTCATTTTTGCAACATTAGATGCTTAATCATGTGGACATGTATCCTGCCTCCATTGTATTGTGTTTTGGAGAAGATGTGGGGTCACGTTAGCAGTAACTGCATAAAGTTACTGTGAAACCAAGGTAAATAAAATATATTTTTCTCAGTTCCACGCTATGAGAAGTTACTGCCTTTTTGCTTGGTAGGGCAGTGTATCTGTCTGACCTCTGTCTACCCCCCTGCCCCACACGCACCCTTTGCTCCTCTAGGTCTGTCTCCCTTCAGCAGCCCCGCAACAGACTAAAAACTATGGGTGACAGGGCTTTCAGTTGCGCTGCTTCGCCGCTGTAGAACACACTTCCAGACACAATTAGGGCTGCAGAATCTCTGTCCTCGTTGAAGGCACAGCTCAAGATTGTGCTATTCAGAAAAGCTTTCAAGGACCCCTGCCAATTATGTTCTCCTGTCCTGGCGATACCTGTATATAGCTTTAATTGTTGTCTGTGTTTTGGATTGTTTTTATTATTTTATATATTTTTGGGGCACCTTGGGTGTGAGAAAAGCTCTTTATAAATGAAATGAATGATTATTTATTAAAATAGGCCTACTGTTCACCTGTTTCTGTAATAAATAAAAAATAATACTACCACGAGCAGTGCAATGGATGCATGCCATTCATCATGGATAATTAACATTGGTTTCTGCAGGCGTATTTAACCAGTACAATGGCATAAATACTATAAACTCAAAGCTTCATGTTTGAAGTGAGGTGTGAAAGTGATTGAATCCATTATTCATCATCCCTATTCCCTCTCAAGGAAATGTGTGCACACACAAGTGCCATTGCTCCTTTATTTGGCAAGCATTTCCGTAGACAATGTAAATATTATATCAGCTTTGAAGCAAACGTTAGCAATGGGAGAGAACAGAACTCAAACAGAAAACATCTAGTGTTTCCCTTATGGATTTATCTTAATAAATCATTTCCCCTTACATAAGGGAATTGCTAAAGGGTGTTGCATAGAGCCCCACAAATGTTTTAAGTAAGGGTATACTTAAGGGCTTTTATGGTAGTTTGAAGGCATGTATGCCTTGACTGAACAGCTCATCAAAAAGATTGCAAAATAATTATTCTACATTCAAGACAGGAGAAACAAATTGATTCAGAAGATAATGAAACACTTTCATTTTAGTTGTTTTTTATTATAGCATGTCAAGCTAACTTACAGAAGGTAGCTAGCTAGCTTTGTAGCCGTATTGTGCACAATTATGTATATATTGATTGTGCACCTTCTATTGTTTAGCTGAAGTAACAGAGCTAGCTGGTTGATGTTTTCCTTCTGCAAAATGGACAGAGGAAAGCAACATTAATCTCCACAAATGCTGTTTACATTGATATCCATACTGAATGAAGCACATAAGGGACTGCATGGACACCCTTAACATTTTCACCTTAAAATATTTAGTGTAACTGACTTTAAGTTAAGGAAACTTGAAGGAAAACGATAAGGGGAAAATGTACTTAAATTGTTTTATGGAACCAGGCCCTGGGCATTATAAATGTATGCATACTTCTCTCCATAATGAGGCTGGCGTTATATGTAGTAAGTTAAGGTGGCCACATTTCTGAAATTAAAACCAGTTCCAGTTTGGCAGTCTATATATAATTAAAATATCCAATGTTATTATCTATGAAATAAAAAAGGGTGACTATTCCAGTTTCATGTATTTAGTCTAATGGGCACACAGAGAACAACTATATTACAGAAACACTACAGACAAGACAGAACTGTCCAATCTGAACAGCCATTCAGTGGTCCTGGTAGTCTGGGTAGACTTAAGAGCAGAAGAGAACATGAGCAAAACTGAAAAAACAGACAATAGTATGTGTGAAATACTTAACAACATAATAAAGAAATAAGACGATGATGTGATTGGTATAAGTATATTATGTAGTTACATTCTTCTGAGAAATATACAGATTAGATTGGTATCTTCAGGATTGCTCTGTCTTTGGCTAGCTTCTCCATGAACTCCTGGCAGGGGAGGTTGAAGTTTGTCTTCACAATAAGCATGGCCTTGATGGTAGGAACAGTGAAATTATTTGCTGCTGTCCAAATATCATTCATTTGGGAGAACACTCTCTCGACTGGCGCATTACTTCCAGGTAAGCACATGACAACAGATGCTAATCTAGCCAGGTTAGTGTGTAGGATGTCATTCACTTTGAAGTCGGTAACCATCGTGCTCCATCTCTGAGCGGTTTCTCAGATGTTTTCCATTCTTCAAGCGATCCCCCCCTTTAGGAACTCTTGCAGGCCAGTAACCTCGTCAAACAATGCATCCTCATTGATGGTCACATTGGGGCATTTTTCGTGCAGTGTGCCTGCTGCCTTCTGGATCTCTTCACGCTGAGGTTGACTTTTTAAAAGGAGACAATGTAAATATTTTAGATCTGTGTGCTTTCCCCATGCTTGCAAGTAGTTCGCAGCCATAGTGAAGAATGATTGGGATGTTTTGAGAAAGCTCTCTTTAGACATTGCTCCATTTCCCTCTAGCGCTCTCAGAAGTCCTCTGACCAAAACTGTAATGAAGTTGTCATCACATCTTGCAGTCAATTTTGCCTCAATGTTTCTCAGAATTGCAGCGGACTCAACAACAGAGCGGTCCTGCCATTCAAGCATCTTGATCATGTCACTGAATATGGTCAAGTTTCCATGGACAAAGGCCAGCCAAACCTCAGTCAGTGGATCTTCGAACATTGCTCACAGGACAACAGGGCATTTGTCTTCCGGAAGAAAAAAGGATTTCAATGGCACATACTCTTTCTAGAGCATGGACAGCCAGTGAACATTGCAGTGTCCTAAAATGTTATGGTACTCCTGGCCAACAAACTCAAAGCTCTTCAGTCTTTCTACTCTGACGGTGAAAATATCAAAATATCTTTGTGAGCAGGTACTCAACATCAAGGGGAATCATATCCAAAGCTGTTCTGGCCGTGTTATGAATGATGTGGGCAGGACAACCTAAGCTGTTCTGGCCGTGTTGTGAATGATGTGGGCAGGACAACCTAAGCTGTTCTGGCCGTGTTGTGAATGATGTGGGCAGGACAACCTAAGCTGTTCTGGCCGTGTTGTGAATGATGTGGGCAGGACAACCTAAGCTGTTCTGGCCGTGTTGTGAATGATGTGGGCAGGACAACCTAAGCTG
Source organism: Oncorhynchus kisutch (assembly GCF_002021735.2). Taxonomy (NCBI): domain Eukaryota; kingdom Metazoa; phylum Chordata; class Actinopteri; order Salmoniformes; family Salmonidae; genus Oncorhynchus; species Oncorhynchus kisutch. The sequence goes on from NC_034197.2 coordinate 18,368,210, forward strand.
TTCTGGCCGTGTTGTGAATGATGTGGGCAGGACAACCTAAGCTGTTCTGGCCGTGTTGTGAATGATGTGGGCAGGACAACCTAAGCTGTTCTGGCCGTGTTGTGAATGATGTGGGCAGGACAACCTAAGCCGTTCTGGCCGTGTTGTGAATGATGTGGGCAGGACAACCTAAGCCGTTCTGGCCGTGTTGTGAATGATGTGGGCAGGACAACCTAAGCCGTTCTGGCCGTGTTGTGAATGATGTGGGCAGGACAACCTAAGCCAATCACCTCCCGCTGCAGAGCATGTTTAACTTTGGTATGAACATTGACCCTCCCCAGCCTATTCAGTCCTCCAAAGTTGGTATTTGTGTTGTCGGCAGAGAATGTCACGACATTGTTTTGCAGGTTATACACTGCTCAAAAAAATAAAGGGAACACTAAAATAACACATCCTAGATCTGAATGAATTATTCTTATTAAATACTTTTTTTTACATAGTTGAATGTGCTGACAACAAAATCACACATTGTCAATGGAAATCAAATATATCAACCCATGGAGGTCTGAATTTGGAGTCACACTCAAATTAAAGTGGAAAACCACACTACAGGCTGATCCAACTTTGATGTAATGTCCTTAAAACAAGTCAAAAGGATGCTCAGTAGTGTGTGTGTGTGGCCTCCACGTTCCTGTATGACCTCCCTACAACGCCCTGGGCATGCTCCTGATGAGGTGGCGGATGGTCTCCTGAGGGATCTCCTCCCAGACCTGGACTAAAGCATCCGCCAACTCCTGGACAGTCTGTGGTGCAACGTGGCATTGGTGGATGGAGCGAGACATGATGTGCTCAATTGGATTCAGGTCTGGGGAACGGGCGGGCCAGTCCATAGCATCAATGCCTTCCTCTTGCAGGAACTGCTGACACACTCCAGCCACATGAGGTCTAGCATGGTCTTGCATTAGGAGGAACCCAGGGCCAACCGCACCAGCATATGGTCTCACAAGGGGTCTGGCAGTCAGGCTACCTCTGGCGAGCACATGGAGGGCTGTGCGGCCCCCCAAAGAAATGCCACCCCACACCATGACTGACCCACCGCCAAACCGGTCATGCTGGAGGATGTTGCAGGCAGCAGAACGTTCTCCACGGCGTCTCCAGACTCTGTCACGTGTGCTCAGTGTGAACCTGCTTTCATCTGTGAAGAGCACAGGGCGCCAGTGGCGAATTTGCCAATCTTGGTGTTCTCTGGCAAATGCCAAATGTCCTGCACGGTGTTGGGCTGTAAGCACAACCTCCACCTGTGGACGTAGGGCCCTCATACCACCCTCATGGAGTCTGTTTCTGACCATTTAAGCAGACACATGCACATTTGTGGCCTGCTGGAGGTCATTTTGCAGGGTTCTGGCAGTGCTCCTCCTTGCACAAAGGTGGAGGTAGCGGTCCTGCTGCTGGGTTGTTGCCTCCTACGGCCTCCTCCACGTCTCCTGATGTACTGGCCTGTCTCCTGGTAGCGCCTCCATGCTCTGGACACTACGCTGACAGACACAGCAAACCTTCTTGCCACAGCTCGCATTGATGTGCCATCCTGGATGAGCTGCACTACCTGAGCCACTTGTGTGGGTTGTAGACTGCGTCTCATGCTACCACTAGAGTGAAAGCACCGCCAGCATTCAAAAGTGACCAAAACATCAGCCAGGAAGCATAGGAACTGAGAAGTGGTCTGTGGTCCCCACCTGCAGAACCACTCCTTTATTGGCGGTGTCTTGCTAATTGCATATAATTTCCACCTGTTGTCTATTCCATTTGCACAACAGCATGTGACATTTATTGTCAATCAGTATTGCTTCCTAAGTGGACAGATTGATTTCACAGAAGTGTGATTGACTTGGAGTTACATTGTGTTGTTTAAGTGTTCCCTTTATTTTTTTGAGCAGTGTATTTTTGGATGACCACCAGGACCTCCGCTGCAATCTCCTCTGCTGTTTCTCCTTTTCAATTCAACAAAATCATGCAGTTTTGTTTCCACAGAGGTGCTGCAGATATATCTTACAATATCTGACTACTACTGGCAGCAGCTTTACATGTCCATGATTGGACTCATCAATGGACAGGGACACATTCAACCTGGTCTAGGTCCTGTGTTACCAAATTAGTTGCCCATGATGCTAACACGTTACTCACTATGGCTTCACATTTTGTCCTAGCACATGTAAACTTCGGCTCATAAAGCTTTCGTGTCAGTTGTGCTGTGCAGTCCATAGATCAGTAACTATGATTGTGTTTCATAGTGTGGTATGCAAAGACACCCCCCCCCCCCCCCCTGCACAGCTAAATCATGTTGTTCTTGGGAAGGCTCTACCTTCTTGAAGAGGGCAAACCAACACGGGCAATCAGAGGCTTTTTGCTTTTTCGTCTGATGTTCTACAACTGCCGTTCTTCCCCCGCTGCCAATTGAAAAAGAGGAATTACAAAGGGTGTTAACCATTCTATCATCTTGACCTGAGCGTATAAATGAAATTCTCTGTCATTACAGTTTTTTCCAACTGCTTACACACAAAATATTTTCATGTCACACGATTTTTGAAACCTCTCACTCAAAGTACAAAACTACACACCAAATATCCAAAACCAGAAGCTATTTCTCAGCCTTTGACTCAGTTGTCAATTGCATAAAACACTTTTTTTCAAAACACTACACACAATTCTCTACCTAAAACATCAAACAGGAAGTGACTTGCTTTCCTTTTCCAAACACAAACAATCAAAATGATACATTTATTCACCAAGTCACACACACACTCCTCACATGTGCAAACACTAATAGCTTAACTGATCACTAACCAATCACTGCTTTACTGTAGTATAGGCCTATAAATAGGTCAAAGGTCAGATTACCTGTTTTGAACAATGGATGCCAACAATGGACAGAGAGCAAGAGGAGTAGGAAGAAGAGGACAAGGGCAAAGAAGAGAAGGAAGGAGAGCCATCTCTGATGAGATTAGGGCACAACTTGTTGATCATGTGATCAACCACGGTTTGACCATGAGAGGCTGGACTGAGAGTCGCGAGAGACCATGAGAGAGGCGTCCATAATTCAAACCTTCAGAAATGAGAACAGGTATGCAACTATATAATGACTATTTTAGCATTACAGTAATGTACTGTAATACGTATGACTGCATAGTATTGCATAAACATTTGTAACTCTAAGCCATCCATTTATTGCACTGCATTGAATGAATGAGGTTGGTTGTCATGCTGTACTACATTTTTTTGTACATTGTTTACAGTTCCTATGCTGAACACATACTGTATTTGTATTCTTTACAGAGTGGAAAGGCAAAGACATCATGGAGGACGAGGACGCTTGTTTACAGATGTACAAGAGACTGCAATTATAAATATGGTTTTGGCCAACAACGCAATTAGGATAAGAGAGCATATCTTGAATAATGACACCATATTTAACATCAATGCTGTAAGCCTGTCGACCATACAACGCATCCTCCAACGGCACCGAGTGACGATGAAACAACTTTACAAGGTGCCATTTGAGAGAAACTCTGACAGAGTCAAGAATATGCGACATGACTTTGTCGGTATGTATGCAACACTACTTCCAGTACTTCAGACTTACCATATTTACTCATCTGTATATCCTTTTGTCTGTTAGAGTATTGGAGCTGGATGCCCATGTAATTCGCCATGAATTTATTTATGTGGATGAGATTGGCTTCAACCTCACCAAAACCAGGCGCCGCGGAAGAAATGTAATCGGACAGAGGGCAATTATCAATGTCCCTGGACAGCGTGGGGGTAATATAACTGTGCTGCCATCACTCAAAACGGGGTCCTCCATTACAATGTCACACTGGGTCTGTACAACACTGGCCATATGCTCACTTTTCTGGATGCAATTTACACAATGCTTGTCTCTGATCCAGATCAGGAGCATGCTAGATTTGTGGTTTTATGGGACAATGTTAGTTTTCACAGGGCTGTTCTGGTCCAAAACTGGTTTGCCACCCATCCACAATTTGTAGTTTTGTACCTACCCCCATATTCACCTTTTCTAAATCCCATAGAGGAATTCTTCTCAGCCTGGCGCTGGAAAGTGTATGATCGCCAACCCTATGCCCGCATGCCGCTTCTCCAGGCAATGGAGGACGCATGTGGGGACATAGAGGTTGCCTCTGTCCAAGGTTGGATACGCCATGCTAAGAGATACTTCCCTCAATGTTTGGCAAGAGAAAACGTATCTTGTGATGTGGACGAAGTATTGTGGCCAGACCCAGGCCGGAGAAGAGATGAAGCGTAGCTGGTGACTGCCCAACAGTAATGTAATTACAACAGTAATGTTTGGCCTAATAAATATTTTCTGTTTCTACATTGCATTGGTGTTTACAGTGTACTTGTTACCCTTCTCAGCAGATTACTTTCACTGTAGAACATTGTATTGACATGTAGATATAAGCCTATGAAAGACCAAAGAGCTTTAGATTTAGAACAACATTGTTTACATGGTATATCCAATAATGTACTACTATGAAAGCAGTGTTTGCCATTTGTTGCAAATGCTTCATTCTGACATGTGTTTATGGCATTTTGAATCCAGTGTCACATTTTGAAGGAGATGTGAGGCGTTTTGGGAATTGTGTGTAGAGTTTTGAAGAAAAGGAGACAGTTTTGAAAATGTGTGTAAGCAGTTGGAAAAAACTGTAAAATGGCATTTCTGTTTCTTGGAAATTTTATTTTTATTTCACCTTTTATTTTACCAGGTAGGCAAGTTGAGAACACCTTTATTTAACCAGGTAGGCTAGTTGAGAACAAGTTCTCATTTACAATTGCGACCTGGCCAAGATAAAGCAAAGCAGTTCGACAGATACAACGACAGAGTTACACATGGAGTAAAACAAACATAGTCAATAATACAGTATAAACAAGTCTATATGCAAATGAGGTGAGAAGGGAGGTAAAGGCCATGGTGGCAAAGTAAATGCAATATAGCAAGTAAAACACTGGAATGGTAGTTTTGCAATGGAAGAATGTGCAAAGTAGAAATAAAAATAATGGGGTGCAAAGGAGCAAAATAAATTAAATACAGTTGGGAAAGAGGTAGTTGTTTGGGCTACATTATAGGTGGGCTATGTACAGGTGCAGTAATCTGTGAGCTGCTCTGACAGTTGGTGCTTAAAGCTAGTGAGGGAGATAAGTGTTTCCAGTTTCAGAGATTTTTGTAGTTCGTTCCAGTCATTGGCAGCAGAGAACTGGAAGGAGAGGCGGCCAAAGAAAGAATTGGTTTTGGGGGTGACTAGAGATATACCTGCTGGAGCGTGTGCTACAGGTGGGAGATGCTATGGTGACCAGCGAGCTGAGATAAGGGGGGACTTTACCTAGCAGGGTCTTGTAGATGACATGGAGCCAGTGGGTTTGGCGACGAGTATGAAGCGAGGGCCAGCCAACGAGAGCGTACAGGTCGCAATGGTGGGTAGTATATGGGGCTTTGGTGACAAAACGGATTGCCCTGTGATAGACTGCATCCAATTTGTTGAGTAGGGTACTGGAGGCTATTTTGTAAATGACATCGCCAAAGTCGAGGATTGGTAGGATGGTCAGTTTTACAAGGGTATGTTTGGCAGCATGAGTGAAGGATGCTTTGTTGCGAAATAGGAAGCCAATTCTAGATTTAACTTTGGATTGGAGATGTTTGATATGGGTCTGGAAGGAGAGTTTACAGTCTAACCAGACACCTAAGTATTTGTAGTTGTCCACTATTTTAAGTCAGAGCCGTCCAGAGTAGTGATGTTGGACAGGCGGGTAGGTGCAGGTAGCGATCGGTTGAAGAGCATGCATTTAGTTTTACTTGTATTTAAGAGCAATTGGAGGCCACGGAAGGAGAGTTGTATGGCATTGAAGCTTGCCTGGAGGGTTGTTAACACAGTGTCCAAAGAAGGGCCGGAAGTATACAGTATGGTGTCGTCTGCGTAGAGGTTGATCAGAGACTCACCAGCAGCTAGAGCGACCTCATTGATGTATATAGAGAAGAGAGTCGGTCCAAGAATTGAACCCTGTAGCACCCCCATAGAGACTGCCAGAGGTCCTGACAGCAGACCCTCCGTTTTGACACACTGAACTCTATCAGAGAAGTAGTTGGTGAACCAGGCGAGGCAATCATTTGAGAAACCAAGGCTGTCGAGTCTGCCGATGAGGATGTGGTGATTGACAGAGTCAAGCCTTGGCCAGATCAATGAATACGGCTGCACAGTAATGTTTCTTATCGATGGCGGTTAAGATATCGTTTAGGACCTAGCGTTGCTGAGGTGCACCCATGACCAGCTCTGAAACCAGATTGCATAGCAGCGAAGGTATGGTGAGATTCGAAATGGTCGGTAATCTGTTTGTTGACTTGGCTTTCGAAGACCTTAGAAAGGCATGGTAGGATAGATATAAGTCTGTAGCAGTTTGGGTCGAGTGTCCCCCCCTTTGAAGAGGGGGATGACCACAGCTGCTTTCCAATCTTTGGGAATCTCAGACGACACGAAAGAGGTTGAACAGGCTAGTAATAGGGGTGGCAACAATTTCGGCAGATAATTTTAGAAAGAAAGGGTCCAGATTGTCTCGCCCGGCTGATTTGTAGGGGTCCAGATTTTGCAGATCTTTCAGAACATCAGCTGAATGGATTTGGGAGAAGGAGAAATGGGGAAGGCTTGGGCGAGTTGCTGTTGGGGGTGCAGTGCTGTTGACCGGGGTAGGAGTAGCCAGGTGGAAAGCATGGCCAGCTGTAGAAAAATGCTTATTGAAATTCTCAATTATGGTGGATTTATCAGTGGTGACAGTGTTTCCTATCTTCAGTGCAGTGGGCAGCTGGGAGGAGGTGTTCTTATTCTCCATGGACTTTAGTGTCCCAGAACTTTTTTGAGTTAGTGTTGCAGGAAGCAAATTTCTGCTTGAAAAAGCTAGCCTTGGCTTTTCTAACTGCCTGTGTATAATGGTTTCTAGCTTCCCTGAACAGCTGCATATCAGCTGTTCGATGCTAATGCAGAACACCATAGGATGTTTTTGTGTTGGTTAAGGGCATTCAGGTCTGGGGAGAACCAAGGGCTATATCTGTTCCTGGTTCTAAATTTCTTGAATGGGGCATGTTTTTTAAGATGGTTAGGAAGGCATTTAAAAACAATATCCAGGCATCCTCTACTGACGGGATGAGATCAATATCCTTCCAGGATACCCCGGCCAGGTCGATTAGAAAGGCCTGCTCGCAGAAGTGTTTCAGGGAGCGTTTTACAGTGATGAGTGGAGGTCGTTTGACCGCTGACCCATTACGGATGCAAGCAATGAGGCAGTGATCGCTGAGATCTTGGTTGAAGACAGCAGAGGTGTATTTAGAGGGGAAGTTGGTTAGGATGATATCTATGAGGGTGCCCATGTTTAAGGCTTTGGGGAGGTACCTGGTAGGTTCATTGATCATTTGTGTGAGATTGAGGACATCAAGCTTAGATTGTAGGATGGCTGGGGTGTTAAGCATGTTCCAGTTTAGGTCGCCTAGCAGCACGAGCTCTGAAGATAGATGGGGGGCAATCAGTTCACATATGGTGTCCAGAGCACAGCTGGGGGCAGAGGGTGGTCTATAGCAGGCGGCAACGGTGAGAGACTTGTTTTTAGAGAGGTGGATTTTTAAAAGTAGAAGTTCAAATTGTTTGGGTACAGACCTGGATAGTAGGACAGAACTCTGCAGGCTATCTTTGCAGTAGATTGCAACACCGCCCCCTTTGGCAGTTCTATCTTGTCTGAAAATGTTGTAGTTTGGAATTAAAATTTCTGAATTTTTGGTGGTCTTCCTAAACCAGGATTCAGACACAGCTAGAACATCCGGGTTGGCAGAGTGTGCTAAAGCAGTGAATAGAACAAACTTAGGGAGGAGGCTTCTAATATTAACATGCATGAAAGAGATACTTTGGTTAACAAATTCCCATTGCTTGCCTCATTTTTGTATTTTATCTAAAAAAAAATGGTTTGCAACAATAAATTGGCAGGCTCTGAAATCACATCTTTCCCTTTCCTCCTCTCTCTCACTTCTTCCTATCCAGTCTTCCTCCTCTCCACTCTAACATAATCTAACAAATTTCGAAATATATTTTCACACTACTTATAATGCCAAACCATTTAAATTGTAATCTACAAATAAATAATCTCATAATTAATTGTGCATTAATTTAATATAATCATATTTTCAAATAGCCCGTCCACTGCATGTTTACATGTGAACGTTTTTTAACCTAGCTACCATGACAGTAGCTGGCTAACCTAGCAAGATAACTTAGTTGACATAGGTTATGCTAGCTAACATTTGCTATTTTAAATCATCTATATAATAAATTGTGACATTACATCATTAGCTAGTATCTCAAACGAGTGTAACTTTGTTTGTTTGTGGGGATGTTGTGGATTCACTTGACACTTGCTAGCTTCTGGCCGAGTTTTCCATAGCAGTTTTCTCAAAAACTAACGCGAACAAGTAGTTCGAAGAAGAGTGAGTGAAGCTGCTACAACGAGCATCCCCCTCTGCTGGACGAAACAAGCACAACGCGATTGCGACATCAACCGGTAGGCTCTGCTGCCCGGTCTTGCCACGTATAATATTATTTAACTTGCAGTCTGTTTTATAACGCACAGTTAAAAACGGGGACATTTCCGGGGACAGGCCACCAAAAACGGATACGTCTGGTCACCCTATAAGTAGCTTTTTTGAAAATAATATCTAGCAGTTTTCATGTTTTGCTTTACTCAATCGTACATCCTAAACTGTAGAGCAGTTACTGCCACCAGAGAGTGCTAGAGCATTACAGATCTGCTCTCAGCTTCCATACATAGCATGCTCTTGTCATCATGACAGGAATGATTGTCCACCTCCCCATACAGTACTACTTTGGGGCTTCTGCTGCATCTGTATGAAGATGTACCAGCTGATGGTACCTATGTCATGTGTGATCGTAGAAACCAGACTGTTTTGTCCATTTAGAGGGTTATAACAGCATAATTTTGTCCCTATATCCACATAAATTAGAAGATGAAAATGTTTTTCTAAAATTGTGACGCAGACTGCCGGATGAGCATGGCTCTAAAGTGGACTAAGGATACAAATGACCTTGATGGATAAGGGCTTACCACCAGAGCCTTACTAGGTACCCTGTCATGAAAATCCTCTTAGGAACAGCACCCGATGGTATGCGACTGCGCGTGTCCATACCACCCAAACACATATTACATCTTCCATCATCCAGGTCAACCACATCATGGAAGTAGCAACATGTGACCGGAAATCAATTACTACAATTACTACAGTCTTCATAACTTATTGGTCTTCACTATCTCCTGTGCATCAGGAATGTAACTTTTTAGATGGAACATATTAACATGTAAAATGCATCAACTGAGGAGGTCAATTTAAGGAATGACACCGTTTACCTGGGACAATCCTTAATCCAGACTATCCCGTTTCAACTAAAACACTGATGTGTTAATCTCTTATTTTTCTAAAAAAAATTTGGGAGGGGTGTGGGGGCACCTACAACAAGACCCTTTGCTAGTATAGATTTCCAACCACAGTCACCAGGATGCTGGACATGTAGCTTGCTAAGTGTGTATTGGTACTGTCCCCTCTCATCCATTTGATTAACCGGAACAGAGGTGTCCTGATCTGCCCCCACAGCCGACCCCTCGGAATCCCAGGGCTGTCCCTTTACAAATCCCTCAGCCTCACAATAAGACAATCATACAAGGGCAAACTAATTCCACAATGGACCATAAGCAGACGACATAGAAAGACAGTTTTAGCATGTGCAGGATGAATGGCTTTCTGTTAGAAAACTTCAGGTCTAAGGTATACATTTATTTGTAGTGAAGACTTGTATATCTATTGAACGTACTTAGACAAACACTTACTGTACATTAATCACATCAGTAAACTTCCAGTGATTAACAATATTCTTAGACATGGCAATGATGCCTCACGAGTGGCACAGTGGTCTAAGCTGTGCCACTAGAGATTCTGGGTTCGAGTCGAGGCTCTGTCGCAGCCGGCCGTGACCGGGAGACCCATGGGGCAGTGCACAATTGGCTCAGATGTCCTTGTCCCATCGCGCACTAGCGACTCCTGTGGCAGGCCGAGCACAGTGCACGCTCACACAGTTGCCAGGTGTACAGTGTTTCCTCCGAAACATTAGTGCGGTTGACTTCCTGGTTAAGTGGGCATTGTGTCAAGAAGTAGTGTGGCTTGGTTGGGTTTTGTTTCAGAGGACGCACGGCTCTTGACCTTCGCCTCTCCCGAGTCTGAATGGGAGATGCAGTGATGAGACAAGACTGTAACTACCAATTGGATACCACGAAATTAGGGACAAAAAGGCAATAATAAAAAAAGACTATAAAAATACATGGCAATGGAACTGTAGTTGCTGTCAGGAGAGAAATATACATAAAGATTTCATATAAAAAATGTGGAAATTAATCTCTAAGTAATTTCTTCAAAGAATGACTTTCTGAAGAATATATTTTGAAATGGAGGAAGTGTATTTCTGTCATGCAGTGACCACATGCACGTTCCTCTTTGGGTAGCCAAGTCTTTTTGTCTCCCTTTTTCTGTAGCCAATTGGTGTTAACTGAGCCTGCATTTGGTCAGGGTCTGTCTCTGTTTTGTATCTTTGACAGAGTAGAGATATTCTGCCAATTGGTAATCTCTAAGGCCAAATGGCAATTTAGTTTATCTTCGATTTGGTTTTCCCAATATGTTAATTAGGTTTTAATTTCTGTAACAATCTGATTTCCCTGTGTGTTTGATTTCCCTCTTTCAGTTCACAAGTCTACAAACTATATCAAGTTAGGTTGAGAGCAAACCCAACAGCTTTACAGATTTAGTGCAAGCCCGGGCTTCATGAATGATTTGGTCTCAATAGTGCTCTTGTCTAATGTATCAAGCCTATGTGGCCAGCATGGACTACACAGTATGAACCATTTCTAGCTTCTGTGGATAAGGGTGGAGATAGTATGGTATCAGATTCAGCTGGATTGTTTGTTTGTTGCTGACACTGTTATCCGATCCTTTGCATAGGTGGCAATTGTGCATTTGGCTCTTGTTTCATCTAGCCTGTTGTAAATGGTGAACTGCAACAAGAGAGAGACTAGAGAATCAAAGGCATAGAACAAGAAAGAAAGAACCATTTCACACGCAAGTAAAAAATTATAAAAGTTGTATGTACAGGAAACATGGTATACACTGTCCAAATAAATGCTTACTTGCAGGTTTCTCCTCAACAATGCAACAACAATACAAAGTAATATAAGATATGGCTCAGTAGAATATATAAAATATTTTAGCATAAGTATAATACAGGAAGGTACAATTTATTATACAATATTTACACATGTATCAGGGAAGGAGGAATTGGGGGACAAGTACTTAAATTGTTCAGTATTTGCAATAGTAAATAAGAGTGTGGTAGCAGCAGTTGTGATGTGTGTGTGTGTGTAGCATGAATGCATGGGTGTCAGTGTGTGGTGTGTGTGCGTGCGTGTGTGAACAGATGTATGTCTACCAAGGAACTCAACTATTACAAACATTACTAGCAATCACTGGAAAAGGGAGGTTGTCAGAAGATGAGAAAGAGAGACACGGAGAAAGAAAAGCCAATGGCCATCTGGGGGAGGAAGGGGTGGGTAAAGGGAGAGCTAATCTGCAGGGTCTGTTACATAAGATCTACTGTAGTACTTGGGCACTGTAAATTATGCCAGAACTCTGGTAGATAGCAGTCATAAGGCGGCCACATCCAAAGGTCCCCCTGTGACACAACTAGCAATGAGCGACACACAATTAGTCAAACATCTACTCATCTCGGGCAAGAAGATAATAGCGTTGCCTGGAGAGTTTCACACAATGATTTATATTTACACACTAGATGACAGCACGTGGCTGAAGCCACCGTGCCTCCATCTTAGCGCTCCCCACCATTGTACATTTTTTGGGGAAGCTATAGAAATGCATTTCTTAATGTCTATATTCATTTTTTCCACATTTTTATTATATTAGACACGTTATTGCATACTTTTAAATGATAGTATGTGAGCCAAACATGAAAATAAATAAATATCTAAACATTTTCCTTGAAGTTGTCACGTTCTGACCTTAGTTCTTTTGTTATGTCTTGGTTTTAGTATGGTTGGGTGGGTTGTCTACGTTAGTTTTTCTATCATTTGCTATTTCTGTGTTTGGCCTGATATGGTTCTCAATCAGAGGCAGCTGTCAATCGTTGTCCCTGATTGAGAACCATATTTAGGGAGCCTGTTTTCTATTGTGTTTTGCTGGGGCTTGCTGGGGCTCTCTCATGCCGTCCCTGGAGGGGGTGCGTCACCTGAGTGGGTTGATTCACTGTTGTGGTCATCCTGTCTGGGTTGGCGCCCCCCCCCCCCTTGGGTTGTGCCGTGGCGGAGATCTTTGTGGGCTATACTCAGCCTTGTCTCAGGATGGTAAGTTGGTGGTTGAAGATATCCCTCTAGTGGTGTGGGGGCTGTGCTTTGGCAAAGTGGGTGGGGTTATATCCTTCCTGTTTGGCCCTGTCCGGGGGTGTCCTCGGATGGGGCCACAGTGTCTCCTGACCCCTCCTGTCTCAGCCTCCAGTTTTTATGCTGCAGTAGTTTGTGTTGGGGGGCTGGGGTCAGTTTGTTATATCTGGAGTACTTCTCCTGTCCTATTCGGTATCCTGTGTGAATCTAAGTGTGCTTCTCTAATTCTCTCCTCTCTTTCTCTCTCTCTCGGAGGACCTGAGCCCTAGGGCCATGCCCCAGGACTACCTGACATGATGACTCCTTGCTGTCCCCAGTCCACCTGGCCATGCTGCTGTTCCAGTTTCAACTGACCTGAGCCCTAGGACCATGCCCCAGGACCACCTGACATGATGACTCCTTGCTGTCCCCAGTCCACCTGGCCATGCTGCTGCTCCAGTTTCAACTTCCACCTGACTGTGCTGCTGCTCCAGTTTCAACTGTTCTGCCTTATTATTATTCGACCATGCTGGTCATTTATGAACATTTGAACATCTTGGCCATGTTCTGTTATAATCTCCACCCGGCACAGCCAGAAGAGGACTGGCCACCCCACATAGCCTGGTTCCTCTCTAGGTTTCTTCCTAGGTTTTGGCCTTTCTAGGGAGTTTTTCCTAGACACCGTGCTTCTACACCTGCATTTCTTGCTGTTTGGGGTTTTAGGCTGGGTTTCTGTACAGCACTTTGAGATATCAGCTGATGTACGAAGGGCTATATAAATACATTTGATTTGATTTGATTTTGTGGGTGATTGTTTTCTGTTGGGGAGAGTGATGTCTGCACCAGCCAGAACTGTTTTCGGTCGTTTCTCTTTGGTATTTTTGTTATTACCGTGTTAATTTTAATAAATATGGACACATTGCACCTTGGTCCTCGCCTTCTCCTTCATATGACGACCGTTACAGAAGTATCATTTTTAGAGATGACTAATGTTACTGTCCCCACTACAACAAAAATACATGTAATTTTGTCCTTGAAACATTTAATTGAAATACTGTAGAATTCCATTAATTCCTATGGAGGACTGGAGTGCCAATATGGCCGACTGGCAGCTTCAAAGCCTCTCAATGGCCAAAACATAGCATAACCATCCCATATATGGTTATATACATCATTGGTTTCACAAGGCCTGTTTGCTCATTTTACAAACTGCAATTTAAAGATTGAATGAGCTGACGTTGCATCACTGGTTTGGCAAAGAGGCCATCTCTCTCTACCAAAGTCCTCCTGTAGCAGCTCAACTCTTCCTTCCCACCTCTGTATATTCTCTCGCTTTCTCTGTAGGAATGAAGTCTCAGGAGAAAACAAGACATTTGAAGCTGACCTCAGTATTGGGAGGTGTAGGTGATCTCTGAGGGTCCAGCAGGGTGACATGGTGTGGTGCATCATCATTAGTCAACCCTGAGGAGAACATGGCTCACTGTATCATATAATCTCATGTGCATAAATCCGGCAGTTCAAAGAGCCAGCCATCTACAATAACAAACATAATGTCCTGCATCTAACTATGATATCATCTATGTGTTATTTCACCTGAAGCCTGGCTAACTACTGTTTAAACAAATGTTCTGTTCAACTGAGCCATATCAAACCATCCATTCAGGACATATTCAGATGTTCCATGATCACAGTTATGAGAGGCTATGGTGCCATGGTAACCAGAAACTATTTTTCTCAGTAGTTGGAGTGTTTCTGAAAATGCAGCTGACAGGGTGAGGATATCCCACTCTTTTTCTGTTTCACAAATCTCACACTTTATTACAAGGGATAAACTTAGATTTACTAAACATTTGAACATGTACAGAGTTTGCACCTGTTGCTTTGAGAAGGATATAAAATTCATAAATGCGGATTGAGTTACTGGGGTTCCGGGCGGGCAGGGCAATCCCATAACAAAATCAGGACACCTCCATGAGATATGCCCATTTCTTTCCACATGCCCATTACTCTCGGTGGCATAGGCCAAACCAAATACTGGCAGCTTCATTAACTAGTACCCACAAAACACCAGTCTCAACGTCAACACTGAAGAGGCGACTCCGCGATGCTGACCTTCTTGGCAGAGGTCCTCTGTCCAGAGTGTGTTTTTTGCCCATCTAAATATTTTATTTTTATTGGCCAGTCTGAGATATTGCTTTTTCTTCGCAACTCTGCCTAGAAGGCCAATATCGCCTCTTCACTGTTGACGTTGAGACTGGTGTTTTGTGGGTACTATTTAATGAAGCTGCCAGTTGAGTTTCTTAAACTAGACACTCTAAATGTACTTGTCCTCTTGCTCAGTTGTGCACCGGGGCCTCCCACTCCTCTTTCTATTCTGGTTAGGGACAGTTTGTGCTGTTCTGGGAAGAAAGTAGTACACAGCGTTGTTCGAGATTTTCAGTTTCTTGGCAATTTCTCGCATGGAATAGCCTTAATTTCTCAGAACAAGAACAGACTGACGAGTTTCAGAAGAAAGGCCTTTGTTTCTAGCCATTTTGAGCCTGTAATCGAACCCACAAATGCTGATGCTCCAGATACTCAACTAGTTTAAAGAAGGCCAGTTTAATTGATTATTTAATCAGGACAATAGTTTCCAGCTGTGTTAACATAATTGCAAAAGGGTTTTCTAATGATCAGTTAGCTAATCCAAGTTTATTATTTTAAAATGCTAACACAATGTCCCATTGGAACACAGGAGTGATGGTTGCTGATAATGGGCCTCTGTACACCTGTTTAGATATTCCATTAACAATCTACTGTTTCCAGTTACAATAGTCATTAACAACATTAACACTGTATTTCTAATCAATTTGATGTTATGTTAATGGACAAAAAATTTGCTTTTCTTTAAAAAACAAGGACATTTTGAAGTGACTCCAAACTTTTGAATGGTAGTGTATGTTGACATTCAATGTGATGTTGACATTCAATGGTAGTGCAAAATGACATTCAATGTGCTGCCAATGTAAGAACATATGCAAACATACAGTAAATCAATATTTTCAAATATATATCAATATAAACATGTGCAAACATACAGTACATCAACCTTTACACCCAAGTGACAAGTAATCATGACGATCACATAAAGTCAAGTTTTTCATCAATTCAAAACAGCAGAGTATATTGTAAACAGTGGTGTAAAGTACTCAAGTAGTACTTTAAAGTAGTTTTACTTAAATCGTTTTTTGGGGTATCTGTACTTTTACCATTGATATTTTTGACAACTTTTACTCCACTTCATTCCTATAGAAAATAATGTTATTTTTACTGCATACACTTGCCCTGACAAGAAGATACTCTACAGGAATGACGGAGTCCATCCAAAGCATTTTGGCACCTGGACTGAAAATGATCCAAGACCAGCTCAGTTAATCCCTGCCATTGTGACATTGAGTCGTCATAATGCTGCATCAAATGTACACGATCTTAGGGGAATTGGCAAACACAATGTAAGTAATTTAATTTATGTACCCCTAATTGCACCGAATACATATGTTAATCCTCCAGCTATTGTAAGCAGTAATCATCCTATTAACCAGAGTTACACTGTTAGCACTGAGGCGGTGTGCCTCAGTGCTAACATTAAAGACCACTTTATGCAGCTCACCCTCATCAGCTCCAATGTAAATAACATGAGTAAGTCTACCTCTAATAAGCTTCCCAGTAAAACATTAAAAACAATCAAGCAACCCAGAAAAGTGCTAAAAACAGCCCATATTAACATTTGTAGCCTAAGAAACAAGGTCCATGAAGTCAATAACTTGCTTGTAACAGATTACATTAATATTCTGACTATCTCTGAAACCCACTTAGATAATACCTTTGATGATACAGTGGTAGCAATACATGGTTATAACATGTACCGAAAAGACAGAAATGCCAACGGAGACGGTCTATATATATGTTGCGGTCTATATTCAGAACCACATTCCTGTAAAGCTTAGAGATGATCTAATGTTAAATGCCGTTGAAGTAATATGGCTACAGGTTCATCTGCCTCACCTAAAGCCCATTCTTGTGGGAAGCTGCTACAGACCACCAAGTGCTAACAGTCAGTATCTGGATAGTATGTGTGAAATGCTTGATAATGTATGTGATATCAACAGAAAAGTATATTTTCTGGGTGATTTAAATATTGACTGGCTATCATCAAGCTGCCCACTCAGGAAAAAACTTCAAACTGTAACTAATGCCTGCAACCTGGGTCAGGTTGTCAGTCAACATACAATCTAGTTACAAACAGTACAGGAATTAAATAATTAACATGTATTGATCACATCTTTACTAATGATGCAGATATTTGATTTATATCAGTTTCCAAATCCATAGGATGTAGTGATCACAATATAATAGCCATATCTAGGAAAACCAAAGTTCCAAAGGCTGGGCCTAATATAGTGTATAAGAGGTCAGGCTGGGCCTAATATAGTGTATAAGAGGTCAAACAATAAGTTTTGTAGTGATTCATATGTTGATGATGGAAAGAATATTTGCGGGTCTGTGGTGTGTAATGAGGAGCAACCAGGTGCTGCACTTGACGCATTTATGAAACTACTTATTCCAGTTACTAATAAGAATGCACCTGTTAAGAAAATTACTGTAAAAACTGTTAAATCCCCTTGGATTGGTGAGGAATTGAAAAATTGTATGGTTGAGAGGGATGAGGCAAAAGGTATGGCAATTAAGGTCTGGCAGCCCAACTGATTAGCAAACGTACTGCACATTTAGAAATCATGTGACTAAACTAAATAAAAATAAAAATAAACTACACAATGAAACAAAGATACATTATATAAAGAATGATAGTAAAAAGCTTTGGGGCACCTTAAATTACATTTTGGGTAAAAAAGCCAACTCTGGTCCTTCATTCATTGAATCAGATGGCTCATTCATCACAAAGCCCACTGATATCGCAAACTACTTTAATGACTTTTTCATTGGCAAGATAAGCAAACTTAGGGATGACATGCCAGCAACAAATGCTGACACTTCACATCCAAGTATATCAGACCAAATTATGAAAGACAATAATTGTACTTTTGAATTCCGTGAAGTCAGTGTGGAAGAGGTGAATTTTTTGTTGTTGTCTATCAACAGTGACAAGCCACTGGGGTCTGACAATCTGGATGGAAAATTACTGAGGATAATAGCAGACGATATTGCCACTCATATTTGCCACATCTTTAATTTAAGCCTACTAGAGAGCGTGTGCCCTCAGGCCTGGGGGGAAGCTAAAGTCATTCCGCTACCCAAGAACAGTAAAGCCCCCTTTACTGGCTCAAATAGCCGACCAATCAGCCTAATACTAACCCTTAGTAAACTTCTGGAAAAAATTGTGTTTGACCAGATACAATGCTATTTCACAGTAAACAAATTCACAACAAAATTTCAGCATGCTTACAGGGAAGGACACTCAACAAGCACAGCACTTACACAAATGACAGATGATTGGCTGAGAGAAATTGATGATAAAATGATTGTAGGGGCTGTCTTGTTAAACTTCAGTGCAGATTTTTAAATTATTGATCATAGTCTGCTGCTGGAAAAACGTATGATTTATTGTCACGACTTCCGCCGAAGTTGATGCCTCTCCTTGTTCGGGCGGCGTTCGGCGGTTGATGTCACCGGCTTTCTAGCCTCCACCGATCTTCATTTCTTTTTCCATTTGTTTTGTCTGTATTGTACACACTTGGTTCCCATTACGTTTGAATTATTTCCCTATTTAACCCTCTGGAGCCATCATGGTTTTGTGCATGTTAACTGTTGTCAGTTGTCTCGTTTATGTGATTCTGGATTTTCGTTCTCCTTGTTGGAAGATTATATTTGAGTAAAGTTACTATTATTACTCATCTCTGTGTCTTGCGCCTGACTCCGCCTTACCCACATCACCTAGACTCTGACAGTTATGGCTTTACACACCCTGTTATAATGTGGATAAAGAGTTACTTGTCTAACAGAACAGGGTGTTCTTCAATGGAAGCCTCTCAAATATAATCCAGTTAGAATCAGGAATTCCCCAGGGTAGCTGTTTAAGCCCTTGCATTTTTCAATTTTTACTAATGACATGCCACTGACTTTGAGTAAATCCAGAGTTTCTATGTATGCAGATTACTCAACGCTATACATGTCAGCTACTACAGCGACTGAAATGACTGCAATACTCAACAAAGATCTGCCGTTAGTTTCAGAGTGAGTGGCAAGGAATAAGTTAGCCCTAAATATTTCTAAAACTAAAAGTATTGTATTTGGAACAAAACACTCATTAAATCTAAACCAAACTAAATTTAGTGATAAATTATGTAGAAATTGAGGAAGTTGAGATGACTAAACTGCTTGGAGTAACCCTAGATTGTAAACTGCCATGGTCAAAACATATTGATGCAGTAGTAGCTAAGATGGGGAGAAATCTGTCTATAATAAAGCAATGTTCTGCCTTAACAACACTATCAACAAGGCAGGTCCTACAGGCCCTAGTTTTGTCGCAGCTTGACTACTGTTCAGTCTTGTGGTCAGGTGCCACAAATAAAGATCAGGGCAGCACGGCTGGCCCTTGGATGTATACAGAGAGCTAATATTAATAATATGCATGTAAATCTCTCCTGGCTGAAAGTGGAGGAGACATTGACCTCATCCCAACTTTTATTTATGAGAGATATTGACATGTTGAATGCACCAAGCTGTCTGTCTAAACTAATGGCACACAGCTTGGACACCCTTGCATACCCTACAAGACATGCCACAAGAGGTCTTTTCACAGCCACAAGAGGTCTTTTCACAGTCTCCAAGTCCAGTACAGACTATGGGAGGCACACAGTAGAGCCATGACTACTTGGAACTCTATTTTCCATCAATTAACTGACGCAAGCAGTAAAATTAGATTTAAAAAACAGATTAAAAAACACCTTATGGAATATTTGGGGACTATAAAGCAACACAAACGTTGGCACAGCCACACACATACACACAGACACACACACACACGCACACACACAATAACATACGCACTATACATACACATGGATTTAGTACTGTAGATATGTGGTAGTGGTGGAGTAAGGGCCTGAGGGCACACAGTGTGTTGTGGAATCTGTCAATATATTGTAATGTTTATAAATGTCATGTTCTGACCTTTATTTCCTTTGTTTTGTCATTATTTAGTATGGTCAGGGCGTGAGTTGGGGTGGGCAGTCTATGTTTGTTTTTCTATGATTTTGGGATTTCTATGTTTCGGCCTAGTATGGTTCTCAATCAGAGGCAGGTGTCATTAGTTGTCTCTGATTGAGAATGATACTTAGGTAGCCTGGGTTTCACTGTTTGTTTGTGGGTGTTTGTTTCCGTGTATGTGTTTTTCACCACACGGTACTGTTTTGGTTTTTGTTCGTTTCACGTTTTTGTTTTTGTATCAGTTGTGTTCATGTTGAGGATTTCTTATTAAAGGAACCATGGACACTTACCACGTCGCATATCGGTCCTCCGATCCTTCTCGTCTCTCCTCTTCAGACGAAGAGGAGGAAAACCTTTACGATAAAATTTTATAAAATGCCTTAATCTTGCTGGACCACAGGAAGAGTAGCTGCTGCTTTGGCAGGAACTAATGGGGATCCATAATAAATACAAACACAAAAGTATAAACCCTTTTCCAATCCGCGACACACTGACGTCACGCACGGATGCGAGCAACTCTTGGTGGCAGTAAGAAAGCCATCGCCATCTGCGCTCATTCAACATAGCCTAGATTTACGTTATTACTTCGACACTAAATTACTTTTTGGGATTCTCTCTTACAATGATGTTTTGATTCTTACCTGAACAGTTGCTGATATTATATTTGGTTGTGATCTTTGCAAATAACTATTTTGGATGCAGCAGCTGTTAGCTAGAACGGTAACGTTCATTGATTGGCTAGCTTTTGCTACAGCCTAAGAGCCACTTACTGGTTGAAGTTGAAGTGTTTAAGTAGAATGTAGTTGATTTGCAATGATGACACAAACATTATATTAATTCTGGGCCTTAAAATCCATTTATAATCCAAAAGTAGTATGAAATGCACTCATAAGCAACATGTAAATCGAGGCATTTTTTGCTGGCGTTCTGCAAGAACTCCCCCTTGTCCTGCCACCAACTTGCACACGACACCCTTGCAAAGCAATGTTTGCAAACACAGAAAGCGGTCTATTGGATTCTTCACACACCACAGTAAGACATCCTGTTACACTAACTTGTCATGCTTTTCTTTATCCAATGAAAGAAAGATTTGCTTTTACACTTACAAGACCATCACGCTTGATTGAGCTGTTTTGTCTTTTAGTAATGTGCTGCATGCCTGTATTTCCTTAAACCTTTATTTTAGCAATACGTCATAAAATAATAACAATAACATTTTTGTCAGTAGGTACCCAACATAACAACAGGTGGTGGTTTGTTGGACACAGTAGCTCAGATAGAGCCTGTATGCAACTGTTAACTTACCTGTTTAATGTTTTCAAACATGGTCCTGTTTTATCATTTGCTGTGCTGATCAACGGACAGTTCATTAACTCTCTCAAAATAATGTGTAGCTTAGCCTCCCGAGTGGCACAGCAGTCTAAGACACTGCATCACAGTGCTAGAGGTGTCACTACAGACCCAGGCTGTGTTGCAGCCGGCCGCGACCGGGTGACCCGTGAGGTACCACACAATTGGCCCAGCGTCGTCCCGGACAGGGGAGGGTTTGGCTAACTGGGATGTCCTTGTCCCATTGTGCGCTAGTAACTCCTTGTGGCAGCCGGGCGCCTCAATGCTGACTTTGGTCGCCAGCTGTACAGTGAGTCCGTACGGGAGTTGAAGTGATGAGACAAGACTAACTAACAATTGGATATCACAAAATTGGGAAGAAAAAGGGGTAAAAAATTCAGAAGTTTGGGGTCACTTAGAAATGTCCTTGTTTTTGAAAGAAAAGCACGTTTTCTTGTCGATTGAAATAACATCAAATTGATCAGAAGTACATTGTCGACATTGTTAATGTTGTTAATGAATATTGTAGCTGGAAATGGCAGATTGTTTATGGAATATCTACATAGGCGTACAGAGGCCCATTATCAGCAACCATCAATCATCTATTCCAATGGCACGTTGTGTTAGCTAATCCAAGTTTATCATTTTAAAATGCTAATTGATCATTAGAAAACCCTTTAGCAGGCATCCCGGGTGGCGCAGTACTGGGTTCGTGCCCAGGCTCTGTTGTAACCGGCCGCGACCGGGAGGTCCGTGGGACGACGCACATTTGGCCTAGCGTCGTCCAGGTTAGGGAGGGCTTAGCCGGTAGGGATATCCTTGTCTCATCACGCACCAGCGACTCGTGTGGCGGGCCAGGCGCAGTGCACGCAAGGTTGCCAGGTGCACAGTGTTTCCTCCGACACATTGGTGCGGTTGGCTTCCGTGTTGGATGCGCGCTGTTAAGAAGCAGTGCGGCTTGGTTGGGTTGTTTATCAGAGGACGCATGACATTCAACCTTCGTCTCTCCCAAGCCTGTATGGGAGTTGTAGCGATGAGACAAGATAGTAGCTACTAAACAATTGGATACCACGAAATTGGGGGGTAAAAAAAAAAACCCTTTTGCATTATGTTAGCACAGCTGAAAACTGTTGTTCTGATTAAAGAAGCAATAAAACTGTCCTTCTTTAAACTAGTTGAGTATCTGGAGCATCAGCATTTGTGGGTTTGATTACAGACTCAAAATAGCCAGAAACATATAACTTTCTTCTGAAACTCATCAGTCTATTCTTGTTCTGAGAAATTAAGGCTATTCCATGCGAGAAATTGCCAAGAAACTCAAGATCTCGTAGAATGCTGTGTACTACTCTCTTCACAGAACAGCGCAAATTGGCTCAAACCAGAATAGAAAGAGGAGTGGGAGGTCCCGGTGCCCAACTGACACAAGAGGACAAGTACATTAGAGTGTCTAGTTTGAGAAACAGACGCCTCACAAGTCCTCACCTGGCAGCTTCATTAAATAGTACCTGCAAAACACCAGTCGCAACGTCAACAGTGAAGAGGCGACTCCTGGATGCTGGCCTTCTAGGCAGAGCTGCAAAGAAAAAGCCATATCTCAGACTGGCCAATAAAAAGAAAAGATTAAGATGGGCAAAAGAACACAGACACTGGACAGAGGAACTCTGCCTACAAGGCCAGCATCCCAGAGTCGCCTCTTCACTGTTGATGTTGAGACTGGTTGAGACTATTTTCCCTCATCAATATGCACACAATACCAATACCTGATAATGACAAAGAGAATTTTTTTTTTTTTATGTTTGAAAATGTATATATATAAAAAACTATCACATTTGCATAAGTATTCAGATCCTTTACTCAGTACTTTGTTGAAGCACCTTTGGCAGTGATTATAGCCTTGAGTCTATGACGCTACAAGCTTGGCACACCTGTATTTGGGGAGTTTCCCCCATTCTTCTCTACAGATCCTCTCAAGCTCTGTCAGGTTGGAAGGCAGAGCGTCACTGCTCAGCTAGAGTGGGGCAAAACAAGTATTTAGTCAGCCACCAATTGTACAAGTTCTCCCACTTAAAAAGATGAGAGAGGCCTGTAATTTTCATCATAGGTACACTTCAACTATGACAGACAAAATGAGAAACAAAAACCAGAAAATCACATTGTAGGATTTTTTATGAATTTATTTGCAAATAAAATAAGTATTTGGTCAATAACAAAAGTTTATCTCAATACTTTGTTATATACCCTTTGTTGGCAATGACAGAGGTCAAGCGTTTTCTGTAAGTCTTCACAAGGTTTTCACACACTGTTGCTGGTATTTTGGCCCATTCCTCCATGCAGATCTCCTCTAGAGCAGTGATGTTTTGGGGCTGTTGCTGGGCAACTCCAAAGATTTTCTATGGGGTTGAGATCTGGAGACTGGCTAGGCCACTCCAGGACCTTGAAATGCTTCTTACGAAGCCACTCCTTCGTTGCCCAGGCGGTGTGTTTGGGATCATTGTCATGCTGAAAGACCCAGCCACGTTTCATCTTCAATGCCCTTGCTGATGGTAGGCTGTGTTACTTTGGTCCCAGCTCTCTGCAGGTCATTCACTAGGTCCCCCCGTGTGGTTCTGGGATTTTTGCTCACCGTTCTTGTGATCATTTTGACCCCACAGGGTGAGATCTTGCGTGGAGCCCCAGATCGAGGGAGATTATCAGTGGTCTTGTATGTCTTCCATTTCCTAATAATTGCTCCCACAGTTGATTTCTTCAAACCAAGCTGCTTACCTATTGCAGATTCAGTCTTCCCAGCCTGGTGCAGGTCTACAATTTTGTTTCTGGTGTCCTTTGACAGCTCTTTGGTCTTGGCCATCGTGGAGTTTGGAGTTTGACAGTTTGATGTTGTGGACAGGTGTCTTTTATACTGATAACAAGTTCAAACAGGTGCCATTAATGCAGGTAACGAGTGGAGGACAGAGGAGCCTCTTAAAGAAGAAGTTACAGGTCTGTGAGAGCCAGAAATCTTGCTTGTTTGTAGGTGACCAAATACTTATTTTCCACCATAAATTGCAAATAAATTCATTACAAATCCTACAATGTGATTTTCTCGATTTTTTTTTCTCATTTAGTCTGTCATAGTTGAAGTGTACCTATGATGAAAATTACAGGCCTCTCTCATCTTTTTAAGTGGGAGAACTTGCACAATTGGTGGCTGACTAAATACTTTTTTGCCCCACTGTATTTTCAGGTTTCTCCAGAGATGTTCGATCGGGTTCAAGTCCGGACTCTGACTGGGCCACTCAAGCACATTCAGAGACTTGTCCCGTAGCCACTCCTGTGTTTGTCTTGGCTGTGTGCTTAGGGTTGTTGTCCTATTGGAAGGTGAACCTTCACCCCTGACTGAGATCCTGAGTGCTCTGGAGCGGGTTTTTATGAAGGACCTCTCTGTACTTTGCTCGGTTCAGCTTTCCCGCGGTCCTGACTAGTCTCCCAGTCCCTGCTGCTGAAAAACATCCCCACAGCAAGATGCTGCCACCACCATGCTTCACCATAGGGATGGTGCCAGGTATTCTCCAGACGTGACATTTGGCATTCAGGCCAAAGAGTTCAATCTTGGTTTCATCAGACCAGAGAATCTTGTTTCTCATGGTCTGAGAGTCCTTTAGGTGCATTTTGGCAAATTCCAAGCACGCTGTCATGTGCCTTTTACTGAGGAGTGGCTTCCATCTGGCCACTCTACCATAAAGGTCTGATTGGTGGAGTGATACAGCGATTGTTGTCCTTCTGGAAGGTTCTCCCATCTCAATAGAGGGACTCTGGAACTCTGTCAGAGTGACCATCGGGTTCTTGGCCACCTCTTGACCAAGGCCCTTCTCCCCCGATTGCTCAGGTTTGGCCAGGCGGCCAGCTCTAGGAAGAGTCTTGGTGGTTCCAAACTTCTTCCATTTAAGAATGATGGGGGCCACTGTTTTCTTGAGGACCTTCAAAATGTTTTGGTAGCCATACTGTCTCTGAGCTCTACGGACAATTCCTTCGACCTAATGGCTTGATTTTTTACCACAGGTGGACTCCAAGTTGTAGAAACATCTCAATGGAAACAGGACGCATTTGAGCTCAATTTCAAGTCTCATAGCAAAGGGTCTGAATACTTATGTAAATTACGTATTTCTGTTTTTTATTTTGAATACATTTGCAAAAATGTCAAAAATCGGTTTTCACTTTGCCATTATGTGGTATTATGTGTAGATTGATGAGGATTTGTTTTAAATGTAATCCATTATAGAATAGGGCTATAACAACAAAATGTGTAAAAAGTCCAGAGGTCTGAACACTTGCCGAATGTACAAAATTTCAATAGCAGTGCACTGTAAAGTCCACTATCCCTGTGAAGAGTATGGATTTAGGCTGTTTGAGTAGTTTTGAATCCTAAGCCACATGCCTACACAGTTATAAGTACAATACCAACATAGCTACTGTAGTTGGTCAAAGCTGTGTGCTGGAAAACCTTGGTCGAGCATGGGTGGAATAGGCATTGTGGTGCTCATGTGAACTTCCTTTCTTTTTCACCTTCAGACCAATGCTTATTCTCTTTTTTGTTTTAAATGTCTGTGATTTTTACTCCAAAGGTGATTATGCAACATCATTATACAATAATATAATACACCATAACACAGCAATAAATGTTAAAAGTAAACAATAATGACAAACGGCAAAAGAGATAATGTAGTTGTTAGTATTTATTTAATATTAACAGCTTTTCCAGAAGAAAGTGGGGGAAAAACAACAGAAACCCATTTAAGCCAATATTGAGTAATCTGGCGATATTTCTCCTGATCTCTCAAGACAATCAAACAAGCTCCTGGAAAATATACAAATAATTAACATGTACCCATTAACAATTTAAGTGAAAATGTACCTGACAGTAGTTTACTGAAGAAAGGCCTAGTACTACATTACCTGTAAGCAAAAGTGAGTTATCACTAAATATACAATTTACAACCAAATGTACATTCAGATCTAGTCAACTTTGTAAATGCAGTTCACGGATGGTCACAATTGCTCTTGATAAGCTACAGGTTTATGTAGGCTTTTTTGTTCAAGCCCAGTTCACCAACACCTGATTCTACTATTCATGGTCTCGATGAATGAACAGAAATTAATGCATAACACTGTGGATCATCAATGGCAATTTTGGTAACTCCCTAAACAAGTACTGCAAAAAATAACAAACTGTCGAGAAACAGCTGTAATATAGTCATGAGACAAGTACAGAACTTTTTTACACATCTGAAATTGGATAGGTGCTCTAAATCCTTCAATATTAAACTTCAGCTACAAATGTCCTAAGTAATGATGTACACAGCTGTCCTACTCCAGTAACAGAGCACAAGTCCTCATTTATAAATACCAGTATAAATATGAAAACAGATGGGAGTACTCAGATTTGGAACAGAACATACATTTTAAGTATTGATAGTGTGCAAAGTACCATGTGTGCTGTGTGCATTTGAATTGGTGTAAGCTGTTTGTCAGTTCCACATGGGCCAGCTTGCATTTCTCATTGACATGTGCATGCCCACGATCTGCCACTCTGCCGTAAAGCACTGTGTCCCTGGGCAGTACTGTTCAGATGGCGTGCATCTCACTGATGAGGGCAACGACCTCTTTCTTCCTTGAGAGTCTGAGAGATGGTCTCTCCTCTGTTCTAGCAAGACTCAAGCAGTTGTACACACCACCATTGTCACTTGCCTGCCATTCCACAAACCCAAAGGCTATTTTAAGAGCCACCTAAGCAATGCAAATAAGCACTGTGTGTCAAAACTACACACTAAAGTGAGTGGTCAAAATGTATCCTCAGACAGGCAAACCCAGGACCTTCAGTTCCAAAGGCAGTGACACTAACTGTTACACTACAAACCTTGTTATAAACACAGCAACTTCACAGTATTTTAATGGGCAGTATGGTGATGACAGGAAGCTTTAATTGTAATGCATGTAATGCTTTGTAGGTTAGCAGTTAGCAGTAAAACCTTGAAATCAGCCCTTGTTTGACAGGAAGCCAGTGTAGAGAGGCTAGCACTGGAGTAATATGATCAATTTTCTGGTTCTAGTCAGGATTCTAGCAGCCATATTTAGCACCAACTGAAGTTTATTTAGTGCTTTATCCGGGTAGCCGGAAAGTAGAGCATTGCAGTAGTCTAACCTAGAAGTGACAAAAGTATGGATTAATTTTTCTGCATCATTTTTGGACAGAAAGTTTCTGATTTTTGCAATGTTACGTAGATAGAAAAAAGCTGTCCTTGAAATGGTCTTGATATGCTGCAACCTGATCTCATAGCATTTCGTATTGTTTGGTATGTAAATTGAAGACACCCTGTTAGTATAATATGTATATTTCGTATGGTATGTATTCATTTGTGGATGTCCAGCATCCATTTCACATAATATGTTACAAATTACAATTCGTATGATTTGTTGCGAATTGCAATTCGTATGATATGTTGCAAATTTCAATTCGTAAAATATGTTATGAATTGTCATTACGTATGATATCTTATGAATTACAATTCGTTGTGGCTAATGCTAACGCTAATGTTAGCTAGGTGGCTAAGGTTAGTTAGTCTAGGCCCGGGGTTAGTAATTGACCATGATGAGATCAGAACACTCAACCTTTGGGTTGCTAGACATTCACATTATACACCCATCCTTCCACCCTGACCAAGCACCCTTGTTTTTGCCTTAAGTAACCTTCTGTCTTATGTAACCTTACCAAACGTACATACTGTATCATACTAATTTCAGTGTCCTGGATTTACATTTACTATGTTACATCTAGTGTATGAGACCAGGCTGTAACATGTGATCATCCTGGGAAAAAAATCTAAGGGAAGAGAACAAAAGAGAGCAAGGAAAGGAAAGAGATGATACAAATGAAAACATGTCAATCAATGACAGTGGTGGAAAAAGTACCTAATTGTCAAACTTGACTAAAAGTAAAGATACCTTAATGGAAAATGAGTAAAATAAAAGTGAGTCACCAAGTAAAATGCTACATGATTAAAAGTCTAAAATAATTTGTTTTAAAATATACTTAAGTATCAAATTAAAGGTATAAGCAAACAAGACGGCACAATTTTCTTGTTTTTATTTTATTTGCGGCTAGCCAGGGGCACACTCAGACATAATTTACAAACAAAGCATTTGTGTTTAATGAGTCTGCCAGATCAGAGGTAGTAGGGATGACCAGGGATGTTCTCTTGATAAGTGTGTGAATTGGAACATTTGCCTGTCATGCTAAGAATTGAAAATGTACTTTTGTATTTGTATTTACTATGGATCCCCATTAGTTCCTGCCAAAGCAGCAGCTACTCTTCCTGGGGTCCAGCAAAATTAAGGCAGTTTATACCATTTTAAAAACATTACAATACATTCACAGATTTCACAGCACACTGTGTGTCCTCAGGCCCCTACTCCACCACCAACACATACCTACAGTACTAAATCTGTGTGTTTGTGTGTGTGTGTGTGTGTGTGTATGTGCATGTGTCTGTGCCAATGTTTGTGTTGCTTCACAGTCCCCACTGTTCCAAGGTGTTTTTTAATCTGTTTTTTAAATCTACTTTTACTGCTTCCGTCAGTTCCTTGATGTGGAACAGAGTTCCATGTAGTCATGGCTCTATGTAGTACTAGTCTTTCTGGACTTGGGGACTGTGAAGAGACCTCTTGACTGTGAAGAGATGTCTTGTAGGGTATGCATGGGTGTTTCCGAGCTATGTCTCTCATAAATAAAAGTTGGGATGAGGTCAATCTCTCCTCCACTTTAAGCCAGGAGAGATTGACATGCATATTATTAATATTAACACTTTGTTTACATCCAAGGGCCATCCGTGCTGTCCTGTTCTGAGACAATTGCAATTTTCCAAAGTCCTTTTTTGTGGCACCTTACCACACTACTGAACAGTAGTTAACCTGCAACAAAACTAGGGCCGGTAGGACTTGCCTTGTTGATAGTGTTGTTAAGAAGAAAGAGCATCACTTTATTATAGACAGACTTCTCCCCATCTTAGCTACTACTGCATCAATATGTTTTGACCATGACCGTTTACAATCTAGGGTTACTCCAAGCAGTTTAGTCATCTCAACTTCCTCAATTTCTACATCATTTATCACAAAATTTAGTTTGGTTTAGGATTTAATGAGTGTTTTGTTCCAAATACAATACTTTTAGTTTTAGAAATATTTAGGGCTGACTTATTCCTTGCCACCCACTCTGAAACTAACGGCAGATCTTTGTTGAGTATTGCAGTCATTTCAGTCGCTGTAGTAGCTGACGTGTATAGCATTGAGTCATCCGCATACATAGAAACTCTGGCTTTACTCAAAGTCAGTGGCATGTCATTAGTAAACATTGAAAAATGCAAGGGCTCAAACAGCTACCCTGGGGAATTCCTGATTCTAACTGGATTATATTTGAGAGGCTTCCATTCTGTGTTCTGTTAGACAAGTAACTCTTTATCCACATTATAACAGGGTGTGTACAGCCATAACACATACATTTTTCCAGCAGCAGACTATGATCGATAATTTCAAAATCTGCACTGAAATCTAACAAGACAGCCCCTACAATCATTTTATCATCAATTTCCCTCAGCCGTTCATCAGTCATTTGTGTAAGTGCTGTGCTTGTTGAGTGTCCTTCCCTGTAAGCATGCTGAAATTCTGTTGTGAATTTGTTTACTGTGAAAACACATTTTTTTCCAGAAGTTTACTACGGGTTGGTAACAGGTTGATTGGTCGGCTATTTGAGCCAGTAAAGGGGGCTTAACTGTTCTTGGGTAGCGGAATGACTTTAGCTTCCCTCCAGGCCTGAGGGCACACGCTCTCTAGTAGGCTTAAATGAAAGATGTGGCAAATAGGAGCAGCAATATCGTCTGCTATTATCCTCAGTAATTTTCCATTGTCAGACCCCAGTGGCTTGTCATTGTTGATAGACAACAATAAACAGCTGCCTCTGATTGGGAACCATACTAGGCCAACAAAGAAATAGAAACATAGATTTGCCCACCCTAGTCACACCCTAACCTAACCAAATAGAGAATAAAAAATGCTCTCTAAGGTCAGGGCAAACTGTCTGCTAAATCTTTCACACCCGCGGCCCAACGATGGTACTGGACCTGAAATTATTGGCCGTTTTTTGGATTCTTATAAGGCTAAAATCAGTTCTTTAAAATCAATTTTCAAATGTTCCAAGCTTGCCTTCCTGATGTTGTTTGACCTCACATGGTCTACAACAGTGTCAGCTATACTTTACTTTGTATGCGGTACAAGTCAAATTATTTTGGAAGCTCCTTCTTTGAGTATGATTTAGGCTGTTTGAGAAGGTTGAAATCATAAGCAACCTACCTACACATACTTTGAAGTACAATACCAACATAGCTAATGTAGTAGGTCCAAGCTGTGTGCTGGAAAACCTTGGTAGAGCATGGGTGGAATAGGCACTGTTGTGCTCATGTGAATTTCCTTTCTTTTTCACCTTCAGACCAATGCCTATTCTCTCTTAAAATGTATACAGTGGCTGGCTGGATATATAGCCTTAAAAGTCAACTATGTCCGACTCCCAACCTATGTATTTACATTGGTGTGAATGTGTTTATTACCGGGATGATTTGGGTTGTATTATTTTTCTGTATACTTAATCTCAAAGGAAGTGTCTTATGTAGGTGTGCATCCTTTTCAGACAAAGCTGCTGCTTGTTAATGTTTCCTCAGGAGCTCAAGTAAGTGGAAATTGTCCATCAAACATTTCCCTTGTATTATGTCGGCTGGGAACCCTCCCAACTCGCCTACGGGCCTGTATAAAGTGGATTCAGATGTTGGAAATAAGGCGTAATGCAGCAAGAGGTTAGAATAAGTGTTAGGATTTATGAATAGGTCATTTATAGTGAGTATACAAAACCATGCTCTTTCCATGACATAGATTGACCAGGTGAATCCAGGTGAAAGCTATGATCCCTTAAAGATCTCACTTGTTAAATCCACTTCAAATCAGTGTAGAGGAAGGGGAGGAAACAGATTGAAGAAGGATTTTTAAGCCTTGAAACATGGATTGTGTATGTGTGCCATTCGGAGGGTGAAGAGGCAAGACAAAATATTTAAGTGCCTTTGAATGAGGTATGGTAGAAGGTGCCAGGTGCACCTGTTTGTGTCAAGAACTGTAACGCTGCTAGGTTTTTCACGCTGAACAGTTTCACGTGTGTATTAAGAATAGTCCACCACCCAAAGACCATGTAGCCAACTTGACATAACAGTGGCAAGCATTGGAGTGAACATGGGCCATCATCCCTGTGGAATGCTTTTGACACCTTGTAGAGTCCATGCCCCGATAGATTGAGGCTGTTCTGAGGGCAAAGAGGGGTGCAATTCAATATTAAGAAGGTGCTCCTAATGTTTGGTATACTCAGTGTAATTGATGATGATTGTGGTAAATTATCACTTCTATAACGAATAGAGCCTCGATTCCACTTCATTTAAAGCTTACTACATTCACTCAAGATCAAGACTGCATTCACAGGCCTGGTTAGTGGCCTTTTATTTGCTTTTCCAGCTAGACTCACAGTGGCTTTGGGGCTTTTTAAGTAGGACAGTCTGGGATATGTGCCCCTGTGGTGATCACAGTAAAAGTAGAACAGTAATCATGGTGGACTGAAAATGGCAAAATTCCATTGTGCATCATCCTTTAAAGCTTTAATATGTCACTTTTTGGGCGACCTGACCAAATTCACATAGAAATGTGAGTTATAGATCTGTCACTCTCATTAAAAGCAAGTCTCAGAAGCGGTACATCTGTCCTACTGTATGTGTGCTATTTCTATGCTTCCCGTTGTTAAGGTACGTTTTTGCATCTTTTACTTTCAGTTTTCTACACCAGTTTTCTACACCAGTTTTCTACACACTTTTCCAACATCTGAAAAAACAATATTTTGGGTTATCGAAAATATATTTCACAGCGGTTTAGATGGTACAATGACTTGCAACACTGTTTGTTTTGTCACAAACTGAAATTAGACAAACTATTAGAATTTTAGCAACCAGGAAATGGGGGAGCAATTTATGCATATTGCACCTCTCATACAAATTTCACTTGCCATCAAGAGCACTGGGCAAATGGGAATTTCCACCGATGGAGATGAATCCAGAGGAAATGTGACTCCAGTGGAGTCTGCATTTGGGAGAGAGGGATGCCTTGTGTATGGAGGGGGTGTGAGCATGAGGTGTGCATGAGGTGTCTCCTGTTCCTCAGTTGCACTGTGATTACACAGCGGACACACCCCTGACCCAGGCACCAAGAGACACTCCCACATACATTGATACACCCATGAAACACAAACCCACAGTGATGGCCTAGATTCAGGCCCGTGCAGGAGCATGCACATAAAGGCAGAGGGAAAATATTACACATGCCACATATCCAGACAGATGTTCACATAGACATTCACACATAGCAAAATAGCGTTCATGACAGATTCTCACACACACACACGTCATCTGCAAAAGTGCTTTGTGAGAATGAGAGTTCTGTTAGGTTATTTGAGAGACACACCCAGGTCACAGAAAACTGCCTGAGTGGGGCCCATGTGGCCATACAACAACACTCCTTTCCAATGAGTGAGCTACTGTTCACAATATGACTTGGAGGAAACACTTGGTTCCTTTCTGACAAAAATAAATAATAGGTCTACCACTGGTCAAAAATGTGGGTCTGATTTCAAGGTCTGACATGTCCCAGCTCAGCTCACAGCCCCACACATGATCACTGACAGACAAAGAGGCCAGACTGTCCAGACTGTCTCCCAAGTTAAGCTCTAACTCAACAACACTGGGCTGCGTACAGAATCAGTTCCCCTATAACCTGAGGAGAGACAGAGAGATGCTTTGATTATATATAATTCATAACTAGACACATTTTTTTATCCCAATTGTGAATGTCTCAATAGAATCATAGCTCGCTGTAGAAATTCAACAACATTCTCTACGTCCCTTTTCAGTCATCATAGACACATAATTCCAAAACTTCACAAATGCTGAATTGTTTACCTCGTCTTAGCTGGTTGACTCTGATGTCAGGACACCCCCATGGCGCAGAGGCAGTTTTAACATGTGAATCTTGGTGTGGCAAACTTAAACTTTTTGCTTTTTAGATGCATGCCAGCAAAGCCACTACACAACATTTAACAACACATTAGTTGTGCTATAACGGTGACAAACGGTTCCCACAAACTGTTAGGGCCTACCTAAAGATGGCCCAACAGCAGAGCTTTCTTTTCAGCACCATAGAGTGAATCCTTACCACTGCTACACCTGGTTAACAGCAGAGCCTTGTCTGGCAGTGAAACAGTTCATTCAGCCTCATTTACTGCCTTTTTAAAAACTATAGCTGATATGACTGACTTGCTTAAACAAATGTGGTTACTACTGACTCCTTGTGGATTTGTTTAAGTCGATAAGAACCGCATTCTCCTTCAATAATAACGTATGCCAAAATGAGTTTTGAACCTTTTGTTCAGCACTTTCAAAATGGACACACACAGAAATTCAGATAGGTCAGATACATTTAGCAAGATGTTGAAGCCTTAACTTTGCTCTTCTTGAAGTCATCACACACAGAGAGAGAGAGAGAGAGAGAGAGAGAGAGAGAGAGAGAGAGAGAGAGAGAGAGAGAGAGAGAGAGAGAGAGAGAGAGAGAGAGAGAGAGAGAGAGAGAGAGAGAGAGAGAGAGAGAGAGAGAGAGAGAGAGAGAGAGAGAGAGAGAGAGAGAGAGAGAGAGAGAGAGAGAGAGAGAGAGAGAGAGAGAGAGAGAGAGAGAGAGAGAGAGAGAGAGAGAGAGAGAGAGAGAGAGAGAGAGAGAGAGAGAGAGAGAGAGAGAGAGACTCTGTTAGCCTACCATTTGAATAATTTTATTAGGCCTATTTGGTCTAAAAAATAAGGAAAATACAAACATTGGGATATACTTTTATATACAATTTAAGCAAATAAAACAACCCTCGCAATATCAACTGGAAATGCATGGATACTGAAATACTGAACTTTTTGAGACTGTCACTGGCAAACATGGTTACAGACAGAACAACATCATATAGAATCTCCTCCTCATCAAGAAAAGTACATGAGCTAATTATAATACACAAAGTAAGCAAAACAATGAAATCATTCCAACATTGCCTTAAATGATTAATAAGATATTAATGAGATAGACCTCTATAAGCAATAGGCCTCTAACAATTGAGAGGTACTATCTGTTGCATAAGGGAATGATGAGCAGATAACAGGCAATCCGTGACTTTGATTAAGACATTAATGAACGAGCTAAGATGGATGTAGTCAATATAACTATTTGTTCAGTACTTTTGAAATGTACAGCGACAGAATTCAGAACATGGGTCGTTCTTACAGTATTCTCCCTGTACACCAAGTCAGAACTGTAGGATCAATAAAGGGGGAATATAAGCAGACAAAGGAAGCTCTTACAATATTAGATTATTACATTTATCTAAAACAGGCTATAGTCTACATGTGCGCCACCAAGTCAGAACAGTCGGTTAAGTTATGAGGGGGAAAGGCTGAAAGGATTATTAGGGTGAGGCACATGGGCTACTAACAGCCTATTACACAACATACACTTAGTATTACTTTCTTAGCTGCTGTATACATATCCCCCTGGCATATTATGTCATTTTTGCAGCAGGCTACAATATATTTTTGGACTTACCGTTGTTGTGCTGTGTTAATTTGAACAGGAAGGTGGCGCGGCGGTACTTGTCATCAAACTTTGTCATCAGTCTGGCATTCTCTGGATTTATGGTGCTTTCAAGACAACTGGGAACTCTGAAAAAACAAGGTTGGTGATCTAGAAAGAGGCCAGAGTTCCCAACTTCGAATTCCAAGTTGGATGAATGTTCAAAACATATTTTCCCAGTCAGAGCTTGTTTTTTCCCAAGTTCCCAGTTGTCTTGAATTCACTGAAGTCTGAGATTTCCCAGTCCCTAGTTGTTTTGAACACAGCAGAAGTCATGATGGATTGATGGATTTTCTGGGGCCCTGGTGTTGCGTGTGAAAGTTGATCCTTTTAAGCTTGGAAAAGAGATCCTTTCAGACAGATGTTTTATATCCTTAAACCCAGACTTGGACCACACACTCTCCACCGAATAGCAGGCAGGGGAAGCAAAATAGTGATTGCTTTGCAATGCTTGCAGTTAGCCACTGATTCCTTCCAAACCTCTCATTGTTGAATTTGCGATTTCCGACATGTTGTGTAATGTTTATGTCCAATGGCCAATGAGCACCAATACGTGAAAATACGGGCCTGTATAAAGTGGATTCAGAATACGTGAAATCTATAATTTCTCTTCATATGACAAGGATTTGCCAGTAGATTGTCGACGTGATTCATGATGATTTCTTGTCTAGCTTGCTAGCTAAGATTTTGAAAGTATGACATTAAAATGATCAGTCCAATAAAAGCTACCGGTGAAAAGTGTAAGAACACCTACACCTACTCATTCAAGGGTTTTTCTTTATTTTTTACTATTTTCTACATTGTAGAATAATAGTGAAGACATCAAACTATGAAATAACACATATGGAATCATGTAGTTACCAAAAAAGTGTTAAACAAATCTAAATATATTTTATATTTGAGATTCTTCAAAGTAGCCACCCTTTGCCTTCATGACAGCTGTGCACACTCTTGGCATTCTCTCAACCAACTTCACCTGGAATGCTTTTCCAACAATCTTGAAGGAGTTCCCACATATGCTGAACACTTGTTGGCTGTTTTTCCTTCACTCTGTGGTCCAACTCAGCCCAAACCATCTCAGTTTGGTTGAGATCGGGGGATTGTGGAGGCCAGGTCATCTGAGGCAGCACTTCATCGCTCTCCTTCTTGGTCAAATAGCCCTTACACAGCCTGGTGGTGGGTTGGGTCATTGTCATGTTGAAAACAAATGATAGTCCCACTAAGCCCAAACCAGACGGGATGGCGTATCACTGCAGAATGCTGTGGTAGCCATGCTGGTTAAGTGTGCCTTGAATTCTAAATAAATAATAGACAGTGTCACCAACAAAGCACACTCACACGATTTACATTATTTTATTTAGCCTTTATTTAAACTAGGCAACTCAGTTCAGAAGAAATTCTTCTTTACACTGATGGCCTACCCAAAACCTAACCCGGACGATCTTGGGCCAAATTTGCGCCGCCCTATGGGAATCCCAATCACGTCCGGTTGTGTTACAGCCTGGAATCGAACCAGGGTCTGCAGTGACCCCTCTATCACTGAGATGCAGTGCCTTAGACCACTGTGCCACTTGGGAGTCCGAGTGGTGCATAACACCTCCACCTCCTCCATGCTTTACGGTGGGAAATACACTTCATCCATTCACCCACACCGCATCTCACAAAGACACGGCGGTTGGAACCAAACATCTCCAATTTGGACTCCAGACCAAAGGACAAATTTCCACCGGTTTAATGTCCATTGCTTGGTTTTCTTGGCCCAAGCAACTCTCTTCTTCTTATTGGTGTCCTTTAGTGGTGGTTTCTTTGCAGCCATTCGACCTTGAAGGCTTGATTTACACAGTCTCCTCAGAACAGTTGATGTTGAGATGTGTCTGTTATTTGAACTCTGTGAAACATTTATTTGGGCTGCAATTTCTGAGGTTGGTAACTAGGGTTGCAAGAGGTAATAATGACAATTACAACAATACTGAATTAGCACTTATTTTAACTTAATATAAAACATAAATAAAATCAATTTAGCAATTTAATAAATAATGAAACATGTTCAATTTGGTTTAAATAATGCAAAAACAAAGTGTTGGAGAAGAAAGTAATATGTGCCATGTAAAATATGTGCCATGTAAAAAAGCTAACGTTTAAGTTCTTTGCTCAGAACATGAGAACATATGAAAGATGGTGGTTCCTTTTAACATGAGACTTCATTATTCCAAGGTAAGATTTTTTAGGTTGTAGTTAATATAGTATTTATAGGACTATTTCTCTCTATACCATTTGTATTTCATATACCTTTGACTATTGGATGTTCTTATAGGCTCTATAGTATTGCCAGTGTAACAGTATAGCTTCCGTCCCCCTCCTCGCCCATACCTGGGCTCGAACCAGGAACACATCGACAACAGCCACACTCGAAGCATCGTTACCCATCGCTCTACAAAAGCCGCGGCCCTTGCAGCGCAAGGGGAATAACTACTCCAATCTAAAAGCGAGTGACTTTTGAAACAGTATTAGTGCACACCCAGCTAACTAGCTAGCCATTTCACATTGGTTACACCAGCCATTAGGCTGATGGGCTTGAAGTCATTAACAGCGATGTGCTTGCAAAGAGCTGCTGGCCAAACGCACGAAAGTGATGTTTGAATGAATGATTATGGGCCTGCTGCTGCTCAGTCAGACTGCTCTATCAAATCAGACTTAATTATAACATAATAACACACAGAAATACGAGCCTTTGGTCATTAATATGATCGAATCCGGAAACTATCATTTCAAAAACAAAACGTTTATTATTTCTGTGAAATATGGAACCGTTCTGTATTTTATCTAATGGGTGGCATCCCTAAGTCTAAATATTCTAGCAACCGTCAATGTATGTCTTAATTACATACAATTCTGGCAAATTAGTTTGCAATGAGCCAGGCAGCCCAAACTGTTGCATATACCCTGACTCTGCGTGCAATGAACGCAAGAGAAATTACACAATTTCACCTGGTTAATATTGCCTGCTAAACTGGATTAGTAGTTATAACTAGTGATTATGATTGATCATTTTTTATAAGATAAGTTTCATGCTAGCTAGCAATTTACCTTGGTTTCTACTGCATTCGCGTAACAGGCAGGCTACTTGTGGAGTGCAATGGTTAGAGCGTTGGACTAGTTAACTGTAAGGTTGCAAGATTGGAACCCCTGAGCTGACAAGGTGAAAATCTGTCATTCTGCCCCTGAACAAGGCAGTTAACCCACAGTTCCTAGGCAGTCATTGAAAATAAGAATGTGTTCTTAACTGACTGCCTAGTTAAATAAAAGGTATAATATATATATATATATTTTAATAATCGGAAATCGGCGCCCAAAAATACAGATTTCCGATTGTTATGATAACTTGAAATCGGCCCTAATTAATCGACCATTCCGATTAATCGGTCGACCTCTACTCTACATCCATCACATGTACAGCTGATTCTCAAAATCTTGCACACAAATGAGATGCTATTGAGCCCACACTACTACACTGTCTGAGCCAAGGACTGCATGCTTTCTGGTAAGTTTTGATTACGATACTGGATGGGGTGAATATATGTTTTATGACATACATGATTTTTTTGTTAACTAGTAAATAGTAGTCTACAGCAAAGTGTGTTTAAATCATTTATAACTTGTTAACAATTTATGCTACTTAGTTTTTGCTACCATGTGGATTTTTAGCTTGCTTGAGCCTGCTAACTGAGGAGTGTTAATTCACCTGTTTCCATACATGTTTCATTTGAAAACATTTATCTTACTAAGGAGTTGTTTTCTAATCTTTACAGGAAAAGGCCACAGGCATTATCTGATGTGTGGAGACATCACTGCAGCTAATGTGGAAGGAAAAGCTGTGTACATTTGCAAATACTGTGCAAAATCTATTGTGAAGAATGCAACAAAGATGAAGAATCATCTGGCCACGTGCAAAAGTTCCCTCAGCGCTCACAAGAAGCAATCTCTGACAAAAGTCCCTCTACTTCTATTCGAGGTGGAAATTATGAATCAGACACCTTATTGATAGCAACAGCTCATGGTCCTCCTGGAATCACAAGTGTTTTTGACTCAATGGAGGAACATAGTCTGAGAAATGCTGATGAATGTCTTCCTCGAGCTGTGTATGCAACTGGTTCACCTCTGATGTTCACAGACATTTGCACAGATTTCTGAATGTTCTTTGCCCAGCATACACCCCTCCAACCAGACATGCTTTATCTACTAATTTGCTGGATGCAGAGTTCAACAGAGTTCAAGTGAAGGTCAAGCAAATCATAGAGAAAGCAGACTGTATTGCAATCATCTCAGATGGGTGGTTGAAGGTTTGTGGGCAAGGAATAATTAACTACATCATCTCCACCCCTCAACCAGTATTCTACAAGAACACAGACACAAGGGACAGACACACTGGTCTCTACATTGCAGATGAGCTGAAGGCAGTCATCAATGACCTTGGTGCTTGCACTGGTGACAGACAATGCTGCAAACATGAAGGCTGCTTGGTCTAAAGTGGAGGAGTCCTACCCTGACATCACACCCATTGGCTGTGCTGCTCATGCTGCACAGCTCAAACTGCTCCTCAAGGACATCATGGCACTGAAAACAATGGATACACTCTACAAGAGAGCCAAGGAAATGGTTAGGTATTTGAAGGGTCATCAAGTTATAGCAGCAATCTACCTCACCAAGCAAAGTGAGAAGAATAAGAGCACCACATTGAAGCTTCCCAGCAACACCCGTTGGGGTGGTGTTGTCATCCTGTTTGACAGTCTCCTCGAGGGGAAGGAGTCTCTCCAAGAAATGGCCATATCACAGTCTGTCGATATGGACAGCCCCATCAAGAGGATCCTCCTGGATTATGTATTTTGGGAGAGAGTGGTAAGCAGCCTGAAACCTATAGCAGTAGCCATTGCAAGGATTGAGTGAGACAATGCCATCCTGTCTGATGTTCAAACTCTGCTTGCAGATGTAAGAGATGAAATCCATACTGCCCTGCCCACTTCCCTGTTGCTCCCACGAGAGAAAACTGCAGTTCTGAAATACATCAAAAAGTGTGAAGACTTCTGCCTGAAGCCCATACACGCCGCAGCATACATGTTGGACCCCAAGTATGCTGGCAAGAGCATCCTGTCTGGTGCAGAGATCAACAAGGCCTATGGTGTCATCACTACCGTGTCTTGCCTCCTTGGCCCGGATGAGGGCAAGGTTCTTGGCAGTCTGGCAAAGTACACTTCCAAGCAAGGGCTTTGGGTGGAGATGCAATATGGGAGTCGTGCAAACATACTGTATCTCATCAGCCACCTGGTGGAAGGGACTTTGTGCCTCCATCATCCTCCAAATCCCACCAACATCAGCTGTCTCAGAGCTCACCTGGTCTTTGTTTGGGAACACACACACACACCAAAGCACGCAACAGGCTGACCAATACAAGAGTTGAAAAAATTGGTGGCCATTCGGGCAAATTTGAGGCTTTTTGATCCTGACAATGAGCCATCCTCAACAAGGTTGGAAAGTGACAGTGAAGATGTGCCCTCAGTGTCTGATGTTCAAGAGGTGGACAGGGAGAAGACATGGAAGCCTGAGAGGAAGACAACCAAAGCTTTAGTTTCTAGACTTTCATTTTACAGATGTATGTTGAAAACGTTTTTGGGAGATGCGATGGATCATTGGGGATCATTCAATATTCCCTTTCTTTTGTTGTTCAGTGAAATTATCCCATGTGTAGAGTCAACTCATCTAATTAAAATTAAATTCTTAACAATTTTTATTTATTTATTGAAAGGATTTAATCATTTGCAATTATGTCTACTTATGATAAGGTAAAAGGGTTGTTTCTGTCTCCATATGAGATGTTAAATCCAATGCAAAAAACATCTACATTTAAATGGATGTTTAATATTCATATTCATTTGCATATATTCCCGTTAATTCCTATATATTAGTAATTAATTGCCACAGAAAGTTTCCACCTCTGAATTTTCCCCAAAATGTGCAACCCTACTGGTAACTCTAATGAACGTATCCTCTGCAGCAGAGGTAACTCTGTATCTTCCTTTCCTGTGGTGGTCCTCATGAGAGCCAGTTTCATCATAGCGTTTGATGGTTTTAGCAACTGCACTTCAAGAAACTTTCAAAGTTCTTGAAATGTTCCATATTGACTGACCTTCATGTCTTAAAGTAATGATGGAATGTCATCTCTCTTTGCTTATTTGAGCTGTTCGTTGCCATAATATGGATTTGGTCTATTACCAAATATGCCTATGTTCTGTATACCACCCCTGCCTTGTCACAACAGAACTGATTGTCTCAAATACATTAAGAAGAAAACAAATTACACAAATGAACTTTTAACAAGGCACACCTGTTAATTGAAATGCATTCCAGGTCACTACCTCATGAAGCTGGTTGAGAGAAAGCCAAGAGTGTGCAAAGCTGTCATCAAGGCAAAGGGTGGCTACTTTGAAGAATCTCAAATATAAAATACATTTAGATTTGTTTAACACTTTTTTGATTACTACATGATTCCATGTGTTATTTCATAGTTTTGATGTCTTCGCTATTATTCTACAATGTAGAAAATAGTAAAAATAAAGAAAATCCCTTGAATGAGTAGGTGTTCTAAAACTTTTGACCAGTAGTGTATAACGTGATTTGACGTCATTTTACCTGTGGCCAATGAACTTAAGCCTTCTTGGATGGGCATTTCTAATGTAAATCTATGGTAGCACCCAAGGGGGCTTGAACTGCCTAGCTCTCCCTGTAGATTCTGCAGCAACATAGTGTCCCCATGATTGACAGAACACTGAGCCAATCGCAGCGCAACTAGTGAAGATTACCAATGCCTATGCTCTGTATTCTCCGCTGGCTGCCCCTCCACCACAGAAAGCACTGAGCTAGGCTGAAACACCTGCATGTTGAAGCTACCTTACTCAAGGAAGAAAGAAAGAGACCATGTTGGTGTGCGACTTTATTCCCTCAATAAATTAGTTGAACTGATATGTGACACAAATTAATGCCAAAATAACATGCAAAATATGCCCCACCTGCCCTGAATGAGTCACCACTGCTATGGCGTCATCTTCAATGAATTCAGATGAGTTTTATCAGAGATACTTTGAGGAGAAACTCCATTGGAATAGTATTAATGCTCATTGTGTACGTTGCCCATAGTGCTGAGTGATTAGTGCTTTTGATGTCGTTTCGGATTCAGTTCGATTATGAAAAAATTATCACTTTTTACGATTTATTATTTTTTTGAACATTAAATACATTATGAAATATAACATTTTAATGGAAATACCAAAAGCCCAAAATAGTGAGTGTCCACTTGCCAAAACATTGAAAATATTCCATTGTCTCTGTCAGGTCCACATTAGGTAGACATCAATACAAAAATAAGAAATGACTATGAAATAATCAAATATTTCAGTTGTGTATATTACTTCGTTTTTATTTAATGACTTAACTGATTTTCATTCTTTAAAGTAACCTCATCTCTGTTCAGGCAGTAGCAGTCTGCCAGCCAAACCTAACGCAATCTGGCCCTAACCAGACTAGGAAAGAGGGATGCTGGCCTTGTAGGCAGAGTTCCTCTGTCCAGTGTCTGTGTTCTTTTGCCCATCTTAATCTTTTCTTTTTATTGGCCAGTCTGAGATATGGCTTTTTCTTTGCAACTCTGCCAAGAAGGCCAGCTTCCCGGAGTCGCCTCTTCACTGTTGACATTGAGACGAGTTTTACGAATACTATTTAATGAAGCTGCCAGTTGAGGACTTGTGAGGCGTCTGTTTCTCAAACTAGAC
Organism: Oncorhynchus kisutch; assembly: GCF_002021735.2. Classification (NCBI taxonomy): domain Eukaryota; kingdom Metazoa; phylum Chordata; class Actinopteri; order Salmoniformes; family Salmonidae; genus Oncorhynchus; species Oncorhynchus kisutch. The sequence goes on from NC_034197.2 coordinate 18,410,839, forward strand.
ACTCTAATGTACTTGTCCTCTTGCCCAGCTGTGCACAAGGAGCTTCCCACTCCTCTTTCTATTCTGGTTAGAGACCGTATGATCTGTTCTGTGAAGGGAGTAGTACACAGCATTCTACGAGATCTTCAGTTTCTTGGCTATTTCTCACATGGAATAGTCTTCATTTCTCAGAACAAGAATAGACTGACAAGTTTCAGAAGAAAGTTCTTTGTTTCTGGACATTTTGAGCCTGTACTCGAACCCACAAATGCTGATACTCAACTAGTCTAAAGAAGGCCAGTTTTGTTTCTTTAATCAGAACAACAGTTTCCAGCTGTGCTAACATAATTGCAAAAGGGTTTTCTAATGATCAATTAGCCTTTTAAAATGATAAACTTGGATTAGCTAACACAACGTGCCATTGGAACACAGGAGTGATGGTTGCTGATAATGGGCCTCTGTACGCCTATGTAGATATTCCATAAAAAATCTGCCGTTTCTCGCTACAATAGTGATTTACAACATTAACAATGTCTACACTGTATTTCTGATCAATCTTATGTTATTTTACAGGATTTTATTTTGTGCTTTTCTTTCAAAAACAAGGACATTTCTAACTGACCCCAAACTTTTGAATGGTAGTGTATGTCTCAAGTTTTGAGGGAACGTGCAATTGGCATGCTGACTACAGAAATGTCCACCAGAACTGTTGCCAGCTAATTTTTATGTTAATTTCTCTACCATAAGCCACCTCCAACTTTGTTTTAGAGAGTTTGGCAGTACGTCCAACCGGCCTTACGACCACAGACCACGTGTAATCACGCCAGCCCAGGGGCTCCACATCCGGCTTCTTTACCTGTGGGATCATCTGAGACCAGCCACCTGGAAAGCTGATGAAACTGATAAGTATTTCTGTCTGTAATAAAGCCCTTTTGTGGGGAACAAATGTATCTGATTGGCTTGGCCTGGCTCCCCAGTAGGTGGGCCTATGCCCTCCCATGGCTGCTCCACTGCCCAGTCATGTGAAATCCATAGATTAGGGCCTAATGAAAATTAATTTCAATTGATTTTTTTTCCTTATATGAACTGTAACTCAGTAAAATCGTTGAAATTGTTAGATGATGGGTTTATATTTTTGTTCAGTATAGGTTTCATAATTGCTTAATGAAAATTGAACAGACTTCGGTCAATCAGTTGTCCATGCGCTGTCAACAGGATTGCCAGGTATAGCTCAGATTTGGAGCTCAATTACCTGTGAAAACCCACCCACAAGGTTTGAAAACTAGAGAGGAGTTGCCACATTTATCAATTAAACCCTTTTTCCATAAGTTATTGAGTGAATTAAGAGGAACATCCACATCATTTATAGCATAGGCAAAGAAGCTAAAAATTCAGGTTTCCATCAAAATAACAATTATTGCAAGTTTAAGAATATGGTGCAAGAGAAAAGATACATCACCATTATTTTCCATTAATGGATGTCTATTTAACTTGTTTTAACTCTTATGATTAAGCAATTTTGCCTGGGGAGGTGAGGTATATGGCCAATATACCAGGGCTAAGGGCTGTTCTTAGGACATAGCCCTTAGCTGTGGCTAATAACAGCCCTAAGCCGTGGAATATTGCCCATATACAGTTGAAGTCGGAAGTTTACATACACCTTAGCCAAATACATTTAAACTACATTTTTCACAATTCCTGACATTTAATCCTAGTAAAAATGCCCTGTCTTAGGTCAGTTAGGATCACCACTTTATTTTAAGAATTTTGAAATGTCAGAATAATAGTAGAGAACTATTTATTTCAGCTTTTATTTCTTTCATCGCATTCCCAGTGGGTCAGAAGTTTACATACACTAAATTCTTATTTGGTAACATTGCCTTTAAATGGTTTAACTTGAGTCAAACATTTTGGGTAGCCTTCCACAAGCTTCCCACAAGTTGGGTGAATTTTGGCCCATTCCTCCTGACAGAGCTGGTGTAACTGAATCAGGTTTGTAGGCCTCCTTGCTCGCACACACTTTCTCAGTTCTGCCCACCAATTTTCTATAGGATTGAGGTCATGGCTTTGTGATGGCCACTCCAATACCTTGACTTTGTTGTCCATAAGCCATTTTGCCAAAACTTTGGAAGTATGCTTGGGGGTATTGTCCATTTGGAAGACCCATTTGCTTTAACTTCCTGACTGATGTCTTGAGATGTAGCTTCAATATATCCACATAATTTTACTCCTCATAATGCCATCTATTTTGTGAAGTGGACCAGTCCCTCCTGCAGCAAAGCACCCCCACAACATGATGCTGCCACCCCCATGCTTCACGGCTGGGATGGTGTTCTTCGGATTGCAAGCATCCCCCTTTTTCCTCCAAACATAACGATGGTCATTATGGCCAAACAGTTCTATTTTTGTTTCAAAGGCCGGGGGACATTTCTCTAAAAAGTATGATCTTTGTCCCCATGTGCAGTTGCAATCTGTAGTCTGGCTTTTTTATGGCGGTTTTGGAGCAGTGGCTTCTTCCTTGCTGAGCAGCCTTTCAGGTTATGTTGATATAAGCCTCATTTTACTGTGGATATAGATACTTTTGTACCTGTTTCCTCCAGAATCTTCACAAGGTCCTTTGCTATTGTTCTGGGATTGATTTGCACTTTTGCATCAAATTACGTTCATCTCTAGGAGACAGAACGTGTCACCTTCCTGGGCGGTTTGATGGCTGCATGGTCCCATGGTGTTTATACTTGGTACTATTGTTTGTACAGATGAACGTGGTACCTTCAGGCATTTGGAAATTGCTCCCAAGGATGAACCAGACTTGTGGAGGTCTACAATTTTCTTTCTGAGGTCTTGGCTGATTTCTTTAGATTTTCCCATGATGTCAAGCAAAGAGGCACCAAGATTGAAGGTAGGTCTTGAAATACATCCACAGGTACACCTCCAATTGACTCAAATGATGTCAATTAGCCTATCAGAAGCTTCTAAAGCCATGACATCATTTTCTGGAATTTTCCAAGCTGTTTAAAGGCACAGTCAACTTAGTGTATGTAAACTTCTGACCCACTGGAATTGTGAAACAGTGAATTATAAGTGAAATAATCTGTCTGTAAACAATTGTTGGAAAAATGACTTGTGTCATGCACAAAGTAGATGTCCTAACTGACTTGCCAAAACTATAGTTTGTTAACCAGAAATATGTGGAGTGGTTGAAAAACAAGTTTTAATGACTCCAACCCAAGTGTATGTAAACTTCTCACTCCAACTGTACCACAAACCCCTGAGGTGCCTTACTGCTAATATAAACTGGTTACCAACTTAATTAGAATATTAAAAAGTAATTTGTCATTCCTGTGGTACACAGTCTGATATACCATGGCTTTCAACCAAATTAGGGCACAAACAACACAGTTTATAATTGTAAATAAATCCTGTTTGCGCATGTGCACAACTATATTTAAATCTGACAGGAGAGTTTGTGTGATGAAAGTTGGACAGAGGATCTCAATCTCTGTGCAAGAAACACTTGGATGAACTTCAAAAACTGAATGTTAGTCTATTTCTGGCAATCGTGCCATTAATATGTGCCAGATGTTAAGACTACGAACAGTTATAATGGACAATTTGCAAGATTGACTTATTTGAATAGGCATATGCTACTGACTAAAATCTGGGTTTATAATTGCAATTTAACTTTGCCATGGTTTTCTGGGCTAGATGCAGACAGCCTATAACCCCTGATAGGCCAACATCTAATTTCAGGTTAGTCCACAATGAAATTGACATTAAATGTGGAGAATAATGTATTTGCAATAGAGCTGTAACCATGATCACAATTGATTACTTCCAATTTAATTAACTAAACATGGCCATTAATAATTGCATAATTACACAAGGCTACAACAACAAACGGGGTTATATGCTGTTTATTAAATATTTTGCCAGCTCCGGGTAGGCAACACAAGTGGCACAAATTGATTTGCAATGACTCCAGTGAAATCTTCCTTTCAACATATTTATCGCATCAAATGGTAGCCTACAATAGCATAGAAATTAATAAACTACTTCATGGCCAACTGATGCAAATGTAGCCTATCATTTTCCACATTTAATGCAATTTCAATTGTAAACTTTTTCCCATAACAGAAGCACGCGAGGGTGTTCCATAACTTCCATTCTAAATTCTACATGCGCATCGCTCCAGACACTAGAACTGACCATGAGTAAAACACTAAGCTTGATACGATTATCCATTATTATTTATTTCACCTTTATTTAACCAGGTAAGCTAGTTGAGAACAAGTTCTCATTTGCAACTGCGACCTGGCCAAGATAAAGCAAAGCAGTTCAACACATACAACAACACAGAGTTACACATGGAATAAACAAACATACAATCAATAATACAGTAGAAATATATATATACAGCATGTGCAAATGAGGTAGGATAAGAGAGGTAAGGCAATAAATAGGCCATGGTGGCGAAGTAATTACAATATAGCAATTAAACACTGGAATGGTAGGATGTGCAGAAGATGAATGTTGCTAAGTAGAGATACTGGGGTGCAAAGGAGCAAGATAAATAAATACAGTATGGGGATGAGGTAGATTGGATGGGCTATTTAAAGATGAGCTATGTACAGGTGCAGTGATCTGTGAGCTGCTCTGACAGCTGTTGCTTAAAGCTAGTGAGGGAGGTAAGAGTCTCCAGCTTCAGAGATGTTTGTAGTTCGTTCCAGTCATTGGCAGCAGAGAACTGGAAGGAGGGGCGGCCAAAGGAAGAAATGGCTTTGGGGGTAACCAGTAAGATATACCTGCTGGAGCGTGTGCTACGGGTGGGTGCTGCTATGGTGACCAGTGAGCTGAGATAAGGCGGGGCTTTACCTAGCAGAGACTTGTAGATGACTTGGAGCCAGTGGGTTTGTCGACAAGTATGAAGCGAGGGCCAGCCAACGAGATCATACAGGTCACAGTGGTGGGTAGTATATTGGGCTTTGGTGACAAAACGGATGGCACTGTGATAGACTGCATCCAATTTGTTGAGTAGAGTGTTGGAGGCTATTTTGTAAATGACATCACCAAAGTCGAGGATCGGTAGGATGGTATGTTTGGCAGCATGAGTGAAGGATGCTTTGTTGCGAAATAGGAAGCTGATTATAGATTTCACTTTGGATTGCAGATGTTTGATGTAAGTCTGGAAGGAGAGTTTACAGTCTAACCAGACACCTAGGTATTTGTAGTTGTCCACATATTCTAAGTCAGAACCGTCTAGAGTAGTGATGCTGGATGGGCAGGCAGGTGCGGGCAGCGATCGGTTGAAGAGCATGCATTTAATTGTACTTGCATTTAAGAGCAGTTGGAGGCCACGGAAGGAGAGTTGTATGGCATTGAAGCTCATCTGGAGGTTATTTAACACAGTCTCCAACGAAGGGCCAGATGTTTACAGAATGGTGTCGTCTGCATAGAGGTGGATCAAAAAATAACCAGCAGCGAGAGCGACATCATTGATGTATACAGAGAAGAGAGTCGGCCAGAGAATTGAACCCTGTGGCACCCCCATAGAGACTGCCAGAGGTCCGGACAACATACTGAAAAAAGGTGCAGATTCACAAAATTAGCATCGGTGCATTGGATTGAAAATGTTTCAATTAACAAAGCATGGCCAGCCGTAGAAAATTGCTTATTGAAATTCTCAATTATTGTGGATTTATCGGTGGTGACAGTGTTTCCTAGCCTTAGTGGGCAGCTGGGAGGAGGTGCTCTTACTCTCCATGGACTTTACAGTGTCCCAGAACTGTTTTGAGTTTGTACTACAGGATGCAAATTTCTGTTTGAAAAAGCTAGCCTTAGCTTTCCTAACTGCTTGTGTATATTGGTTCCTAACTACCCTAAAAAGTTGCATATCACGGGGGCTATTCGATGCTAATGCAGAAAGCCACAGGATGTTTTTGTGCTGGTCAAGGGCAGACAGGTCTGGAGTGAACCAAAGGCTATATCTATTCCTAGTTCTAAATGTTTTGAATGAAGCATGCTTATTTAAGATGGTGAGGAAGGCACTTTTAAAGAATAACCAGGCATCCTCTACTGACGGGATGAGGTCAATGTCATTCCAGGATACCCCGGCCAGATCAATTGGAAAGGCCTGTTCGTAGAACTGTTTTAGGGAGCGTTTGACAGTGATGAGGGGTGGTAATTTGACCACAGACCCATTACGGATGCAGGCAGTGATCGCTGCGATCTTGGTTGAAAACAGCAGAGGTGTATTTGGAGGGTGAGTTAGTTAGGATGATATCTATGAGGGTGCCCGTGTTTACGGATTTGGGCTTGTACCTGGTAGGTTCATTGATAATTTGTGTGAGATTGAGGGCATCAAGCTTAGATTGTAGGAAGGCCAGGGTGTTAAGCATGTCCCAGTTTAGGTCATCTTGCAGCACGAGCTCAAAAGATAAATGGGGGGCAATCAATTACATATGGTGTCCAGGGCACAGCTGGGGGCAGAGGGTGGTCTATAGCAAGCGGTAACGGTGAGAGACTTGTTTCTGGAAAGGTACATTTTTAGAAGTAGAAGCTCAAATTGTTTGGGTACAGACCTGGATAGTAAGACAGAGCTCTGCAGGTTATCTTTGAAGTAAATTGCAACACCGCCCCCTTTGGCAGTTTTATCTTTGCGAAGAATGGTATAGTTAGGGATGGAAATTTCAGGGTTTTAGGTGGTTTTCCTAAGCCAGGATTCAGACACGGCTAAGACATCTCGGTTGGCAGAATGTGCTAAAGCAGTGAATAAAGCAAACTTAGGGAGTAGGCTTCTAATGTTAACATGCATGAAACCAAGGCTTTTATGGTTACAGAAGTCAACAAATGAAAGCACCTGGGGAGTAGTAGTGGAGCTAGGTACTGCAGGTCCTGGATTAACCTCTACATCACCAGAGGAACAGAGGAGAAGTAGGATAAGGGTACGTCTAAAGGCTATAAGAACTGGCCGTCTAGCACGTTCGGAACAGAGGGTAAAGGGAGCAGGTTTCTGGGCACGATAGCATAGATTCAAGGCATAATGTACAGACAAAGGTATGGTAGGAAGAGAGTACATTGGAGGTTAACCTAGGCATTGAGTGATGAAGAGAGAGCTATAGTCTCTTGAGACGTTTAAACCAGGTGATGTCATCGCATATGTGGGAGGTGGAACAACATGGTTGGTTAAGGCATATTGAGCAGGGCTATAGGCTCTACAGTGAAATAAGACAGTAATCACTAACCAGGACAGTAATGGACAAGGCATATTGATATTAGGGATAGGCATGCGTAGCCAAGTGATTGTATGGTTCCAGTGAGTGGTTGGGCTGGCTGGGGACACGGCAATTCAGACAGTTAGCAGGCCGGTGCTAGCAAGCTAGCAGTTAGAAGTCCGGGGCTAGCAAGCTAGCATAAGAGCCTTAGAGGCGATGGGGAAAAGTCTGTTTTTGCCTCCTCGTGCGGTGACGTCGATAGACCAGTCGTGGAATTAGTAGGGTTTCAAGTAGCAGAGGGGTCTAAGTCCAATTGGCAAAATGGGTATAGTGGTCCAAGAAACTGGCCGGTGGATCAGCTAACAGTTCAATATGCTATAGATAACTAGCAGGCCGCGGTTAGCAGAAGTTGACATTAGAATGCATTTTACTTTAAACCACCTCTGAGCGAATTGACCTAAACAGCTCTAGTGCACCTAAAGTCCTTTTCCAATGCTTTGCCGACTTAATATCAGTTCTAGCACTTTAATATATATATTACGGAAAATGGGTGTCTCCTTAACGATCAAACTAAATAGCCTACCTACAAATGGTAAAAGGTTTTCACTAACAAATGTATTTATAAAGCCCTTTTTACATTAGTAGGTCACAAAGTGCTATACTGAAAACCAGCCTAAAATCCCAAACAGCAAAGCAATGTACGGCTTGTGCTGCTCTGTCTCAGTAATTCAGCTGCCTCTCAATCAGTGCTCTCAACGTGCGCACACACCCCTCCCTCCCCAGCATTCAGTCACCTACTCACTGCCTGATAGTCAGCATCAGCAGGTAACAGAGAATATGTTTTTATTTTTAAAGAGAAATGCCAAGGCGGCTGCAGTGCAATTTAGAAGTAGCCCAAAAACCCGCTACCAAAACACTTTCACCCGCGACACCGTTTTCAAAGTACCCCAAGTCATAAAACCGCCAACATGGCAACCCTGGTCGTCAATGGGACGCGCGGTGCATTTTGGACAACATTAGCATGAATTTCGTGAACAAGAAGTACAACATCACACATATTTTCACTGTAATGTCCTATCGTTTTGGAATCTTGACATTACGTACTTAAGAGGAAAATAGGCAGATGTCTCGACTCATAACTCGTTCAGATGGTAGTCGAAACAAATGAGCAAGTCGGAAATGTTCGAGTTTCTTTGGTCCGCCTAGCACGTTAACGCAGCATCATACACTGCCTTTGGGAAGGTGTTGCGTGACGATAATTTAGCAACCTTGTGACGCACCATGACAGCCGGAACGCGATTGGTCGACAGTCTGCAGGGTGGAGCGTTATACACATTGAATTAGGATAGGAATTAGAATACTAGAATAAGTTATACGTTCCTCCATTCATTGCCCAATGGGATTTCCTTCTCCTCCTTTCTCTAATATCGGGGGTTCTATTCGACCAGAAAAGTGAGCCTGTAATGCTCCTGTCCAATTAAAATAAGATACTATTCTTACACGTTAGTTATGATTGGTTGCTGGCGGTGATATGTATAGATGTGCATTTTCTGCTGAACTATGGGGCGGGACGAAGCAGAATGGTGTTTATTCAGGAATAGACTAAAGACGTGCCTCTTCGTACTGATTGATTACCGTGAGTTGTTTTGCGAATGAGTTTACCATTTGGCGTTCATAACATGCACGTTTCAAATACATTTGATAACGAGGCGCTGGCTGAGCAATGTGTTTTTGTTGCGTTTGAGACTGAAATAATTGGCTCGCGTAACGCTGTACGCTTGAACAGCGCGGCTAGCGCTCTTGCTAATGTTGACAGAATAACTGTCATTTTAGTGCGATCAATTTGGTTATGTTAAATGGTGTATTCTAGCATTGTAATATAACTATAATATGGTTATTGATGGAATATCAGAGTAATGTTAGGTAACTTGTTATTATACATAAATGTTGCTTTGATTTATCGTATCCTACTCCTAGCTAGCCGATTGACGTTAGCTTTGTGTAACGCATTGCCATTTCTTTCACAGTTAAACACCAGAAAAGTTTCCATTGAACGAAGAATACGTTCACCAGATAACGTTACCAAACCTTTAGAGAATTCTTGAACTGGCTTCAAGTTTCAGTCCAGATACCCAGCAAAGTAAAGGGCGATATGATACATCAGGTAAGAAAATTGCTTTCAAGTTAGCTCGCCAGCTTGCATAAGGATAGCTAACGTTAGTTACTCAACTCGATTAATTCACAGCAGAGACTGCAAGCCAGCCACAGCTAGCTTTGAAGCTAGGACCCTTGGTAGCGCATGAAAACCCTTCTGTATGTCGTGTTTTCAGTTGTTAGCTTCGCCCACCGTTGGCTGCGTGTGAACTTCTTCGTGTGGCTTTCTGGCAGACTAGACGCTAATTCTTCTTCTGTGGGTTTTTTGGCAGACTACAACCCCCAAAAGTTTATTACCTCCACCAACTGGACGGGGTTAACAAACCAAGGTAAAAAGAAAACCCATATGTGATAAGGAACCTAATTTAATCCACCCAAAATAAAGCTATAAATTAAAGTCCCTTCAAATCTCTCTCACTTCTGAGTCTCTATGACTTACTTGAGGGTGGTACTGCTTGTGACAATACTCCATGCAACTCCTCCGCCAAGAAGTCTTTCAGTCCCAGGAACCGTTCCACTGCATCCACAATTTATATATATTTCCTGGACTTTCTCTCCACCTTGGCAGTGCCATTAATCATCATAGCTTTAAAGGCCACAAAGTCCACCTTCTTAACCTTGAACATATCTGGGACCTGCTGTTGGAAGGGCAAACAGTGAAAGTTTGTCTTTGGACTCTTCAGGCGCACCATTCGAAACCTCAACCATTTTAACAGCCACTGCATATGAAATGCTCTGGACAGCCCTGACTTTGGCCACCTCTTCTCTTTTACCCTTGTTGGGCATTCCAAAGCCATGGCTTCATGGTTCCCACCAGAATTGCAACATGTCACATTCATCACTTTTAAAATGAATGATATGATCTTTTCCACAACTTGGACATCTCAGCTTCTCCCTTCTGCAAAAACTTGAAACATGTCCAAAAGCGTTACAATGGTCACACTACGTTGGTATTGGAACAAGTGCTCCGACTCTCTAGTAAATATTATTATAATATATTTTTTTAACCTTTTTATTTAACCAGGCAAGTCAGTTAAGAATAAAATCTTATTTTGAATGATGGCCTAGGAACAGTGGGTTAACTGCCTGTTCAGGGGCAGAATGACAGATTTGTACCATGTCAGCTCGGGGGTTTGAACTTGCTACCTTCTGGTTACTAGTCCAATGCTCTAACCACTAGGCTACCCTGCCACCCCATATAACCCAACTGCCCTAGGGAGAGACTCCATATAAAAAACAGAACACATACTCTTAACTTTTTCTAGATTCATCTGACAAACATGAATAACTCCAGGAATATTTTCATGTCTGCAACATCAAATTCCCACGAAACGCCAGATATTACCCCTCTGAGGGGTGCCCTGTTCCGAAGAGACACACAGAACACATCAAACTTCTCAAATCGGGTGAGACGCAACACACTTCTGATACTCAGATTATTCATACCCCTTGACTTATTCCACATTTTGTTATAGCCTGACTTCAACATGGATAAAATATTTCTCACCTATCTTCATGCAATACCATATAATGACAAAGTGAAAACATTCTTTAAAAAAAACATTTTTGCACATTTATTGAAAATTAAATACAGAAATGTCTCATTTACATACTGTAAGTATTCACACCCTAAGTAAATGCATGGTAGAATTTTATTTGGCTGAGATTACATCTGTGTCTTTCTGGGTAAGTCTAAGAGCTTTGCAGACCTGGATTGTACAATATTTGCCCATTTATTAGTTTCAAAACTCTGGCACTCTGGAATGTTCATTGTCTTCTTGGTAAGCAACTCCAGTGTAGATTTGGCCTGGTGTTTTTAGGTTTTTGTCCTGCTGAAAGGTGAAATCATCTCTGTGTCTGGTGTAACACAGATTAAACTGGGTTTTCCTCTAGGATTTAGCCCGTGATTAGCTCCATTCTGTTACTTGTATGGCCTGTGAAACTCCACAGTCCTTAACTATTACAAGCATACCCATAGCATGACGCAGACACTCACCAATATGCTTGAAAATATGGAGAGTGGTAGTCGGTAATGTGTTGGATTTGCCCCAAACAGGACAACAAGTGAATTACTTTGCCATATTTCTTGCAGTATTACTTTAGTGCCTTGTTGCAAACATGATGCATGTTTTGGAATGTTTTATTCTGTACAGGCTTGCTTTTTTTCACTCGGTCTATTACATTTAGTATTGTGGAGTAACTACAATGTTTTCTCCTATCACAGCTATTGACCTCTTAACTGTTTTAAAGTCAGCGTTGGCCTCATAGTGAAATCCCTAACTGTTTTCTTTCCTCTCCGGTAACTGAGTTAGGAAGGATGCCTGTATCTTTGTAGTGATGGGGCGTATTGATACACCATCCAAACTGTAATTAATAACTTCACCACGCTCAAAGGGATATTCAATCTTTTTTTTTTAATTTTTTTACCCATCTACCAATAGGTGCCCTTCTTTACAAGGCATTGAAAACATCCCTGGGCTTTGTGGTTGAATCTGTTTGAAATTCACTGTTCGACTGAGGAACCTTACACATAATTGCTTGTGTAGGGTCCAGAGATGAGGCAGGCATTACATTTTTTTTGTGTTAAATACTTATTGCAAACAGTGAGTCCATGCATCTTTTTACTCCTGAACTTATTTAGGCTTGCCATAACAAAGGGTTTGAATACTTATTGACTCAACACATTTCAGCTTTACATCTTTATTTAATTTGTCAATTTCAAAAAACATAATTTCACTTTGACGTTATGGGGTATTGTGTGATTATCCTTGATGTTTTTACAACTTGATTGTAGTCCACCTGTGGTAAATTCAATTGATTGGACATGATTTGGAAAGGCACACCTGTCGAAATAAGGTTCCACAGTTGACAGTCCATGTCAGAGCAAAAACCGAGCAATGAGGTTGAAGGAATTGTCCATAGAACTCCGAGACAGGATTGTGTCGAGGCACAGATCTGGGGAAGGGTACCAAAACATTTTTGCAGCATTGAAAGTCCCCAAGAACACAGTGGCCTCATCCTTAAATTGAATAAGTTTGGAACCTCCAAGACTCTTCCTAGAGCTGAGCCAAACTGAGTAATCAGGGAGAAGGGCCTTGGTTGGGGAGGTGACCAAGAACACGATATTCACTTTGACCGAGCTCTAGAGTTCCTCTGTGGCGATGGAGAACCTTTTCAGAACGATAACCATCACTACAGCACACCACCAATCAGGCCTTTATGGTAGAGTGGCAAGATGGAAGCCACTCCTCAGAAAAATGCACATGACAGTCCACTTGGAGTTTGTTAAAAGGCACCTAAAGGACTCGCAGACCAGGAGAAACAAGATTCTCTGGTCTGATGAAACCAACATTTAACTCCTTGGCCTGAATGCAAAGCATCACGTCTGGAAGAAACCAGGCACAATCCCTACGGTGAAGCATGGTGGTGGCAGCATCATGCTGTGTTTTTTTTTTTTTTTTCAGCAGCAGGGATTGGGAAACTAGTCCGGATCGAGGAAAAGATGAATGGAGCAAAGTACAGAGGTCCTTGATGAAAACCTGCTCCAGAGCGCTCAGGACCTCAGACAGGTGAAGGTTCACCTTCCAGCAGAACAACGACCCTAAGCACACAGCCAAGAACTTAGGAGTGGATTTGGCACAAGTCAAAATGTCCTTGAGTGGCCCAGCCAGAGCCTGGACTTGAACCTGAATGAAGATCTCTGGAGAGACCTGAAAAAAACGGAGAAACTCTCCAAATACAGGTGTGCAAAGCTTGTAGCGTCATACTCAAGGCTGTAATCTCTACCAAAGGCGTTTCAACAAAGTACTGAGTAAAGGTTCTGAATACCTATGTAATATTTTTTTGGTGCAAAAATATCTAAACTGTTTTTTTGCTTCGTCATTAAGGGGTGTTTATGTTGCTGAGGAATTTGTTTTAATTAATACATTTTAGGATAAGGCCTGTAATGTAACAAAATGTGGAAAAAGTCAAGGGGTCTGAATACATTCCGAATGTACTGTCCCTCTGCCAGCTAAGCCTTTGTAGTTAACATTTAATTGAGAAGGTTGAGGAAAGTATTTCCAGAAGCCCACGAAGCTTATCAAATCAACTGGCCACTAGTAATGGGCATTCTGTGTCTTTCTGTGAGCTGGATCATTTTGCTCCCAAACTGCTCTTTGCTAAGTTAATGCTTTGAAATTGACCCAAAATCATGAAAAAATACTCACTCAAAATTTTAAAGCCTAAAACGTTGCCTACTATATGAAATGTGAGTTCAAATACATTTTTACCGTACCACTTTATTAGATGGCATGCAAAAGAAAAAATGAAGACAATGAGTCTCTTCTCACTATATTGTTCATGCGCTGAGGAATTACTATCTTGAGACTGTTTTTATAATTTATCTGCTGATAATCGATGTCTGGAGCTCTAACCGCAGTAGTAAAAGTATGCATATCAGGGTGCTAAATGAAAGGGTCTTTTTACTATGTGATTTGGTTCCTGTCTTTCACCAAAAAGTTGTTAGTTCGAACCACCAATCACTACTGGCTACACACAGTCACAGACAAACGTCTGCAACACACAGACCAAAAGGGGCAATATTGCTGGAAATGATTAGCCAGATATTGTGTGAGGTTTGGCTTTTTAAGGCAATGGTGCCTAACCAGGGTGGGACAAGGTACATTTTTGCATTGGTTAGATGGGAGCTTACGGTGTCTGATCCTTAAGAGATTTGTTTATGACTCGTTTTGTTGGAACACATGAAAATTGCACCACTCTTAGGTGGTCTGTGAGCTACTGGTAGCTCGTGATCGACCTGTTTGAGAGGCCCCTGTTCTAGTGTGTTGGGGGTCCAAATGAAACTTTGGTTCTGGTGTTATACTTTGTATTCCATGTTTTCTAGAGAAGCTTCTCAGGAACACAGAACACTATTTCATGAGGATGGGACTTTATTTTGTGGGGTAAAATTACTACGGTACCTGTAGTTTAAATAATTAAGCATATTCCTAATTCAAGTCCTGGATTTTCACTCGCACTGGCCAATCCACGATTCATTCTGATCTATACTCCAACCCTCCGATGTCCACAGAGTAACCTGTCTTTCCCAGTATAAGGCCATTTCTATTTACAGTTCATCCCTCCATTTTAGGATGATATCTTACGAGGGTCCTGAACCTCCCTAATTTGTAGCACTTCTACCAATATTGCTCTACAAATAAATACTTTACCCAAGTCTATAAAGATATTATGCCCTAACAACCATTCCTGGACCTTACTCTAAATGCAAGCCACTGATGGACAATACCAGTAAACTATTGGGACTCCTGAGTGGGGTGTACTCCCTTGGGGACAGGCAGTGGCTGAGAAAGCAGATGTTCTGACTTCATACATTGCACTCCTTGAGAGAGGTAGTTAGCAAACTAGGCCAGAGACCTGGTTTGAGACACCAATACTCCTTAGCCGGCCCACAAGAATGGAATGGTCTACCGTATCAAAAGCTTTAGCCAAGTCAATAAAAATAGCAGCACAACATTGCAATGGTGACATCATTTAGGACCTTTTTTGAGGTTGCAGTGACACATCCATAACCTGAGCGCAAACCAGATTGCATACCTGAGAGAACTATAGACATCAAGAAAGCCAGTCAGTTGATTAGTGACTCAATTTTCTGGACAGAAACTGATAAATGTTACTAAGGCTGGGAATGTCAATACAATCAAACTTAGCAAGGGCAATGATCACAAGGCAGTCATAATGTAGCTAAAAGGCTAGCATATTTATGTAGCAAGCTGAGATCACAGAGCCTAACGTTAGCTAGCAAGGTGTAAGGAGGATGTCATGCCATTGGAGGAGTGGGTGAGTGACTGACTTTTTCCACTCAGTTTTTTCGGTGGCTACAGCTAGAGATGCTAGTTTCATTTGCTTAGCAAGAACTTCAATGACTGTTACAGTTAGCATGTCTTTTGCATTAGCAAATTCACTCTGGCTATGTACTCTGGTCTGAATGTGCCAAACCACAGAACTGATGCATTTTACGTCCTGCTGTGTCAGTAAACCTAGGTTTAAAAAAAAGTAATACTTAAGAACGCTCTAGATAACAACATGTAACCAGCTCTGTTTCAGCAAGTAAAATGGCCAGAGTAAGGTCTTCTCTCATTTGTGACTGGAAGTAGCTTGCTAGCTAGCCAGTTTGTCTGGGTGCTTGGTTGGGACAAGCATGCAGAAGGACGAGGAGGCTATAATACCGCATCGTTTATTAGTGCAATTTTGACAGCCAATTAGGTGAAAAAGTCCAATTTTGTGGTATCCAATTGTTAGTTACTGTCTTGTCTAATCGCTTCAACTCCCATACGGACTTGGGAGAGGCGAAGGTCGAGAGCCATGCGTCCTCCGAAACACAACCCAACCAAGCCGCGCTGCTTTTTCACACAGCGGGCATCCAACCCGTAAGCCAGCCGCACCAATGTGTCGGAGAAAACACCGTACACCTAGTGACCTGGTCAGCGCGCACTGCGCCCGGCCTGCCACCAGAGTCGCTAGTGTGCGACGAGACAAGGATTTCCCTGCCAGCCAAACCCTGGGCCAATTGTGCGCCGCCCCATGGGCCTCCCAGTCGTGGCCGGCTGCGACAGAGCCTGGGCTCTAACCCAGAATCTCTGGTGGCACAGCTAGCACTGCGATGCAATGCCTTAGACCACTGTGCCACTCGGGAGGCCTTGTCTAATGTTCCTTAATGAGAATTTAGCTCATCTTGCTCTAACATTAGTTAATCTTGTTGATATGCATAACTCTGAGAGAGAGCCTACCTTTTCATGGTTGTTTTATCAATAGGACTGCAAAGTTCTCAAATATAAGAGGACTCCTGTGGTGACATTTGCAGACATCCATTCAAGTGTATTTTGTGACTTTTAGCGAATGCGTTCTAATGATCTAAAGTCGCACTGTTACAACTGCCTGTAAACACAGTCCAGTTCAAAGTGAATGATGGCTGGCCCGTGTGGCAAATGGCTTGTTGGTGTAAAGGTCTACTGTAGCTCTGATTGGCCATGGCACACTGGTCTGTGTAGACTCCAGTCCTGGACAAGACGGCTGTTTTATATACTGCAGTGCCGAATTGTCCAAATGCACGGCCACTTTCCCACTCTATTGCGTTCACAAATGGCTTAGTATACGTAATTCCAAAACATTCTAAGAATTTATGAAAACGTGAAAATTACAATGTCTAATATTTTTTGTTGTCATAGTCATCCTGGGGCTGTATATTAATATATTTTAATAAGATTTAATGTTGCTAAAATGCTGTCAGTTGCCCTTTAAATGCAACAATTTTCCCAAGATATTTTAATAGAGATGGTTAACTGCAAGCGTGCTGCAATAAACACATTTCCACTAACCAGCTGATGATCATTTGAAACTGAACTTCTTATTGAAAGTTATTCTTGAAAAGGGAGAAGTTAACAAATTTAGCAACCGCATCCTCTTCGATAACACCTGCTGCAGCCGCTGCAAACTAGCCGACAACAAAAGCTAGCTAGCAAGACCATGGGAAAACTACTGCTCACTATTGCCTGTTGGCCTTCAAGAAGGCAGACGTTTCCATACGTTTTTGTAAAAACGGTCCTATTCATTAAGTCAACCTGATTGCTTGATTCCACTGTCACTCCAAAATGTTGCCCTAATAAAGTTGAATGGCAGATGCCTTTTATCTAGCTTCTGATGTTCTAGCCAATGGCTGACTTAGCTAGCTAGATTGTATCTCCCCAGAGACGGCAAAGAAAAATCCTGATTGAAGAGAAAAAAAGATCCAATCTTCAGTTTTTGTTGGAAAGTAAAGGATTAAGTCAGAACATCGTTGAAGATAATATTTAAAAAAAAATATATATAAATCCTTAGCCCCCCCACGGGGGGGGGGGGGGTCTCCTATAATTTTTGTGTAGAAGGACTGAGAAGCTCAGCTCTAGTGACTTTTTAAAAGGACATTCTACTCCAAAATGAATGAAAATAAAAGTATGGTGACAATAACACAAGTATGAAGTATGAGCCCAATAACACATAAGTAAAATTATTTGTTGAAATAACGGGGTTCCCTATCTGCATTTACCTCATAGGGCTAATCATTAGCCAGATTCCAAATGTGATCTTTTAACTAGTTATTATGCTATTGATTATTTTGGTCCCAATAAACACAGTGAATATAATGTAGGCCTAAGACGCCACTTGCTTGTACTAATTCATGTCACACTTTCCCTGGTTGCCATGACTTTTTCTCAACTAAAAATGTTTCGTCACTCCCAAACAAATGTTTTTGAGGTAGATTGCGGTGTTACATTTAGCCCCACTCTCTCTTATGCACTCATTGTGGAGCGGTGATGTGCTTAACCATGCAGATGCTAAGACTATGGTATTAAAATGGTGCAGTTAATGCATATTTAGGAGCATTTAGCAGCATTTAGCAGCCTTGTTTTAAGAGGGATCCCCCATTTTAAAACTGCTGTTTTCGCGATTGCTATAATTGTTGTGCATTGACTGCTTGTAAGAATGCATATTTCCTTCCCTATGATACTCATTTACATTTTACATGTTCTATATTTTTTTGTGTGGCGGCAATAATTTTGCCATGGCACAGGGCCACAGCAAAAATGAGTGCAGCAGAAACCATTTGTTCCACACATAATAATATAGGTAAATGCATTATTCAATACTGTATATGTTACCTTGGCTAAGAGCCACGGCTCATGACAACTTAGTTGGCTAGTTTAGCGATCTATCAAGACGTGGGCGGATTGTAATCCTACTGCTATGACTGGATAGAGTGAGGCTAACCGCTCACTTTCACATATCTCCTTGCATGTTTTGGTCAGATCACTTTCTGCTGCTACTACAGTGTTTCTGAACATACTAGCTAGATATATACAATCTTTGGCTACTATGCACTTGGATTTGTTTTGGAGAGGGACAATATATTGTGTAATTATCGGCTCGTCGTTCTGTCAGGTGGCAGCCAACTTGTCGGGTGAAGGAAGGACGGGGAAAAATGACAGTTTATAACACTGATATCGAAATTCTAACAACGACGATGTGTTCAATAGGCTTATTTGTAAAAAGTTAAGGACGGGGGGACATGACTGAAAATGGCGGCGTAGGTTCATAAAAATGTTCATATGACACTTCTATTAATCCACAGATAACAAGGATTCTCCTTTTTTAAATCATAGATAATCTTTCCTCATTCATCTTTCAAGTACCCACTTTGGTTTGTATGCTCTTGAAAAACGATGAGTTGATGGGCGAGGCAGGACTTGGAGCACATCTCATTGAACCAAGCGGGATGTTTTTTCTCTTGAGCTGATGGTCGTGGGGCGGGAACATAATTGTAAATCATTTGTAGACTGCAAAATTGGCCGCAAGAAGCCCAAACATATATAATATTTGACTAAAATTGAATCCTTTCAAACCTTGCTTACATTTTGTATACAATCAGTCTCTTATGCGCGGGAACAGATTTCCATAACTTAAATCACGTGGAGCTGATTTCCTGGTGTTTAGTCTTTTATTCCCAAAACTTGGACAAATAAAACCACCCACCGGTCAAATTCAGTTGGAAGCTGTTGTGTGGTTTATGATTTGATTAAGGTTACCTTTTGAGTGGCCATAATAGAACCCCATTCAGTCAAGTGTTCCTAGCTCATCTGAGTTATTTCCTAGTAGCTGTAAAAATACATAGTAAGCTTAAGCTACAGCAGTTCCCTGGTTTGTGTTGTACAGATTAGCTTTCTCTTGACAGCTCCTAGATGGTCAAGGCTTGTGAAATATTCCCATGTACATGCTTTGAAAACAGAACTGAAGGTGTATCATTCGTTGTGTTCCCTCTACCACCCATTGGGGAAACAAATGGCATGCTGTACTGGCGTGCCCCTGACTCACAGCGAGTGACACGGGAGATCATTTGACAAGATGAAAAACGTTTTAAAAAACGATGAGTAGAGACCCATGCCATTATTAGTTCTACATGATTACCCTTTGCCTCACTATCTTTGGCTATTTTCCTTGAAGATGGAGTTTAGGTATAAGTATTTCACTGTTGTTCAATCACTACACCCCAGTAGCCTTGCAGCCTTAGTAGTGGTACCATTTCTTTAAAGGTGCTAATGGTTTCCTCGAGTGTAATTGCAATGGAACAACATAAGTGTAGGTATAATTCAGGCATTTAAGAAAAAGCGTGGAAGTTATGGTTTTGTGATTTAGGCCTAAGGGGCTTTGTAAGGAGTTGCCGTGTTTGTAACCTGCAGGCCACGTGGCTTGCTGTGGTGGATCTGGACACCTTGACACTGTCTCCAAGCACATTGACAGAAGCCACATGGCTGGTTAATCATGTGCTAGCATTCAATGCTGACAAAAAAAGTTGAAGTACTACACTGAGAACAATTGAGCGTTCACTTTGTCCAGCTTGGCTTAGTGATAGTTGACTTTTTTTTCTTCTCACTATATACCTAAACTCAGCAAAGGAATGTCCTCTCACTGTCAACTGCATTTATTTTCAGAAAATGTAACGTGTAAATATTTGTATGAACATAAGATTCAACAACTGAAACATCCTAAACTGAACGAGTTCCACAGACATGGGACTAACAGAAATTGAATAATGTGTCCCTGAACAAAGGGGGGGTCAAAATCAAAAGTAACTGTCAGTATCTGGTGTGGCCACCAGCTGCATTAAGTACTGCAGTGCATCTCCTCCTCATGGACTGCACCAGATTTGCCAGTTCTTGCTGTAAGATGTTACCCCACTCTTCCACCAAGGCACCTGCAAGTTCCCGGACATTTCTGGGGGGGAATGGCCCTAGCCCTCACCCTCCGATCCAACAGGTCCCAGACGTGCTCAATGGGTTTGAGATCCGAGCTCTTCACTGGCCAAACACCGACATTCCTGTCTTGCAGGAAATCACGCACAGAACGAGCAGTATGGCTGGTGGCAGTGTCATGCTGGAGGGTCATGTCAGGATGAGCTTGCAGGAAGGGTATCACATGAGGGAGGATGATGTCTTCCCTGTAACGCACAGCGTTGAGATTGCCTGCAATGACGCCAAGCTCAGTCCAGTGATGCTGTGACACACCGCCCCAGATCATGACGGACCCTCCACCTCCAAATTGATCACGCTCCAGAGTACAGGCCTCGGTGTAACACGCATTCCTTCCATCACCCCTGGTGAGACAAAACCATGACTCGTCAGTGAAGAGCACTTTTTGCCAGTCCTGTCTGGTCCAGTGACGGTGGGTTTGTGCCCATAGGCGACGTTGTTGCCTGTGAGGACCTGCCTACAAGCCCTCAGTCCAGCCTCTCTCAGCCTATTGCGGACGGTCGGAGCACTGATGGAGGGATTGTGCGTTCCTGGTGTAACTCGGGCAGTTGTTGCCATCCTGTACCTATCCCGCAGGTGTGATGTTCGGATATACCGATCCTCTGCAGGTGTTACACGTGGTCTGCCACTGTGAGGACGATCAGCTGTCCTTCCTGTCTCCCTGTAGCGCTGCCTTAAGCATCTCACAGTACGGACATTGCAATTTATTTCCCTAGCCACATCTGCAGTCCTCATGCCTCCTTGCAGCATGTCTAAGGCATGTTCACGCAGATGACCAGGGACCCTGGGCATCTTTCTTTTGGTGTTTTTCCAGAGTCAGTAGAAAGGCCTCTTGGTGTCCTAAGTTTTCATAACTGTGGCCTTAATTGCCTACCATCTGTAAGCTGTTAGTGTCTTAACGACCGTTCCACAGCCGCATGTTCATTAATTGTTTATGGTTCATTGAGCAAGCATGGGAAAGTGTTTAAACCCTTTACAATGAACATCTGTGACGTTAATTCAGAAAAATGCAAATATCTTTGAAAGACAGGGTCCTGGAAAAGGGGATGTTTTCTTTTTTTGCTGAGCTTATTAGATTTCACTCACTCGCCCTCGGCCCGGTAACGCTCCTTCCTTCCCCTCATTTTGTAGCGAACTCAGCCTGCTCTCTTTTACCATCAGATGTGCCCAGCCTTCAATCTGTAAGTCTTTGCTTTTGATCTGCGGTTATGTTGTTGGTTGACCAGGCTAAAAGCTAGTTTGCTCAATAGCTAACGTTAGCTGCCTGGCTCGCTGGCTTGGTAAGATCACTGCATATAGTGAACATTCTTTGGTAACTGGTTAGATGGCGTTATGTATTTCCAAAACATTGGTTTACTTTAATGCAGCTCTAGCTAGGTATTGATTGCAACTGGCTGACTCCTGCAGTGCTAACGTAACATTAGCAGGCTGGTAGTGCTAACGTTAGAAGGCTAGATGGCCACCTTGCAAATACTTCAAATTTATTATAAGTTGTAAATGGGATTTGGTTTAATTTGATTTGGATTTGGATTTGGTTTTGGTTTAATTTGAAGGTATACATTGAAGTTATTTCAGTTTATAATATAGGGAATAGGCTGTCTTGTCGGGCCCTCCATGTTACATCGCACCCGTAAAACATTTTCTAACATGACTAGTAATGGATGAGGTTACGTTTATGCTACCTACCCTTAATATTTTTCTGCAACAACAATTTCTGGTAGTGCCACTACTGCTCATTAAGCCGTAATGGGCAGTGCTGATGTGTAAAGTGTGTCATTGGGGTCTGCAATGCAGGTGTTCACATGCGTTTCCCCTGCGCAGTGCTTTTGAAAAGGCCTCTTGGTTTAGCTCTTTCTGACCGGTTGTCATCGCTCTCAGAGGCCCAGTGCTTGGGGGCTATCCACTCCCCCTCCCTCCGCTTCCTCTCTCTCCCTTCTCTCTCCCTTCTCTCTCCTCAGCTACTGCTGCAGCTCATGGATCGAGTGGATCAGGGAGGGACTGGGTATAAACCGAGCCCAATGGATGGGATTGGTTGAGAGACCACAAGCCCCCCATTGTAGCCCCCTCCCCTTTTCATCTGCTGTCATGCGCCCCCTCCCACTGCCACTGCTGCACAGAAGAGCTGCAGACTCCTGTGGAGCCTACAGAACACAGGGGTAAGCCCATGGGACAGGACCAAGCACGTTTAGTGTTTCCTTCCTCTCCGGTCTCCTCTCCTCCCTCCCTTTTTGAATGGTTCTGTTTTTCATTTTGTCGTTTGTCTCAAATGGAGGTGTGCAATATGAGGTAGCTTGTGAAAACATTCTCACTCTCTTCTATATAATTATGGCAAGTTCATTACTTACATTGTCAAAGTATATATAATAAATAAATGGTGGGACCAACAGCAATAATAGTAGTAGTTGAAATGGGATTACCATTAACCACAACTACAACAACAATATTGATGAGAATAACAATGCATCAAAGCAAGTAGTAGACCAGTCTCAACATGACTGAGAAGATGCATGACATGGTATGAACATGTTCAATTTGGTTTAAATAATGCAAAAACAAAGTGTTGGAGAAGAAAGTAAAAGTGCAATATGTGCCATGTTAGAAAGCTAATGTTTAAGTTCCTTGCTCAGAACATGAGAACATATGAAAGCTGGTGGTTCCTTTTAACATGCGTCTTCAATATTCCCAGGTATGAAGTTTTAGGTTGTAGTTATTATAGGACTATTTCTCTCTATACCATTTGTATTTCATTAACCTTTGCCTATTGGGTGTTCTAATAAGTACTTTAGTATTGCCAGCCAAATCTTGGGAGTTGATAAGCTTGAAGTCATAAACAGCGCAATGCTTGAAGCATTGCGAAGAGCTGCTGGCAAACGCAATAAAGTGCTGTTTGAATGGATGCTTATGAGTTTATTCTTTCAGTGAAATCCAGAACCGTTCCGTATTTTATCTAACGGGTGGCATCCATAAGTCTAAATATTGCTGTTACATTGCACAACCTTCAATGTTATGTCATAATTATGTTAAACTCTGGTACATTAGTTCGCAATGAGGTTGGCAGCCCAAACTGTTGCATATACACATACTCTGCGTGCAATGGACGCAAGAGAAGTGACACACGTTCCCTAGTTTAATATTGCCTGCGAACATTAATTTCTTAACTAAATATACAGGTTTAAAAAAATCTACTTCTGTGTATTGATTTTAAAAGGGCATTGATGTTTATGGTTAGGTTTTCCGCAAATGCGCTTTTGTTAAATCATCCCCCGTTTTGTTGAAGTTGGTTGTCTTTTGTTAGGAAGAATTGGTCTTCACACAGTTCGCAACAAGCCAGGCGGGCCAAACTGCTGCATATACCCTGACTCTGTTGCACAGAATGCAAGAGAAGTGACACAATTTCCCTAGTTAAAATAAATTAATGTTAGCAGGCAATATTAACTAAATATGCAGGTTTAAAAAATATATACTTTTGTATTGATTTTAAGAGGCTTTGATGTTTATGGTTAGGTACAAATTGGTGTAACGACAGTGCTTTTTTTGCGAATGCGCTTGTTAAATCACCCTGTTTGGCGTAGTAGGCTGTGATTCAATGATAATTTAACAGGCACCGCATTGATTATATGCAACACAGGACAAGCTAGATAAACTAGTAATATCATCAACCATGTGTAGTTAAGATGTGTGTGTTAAGATTGATAGTTTTTAATAAGAGATGTTTAATGCTAGCTAGCACCTTACCTTGGCTGCACTCGCATAACATGTAGTCGGCCTGCGTCGCAGTCTCCTCATGGTGTGCAATGTAATTGGCCGTGATCGGTGTCCAAAAATGCTGATTACTGATTGTTATGAAAACTTGAAATCGGCCATTCCGATTAATCGGTCTACCTCTAATTTAGTCCTAGAAACGTGTCGTTTTTGGTGTGTTCTATTAGAATTTATATTTGTCATCCTGATTTCCTGACCTTTCTTGGATGATCATTTATTTATTTTTAGATTAACGGTCAGACAGAAGCTCTGCAGATGATCTAGGTGCTGCTGCAACTCCTCCTTAGTGGGAGACTGTAGCACCAGGTCATCTGAATACAGCAGACACTTGATTTCAGTGTTGAGTAGGGTGAGACCAGGTGCTGACGATTCTTCTAATGTTTTTGCCAATTCATGAATGTAGTTATTAAATAGTGTTGGACTTATTGGGCAGCTTATTGGACAGCCACTCCCCCTCAGTCCATTCTCCACCCTCCAGAGGCCAAAATTGAAAACGAGGAAAGCTTTAAAACAGAAACTACTAAAGGGGAGGCCAGACACTCTTTTCGCAGACCTCTACAATAACGGTGATGTTACCAGCCAAATGCATGGCGCTCAGCAATGTGCCCTCACCAGCCATCCTTAAAGAAAGAAGGACTATGTAATGGGTGGAAGCTGAAAGTCAGAGTGAACACCCTGACAGCACCATGATGACAATCAACCTCTACAAGACTGGGACTGTCATTGTGCGTAAAGGTAATATTAGGCTGTTTGAAACAGACTTTCAGACCATTAAGGAGAGGGCAGAGAGGGGGAAGGACACCACCAGTGACGTGCCCTAACACAAAAACAACTCCACCAGCCTCACCCCAACTATCCCCACCCAAAAAGGCACATCCTGCACCTCTCTTCCCACCATAGTGGAGGACACGCCCCAGGAGGAACGCAACCCCCTCAGTGCAGAGCAGGCTCAGGCCATCACCACCGTGGCTGCCATGAAGGATGAGTTCACCAAACTGGAGGGGTAGGTGGTCCTGCTCAGGGAGAGCGTGAGTAAACGGCAACGTGAAAACCACACCTTAGAGGAGCTCCTAACCAAGCTGCGGACAAAGCAGGACAGCAGCCTTGCAACACAGCTAAAAGAGGTTCAGCAAGAGCGAGACTGACTCAAGATAGAGCTCCAAAAAGACAGGCTGCAGGAGCAGCTCAATCACCACTCGATGACCAGCCTTCACACAGCAGAGCCCACCTCAACCAGCCAGACCTCCCCAGCCCTGCCTGCCGCACGCATCCCCCACCAGAACAGCCTTCCACTGACAACGGGACCAGCACAGACCGGCAAATTAGGCAGTCCAAACTGTTGCATATACACTGACTCTGCGTGCAATGAACGCAAGAGAAGTGACACAATTTCACCTGGTTAATATTGCCTGCTAACCTGGATTTATTTTAGCTAAATATGCAGGTTTAAAAATTATATAACCCTGTGTTGATTTTAAGAAAGGAATTGATGTTTATGGCTAGGTACACATTGAAGCAACGAATACGCACCGCATCGATTATATGCAACACAGGACATGCTAGATAAACTACTAATATCATCAACCATGTGTAGTTAACTAGTGATTATGATTGTTTTTTATAAGATCATTTTAATGCTAGCTAGCAACTTACCTTGGCTTACTGCATTCGCGTAACAGGCAGGCTCCTCGTGGAGTGCAATGTAATCGGGTGGTTAGAGCGTTGGACTAGTTAACTGTAAGGGTGCAAGATTGAATCGCTGAATTGACAAGGTAAAACATCTGTTCTGCCCCTGAACAAGGCAGTTAACCCACTGTTCCTAGGCCGCCATTGAATTTTTTTTGTTCTTAACGGACTTGCCTCGTTAAATAAAGATTTAAATAAAGGTGTAAAAAAACAATTGGTGTCCAAAAATACTGATTTCCGATTATGAAAACTTAAAATCGGCCCTAATTAATGGGCCATTCCGATTTAATCAGTCGACCTCTAGTCTCTGTCTTTCTCTCTGTATGTTTTCCTGGTGTTCTTGTCCTTGGAAACCACTGTTTGGTTCGGGAGTGTGATACGGGAAACCCTGAGGTCTTCTCTGGTCAGATTTGTTTTGAGTGTGCTTGTAGCGCACCAGCCAAAGTATGCAGTAAAACACACTGTGCCCCCTTCTCCACCTCCTTCCCTCTCTTAGTAATAACTCTGTCAGATCAGAGTGGGAAGTGACGCAGACTTGGTGAATGAACGTGCTAGTTATTATTTTTGTGTTTGGTTTCCCCTTGACATGTGGGGTTCCCTGTATTACAGGTTACATTTACACGCTCCCTGCTCTGTGTTCACCTTTCATCCCAGCACATGCATATGGAAAACTTAAAAACAAATACAATGAGTGTATGCTCAGATTGTGAGAACTAAGAACATCTCAGAAATGTATGCTTCTACTTTGGTGCCGCACAATAGAAACAAGGAAACATCAGCTCTGTGGGTGGATATTGTCTCTGTAGAGAAATGTCATAGTCTCATGCATCATCTCAAATGAAGGCATGTTATTTAATGCTCAGTTGTAGTACTCAAGTCATACTGATGCGTGGTAGGCATGCACGCTATAGAAGACACCATGTGAGCAGGGAGGCAGTAAGGCCCCAGGATGGCTCTGACTGATGCCGCAGGGAAGTGAGGTATTTTAATTCCCCTTGGCCACAAAATGAAAGCCTACAATGGACCCGCGCTCATAAGTCTGTCCTGCGTGCCAGCTGGGCCTGCTCAGCTTCAGGAGATAGACTGTAGTAGTGGGTGACATGATAGCAGAACACTCCCGAATAGCAGTGTCAGCCAATAGCCAACACAACTTTGCCTCTTTATCCTGTGCACTCAGAGTTCTACACAGGGGGTAATGCTACTACCAACTTTTTCAGTTGGTGACACCAGTACAAGATTGTAGGTTGGGAATGACCTGGCCCGTGTCCCATAATGTGTATTTCATACAGAACCAGGCTAATAATGACAAATCATCTATCAAATTAGCATACCCTTTTGTTCTTACAGTAAATCTATCCAAAGCAATGTAACAGCAAAGAAAAGACACTGTTAAAGTGCAACACTTACACTGCTCAAAAAAATAAAGGGAACCCTTAAGCAACACAATGTAACTCCAAGTCAATCACACTTCTGTGAAATCAAACTGTCCACTTAGGAAGCAACACTGATTGACAAATGTCACATGCTGTTGTGCAAATGGAATAGACAACAGGTGGAAATTATAGGCAATTAGCAAGACACCCCCAATAAAGGAGTGGTTCTGCAGGTGGGGACCACAGACCACTTCTCAGTTCCTATGCTTCCTGGCTGATGTTTTGGTCACTTGAATGCTGGTGGTGCTTTCACTCTAGTGGTAGCATGAGACGGAGTCTACAACCCACACAAGTGGCTCAGGTAGTGCAGCTCATCCAGGATGGCACATCAATGTGAGCTGTGGCAAGAAGGTTTCCTGTGTCTGTCAGCGTAGTGTCCAGAGCATGGAGGCGCTACCAGGAGACAGGCCAGTACATCAGGAGACGTGGAGGAGGCCGTAGGAGGGCAACAACCCAGCAGCAGGACCGCTACCTCCGCCTTTGTGCAAGGAGGAGCACTGCCAGAGCCCTGCAAAATGACCTCCAGCAGGCCACAAATGTGGATGTGTCTGCTTAAACGGTCAGAAACAGACTCCATGAGGGTGGTATGAGGGCCCGACGTCCACAGGTGGGGGTGTGTGCTCACAGCCCAACACCGTGCAGGACGTTTGGCATTTGCCAGAGAACACCAAGATTGGCAAATTTGCCACTGGCGCCCTGTGCTCTTCACAGATGAAAGCAGGTTCACACTCAGCACATGTGAGTGGAGAACGCCGTGGAGAACGTTCTGCTGCCTGCAACATCCTCCAGCATGACCGGTTTGGCGGTGGGTCAGTCATGGTGTGGGGTGGCATTTCTTTGGGGGGCCGCACAGCCCTCCATGTGCTCGCCAGAGGTAGCCTGACTGCCATTAGGTACCGAGATGAGATCCTCAGACCCCTTGTGAGACCATATGCTGGTGCGGTTGTCCCTGGGTTCCTCCTAATGCAAGACAATGCCAGACCTCACGTGGCTGGAGTGTGTCAGCAGTTCCTTCAAGAGGAAGGCTTTGATGCTATGGACTGGCCCGCCCGTTCCCCAGACCTGAATCCATTTGAGCACATCTGGGACATCATGTCTCGCTCCATCCACCAACGCCACGTTGCACCACAGACTGTCCAGGAGTTGGCGGATGCTTTAGTCCAGGTCTGGGAGGAGATCCCTCAGGAGACCATCCGCCATCTCATCAGGAGCATGCCCAGGCGTTGTAGGGAGGTCATACAGGCACGTGGAGGCCACACACACTACTGAGCATCCTTTTGACTTGTTTTAAGGACATTACATCAAAGTTGGATCAGCCTGTAGTGTGGTTTTCCACTTTAATTTTGAGTGTGACTCCAAATCCAGACCTCCATGGCTTGATAAATTTGATTTCCATTGACAATTTTTGTGGTTTTGTTGTCAGCACATTCAACTATGTAAATAAAGTATTTAATAAGGATATTTCATTCATTCAGATGTTCTGTCATTTTTCACTGCAGATGTGGAAGTGCGACATCGGCGGATTTGGCATCCAATGCAATTAAATAAAAAAAATCCTATTTAGATGTTACTTAGATTGACCAGTGCGTCTGAATCTAGGGGGTTAAACCACATCAGGGGACCATTTACTGAGGTGTGAAAAATCGGAGAAATGTCAACATTTTGGTGGTGGTTGCCCTTTAATTCAGGTGCACACCCGCCAGACTGTTCTGTTTAGCTAGCTGTGTTGTAGCACACTTGTGATGGAGTTTTCAAAAGAAATGGCCAATGAATTAGGGTGCTTTGTAGGTAACTTTTTTTTTAAATTGCCTGCGCCTAACCATTTTTGGGTAGATGCAATCATTAGCAATGCTAATTGTTATGTCTCGACATTCAGATAAATTTGCCAGTGGCACACTGGGTCACGAAAGCTACTGGCCCGAATGGGGGAGGGGGTATACATGCTGTCTTGCTCATAATAACCACACAGTTTTACCGCTACACTCTTCAATTGAAATGGCGGGAAACAAACAAAAGTGCTGACATCTCTCCATAAAACTGATCAGGATTTATTTAACCAAGATGGCGTAGCAGTCAGACGTGTCTTTGTCTTATCCTGTGTAAATAGTCGTTATTTTCCCCTGTATTTATTTTTATTTCACTTTCTATCTATGAACTAAATCTACTTTCCTGCAACCCGCCTCACCCTCACCCAATGTGGGATGAATCTGCTATTTTTATTCCTTATAACTGGAACCTCCAGGAGCGAGCCAGCTTACTAGCTATCAGTCTTTGTTAACCACGGCTAGTGGTCTTCACATTAAGCTCGGACACCAGCCAGCTTTAGCTCGGCAATACCTGCCAGTCTGCACAGCGCGATATCACCCCAGAGCATGTTGGACTGCTTCTCTCTACCACATCACCGGATTCCTGCCTCAAGCGCTGGACCATTACACCGGCTCATCTCAGCTAGTTAGCTGCAATCGAGTGGCTTCTGTTAGCTAATGCCTCTGTCCTGATGAAAGCACCAGTTAGCCTTGAGCTAGCCTCAACCTAGGCCCATATACCAGCTAGCTTCTTAGCCTACAATGCCTCTTTTGCCAATTTGTCCTGGATCCTTTATTGTCGACACAGAGCCCCGCCGTCGTAATCGTCCGATGTGGTTTCAACAGGCTTTTCAGTTGCGATGTCACCGAAGAACCGGCTCACTAGCTTTCTGAACGCCGTGTCTCCCGCTCGCCTAGCATAGTAGTGACTACCGAATTGCTCCCCGACTCACCCATTGCTACTCATTGGATCCTATGATCACTCGGCTATACAGCTGATGCCTGCTGGTCTGTTCATTAACACTGTACCTCATTTGGTTTATCTGTTGGCCACAGCCTCAAACTCAGGTCCTGTATGTACCCAACTGACCCTCTCAGCCTGTTCATCGCCTTTTACCCGCTCTCCCGACCAACACCTGTGATTGCCTTATTGCCTATCTCTAATGTCTGTCTTGTCGACTGCTGTTTCGGTTAGTTGTTTTATTTCACTGTATAGCCCCAGTCCTGCTCAACATGCCTTAGATAGCTCTTTTGTCCCACCCCCCCATGCAGAGACCTCACCTGGCTTAACTGGTGCCCCCAGAGACGCAACCGCTCATCGTCACTCAATGCCTAGGTTTACTTCCACTGTACTCCTATCCAACCATACCCTAGTCTGTACATTATGCCATGAATCTTTTCTACCACACCCAGAAATCTGCTCCTTTTATACTCTGTCCCAACGCACTAGATGACCAGTTCTTATAGCCTTTAGCTTTACCCTACTAATCCTCTGTTCCTCTGGCGATGTAGAGGTTAACCCAGGCCCTGTAGCCCCTAGTCCTACACCTATTCCCCAGGCGCACTCATTTGACTTCTGTAACCATAAAAGCCTTGGTTTCATGCATGTTAACATCAGAAGCCTCCTCCCTAAGTTTTTATTTTCTGCTTATGCACATTCCGCCAACGCTGATGTCCTAGCCTTGTCTGAATCCTGGCTTAGAAAGGCCACCAAAAATTCGGAATTGTCCATCCCCAACTACAACATTTTCCGGGAAGATAGTAACTCCACCCCCTTTGGCAGTTCTAAGACAGAGCTCTGCAGACGATCCAGGTCTGTGCCCAAACAGTTCCAGCTTCTACTTTTAAAAATCCACATTTCCGTAATAAGTAAGTCTCTCACTGTTGCCGTTTTGTTATAGACCCCCTCAGCCCCCAGCTGTGCCCTGGACACCATATGTGAATTGATTGCCCCCCCCCCCCCCCCCCCCATCTAGCTTCAGAGTTCGTACTGTTAGGTGACCTAAACTGGGATATGCTTAACACCCCGGCTGTCCTACAATCTAAGCTAGATGCCCTCAATCTCTCACAAATTATCAAGGAACCTACCAGGTACAACCCCAAATCTGTAAACATGGGCACCCTCATAGATATCATCCTGACCAACTTGCCCTATAAATACACCTCTTCTGTCTTCAACCAGGATCTCAGCGATCACTGCCTCATTGCCTGCATCGGTAATGGTCCGTGGTCAAATGACCACCTTTCATTACAGTCAAACGCTCCCAAAAATACTTCAGCGAGCAGTCCTTTCTAATTGACCTGGCCCGGCTATCCTGGAAGGATATTGACCTCACCCCGTCAGTCGAGGATGCCTGGCTATTCTTTAAAAGTGCTTTCCTCCCCATCTTAAATAAGCATCCCCCATTCAAAAAAATTTAGAACTAAGAACAGATTCAACCCCTGTTTCACTCCTGACTCCTTGACTGCCCTTGACCAGCACAAAAACATCCTGTGGCGTACTGCATTAGCATCGAATAGCCCCCGCGATATGCAACTTTTCAGGTCTGGAAGTCTGGAACCAGTATACACAGTTAAGAAAGCAAAGGCTAGCTTTATCAAACAGAAATTTGCATCCTGTAGCACAAATTCCCAAGTAAGTCCATTGAGTATTAGATCACCTCCTCCCAGCTGTCCACTGCACTGAGGCTAGGAAACACTGTCACCACTGACTTTAAAACTACGATAATTAAGAATTTCAAAAGCACTTTTTTATAGCATGCCATGCTTTCCTCCTGGCTACCCCTACCAACAGCTCTGCAACCTGCTCAAGCCCCTCCCCCCCCACTTCTCCTTCACCCAAATCCAGATCGCTGATGTTCTGAAAGAGCTGCAAAATCTGGACGCCTACTTATCAGTTGGGTTAGAAAATCTGGACCCTCTCTTTAAAAAATGATCCGCTGCAATTGTTGCAACCCCTATTACTAGCCTGTTCAACCTCTCTTTTGTTTTGTCTGAGATCTATAAAGACTGGAAAGCTGCTGACTGGAAAACTCTAGACCCAAACTGTTACAGACCTATATCCATCCTGTCCTGCCTTTCTAAAGTCTTCGAAAGCCAAGTTAACAAACAGATCACTGACCATTTTGAATCCCACAGTACCTTCTCCGTTATGCAATCTGGTTTCCGATCTGGTCATGGGTGCACCTCAGCCACGCTCAAGGTCCTAAACGATATCATAACTTCCATCCGATAAAAGACAGTACTGTGCAGCTGTCTTCATCGACCTGGCCAAGGCTTTCGACTCTGTCAAACACCGCATTCTTATTGGCAGACTCGACAGCCTTTGTTTCTCAAATGACTGCCTCGTCTGGTTCACCAACTACTTCTCAGAGTTCAGTGTGTCAAATTGTAGTGCCAGTTTTACGGACCACTGGCAGTCTCTATGGGGGTGCCACAGGGTTCAATTCTCGTGCCGACTCGCTTCTCTGTATATATTAATGATGTCGCGCTTGACTTTAAGGGCAAAATTGTCTATAGGAAGTATCTGCTTTTTTTCCCAAGACTGAAATACCTAGTTTGCATACCCATTCCTACCTTAGCATTTACTGGTAGATATCATAAATTAGTACTCCTCCTACCCCTTCTGCTGTCGGTTTTCGCTCCACGCAAGAACCAGCTGCTTGAGAGCTGAGCATGCTCTCTTCCTGACAGATTATTTATAGGTTAAATGTGTGCAGCGCACGTGTGATAAATAATTAACATAACAAATAACTTCAGTAATCCATAAAGAAAAGCATTATTACAAACGGCCCATTGGTGGAGATGAGGCCTGACAGACACCGACCGGGCATTCCCATGCCGTTGTTGCCTATTCAGAAAGTTGGTTGGTTTTTGGTCAGTTGCTGTTTTGAATAAATCATGATAAAATAATGGAAACCAAAAATGAACGTGACCAGAAAAAATATCACTGGCACCCTTGCGACCAATTAGAAATGTGTGCCGCACTGCCAAGTCAAGCGGTTGCAAATGCGACAATTTTTGTTGCAGTATCAAACCCTGTGTGCTGCTTTTGCGTTAACAGACCATCAGTCAGACGCTTTGTTTCTGAGGGTGTCCTTTTACTGAAGGAGGGAGCAACACTAGGCCAATACCAAATAAAAGTGAGGTAATGATTTTCGGAACTGCCCCCCTCGTTCTTTTCCCCATATGGACTTGGTTGTTGTATTTCCTCCCTCAGTCGGTAACATGTGGGAGAGACTTCCTGGCTGAGGAATACAGAGTGAGAAACCTCCAGGTCCACCCTGGACTGGAGGGACAATGTAGCTGTGTGTGTGCTTTGCCAATTATCTCCATAAGGCCTTGTTTACACTTCCGTTCAATAGAGGTGGTGTACCAGATTGAGATTCGATAATTCAGCTTGACTGTGAAAAAATATTTTGTACTGTGACATGTTAAGATTTTAAATATGATGGATAAATCTGATTTAATGCTTCTGTTATAATTCTCAGTGATGGAACTTTGGCTCAGTGGCAGGCAGCAGTGTTAGCCCCCAGGCCCTGTGGTCAGATCCACCTGTGTGTGTAGTTTGGGGCCTGGATTTGTAGAGCAGATGGCAGCTTTCCCTGCAGGTACCACCCACACTGTACACTACTGCTGGCTCTGGCTGTGTGGGAGGTATTTTTCTGCTATACTAATCAAGTGTGGTAAGTGCAGTGAGTGGGTCTTGAATTAGTGGTGTTAATGTGCCCCCCCCCCCCCACTTTTCCTCTTCCCAGTTCTCCTATAAATCTGCATGTGAGCTGGCATGTTGGCGTCTCGACTCGCTCGCACTTGCTGTTAGTTCCTAGAACAGGCTGTAGATTTGTGGCTTTTTTTAATTTAACATATTTAAGGAGCAATGGATGAGTAATTTCCTCCGTTACACGTGAGCCTGTTTTCTACGTTACACGTGAGCCTGTTTTCTGCTTCTTTTTTTCATTAATTGACACCATGGTTGCATGGTGGAAGGGGGATTATTTTTGGGGTAATTTTGTATTAGTGAAGCTGTGTGGTGGGAGTTTCAGGGCATGTTGAATCCCTGCGTGGTGGTGGTGTGTCTGTCTATACTGGACGTGTGGGTTTGGACACATGAAACTTTCCTGGAGTCACATCAATTGAACTCTGCACACTGAGTGGAAAGGAAAGGGGATTAACCTCGCTGAAATATGTGGGACGTCCCACCTGGCCAACATCCCAGTGAAAATGCAGAGCACCAAATGAAAGCTACACTGGTTGTGAAACCAGCCAACGTGTCAGATTTCAAAAATGCTTTACGGCGAAAGCAAACAATGCTATTATCTGAGGACAGCACCTCAGTAAACAAAGAGAAAAGCATATTTCAACCCTGCAAGCGCGACACAAGGCAGAACATTTTTTATTATTAATGCCTTTGACGAGCTTCTTCTGTTGGCACTCCAATATGTCCCATAAACATCACAAATGGTCCTTTTGTTCGATTTAATTACGTCGCTATATATCCAAAATGACCATTTATTTGGCGCGTTTGATCCAGAAAAACACTGGTTCCAACTTGCGCAACGTGACTACAAAATATCTCAAAAGTTACCTGTAAGTATTGTCCAAACATTTCAAACTACTTTTGTAATACAACTTCAGGTATTTTTTTACGTAAATAATTGAAAAAATTGAAGACTGGATACACTGTTCAATACCGGAGGAAATCAAAGTGGAGCGTGCTTTCAGGTCACGCGCATCTAACAGAGTACACTTCCCTGGAGCCTCATTCTGAACAGTGTTACTTCATCATTTCTCAAAGGAAAAACCTCAACCAATTTCTAATGACTGTTGACATCCAGTGGAAGCGATGGGAACTGCAGGAAAGTCGATTAGAATGAAAACCCATTGAAGAGTGACCTCAAAAAATAAAATAAAAAATCTGAACCGTTTGTCCTCTGGGTTTTGCCTGCCAAATAAGTTCTATTATACTCACAGACAGGATTCAAACAGTTTTAGAAACTTCAGTGTTTTCCATCCAAATCTACTGATAATATGCATATCTTAGCTTCTGGGTCTGAGCAGCAGGCCCGTTTTACTTTGGACATGCATTTCATCCGGATGTGAAAATACTAGCTCATCAGCATGCTTTCTGAAAAAGCTTTTCGTAAATCCAGATGCCCTGATATTTATAAGTGGGGACAAGATCAATGAGGGCACCATTCAATGTACTTATGCATACAGCAAATCATTATATTTAGAAGAGACGATTCGTATTTTTTAGTTTGATTGAAATGTTTAGCTAAGCTGTGTGATAACAAAAGATCCTCTAGACTACCACTCCTTCAGTAAACCAGGCAGAGAGAACCGGTTTTTCTGGTTGAATGCCAACACTGGTGGGGGTTCCTGCTCAGCCCAAGCCGTGTTACAGCTACATACTTAGCTGTCTAGATGGAGGGTGTGATCATAGTGCTCCCACAATCATTACAGTGGTGATACTTAAGGTGATGTTGGGACGGCAGGTACCCTAGTGATTAGAGCATTGGGCCAGTAACTGAAAGGTTGCTAGATCGATTCCCCGAGCTGGCAAGGTAAAAATCTGTCGTTCTGCCCCTGAACAAGGCAGTTAACCCACTGTTCCTAGTCCGTCATTGTAAATAAGAATGTGTTCTTAACTGACTTTCCTAGTAAAATAAAGGTTAAACATGTTTTGCCATCATTACTCTCAGCAACAGTATTGGCAGCAATTGATGGGATTAATTATCCCGGCCTTCACACGGTGTCTGAGTCAGGTGAAAGAATCAGGAGGCAGGAATCTGCTGTGTGTGGTGTGTACCCATCCGCCCGTGTTTGCGCCGTACTTATGTTTGTTGTATTTGGGTACCCAAATATGACTGTGCCTGAAGCTGCTCTTCTGTCCTCAATGTCCTTCCCAGTGTCTGTTCATTCAGATATGGAGGAAAAACCTAAACCTTCTGACTGTTCCTTGGCGTTGCATAGCTACCTGTTGGACTGACAGTGGCACTAAAAAGTATGTGAACCCTTTGGAATTACCAGAATTTCTGCATAAATTGGTCATAAAATTTGATCTGATATAGACAGACAGTCTGCTTAAACCAATAAAACAAACAAACGTTTTCATGTCTTTATTGAACAAAACATTCAGTGTAGGGTGGAAAAAGTATGTGACTTGCATTTAAAACTGGTTGACCCTCCTTTTGGCAGCATTGAACTCAACACAATGTTTTCTGTAGTTGCGGATCAGACCTGCACAACGGTCAGGAGGAATTTTGGACCATTCGTCTTTACAAAACTGTTTCAGTTCAGCAATATTCTTAGGATGTCTGGTGTGAACCGCTAAATCGGGTTGAGGTCAGGACGCTGACTGGGCCACTCCAGAATGCTTATTTTCTTCTGCTGAACACACGAGTTCAGGGGCCATTCTGTTGTTGATTTTACTACTGTGTTTTGGGTTGTCCTGTTGCATCACCCATCTTCTGTTGAGCTTCAATTGGTGGACAAATAGCCTTACATTCTCCTGCAAAATGAATTTAAAATGATGCTCCATCCCATACTTTACAGTTGGGATGAGGTTTTGATGTTGGTATGCTGTGCATTTTTTTTCTCCACACATGGTGTTGCGTGTTCCTTCCAAACAACTCAACCGTAGTTTCATCTGTCCACAGAATATTTTGCCAGAAGCACTGTGTAACATCCAGGTGCTCTTTTGAACTTCAGACGTACAGCAATGTTTTTTTTTTGGACAGCAGTACCTTCTTCCGTGGTGTCCTCCCATGAACACCATTCTTGTTTAGTGTTTAATGTAACATAGACTTGTCAGCAGTGATGTTAGAATGTTCCAGAGATTTCTGTGTCTTTAGCTGACACTCTAGGAAACTTCTTAACCTTATTGAGCGTTCTGCGCTGTCCTCTTGCAGTCATCATTGCAGGACGGCCACTCCTAGGGAGAGTAGCAACAGTGCTGAACTTTCTCCATTTTATAGACTATTTGTCTTTCCGTGGACTGATGAACATCAAGGCTTTTATAGATCCTTTTGTAACCCTTTCCAGCATTATGCAAGTCAACAATTCTTAATCTTAGGCCTTCTGCGATCTCTTTTGTTCAAGGCATGGTTCACA
Source organism: Oncorhynchus kisutch (assembly GCF_002021735.2). Lineage (NCBI taxonomy): Eukaryota > Metazoa > Chordata > Actinopteri > Salmoniformes > Salmonidae > Oncorhynchus > Oncorhynchus kisutch. The sequence goes on from NC_034197.2 coordinate 18,447,825, forward strand.
TCAGGCAATGCTTCTTGTGAATAGCAAACTCAAATTTTCTGAATATTTTTTTTTTTGTATAGGGCTAGGCAGTTTGAACCAACATCTCCAATCATGTCTCATTGATTGGACTCCAGGTTAACTGACTCGACATCAATTTAGCTTTTGGAAAAGTCATTAGCCTAGGGGTTCACATACGTTTTCCAACCACAATGTTTAAATTATGTATTCAATATGACAAGAAAATTCCTATTTGTTATTAGTTTAGGCACACTGTGTTGGTCTATTGTTGTGACTAAAATGATGATCAGATCAAATTTTCTTGACTAATTTATGCAGAAATCCAGGTAATTCCAAAGGGTTCACATTTTCTTGCTACTGATACTGTACTGTTGGCTTCCCCTCCACACAATATGACCAGCTCACCTGAGGTTATCTAAGTAGGTCATGTTTTCCCCAATACACAGTAGTCTGAAGTGGACTGATATATGGGTCTTGTTAACCAGGGTTATGTGTTTTTCACGGAGAAAGGGAAAGATAAATCTTACTGCGTCTTATACAGTTGAAGTCGGAAGTTTACGTACACCGTAGCCAAATACATTTAAACTCAGTAAAAATGAATGTCCTAGGTCAGTTAGGATCACCACTTTTTATTTTAAGAATGTGAAATGTCAGAATAATAGTGATTTATTTCAGCTTGTATTTCTTTCATCACAATCCCAGTGGGTCAGAAGTTTTCATACACTCAATTAGTATTTGGCAACATTGCCTTTTTTAAATTGTTGAACTTGGGTCAAATGTTTTTGGTAGCCTTCCACAAGCTTCCCACAATAAGTTGGGTGGATTTTGGCCCATTCCTCCTGACAGAGCTGGTGTAACTGAATCAGGTTTCTGGGCCTCCTTGCTCGCACATGTTTTTTTCAGTTCTGCCCACACATATTGAGGTCAGGGCTTTGTGATGGCCACTCCAATACCTTGACTTTGTTGTCCTTAAGCCAATGCCTAAGTATGTATGCTTGGGGTCATTGTACATTTGGAAGACCCATTTGCGACCCAAGCTTTAACTTCCTGACTGATGTCTTGATGTAGCTTCAATATATCCACAAATGTACTCCTCATGATGCCATCTATTTTGTGAAGTGGACCAGTCCCTCCTGCAGCAAAGCACCCCTACAACATGATGCTGCCACCCCCGTGCTTCAGCTTGGGATGGTGTTCTTCAGCTTGCCTCCCCCTTTTATCCTCCAAACATAACGATGGTCATTATGGCCAAACAGTTCTATTTTTTGTTTCATCAGACCAGGGGACATTTCTCCAAAAAGTATGTTGCAAACCGTAGTCTGGCTTTTTTATGCCGGTTTTGGAGCAGTGGCTTCTACCTTGCTGAGCAGCCTATGTCGATATAGGACTCGTTTTACTGTGGATATAGATACTTCTGTACCTGTTTCCTCCATTATCTTCACAAGTTCCTTTGCTGCTGTTCTGGGATTGTTTTGCACTTCTTGCACCAAAGTACGTTCATCTCTAGGAGACAGAACGCGTCTCCTTCCTGAGCGGTTTGACGGCTGCGTGGTCCCATAGTGTTTATACTTGCGTACTATTGTTTGTGCAGATGAACGTGGTACCTTTTTAGGCATTTGGAAATTGCTCCCAAGGATGAACCAGACTTGTGGAGGTCTACAACACACAGGTACACCTCCCTATTGACTCAAATTACGTAAATTAGCCTGTCAGAAGCTTCTAAGTCCATGACATTGTTTTCTGGAATTTTCCAAGCTGTTTTAAAGGCACAGTCAACTTACTGTATGTAAACATTTGACCCACTGGAATTGTGATACAGTGAAATAATCTGTCTGTAAACAATTGTTGGAAAAATGACTTGTCATGCACAAAGTAAATGACCTAACCAACTTGCCAAAACTAGTTTGTTAACAAGAAATGTGTGGAGTGGTTGAAAAATGAGTTTTAATGACACAAACTTCCGACTTCTACTCTGTAATGTCAGAAATTAGCACTGAATGCTGCTGATTCCTTCCTGTCTCTTCTCTTTCAGGAAGCTTTTTAGAAGTGAAGTGATGGAATGTAAGTTCTTTGCATCTTTAGACTGGCTCTCCATTGATAGAAGCTCTGTAGATGTATTGTTTTCAGTTACATTTTAAGCTTTTCATTCCATAAAGCAAGCTTTTCCTCTCCCTTTGCACAGTTTCACTGCATTTGTGAGATTCATCTATTTTTATTCAGTTTATCAATACATAATCAAATCTCTGCACCTCTGCATGCATTCCTCCCCATCTGAAATGGGCTCCGCAGCAATACTCCTGGAAAGAGTAACCTTGTGTCAGTGTTACCCCACCACTCCAGCTCAAAACCGCTAGTCGGGAAAATATGATTGATAGAAAAGTGATTTATGACGAAGCCAAAGTGTCAAATGCCAAGGTCTCCAGAAGACTACTGTGGACATGTAGGACCGCTCAGTTCTCTGGGTCCTCATGCTAACCCAAATGCGCCTACAGGATACAATGTAAATCTTCTATCAATGAAATAACTGCACATGACTGACTCTGTTATACACTATTTTCATTTGAGTAAGACCTACAGTGCCTTAAAAGTATTCACACCTCTTGACTTTGTTTGTTTTACAGCCTGACTTTAAAATGTGTTTTTGTCATTGGCCTACACACAATACCCCATAATGTAAAAGTGGAATTATGAATTATTTTATACAATGAGTTAAAAATGAAAGGTTGGAATATCTGAAGTCAATAAGCATTCAACCCCTTTCTTATGGCCAGCCTAAATAAGTTCAGGAGTAAGAATGTGCTTTGTTAGGGCCAGCCTAAATAAGTTCAGGAGTAAGAATGTGCTTTGTTAGGGCCAGCCTAAATAAGTTCAGGAGTAAGAATGTGCTTTGTTAGGGCCAGCCTAAATAAGTTCAGGAGTAAGAATGTGCTTTGTTAGGGCCAGCCTAAATAAGTTCAGGAGTAAGAATGTGCTTTGTTAGGGCCAGCCTAAATAAGTTCAGGAGTAAGAATGTGCTTTGTTATGGCCAGCATAATAAGTTCAGGAGTAAGAATGTGCTTTGTTATGGCAAGTACGTCACAAGATGCATGGATTTACTGTGTGCAGCAGTGTTTAACATGCTTTTTGTATGACGACCTCATCTCTGTACACCACACAGTTATTTGTAAGGTTCTTCAGTCGAGCAGTGCATTTCAAACACCGATTCAACCACAAAAAAACAGGTTTTCCAAGGCCTCGCAAAGAAGGGTCCCTATTGGTAGATGGGTAGAAAGAAAAGCCGACATTGAATATCTCAGCGTGGTGAAGTTATTACTTACACTTTGGATGGTGTGTCAATACAAAGATATTTAGGCATCCTTTCTAACCAAGTAAGGGATTTCGCTGAGACCAATGTAGACTTTTAAACAGTTTGACTTTTCCCATCACTGCCATTAAACTGAGGATGGATCAACAACATTGTAGTTACTCCACAATACTAACCTAACTGACGGAGTGAAAAGAAGGAATGTACAGCAGGTATTCCCAAACTGGGGTAGGGGTTACGTGCGCATTCTTGGCATTTCTTTTCTTCACATTTTCAAACTACATTTTATATTTTACAACAGGGCTATACATTTGGGTGAGTTTTTTTTCTCTCTCGCCGGAGTAGCCTCTTTTCCCTGCCAAAAATCAAATGAAACCAAACGCAACAGATACCATTAATAAGAAGGGGCTCGAAGAGTCTTACTGTATATGGTGAGTTACAGAGTGGCTAGGACAGGCAAGCTCCATACTATTGTGGAGGGCTTAATTCTTCCTGCTGCTGCGGATATGGATGGGACAATGCTGGGGAAGGGCCCAAAAAAACTACACAGACAATTCCTTCATCAAACAACACTGTTTCACGATGCGTCAGTGACATGACAGGAGATGTTTTGAAACAATTACTGCTTTGCATATAAGCCAGTGAATTATGTGTTACAGCTGGATGAGTCAACAGACGTAGCGGGCCTGGCACAGCTCCTGGTATATGTCTGTTACGTTTATGGGGGGGGGGGGTCAATTAAGGAAGACATCCTCTTCTGGAAACCAGGACAACATGAGAGGATATTTTTCAATTACTGGACAGCTTTGTGACATATGGACTTTGGTGGTCAAGATGTGGTGGTATCTGTACTGATGGTGCAAAAGCCATGACAGGGAGACACAGTGGAGTGGTAGTGTGCATTCACACTGTAGCATCAAGTGTACCGAAGACACTACAGTGGAAATGGTTAACTTTGTTAAAGCAAGGCCCCTGAACTCGTGTATTTTCTGTATTATGCAATGATATGGGCAGCGACCATGTAACGCTTCTACAACATACAGAAGTGCGCTGGTTATCAAGGGGCAAAGTATTGATACGTTGTTTTGAATTGAGAGACGAGCTTAAAGTTCTCTTTACTGACCATTTTCACTTGTCTGACCGCATGATGACGAGAGACTGGCCTATCTGGGTGATGTTTTTACTCCCCTGAATGATCTGAATCTAGGATTACAGTGACTCTCCACAACTATATTTAAATCAAATTTTGTGTCACACATGGTAAGCAGATGTTAATGTGAGGCTATGATTAAGAAGTTGGAGCTCTTTTCTGTCTGCAAGGACAGCACACAGGTCTTTACATCGTTGTATGATTTTCTTTGTGTGTGCAAATGAACTCAAGTTTACGGATAATGCCAAATGTGATATAGCGAAGCACCTGAGTGAGCTGTGTGCGCAATTACGCAGGCACTTCCCGAAACGGATGACACAAACAACTGGATTCGTTATCCCTTTCATGCCCTGCCTCCAGTCCACTTACTAATATCTGAACAAGAGAGCCTCATTGAAATTGCAACAAGCGGTTCTGTGAAAATTGTATTTAATCAGACGCCACTGCCAGATTTCTGGATTGGGCCGCGCTCAGAGTATCCTGCCGTGACAAATCATGCCGTTTAGACACTGATGCCCTTTGCAACCACGTACCTATGTTGAGAGTGGATTCGTGGCCCTCACTAGCATAACTAAATACAGGCACAGACTGTGTAGAGAAAGATTTAAGACTGAGACTCTACAATACAGAGTATTGTGCATCCTTTAAAGCACACCCTTCTCATTAACCTGTGGTTATTTGGTCATCAAAAATTGTGAATAACTCAAGTTTTATATGTAAGATGGCTAAATAAAGAGCAACATTATGTATTATTATTTGCCCTGGTCCAATAAGAGCTCTTTGTCACTTCCCACGAGCTGGATTGTGGCGACCAACTCTTCTCATTCTCATGTTTAATAAATGTATTGTTTAGTGTGTGTGGAAGGCTTACAATGATGTTAAAACATTTGAGTCCACTGACCCTGGTTCTAGGGGGATTACACAACTGGAGGTTGAATGTTTGAAGGGGTACGGGACAATAAAACGTTTGAACCAACGCTATTCAGAATCAAAATATTCCAAAACATGTATCCTGTTTGCAACACGGAACTGACGTAATAATGCAAAAAAATGTGGCAAAGCAATTAACTTTTTGTCCCGAATACCAATACAACTCATTACTGAGTACTACTCTCCATATTTTCAAGAATGGTGGTGTTTGCATCATGTTGTGTTTAACTTGCAATCATTAAGAAATGTAGTTTATCAGGATGAAAAATAAAGGGTATGTGCAGGCAAAATCCTAGAGGAAAACCTTGCTAGTGGCAGGTAGCCTAGCGGTTAAGAGCATTGGGCCAGTAGTCGAAAGGTTGCTGGTTCAAATCCCTGATACAACTTGGTGAGAAATCTCTATGCCCTTGAGCAAGGCACTTAACCCTAATTGCCCCTGTAAGGTGTCTGCTCAATGACTATAATGTAAAAATGTTGTCTGCTTTCCACCAGACGCTGAGATGAATTCACCTTAACTTAAAACAATAACTTAAAACACATGGCCACATCTAAGCTGGAGATGCTTACCACAAAGACGGGGTATGTTCCTGTGAATTGCTGAGAAAGTTTTGACTGCTTGAAAGTATATGGTGAGACTTAAATGGTTGTTTTAGTAATGATCAATAACCAATTTGACATAGCTTGAAGAATGCTGAAAAGAATAATGGGCAAATATTGTACAATCCAGGTGTACAAAGCTCTTGGAGACTTAACCAGAAATACTCACAGCTGTAATCGCTGTCAAAGTGATTCTAACATGTATTGACTCCGAGGTGTAAATACTTATGGAAATTAGATTTCTGTATTTAATTTTCAATACATCTGCAAAAGATTCTCAAATGTTTGCACTTTGTCATTATGGGGAAAAATAATCAAATTTTGAATTCAGGCTATATCACAACAAAATGTGCAAAATGGCAAGGGGTATGAATACTTTCTGAAGGCACTGTAACTAGGCCCCTACATGCAATGTACAGCAGATGGTGCATATCATGCCCTACAACAGTTCAAGACTCAAATTGGGTACATTTTGTTTTGCTTAATGAAACTCAACCAATTTAGTAATTGTTCAATTATCTACAAAGACGCAATGAAGGGGAATTCTTGAAGGGTAGGTAGCATAAACGTAACATGGATTGCATTAGAATATGCATCAAAAGTCCCAATGTAAAGTTGCACCTCATTTTTCTATTTTTCGAGTTATTACCTAAAAAGATCTTTATTCCAAAGAAGTCATATCGGAAACGTTTTTTCCAGGTGTGATATAATATGGAGGACCCGGCAAGCCAGCCTATTCCCTATAATGCAGGGATCAACTAGATTCAGCCACGGGCCAATGTTTTAGTTTTTTTGTTATTCTTGAGCGTGGTGGTCAGGGGGCCGGAACATAATTACAATTATTTTGTAGACTGCAAGAATCCCAAAGAGATGTAATATTTGACTAAAACATACAAATTTCAAACCTTGCTTACGTTTGTCTTTTTATTATGCCTGGAAATACTTGACACAGATTTCCCAAATTGAAATCACTTGTAGCTGATTTCCTGGTGTTGAAAATAAAAATTCAACAATTGTATGTATTTTTTTGCTTAAAACCGGTCCGGGGGTCGCCCGTTGGGGAACCATGCTATAATAGAAACTCCAAAAGAAATAACTTCAAATTAAACCAAGTCGTTTGCACTCATGGTTTCAATTGAATTTGCAGCCAACTTTTTAAATGTATTGTTACAAATCAACTTGCGAGGTTGCTAGCCAGTTAGACTGCTAATGTTAGCCTTACCAGACTGCTAACATGACATTAGCGCTGCATGAGTCAGCCAGTTGCTGTCAACATCTAGCTTACATCTACAATAAAATAAACCAACATTTTGAAATATAGAACGCTATCTAACCAATTATCCAAGAATGTTCGCAATAAGCTGTTAGACTATATGACCAAAAGCTTGTGGAACATCTCATTCCAAAATCATGGGCATTCATTTACAGTTGGTCCCCACTTTACTGCTACAACATTCTCCACTCTTCTGGGAATGCTTTCCTCTAGATGTTGGAACATTGATGCGGGGACTTGCTTACATTCAGCCACAAGACCATTTGTGAGGTTGAGCACTGATGTTGGGCAATTAGGCTTGGCTCGCAGTCTGCGTTCCGATTCATCCCAAAGGTATTTGATGGGGTTAAGGTCAGGGCTATGTGCAGGCCAGTCAATTTCTTCCACACCGATCTCGACAAACCATTTCTGTATGGACCTCGCTTTGCGCATGGGGGCATTGTCATGCTGAAACAGGAAAGTGTCTTCACTAAACTGTTGACACAGTTGGAAGAGCAGAATCATCTAGAATGTCATTGTAGGCTGTAGTGTTAAGATTTCTCATCATTGTTCAGGCTAGGCTCCTTAGTTCCAATGACAAACATCCCCAGACCATTATACATCCACCAAACTTTACAGTTGGCACTATGCATTGGGGCAAGTAGCGTTCTCCTGGTATCCGCCAAACCCAGATTTGTCTGTCGTACTGCCAGATGGTGAAGCATGATTCATCACTCTAGAGAATGCGTTTCCACTGCTCCAGAGTCCAATGGCGGAAAGCTTTACACCACTCCAGCCAACGCTTGGCATTGCGCATGGTGATCTTAGGCTTGTGTGAACGACTGAAAACCCATTTCATGAAGCTAACGTTGCTTCTAGAGGTGAGTTTGGAACTCGGTAGTGAGTGTTGCAACTGAGGACAGACAGGCTTCAGCAACAACGCTTCAGCACTCAGCGTTTCAATTCTGTGAGCGTGTGTGGCCTACCACTTTGCGGCTAAACCGTTGTTGCTCCTAGACATTTCAACTTCACAATAACAGCACTTACAGTGAAATCGGGGAAGCCCTAGCCCGGCAGAAATCTTACCCCATTGAAGTTGACATTTTTAAATGGTTAGGGTAGGGTTTAAGTGTAGGGACGTCCCAAGGTTCCCGGATAGCACTAACCCTCTGTAAATAGCGTCAAGCACTCGTCATGGAAATTGCGGTGGTGAAACGTGAATTTGGACCAGTCCCTGACAAGTGACAATCCATACACCAAAATGTTGCTTCAAAGTGCTATTTTGTAACCTGCTATGTTTTTGTGTCTCTGAAAATATTTAAATGACAGAGCTTGAGCAATACCCTAAATAAAGGGCTGTAGTCAACGTTACCACAGAGATGAACGTTTAGCACGGCACTTGCTTTTACATTTTGGCATAGCATCCATGGTTTGCTACGACACCCCACACCCTACCATGACACTTCACGTAACTGTATATAGCCAGTGCACATTTTTGGCACTGTTGAGCTATCAAACGTATATCTACTCGGCACTCACCGTAGAAGCACCATCAGTTCACAATCCAGTCCAGTTGCGGCCTCTACTAGACCCAGTAATCAACACATGTACATTGTTTTTAAATTACACTTTTACAAGTGTCAGTCACATGACAGCTCCAATAAGCCCTTTATGGCAGAGATATGTATATAATGATGAGATGGTCATGTCTCCACCCTAACAATGGGAGTCGTTGGCGGGAAGGCAGGCGACAAGTTTTATGTCCAAAATATTTTGGCGAGAATGAAAGCACTAGCTTCGCCTATTCCTCTCTGCTTATGGTGAACGAGAGGCTTGTAGAATCATGACTCTGGAGTTTTCAATTCATTGTTCGCCGGTAAGGGGTCCTCCATGCTATGTGCATTACTTTCTCAAATTAGCGAGATTAGTCGAAAGATGTTATTTTGACTGAAGGAGTCTCAGATCAGTCAGTTAAAAGAGCCGAACTTCCCATCACTATCTGACTGGTGTAGTTGTGTTCGATGGTAGTGTCAGTCTTACTGTAGCGTGCCAAGACGAGATGTGTTTATAGCATGTAAGGAGCGCGCTCTTCAGGAAAAATGTAATGCAATTTCTTTTAAATTCTATTAAAGACAGCGTTTTCTACATCTTTATGTAGGTTATTTTTGGTGGATTAAACGCAGACAAATACATCCATAAAAGGCTAATATCAGCATATTTTGTGTTTTATTATGTTGGTCTACTGATAAATTGGTCAGGCTAGTTGAGATGAGCAAGATGCAAGTCTGCACTCACACAGTATCTGCAACATGGGTTTGCTTCACGCTCTTCAGTGTGGTAGCCACAGGACAGGACCAAAACAGTGGAGAAGTTGAGCCTCACTCTTCAACGCTCTTAGTTGCGGAAATTGACCCGCTATGCTGTTTACTTTCTGCATCTACATCCTATCACGGAGTCTTTTTGAGTGGCTGAAGTGAAGATGAATGTGTTCTTAATCATACATCTCATCAAGTTGTCTATAGGGCAATTACTGCCATATTAAGCATATTTTATGTCAGCAGGCTAATATGTTTGTTTGGCTTGGTGCCTTTTTTGACTTAACGTGAAGTTTTGGGAGAGTGCAAAGCTCAGATCTAAATCTGTTCCCCTTTTTAAACCAAGTAAACCTCAATGTTCTTGTTGGGTCCACCCCATTAGACAAAGTTGAGGTCTTTGTGCTGTCCAGAGAATGTGACGTTGGGGAGTTTTCCAAGTATGTTTATAAGAGACTCATCACCTGATTGTATCTTTTGAAGTGCTCATCCTCTGCCCCGTCTGTCTTGAGATGGTGTACACTCCCCTACACTTTCCATAATCTGTTTTTTGTTTTTCTACTACTGTGCTGTAATAAAATATAAACCTTCCTTTTTAGTGAAGTCAAGTACCTACTCTTGATATAAAGGCTTGTCACTTAACTGTTGCAATTTCACTACCTAGCCTTCCTTGCCAATGGCCATTTCTTTAGATTCATGGAATTACATGGCAGTTTTTTGAGCATACATTTGTACGGTCTTCCTATGATATTAGCACATTTGTCGTCCTAGTCTCCTATGTTGGGGTAAAAGTGGGCCGCTCTCTTTTCTCCATGCCAGTTCTGGAGTTTGCCCTGCTGACCACATGAGTATGTTAAACATTAGCTATCACCACTCACCCCTCTGGCTTCACTATTGAACAGGTATAGACTGAGACATTACTGCAGCTGAGGGTAAAGAAGGAGAGTGGGTGAGGGTGAATAAGAAAGCCACTAAAAAGAGGACGAGGGAGAGAGAAGACAGGTATTTTCTCTCTGACCTTGGGGTATTTTGACTGGAGCCTGTCTGTATTTTCTAATTGAGGAAATGGATCCACAGACCCCTCTCTGAGTCGCTCAGGTCAGTGCTGCTTTATCTTACCCCGTTTGACGAAGTCTGACAGTCTTGATAAGCCAATCTTTATAGTATACGGAACAAAAATATAAACATGCAACAATTTCAAAGATTTTACTGAGTTAGAGTTCATATCAATTCAAAGGGATCAGATAACCAGTTAATATCTGGTGTGACCACCATTTGCCTCATGTAGTGCGACACATCTCCTTCGCATAGAGTTGATCAGGCTGTTGATTGTGGCCTGTGGAATGTTGTTCTACTCTTCATTGGCTGTGCGAAGTTGCTGGATATTGGCGGGAACTGGAACACCCTGTTGTACACGTCAATCCAGAGCATCCCAAACATGCTCAGTGGGTGACATGTCTGAGTATGCAGGCCATGGAAGAACAGGGACATTTTCAGCTTCCAGTAATTATGTACAGATCCTTGCGACATGTGGCCGTGCATTATCATGCTGATACATGAGGTGATGGTGGCGGATGAATGGCACGACAATGGGCCTCAGGATCTCGTCATGGTATCTCTGTGCATTCAAATTGCCATCGACAAAATGCAATTAGGTTTGTTGTCCATTGCTTATGCCTGCCCATACCATAACCCCACCTCCACAATGGGGCACTCTGTTCACAACGTTAACTTAAGCAAACCGCTCGCCCACACGACGCCATACGCATGATCTGCGGTTGTGAGGCCGGTTGGACGTACTGCCAAATTCTCAAACTATATTTTTTTCTAGGCGGCTTATGGTAGAGAAATGAACATTTAAATTATCTGGCAACAGCTCTGGTGGACATTCCTGCAGTCAGCATGCCATTTGCACTCTACTCTAACTTGAGACATCTTGGGCATTGTGTTGTGTGACACAACTGCACATTTTAGTGTACTTTTATTGCTCCCAGCACAAGGGGCACCTGTGTAATGACACACTTCTTAATAGGACACATCTGTCGGATGGATTATCTTGGCAAATGAGAAATGCTCACTGAGGATGTACGCACATTTGAGCGCAGAATTTGAGAGAAATAAGCTGTTTGTATGTATAGATAGTCTCTGGGATCTTTTTCTTTCAGCTCATGAAACATGGGACCAACACTTTTTACATGTTGTGTTTTATATTTTTGTTCAGTATAGTTTTAGGTTGTCTTGTGGTTTCTGCCTAACAGGGCCTATGTGAGGTGCTCTACCTTTATTTCAGCAGATTTATTTTTAAGCTTGGTCTCTTCAGCAGTTTCTTTGGGAGCTTATCTTGTTTGTGCATTGGGCTATTAAACAAGCCTGTTTTAGATTCCCAGCCAATGAATGTGTGAACACAAGCTGTCGCCCAACAAAGACCACCCGGTGAGCTATGAGCGGTGAGCGTGTTGAGTGCTCATTGACAACTCCACTCGCTGAATGCTTAGTGAGCCCTTCTCGTGCTGGAATGTAAGTGCCTAGCTTCTTGGGTTTTAATGGGCATGTTAAATGTGACTCTTCAAGGAAAAGTGATGGTGGCCAAAATAAAATCTTAGCTTATTTTTATCATTACCGGACTTTGCTGCTCAGCTTTAGTTCAGTTTGTTTGTTCATGGACTGTGGCTGCCTGCTGGGTGTTTCATTGATGTTTGGTTCTATACTGCAGTTCCATAATTGACAGAATTCTATGGATCTTTGCTGGATCTCCACTCAGCAGATGAGTTCTCACTTGGGTTGAAGTCTGACATGAAGAGACCCCACATGACTTTCCAGTTTAGGTGGCATTGTTGTTCCCCACAGGAGGATCACTTTACTACGACATAGGCCTACTTTTGTATTTTGGCAAATCCCTGTCAGGTGTTTTGTTTAACATACAGTGCCTAGTGAAAGTCTACACACCCCTTGCACAGTCTTCACATTTTGCAGTTTTAAATTAGGATTAATTGGGATTTTGTGGTTGTTCATTTGGATTTTTTCCTACCTTTCTACACAACCTACTCCACATTTTATTTGATAGAAAAAAGACCCCCAGCAATAAAAGATTGTGTACAGTACCAGTCAAAAGTCTGGACACCTACTCATTCAAGTTTTTCCTTTATTTGGACTATGTTCTACATTGTAGAATAATAGTGAAGATGTAAAAACTATGAAATAACACATATGGAATCATGTAGTAACCAAAAAAAGTGTTCAACAAATGTAAAATATATTTGAGTTTCTTCAATGTAGGCACACTTTTCCTTGACAGCTTTGCACCCTCTTGGCATTCTCTCAACCAGCTTCATAAGGTAATCACCTGGAATGCATTTCAAATGTAAAAGTACATTTGTTGAATTACTTTCCTTAATGCGTTTGAGCCAATCACCTGTGTTGTGACAAGGTAGGGGTGGTATACAGAAGATTACCCCATTGGTAAAAGACCATGTCCATATTATGGCAAGAACAGCTCAAATAAGCGAAGAGAAACGACAGTCCGTCATTACTTTAAGACATGGTCAGTCAATACAAAGTTTCAAGAACTTTGAAAGTTTATTCAAGTGCAGTCGTAGAAACCGTCAAGCACTATGATGAAACTGTCTCTCATGAGGACCGCCACAGGGAAGGAAGACCCAGAGTTACCTCTGCTGCAGAGGATAAGTTCATTAGAGTTATCAGCCTCAGAAATTGCAGCACAAATAAATGCTTCAGAGTTAAAGTAACAGACACATCTCAACATCAAACTGTTCAGAGGAGACTACGTGAATCGGACTTCAGGGTTGAATTGCTGCAAAGAAACCACTACTAAAGGACACCATAAGACGAGACTTTCTTGGGCTAGGAACACAAGCAATGGACATTAGACCAGTGGGAATCTGTCCTTTGGTCTGATGAGTCCAAATATGAGATTTTTGCTTCCAACTACCGTGTCTTTGTGATACGCAGAGTAGGTGAACAGATCTCTGCATGTGTGGTTCCCACCGTGAAGCAGGGAGGAGAATGTGTGATGGTGTGGGGGTGCTTTGCTGGTGACACTGTCTGTGATTTATTTAGATTTCAAGGCATTCTTAACCAGCATGGCAACCACAGCATTCTGCAGCGATACACCATCCTGCCTGTCCTTCAACCCAAATATCTCCAAGCCTTATGAGCTCTTTTCTATGCTATATAAACAAATGTGTTGAAGGACAGGTGGAAACACATGAGGTTTGCCAGACTTTTACAGGATTGCATAGGCGTTATAACAGCAAAAACAAGTCAAAATAAGTCCTGTTCTAGGATGATGGTCTAGGATGTGAAGATTGATGTACATTATTAGTCCGTATCTTGTTATACTATAGCTACCCTCCTGGCAGATGTGAATCGGCACGAATATAATTTAAATCAATAATATGAACACATTTAGTATGAGGCTATGAGAAGAAAGTATTTCTACAGTAGAAATGGTTAATAAGTTGTCCTAGGTTCCACACTACAGTATACGTTCCTATTTAAAAATCCTCAGCCTTTTTTGGTGGTACTAAGCTAACATACAGTATGGAATTGTTTTAAGATCGTCATATTATGGATTATTTAGGTATTTTGAATTTTAGGACCCCTTTACGTATCATTTATTTATTTGATAAAACATTTAACTTGGCCTTTAGCCCTTAGATACCCATTGAATTACATGTTCATAAATGGCTAAAAAGACAGTCAAAAAATAAATAATAAGGAATATGTTTTTGAAGTGTCTGTCCTATATCTAGGAGATATAAGAAAGGTCAGGATTTGTTATTTTTTGTTGACACATTTAACCCCTTTTTTGCGGGGACACAAAAACCCTAACCCAATGGGTTACCCTGAGATGACTCCCGTGAAACTTGTGGGGGTCGTAGAGCACAACGGAGAACACTGTTCGAGTCTTCCCTTTCCATGGTGAGGTAATATTAGTTGGTAGCTCAAACGGTTTTGACGCTACAGACCGAAGTTGGCACAGCATTACCAACTCCAGACGAGTCCTGTGACACTTGTGGGGATCTTAAAGCAAAATGTAGAGCACCACAGTGTGGTCATATTAGTTTGTAGACCAAACTGTTCAGCCGCTACAGAAGTTTTCGTGAGAAGACCTATGTCTCATGGTCTGACAAACACTGCTGCATTTCGGTGACATTCCACTGCAGATGCTGATGGCAGACAGGCGGATGCGGTGGATTGCAAAGGACCTGATATCTGTAGTTTAAACTGACAGATTTGTATTATACTATTTAGATTGACTCATGGGCGTGTCAATGGATGTTAAAGGATTCAAATTGCTGTCACTATTTTAACTTTATAAATGTAGTTTAGGAATGTAAAGGATTTCACTTTGTTCTGACACGCTCGCTGCTGATAAATATGCACTGGGTTAAACTAATGGTAGACAAAATATATCAGTAGAGCCAATATAATAACTGGCTTATGAAAACACTTCTCTCAGGATGCAATGTTTTTTTTTTAAATATTTTGTGATCTTAGATGTATCTATGCTCCCCCAATCTTTCTACCCCAGGTCCTCATTTAAAAAACAGCCTGAGCTATAGGTTGGCGACACAGGTGATTAAAAAAAAAAAGGAATGTCCTAGAAAAATAATTTAATTTGGTAAATTTGCAGTTGCCCTGAATATGTGGTTATATGTGCATGCATATTCACTGCAGTGTACAAAACATTAGGAGCACCTGCTCTTTCCATGATAGACTGACCAGGTGAATGCGATTATCCCTTAGTGATGTCATCTGTTAAATCCACTTCAATCCGTGTAGATGAGCCCTGCAACGTGGACTGTGTGCCATTCAGAGGGTGAATGGGCAAGACAACAGATTTTAGTGCCTTGAAAGGACTGGACTGATATGTCAACCCTTAGGGGTGATTATTAGAATGGGACTAAGTGAACCACAAATGTTGTCAGTCAAACCTGCCTAAGATGGCTGACGTATCAACCTTACTAGGAGTAACAAAATGGCTTGCTGCTCTAAAGGGGAGTTCATCTCCCTCCAATTTATCGCACGCTATGATAATCTGTCAGCCCAATGGGCTATACCGTTGGACATGTCTCACGCTAGTTTTAATCCTAAAGGTTAGGTGCCAGTCTGTTTTTGTTAACTGTGTTCTGTGCTTATCTGGGATATCAGAGTTCAGTCAATAATTTCCACAGAGAGGGACTCTAATCTGATTTGCATGTCTGTGTGTCGATCCTCTGACCGCTGTTCTCCTCTGATGAACTTTGAACTATGAGGGAAGGCAAATAGAGGATGGGCTGAATGCACATTTTTGAAAGCTCATTTTGGAGATGGGATAGGATGGGAGATTAGATTTTGTGGTCCCAACTGTCATCTAGTTAGTGGTAACAGATGATGCACCTTGACCCCGGTCTGAACAGAGCTACCACACTTCATCCTGTCTAGTTTTGGAGACCATGAAGACTATAGTTCTGTTTTTAGTTTGCTCTTAAATGTATGTTATCTGCTAATGTAATGGAATGTCATAAAAGCTTGATCAAAGGGAGAGATCCTAATATATGTATGTACATACAGTCGGGCAAAAAAGTATTTAGTCATCCACCAATTATGCAAGTTCTCCCACTTAAAAAGATGAGAGGCCTGTAATTTTCATCATAGGTACACTTCAACGATGACAGACAAAATGAGAAAAAAAATCCAGAAAATCACATTGTAGGATTTTTTATGAATATATTTGCAAATTATGGTGGAAAATAAGTATTTGGTCAATAACAAAAGTTTATCTCAATACTTTGTTATATACCCTTTGTTGGCAATGACAGAGGTCAAATGTTTTCTGTAAGTCTTCACAAGGTTCACACACTGTTGCTGGTATTTTGGCCCATTCCTCCATGCAGATCTCCTCTAGAGCAGTGATGTTTTGGGGCTGTTGCTGGGCAACACGGACTTTCAACTCTCTCCAAAGATTTTCTATGGGGTTGAGATCTGGAGACTGGCTAGGCCACTCCAGGACCTTGAAATGCTTCTTACGAAGCCACTCCTTTGTTGCCCGGGCGGTGTGTTTGGGATCATTGTCATGCTGAAAGACCCAGCTATATTTCATCTTCAATGCCCTTGCTGATGGAAGGAGGTTTTCACTCAAAATCTCACGATACATGGCCCCATTCTTTCCTTTTACACGGATCAGTCGTCCTGGTCCCTTTGCAGAAAAACAGCCCCAAAGCATGATGTTTCCACCACCATGCTTCACAGTAGGTATGGTGTTCTTTGGATGCAACTCGGCATTCTTTGTCTTCCAAACATGACGAGTTGAGTTTTTACCAAAAAGTTATATTTTGGTTTCATCTGACCATATGACATTCTCCCAATCTTCTTCTGGATCATCCAAATGCTCTCTAGCAAACTTCAGACGGGCCTGGACATGTACTGGCTTAAGCAGGGGGATACGTCTGGCACTGCAGGATTTGAGTCCCTGGCGGCGTAGTGTGTTGCTGATGGTAGGCTTTGTTACTTTGGTCCCAGCTCTCTGCCGGTCATTCACTAGGTCCCACTAGGTGGTTCTGTGATTTTTGCTTACTGTTCTTGTGATCATTTTGACCCCACGGGGTGAGATCTTGCGTGGAGCCCCAGATCGAGGGAGATTATCAGTGGTCTTGTATGTCTTCCATTTCCTAATAATTGCTCCCACAGTTGATTTATTCAAACCAAGCTGCTTACCTATTGCAGATTCAGTCTTCCCAGCCTGGTGCAGGTCTACAATTTTGTTTCTGGTGTCCTTTGACAGCTCTTTGGTCTTGGCCATCGTGGAGTTTGGAGTGTGACTGTTTGAGGACAGGTGTCTTTTATACTGATAACAAGTTCAAACAAGTGCCATTAATACAGGTAACGAGTGGAGGACAGAGGAGCCTCTTAACCTTTAGTGACGCCCAACCCAAGAATGGGACCGTTATCATCATCTGACACTAATTAGCATAACGCAACGGACATAAATCTTCCTAGAAAATATTCCTATTCGTGAAATTCACCAGTGAAATATATTTCCGCATAGTGAGTCTTTTTTTTTTAATACATCAAAAACTATACTATGGTAACTCCTCCAATGAGATGCGCTACTAGACTCTGTTCATTCACTCTCTACATGCACAGAGGATGCTGACCAATCACAAGCGGGCGCTTTCAAAATATGCTTTACAGCCAACGCTAGACAAGCATTTGTGTAAGTTTATCATAGCCTAGCATAGCATTATGCCTTGCTAGCAGCAGGCAACCTGGTCACGGAAATCAGAAAAGCAATCAAATTAAATCGTTTACCTTTGATGAACTTCAGATGTTTTCACTCATGAGACTCCCAGGTAGACAGCCAAAGTTCATTTTTTCCCAAAATATTATTTTTGTAGGCGAAATAGCTCCGTTTGTTCTTCACAGTTGGCTGAGAAATCGCCCGGAAATTGCGGTCACCACAACGCTGAAAAATATTCCAAATTAGCTCCATAATATCGACAGAAACATGGCAAACGTTGTTTAGAATCCATCCTCAAGGTGTTTTTCTAAATATCTATTCGATAATATATCCATTGGGACAATTCGTTGATAATACAAATTATCCAGTTTCAGATGCCCATATCCAGGGCTGCTTAGGGAAGCCTGGTGATTTCATTAGTATATCTGTTTGTACAGCTGGGCATGTGTTGAACCCTGCCCACTGTGCCCATGGCTAAACAACCATGTCTCTGCTCCAGAAGTGCCCAGGATTGATGACATGGCCTGTATGCTAGGTTCTGCACAATTAATCTATTTCAGATCGAAATTGCAGTATTGGCATGTGCAATAATACAGGAGTAGTAACGGCCCAGTGCACGACTTTAGTGAAGAAAAAATTCAGGAGGTGCTGCAACACCCACAGCAACCCTACTTCCTGCTGCCGTGCAAGTCTCCATCCCAACGCTGTATAACAAAATTTAAAGGAGAAGTTGAAACATGCTACTTTGAAGGAATGGACCATACTACAATGTTTTGGACACAGGCTGCATCTTGCAATCAGTAGGCTACATATTACATGTTTTTCAGGTATTTTGATTTATTTCAATTATCATAATGATTAAGCCTACAATCATAATATTCCTATTCCATCTACAGCCTATGGCTGCCTGAATAAATAATAAACTTAGGTTAATAGCACACTATATTTTGATTTATGTTTGTGGGCCTCCCGAGTGGCGCAGTGGTCTAAGGCACTGCATCCCAGTGCTAGCTGTGCCACTAGAGATTCTGGTTCGAGTCCAAGCTCTGTCGCAGCCAGCCGCGACCGGGAGACCCATTTGCCCAGCGTCGTCGGGATTAGGGGAGGGTTTAGCCGGCAGGGATTGTCTTGTCCCATCGCACACCAGCGACTACCGGCGGACCGGGTGCAATGCACTCTGACACGGTCGCCAGGTGTATGGTGTTCCCTCCAACACATTGGTGCGGCTGGCTTCCGTGTTAGGCGGGCATTGTGTCAAGAAGCAGTGCGGCTTGGCTGGGTTGTGTTTTAACCGTGTCTGATGGTATTACTAAGTGTTTGAAATTCGACCTTTGCCTCTCCAGAGTCCATATGGGAGTTGCAGTGATGGGACAAGACTAACTACCAGTTGGATACCATGAAATTGGAGCAAAAGTGTTTGTTTATGTAGTAATAATATACAGCCGATAACGATGTTAGAAAATATTTGGTTCTGTGTTCAGTTAGCACAGTATGTATTAATTTGTTGATCTCATTTTAGAAGTGATGTTCTCTACCCTGACACTTGTTTTAACAATGTCTGATGGAATTACTATCTGGCCCCCCAAAAAAATCACAATTAGATATTGTCTAAATCATGCAGCCCTACCGTATGCCACCATGTGTTTTTTACCTGACGTGGCACATGTGTGCATCTCACCCTGTCTTACCCTCGCCTGCTCTTACCTCAGTAAGAATAGGATGCTGCCCACCTGCTTTGTTGTTTTTGTTGGGGCCCTTCAGCTCACTTTCGCCCCTATGATTGTTGCTTTGATAACATGCAAAACAAGGAGGCACAACATGGTGCATTGACCTGATGTTTTTGAGAGTGTAACTAGTGTGCTGTTTCCCAGACCAATCAGAGCAATGCATCCACGGGCTGCGCCTTAGCTGCATTAGCTAAATAAGTGTAATTTATTTGACAGTGCAGGTGATGAAGACTGGCTCCAGAGTAGTGTCTTTACACATTTAGAGATGTAAAAAATAGTTGACAAAAATATTTAGCTCAGAAAATCAAACTTACTTGGCCTACAGCAAGATGACCTTGACACAGGCAAAACTTCTCAATGGCAGAGCTATAGTAGTAACAGCCTGTTACCTGAATGGGGAGTCCGAGGATCCTGTAAGGACTTGCCCCATCCTGGCAGAAACCATGCACATTCTCATTGCGTTAAAGGTGCAGTCAATCTACACAGGACCTTCTAATAAGCTTGTTTGCATGGGCAGGAGTTTCGGCTTGGCTGGTGACATCACCAGGTGGTAATTTGGTTTATAGACTAACAGACATCCAAACCTCTCTGCCAATAAGAGCTAGTTTTCAGTTGTCCCCTCCCCACTCAGACCACTCCCAGACAGTCATAGCAAAATTAATCCGTCATAGCTAAAAATCTATTTTTTGTCAATTTTAATGGACAGCTATTATGGTAAGATGATCGTTACCAATAAATTATTTGATATTGATATAAAAATGGCTGCATTGGCCATTTAATGCAAACATAAACATTAGCCTAACGTTTTAGATAAACAATGAAACACCCCTTAACCGGGATAAACCAATTACATAAAGGAGTGTAACCTGTCTAAATCTGTGGAATTTTTCGCTCTCATCCAGGGTGGCACAGTGTTGGGCCAGTAACCGAAAGGTTGCTGGTTTGGATCTCCGAACTGACTAGATGATCAAAAAAAATGTATGTACCCTTGAGCAAGGCACTTAACTCTACTTGCTCCAGTAAGTTAAATACTAAGCCTAAACATTTTTTAAGTAAATTATTACCAGACTCTGGCGTTTGTTCTTTACATGATACAAAGCATAATATTAGAAGGGGTTAGCGATTTTTAATCTAGCAAGCCAGAGTTTGTACCAAACAATCAGTCCTTTTTGTGTGGAAAGAAATGGAGGGGAATGTTCCGACTTAGCGATGGCTCACAGGCACATCGTCAGTGACTTAACGCGACTCACATGGCCCCCTCTCCTACGGCTCCCCCATCTTGAATGGTTTCTGGGTCGTTTGCTCTGTGTGAGTGCCCGGTTAGATAACGTCAACACTTTCTTCCCTTTCATTTGATGTCCTGTAGCTGTGCTGTTCTGTGGAGGCTACTGGTGGTTGGTTGATGTTTCTCACGTCTGGAGGGACAGACAATGGGAACAACCTGCACTTTCAGTGTCGTGACTGGTGGCAAAATTAATAATTCTGATTATTAGTTGTGCCTGAGGCACTGAGGAGCAAGGTCTATTGCACAGCAACGTGACATGCAACCAGCCTTTTCATTCTCTGAGTGAGGCTCCAGGCAGGCAGTCTTTTACTGTCATATGTCTGTGTTGGAACATCAGATTTGTAATGGCAAGAACTCACAAAGACAAGAAGGTCACAGCACTTTAGTGTAGGGGGTGTGTCTGACCAGACGAGGACATGGATGCAGTCGAAGCAAGGGTGGCGGATCCTTGACCTGGGTAGATCACATTAAACTTCTGTAGCTTAATAGTGTAGCTTAATAGTGTACTTGTTCCATTGTTTTACATATGCTTCCATCCAGTGAAACTTGCAGAGCATGCATTGTTGCTTCACGTGTTGATACAGCTGTCTATTTACTGGGTCTTGTTAGCATCTGCTCAATGCCTAAATGGTATTGACCGGACTGAGATTTGTGTTCAATGCACAGCATTGTTGGTGGGTGGATCATGTTTAGAAAGAAAGCGATTATCCCCATGTTGTGTAGAGTTCAAAGATAATTGTTTTATGGGACAACTGGTTCTGTCCTTGTCAAAATTACAATTAGACCAAGCTACAAGGCAAACCAAAATACAACAGATGTTGAAAGTGCACGCTCACTACTACACAATTAGGAATGGTAGTCCTAGTTTCCATTTAGGTCTCTGTGTTTGGGGTGTGATGGTGATCAGGAGCCCATGTTACAGTGATTGGCACAATGACGTGAGACTGGCAAAGTGCGACTTGTCTAGCGTTGGGGCAGCCTGGCCTTTTTTTATTAGGCATTGATCTTTATGCAACTCTTAGCCAGTCAAGCAACAACCTGATGTTTCCTTCCAGAAATGGAGGCTCCCTTGTCTGTATACATTGTTTTCAGCTTCTTGCTAAGCGTGCAATCATCAGTATTTAATGGAAAAACAACTTGTTTTTCTGCTCTTGCCCTGTCGTGAACCATGGACAAACACACTAAATGCTCCAACCAACCAGTGCCTTTGTCAGCAGAAATGGATAACAGCTGTTCAAATCTTGGCTAACCCGTGTTGGTTTCTCTAGTACAATGATGAATAATGTTATGGCCTGTGGTAGTTCTGATTTTGATTTAGCAATGTCTATCAATCAACACCCCACATTGGCATTATTGAACCCCCCCCCCCCCCCCATTTTTATTTATTTATATATATATATATTATTTCTCATTAAGAAGGAAAGAAATTCCACAAATTAACTTTTAACAAGGCACACCTGTTAATTGAAATGCATTCCAGGTGACTACCCCATGAACCTGGTTGAGAACTCGGGAGTGGCTTCGGGACAAGTCTCAATGTCTTTGAGTGGCTCAGCCAGACCCCGATCAAACATCTCTGGAGAGTCCTGAAAATAGCTGTGCAGCAATACTCCCCATCTGATCTGACAGAGCTTGAGAGGATCTGCAGAAAAATGGGAGAAAAAATGGGAGAAACTCCCCAAATACAGGTGTGCCAAGTCATACCCAAAAAGCCTCGAGGCTGTAATCGCTTCCAAAGGTGCTTAAACAACCTACTGAATGTTAAGGGTCTGAATACTTATGTAATATTTCAGTTTTTTTGTAATATGTATGTTTGCAAAATGTTTTTAAAAATCTGTTTTTGCTTTGTCATTATGGGGTATTGTGTGCAGATTGGTGAAGGGGGGAAAAACGATTGAATCCAATTTAGAATAAGGCTGTAACATAACAAAATGTGTGGAAAGTCAAGGTGTCTGAATACTTTCTGAATGCACTTGTACATGTAGGTGAAAGGAACATTTTCGGGGAAGTGATCATAATCATTGGGCAACCCAAAAATACTCATGACTTGTCCGACAGGAGAACTGCCCTTCAGTACTTAATTTCAATCGCTGCAACTAGGATATAATTTATTCTGCTCTGGTCTGTCCAGACGATGCCAGAGGGTCTTTAGCTGTCAAAGGAAATGAGAGGCAGAGTGAGATTGAAAAGGCTTTGGGCGTGTTACCTCTGGTGTGCATTACTTCACTGTTGTTTTTTTCATTGACAGGGCCAAATGGTGTGTTCGTATTGACTCCCTACATAGCCAATAACGTGCAGAATCATGGGGGTGTTCTTTTTGTCTTATGCTAATTTCTCCAACACCTGTCCCTATAAAATTAGATGCAACAAATGCAACCTGTCTGATACACGGGGGAAGGACAAAGACCTGTGCCAGACCACTGATCACCAACTACTCTCTCTCTCCTCTCTCGTTGCAGTGATGGAGCCCATGGCTGTGAGCACCTCAGTGGTCGGGCTGGATGAGTTCAACCGCAACATGCCGCGCATCTGTGGTGTCTGCGGCGACAAGGCCACCGGCTTCCACTTCAACGCCATGACCTGCGAGGGCTGCAAGGGCTTCTTCAGGTGGGTACTGACCAGGACGGGGCATACTAGGAATGGTGGAGCAGGAAGGGTGGTCCAGGGTTGTGTTCATTAGGCACCAAACAGATGAACACGGGGAGGGACTACCTGGACTTGTCTAATAAGAAACACAAATTGTCCATTGTTTTGGCCTAATGAACATGATGTAGTGAAGAGGCTTATAGAGTTCGAACAATTCACACTGTTTGGACAATTATCTGAGGGATGTGGCTGGAGATATGTAACCACTCAAATTTCCATAGACCGAGCTATCGATGCAAGTTCTGACCTTTCATGAAATCAACATTATAGTTTTAACCATGTTTTGAGGCCGCACAGTGTTTGTTTACAATTGCATCGTTTACAAACAAAACCCCCCAAAATAGCTATACTTTGGGTTGTCATTGTATGCTAAATTTGAATCAAGCTCATGAGGCATTTATAAGTTATGTTTGTCAAGAATCAGTGGGTGGGGGGGGGCGCTAGAGAGCGTGCTTTGCTAGAGCTCTGCTCTATTTTGAAACAAATGAGTATTTATCTTAACCTCTCACGACCTATAACTTCAAACAAATATGACAAAGGGAAAAGGCACCAAAAAAGGGGGCGCTAAACAAGATAATTTGAATG
The DNA here is from genome assembly GCF_002021735.2 of Oncorhynchus kisutch. Taxonomy (NCBI): domain Eukaryota; kingdom Metazoa; phylum Chordata; class Actinopteri; order Salmoniformes; family Salmonidae; genus Oncorhynchus; species Oncorhynchus kisutch. The sequence continues at coordinate 18,471,855 of NC_034197.2, forward strand.
AGAGACAACGAACCAATTTCAACGTCGCTGACCCACGAGGAGTTAGCTGAAGAGCCTAGCTTCCAAGAGTTCCACACAGAGCCTACTCAAAGTGACATACTGGCTGCCATAAACTCACTAAGCAAGAAGGTGGACACAAGGTTAGCTGATATCTCAGAGTATTGGGACTTTGGCTGAAGCTGTGAAAGCAACTAAAGGAATGGTGCATGAGGTTGAGCAGACGACAGTCGATCACGAGGCCAGGCTACAGGACATAGAGAAACAGTGCGCAATGTTCAAAAAAGACAACAAAACCCTGAAAGCCCGACTGGAAATGCTCGAGTCGCATTCAGGACGCCAGAACATCCGAATATGTGGCATCCAGGAGGACACTGAGAAAGGGAAACCCACTGAATTTGTCTCGGAGCTGATACCGGCCCTGCTGGGGAGTGAACACTTCAAAACGGCCATCCTGATCGACCGCGCACACAGATCTCAGGCAACGAAGCCGGCCAAGGGCGGGCCACCAAGGCCATTCATTGTACGGCTGCACTATCCCCAGGCCAGGGATCTCATCCTCAAGCTGGCTAGTCAAAAGTTACCCCTTAACTACAATGGAGCCAGGGTGTCTTTCTACCCAGATCTTACCTTGGAGGTGAGGAACCAACGGAAAGAGTATGATGAGGTATGCAACAAATGCAGGGCGGCCAACATCCGATATGGATTCCTCTTCCCAGCCCGGTTTAAGGTGACAGTCAAAGGATCAACACGTACGTTTGACAACCCAAAAGAGGCCGATCTGTTCTTGACAAGCAAGCTCCCTGGCTGAGGATTTTATTTATTTATTTTTATTTTACATTTATTTAACCAGGCATGTCAGTTAAGAACAAATTCTTATTTTCAATGACGGCCTGGGAACAGTGGGTTAACTGCCTGTTCAGGGGCAGAACGACAGATTTGTACCTTGTCAGCTCGGGGGTTTGAACTTGCAACCTTCCAGTTACTAGTCCAACGCCCTAACCACTAGTCTACAGTGCCGCCCCAGGATACAGAACGGCTGTGTCAGCCGGCTAAATGACCAAATACAGGCCAGGAATGTGTTTGAATTTCCGGCCTATGTCTTTTCGATTAGAAGATCAGAAATTGGGACTTAGTGGGGCAAAAAAGTATTTAGTCAGCCACCAATTGTGCAAGTTCTCCCACTTAAAGAGATGATAGGCCTGTAATTTTCATCATAGGTACACTTCAACTATGACAGACAAAATGAGAAAAAAAAATCCAGAAAATCACATTGTAGGATTTTTTATGAATTTATTTGCAAATTATGGTGGTGCCCCACTGTATATACTACAATTTGAGATGCATTTTCAACGTAATGTATCGCGATCATAAGGTTGAGGCAGTGGTAATAGCTCTTGATGCAGAGAAGGCGTTTGATCGGATTGAGTGGAAGTATATGATGTCGGTTCTGGAGCACTTCGGGTTTGGAAATGAATTTATTAATTGGATAAGAGTTATTTATGCACACCCTATGGCGTCCGTGGTAACCAATCAAGAAATGTCAGTCATTCCGCTTGTTCAAGGGGTGCCGACGGGTGCCGTATTTCGCCTGCTCTCTTCACTATAGCCATGGAACCCCTTGCTACTCGCATTCGGGCATGTGCCGATATAGCTTCTATTAAAATAAAGGACACACAGCACAAAATGTCCCTATATGCAGACAATGTTCTTTTGTTTTTGTCCAAGCCTAAAACTTCTATTCCACCCTTACTTAACTTGATAAACACATTTGGCTCCTTCTCTGGCTACAAGATAAAGTGAGTTGATGCCAATATCACGGCCTGTGGATATGCAATTTCTGCAATCTACCTCGTTTAGAACAGTGATGGACAAGTTCACAAGCCTTGGCATTGTAGTGACGAGACATTGATCAGCTATTGAAAACGAATTGGGACATGAAAATATATCAGCTTATAGATTTTTGGAAAACTCTGCCCATCTCCTTGGTTGGTCGTATAAACGCTATTAAAATGGTTGTCCTACCCAGGTTTCTTTACCTCTTCCAATGTCTACCCAATTTCATACCACAAAGCTATTTTAAGAAACTGGATTCAATAGTAACTCCATTTTTATGGGATAACAAGGCAGCCAGAATTTCAAAGAAGCATTTATGCAAGTACAAAATAGAGGGGGGCTTTGGCCTTCCTCACTTTAAACTGTATTATTGGGCTGCTAATCTGAACATTGTGTCTTTCTGGAGGGAAAGCTTACCTGCGATGAGACAGAAGGATATGCCTGCATGGCTTTTGATTGAGCAGGCCTCCTGTCAACGTTCCTCACTCCCTGCACTTCTTAATAGCCCATCATATGTGAAAAAATCCACTTATGACTAACCCAGTCATTTGTCATACGCTTAGGATCTGGAAACAGATTAGGTATTTTCTTAACATACCCACTGTATACATTGTCAGCCTGATTTGCCTGAATCATGCTTTCCACCCTGCATTGGATGATATGGTGTTTTCACAGTGGAGCGAGAAGGGGCTCACAACAATTGGTGATATATACATAGATGGTCAGTTAGCTTCATTTCAACAATTACAGGGAAAGTTCAACATGCCAACAACACATTTTTTCAGATACCTCCAAATCAGGAATTTCGTAAGGACACATATCCCACAGTATGGCATGTAGTCCTACATTAGATAGCTTGATCCTTGTCAAACCCCATTCAAAAGGGTCGGTCTCTAGACTGTATGATGTGCTACAGGCCCACATAGTTATTCACAGACACCATTAAAAGGGCTTGGGAACAAGAATTTGGGTCAGAAATCTCAGATGAGGACTGGGTAGAAGCTCTCAGGAATATAAACCACAGTTTAGTGAATGCCAGACACAACCTTGTACAGTTTAAGGTGATACACAGGTTACATTACTCAAAAGTAAAACTGCATAAAATATTCCCGGACACCTCACCACTGTGTGAGAGGTGCAAGCAGGAAGAGGGGACGTTGACCCACTTATTCTGGACATGTCCTAAGTTACATGTTTACTGGGCTCTCATTTTTGATTACTTATCTAGAGCCTTTGATAGAGTTCTAGCCCCAGACCCATTAATCGCTCTGTTTGGTACAGCTGATGGGAATAATCAGGAAGGGAAACCTGTCTCTCTTTGTACTCTATTAGCCAAAAGGCTCCTATTGCAATTTTGGAAATTGGAGACTGTACCTACCTTTTTGAAATGTGGTTACGGAATGTATGGAATGTAATACATATGGAAAAGATTCGATACATTACTTCCAATAGAAGTCCAATGTTCTACAAAATATGGCAGCCGATACTGGATAAATGGTCTAGTCCCGCTTCATAACTGGGTTGACGATCTGCTGCTACTCTGTGCTGTACTCCACTCAATATTTATTTTTGGCATAACTACACTGCTTGTAATGACTATATGCTGTCTTCATATACATGTACCACCTAATAGGATTTTGTTTTATGTTGTGTATGTGTGAGTTAAGTTTTGGTTTGTCCTCTAAATAGTTAGTGTTGCTGTCTTTTTTTTTTTTTTAAGTATTTTTTATTGGAAAATAATAAACCTATTATTTAAAAAAAAAAGGATGATCAATTGAAACAGGATGTACCTGAGCTCAGCTTCATAGCAAACTGTCTGAATACATATGTAAATAAGATATTTGTAAAAACCTGCAAACATTTCTTTTTAAAGTTTTCGCTTTGTCATTATGGGGTACTGTGTGTAGATTGAGGAGGAAAAATATGTATTTAATCCATTTTCGAATAAAGCTGTAACACAACGTGGGTGTATGTTAGAGGTCGACCGATTTAATCGGAATGGCCGATTTTCAAGTTTTCATAACAATCGGAAATCGGTATTTTTGGGCGCATATTTTTCTTTCTTTAATTATTATTTGTATACCTTATTTAACTAGGCAAGTCGGTTAAGAACACATTCTTATTTACAATGACAGCCTAGGAACGGTGGGTTAACTGCCTCGTTCAGGGGCAGAATGACAGATTTCACCTTGTCAGCTCGGGGGATTCAATCAATCATAATCACTAGTTATAACTACACATGGTTGATGATATTAGTTTATCTAGCGTGTCCTGCGTTGCATATAATCGATGCAACGCTGGGGGATGATTTAACAAAAGCGCAATTGCGAAAAAAGCACAATCGTTGGACGACTGTACCTAACCATAAACACCAATTCCTTTCTTAAAATCATTACACAGAAGTATATATATTTTTAAACCTGAATATTTAGCTAAAAGAAATCCAGGTTAGCGGGCAATATTAACCAGGTGAAATTGTGTCATTTCTCTTGCATTCATTTGCCAGAATTTTACGTAATTATGAGAACATTGAAGGTTGTGCAATGTAACAAGAATATTTAGACTTCAGATGCCACCCATTAGATAAAATACTGAACGGTTCCGTATTTCACTGAAATAATAAACGTTTTGTTTTCGAAATTATAGTTTCCGGATTTGACAATATTAATGACCAAAGGCTTGTATTTCTGTGTAGGCTGCAGCTGGCACGTAAGCATTCATTCAAACAGCACTTTCATGCGTTTTGCCAGCAGCTCTTCGCAAGCACAGCGCTGTTTATGACTTCAAGCCTATCAGCCTAATGGCTGGTGTAACTGATGTGAAATGGCTAGCTAGTTAGCTGGGTGTGCTCTTAATAGCGTTTCAAACATCACTCGCTCTGAGACTTGGAGTGGTTATTCCCCTTGCTCTGCAAGGGCCGCGTCTTTTGTAGAGCGAAGGGTAACGCTGCTTCGAGTGTGGCTGTTGTCGATGTGTTCCTGGTTTGAGCCCAGGTAGGAGCAAGGAGAGAGAAGGAAGCTATACTGTTACACTGGCAATACTATAGTGCCTATAAGAACATCCAATAGTCAAAGGTATATGAAATACAAATGGTATAGAGAGAAATAGTCCTATAAATACTATATTAACTACAACCTAAAACCTCTTACCTTGGAATATTGAAGTCTCATGTTAAACGGAACCACCAGCTTTCATATGTTCTCATGTTCTGAGCAAGGAACTTAAACGTTAGCTTTTTTACATGGCACATATTGCCCTTTTACTTTCTTCTCCAACACTTTGTTTTTGCATTATTTAAAACAAATTGAACATGTTTCATTATTTATTTGAGGCTAAATTGGTTTTTATTGATGTATTATATTAAGTTAAAATAAGTGTTCATTCAGTATTGTTGTAATTGTCATTATTATAAATAAATAAAAATCTGCCGATTTTAATCGCTATCGGCTTTTTTTGGTCCTCCAATAATCGGTATCGGCATTGAAAAATCATAATCGGTCGACCTCGTATGTATGTCCAATCTATGATTTCTACATTCACTTTAGGCCTTTAAATGAATCAATCATGCCCCTTTAATGCTCTGTACTTCCCACACATAGGAAGACAGACCACATTATCCAGGGATTAAAAAGGTAGCCGAGTTAGCCAGTTTTGAAACGCACAAAAATAATTGACAAGTGATTGATACTCTGAGAGCCAAGCCAAAACAACTCCACTAATGCTGCTTGTCCACATGGGAGCTTATTATCTGAAATCCTTTATCTTTTTAAAGATTGTGTAAACTGGTGTTTTTGAGCAGGAACAACAAGATCATGTATTTTTGTTTGACACTAGAACTGCCAAAGCAGTCATTTTCACTGCTCATGATTTTGAAGAAATGTCTGCCATTTTTTAAAAGTCATGCCCTCCTCCATCCTTGACTTTTCCTGAATACGTTTATGTAACACTGTCAGTGTTAGAATCTTAATATCACAAGCAGAACTGGAGTTAGAACCAGTTTTAGGTGGGCTTATAACAAAAAGTTAAAGTATCAAATCATTAATTGTGAATGAAGAACCGGAATGACCATGGCTACTGAGTGACACAGTGGTCTAAGGCATTGTAAATAATTATTTGTTCTTAACTGACTTGCCTAGTTAAAGCTTAAATATATATATTTTAATGATACTGTATTGATCCATTCTAATTGTAATCTTAAAATGGTATGTACCCTAAATCAGTTCATCAAAGCAGTTTTATCAATCTACTCTGGCCTACTTGGAGTAGGATACAGGTAACATTTATTTGTCACATGCGCCAAATACAACCTAACTGTGAAATGCTTGCTTAACCAACAATGCAGTTTAAAAAGTAACAACAATGTGCTAAATAAACTAAAGGGTAAATGGTCACACAATACAATAACAAGGCTATATACAAGTACATAGTTTAAGTGCAAGGGTACGGGTTAGTCGAGGTAATTGAGGCAATATGTAGGGGTAAAGTGACTATATGCAGAGATGATTAACAAACCTCTTGTGTGGGGGAGTGTATCATGTGTGAGTGTGTGGTTAGAGTCCAGTGAGTGTACATCGAGCCTGTGCAAGAGAGTCGGTGCAAAAACATAATAAATGGGGTCAATGCAAATATATTCTGAGCAGCCATTTGATTAATTGTTCAGCAGCCTTATGACTTTGGGTACAAGCTCTTAAGGAGCCTTTTGGTCCTAGACTATGTGCTCCGGTACTGCTTGCAGAGAGAACAATCTACAGCTTGGGTGGCTGGAGTCATTTGACAATTTGTATTGCCTTCCCTGACACCGCCTGGTAGGGCATTATTTTACCAAAGACCAGTATTGATGCACAGACGGGTTTTACTTTACCTGTATAACTGTATTTTAATGTTTGGTTTGTTAAATGTGATACACCGTCCATTTTCATAGTTTACTTCGCTACCTTCTCTCTGCCTCTCTCTCTCTCGGTCTCTCGCTGTGGGTCTCTGCCGCTTTTCACACAGACCCCGCCCCCTGTCACTCAAGGAGCACAATTGTTGCCAATGCAGCACATGCAACAATGTTGACAACTATGCTGTTTTCACTTTTCTTCTTAATATAAATCCACTAGTGTTCTATAATTACACTGTTTGTGTTTCGTAAATCTGCAAACTGCTGGTTTATACTGTATTTTCTAAGCAAGTTGGACCTAAATCTTGTTAGCCGCTAATAGCTAGCTAATAAATGTATTGATTCAGCGCAAACATAATTAGCTATACAGCCAGATAATACCAGTGATGGTGTAGACCTAAATCAGCATGTTTGTGTAACAGTATCTTCTAAATCAAAGAGGAATACTCAAAGCAAGAATATGTTAACAACTTTTAAGTAGCTACTAGAAAACATTAGAATGGAGAAAGCACCTTTTTAAAGCCACTTAGAATTCATGTGTTGCCGTCCTAGGGTCATTCACTACTCATAAAGCATATTTAGAACTTTTATTCAAAAACATAAAATAGTCACACCGCTCAATTTTTATTTATTTAAAGAAAAAATACCCTGATATATTTTGGCCATGTTGTCCAGCCCTACCGCCTGGTATATAGGTCCTGGATGGTAGGGCTGTACGCACTACCCTCTGTAGTGCCTTGTGGTTGGATGTCAAGCAGTTGTCATACCAAGCGGTGATGCAACCAATCAGGATGCTCTCTATGGTGTAGAACTTTTTGAGGATCTGAGTGCCCATACCAAATCTTTTCAGCTTCCTTAGGGGGAAGAGGCAATGTTGTGCCCTATTCACGACTGTTGGTGTTTTTGGACCAGGATATGTCCTTGGTGATGTGGACACAAAGGAAATTGAAGCTCTCAACCCTGTCCACTACAGCCCCGTCGATGTGAGTGGGGTGCATTCTCAGCCCTCCTTTTCCTGTAGTCCACAATCAGTTCCTTAGTCTTGCTCACATTGAGGGAGAGGTTGTTGTTGTCCTGGCACCACAGTGCCAGGTCTCTGACCTACTTCCTGTAGGCTGTGTCATTGTCGTCGGTGATCTAGCCTACCAGCGTCGCGCCATCTGCAAACTTAATGATGGTCTTGGAGTCGTGAGCGGCCACGAAGTTGTGGGTGAACAGGAATACAGGAGGGGACTGAGCACGCACCCTTGAGGGGCCCCGGTGTTGAGGGTCAGCGTGACAGATGTATTGTTGCCGACCCTCACCATCTGGGGGGTGTCCTTCAGGAAGTCCAGGATCTAGTTGCAGAGGAAATGTGCAGGTCCAGGGTCCTTAGCCTAGTGATGAGCTTTGTGTATACTATGGTGTTGAACGCTGTGCTGTTGTCACTGTGGAGTGGGCAGTGTGGAGTACAATAGAGATTGTGTGATCTGTGCGGTATGCAAATTGAAGTGGGTCCAATATTTCTGGGATGATGGTGTTGTGAGCCATCACCAGCCTTTCAAAGCATTTTCTGGCTACAAATGTGAATGCTACGGGGCAGTAGTCATTTCTTGACGACACAGACAATGGTCATCTGCCTGAAACATGTAGTTATTACAGACTGAGTAAGGGAGAGGTTGAAAATGTCAGTGTAGACCTTTGCCACAACGTGTCCTGGTAATCTGTCTGGCCTTGTGAATGTTAACCTGTTTTAAAGGTCTTACATTGGCTACGGAGAGCGTGATCACACAGTCGTCCGTAACAGCTGGTGCTCTCATGAATGGTTCAGTGTTGCTTGCTACAAAGTCAGTATAGTAGGCATTTAGCTCGTCTGGTAGGGTCGCTTCACTGAGCAGCTCACGGCTGGGTTTCCCTTTATAATCCGGGATAGTTTGCAAGCCCTGCCTCATCCGACGAGCGTCAGAGCTGGTGTAGTTGGATTCAATCTTAATCCTGTATTGACACTTAGCCAGTTTGATGGTTTGTCTCTGAGTGGGTAGCAGGATTTCTTATAAGCGTCTGGATTAGTGTCTCGCTCCTTGAAAGCAGTAGCTCTAGCCTTTAGCTCAGTGCTGGCTGTACTCCATGGCTTCTGGTTGGGATATGTACATGCAGTCACTGTGAAGCCTGTGACTGATGAGGTAAACTCCTCAATGCCATCGGCTGAATCCCGGAACATATTCCAATCACATATTACCCTGAGAAAGCGTGCGTAATTGTACATGCTGAACACCTTTTAAAATCTGGGAAAATATCCACCATGGGCAACAGGTAAGTGAGTGTCGGAGAATGTGGTGATGAGGCTTGTGGAACTTTACGTTGGCAAGGGGAGAAGGGTCACCATGGATGATAGAGAACCTGAGACTATTATGCTGTACTGACAAAGGTATGTCAGTGTTTCAAGCAAGTGAAAGTTTAAAAAAAATTGTGTCAACTGTTAGGACAAGGAATAACCGCTAAATGAAATCCAACTGATTCCGTTGCATGAGGATGCACTCAAGCACGACCTGACGATTGACTATTTTTGACTGCTGTCATATCGACACTTACAGTGCATTCGGAAAGTATTCATATCCTCTTCACTTTTTCCACATTTTGTTACGTTTCAGCCTCATTCTGAAATAGATTTTTAAAATAAGGCTGTAACAGAACAAAATGTGAAGGGGTCTGAATACTTTCCAAATACACTGTGCTTCCAACACCTGTATATCTTACAAGTAAAGGGAAAATTGTTTGCCGTAGACAAGCTATTCCCGCTGAATTTAAAGCTGAGCTGTTCCCCTCCGATTCTTTTCATTCCCATTTGTTTTTAAACATCAAGAAAATGTCTTAACTTCTAAAAACCTATGGGGGTTGTACCTACAGAGTTCATAGTGATGGAAGTAGTTATACTGCAGGGCAGAAAGCACCCCAAATAGTTTCATCATAATACCGTCAAGACTACTTGACGCAGCTTGGGAAAATGTAACCGATGTATGTGGATTACAGAAAGTGCCGTCAGAAAAGTAGAAAATGCCAGGCTGTGTCTTTCTCAGACATCATGTTCTCATTAAACAAAACTCTTAGTCAGTGGTCCTCTCATGTCTGCCATGCTTAATTTGTTAACTATTTGGGAGAAAGGGCATCAGACACCCTTTGAAACCCCTGTGTGTGTTTGGGGGGGAACAAGAGGGACTATGTGCCTCAGGTGCTTGCTGTGTGTCAAGGCTGTATTTCTGTTTTTCTGTTCGAATGGAACACTATGTGACTGCTCATGAAATGTTTGTTTTTACTGTGAGGGGGGTAGTGTAACCCAGTTGCGTAATAATCCCGACTGCCTTCCATTTCCTGTAAAATAGCAATATTAGCAGCACGGTTTTAATGCATCTTCCTCTTTTAATGTGCTAGTGAGCCAGCTCTGTCTCTATCGCCCCCACCAGACGCAGCATGAAGCGTAAGGCCAGTTTCACCTGCCCCTTCAACGGCAGCTGCTCCATCACCAAGGACAACCGGCGCCACTGCCAGGCCTGCCGGCTCAAATGCTGCGTGGACATGGGTATGATGAAGGAGTGTGAGTACTCAGAGACACCTGATTTCTAACTGGTCATAAATACAGTAACTTCAGCCCTTTAAGTGCTTGGCTCATTCTGGCTGAAGACTGTTTACATCATGTGAAAGAGCAATACAGACGTACAGTACACTCTTTACTGTACAGTATGTTACTACTGTCTGTTTTACATAATCATCTTTGCCTGGACATGTTATTTTTTAATGTCTGTATTTGTGTTGCTTTCAGACAGAAAAATAGACCAGGGTTGTACTGTATTTTACGTTCTGTACCGACTAAGAAAATATGGTTGTTTCAAAATATTCTCCAAAATTAGCTGGCTAAGGTCATAGAATCCTTCGTTATAAAATGCCCTCCAGTTTACCATGCTTCAACACCAACAAGTCAGCAGTGTTATGAAAATAAACAAGCTGTGCATTTTGAGGTAACAGAGGGGCGAAGGAGGGGAGAGCGAAATAAAGACCAGTCCAACAATGCTCCGGCTGCTTCTGTGGAGCCTAGCCCGCAAACAGTCACAAGCCTAAATGAGGCCCCTGGAAAGGGATCCAGACAGCTAAAATGGCCTCTTTGTCTGCACCAGCGCTAAAGCTCCAGGCCACAGTGCTGCCTGGCACAGCATGCCCCAGTCATGTGGGTACTCACTCATGTGAAAACAATAACATGTGGCATGCCCTGAAATATTTCAGACGGGTGTGGCATGGAGTGAGACTTGCGATTGGATGAGAGCGGCGACTCTGCAACCAATCGAGCTAGGATCAGCTTGATGTGGACACAAATGCAGGCGGTTATGTAAAGTAGAATGTTGATGTTAAATGCTCTTTGAAGTTTGCCCGTTGGTCCTCTTTTTTTTTTTGGAGTGATAGTTAACATATGTGGCTGATAGAGTACTATGTTCACATGTATAAATCATGTTGAATGCTACACAGAGGTGTTTTGCACAGCTGTGTGTGTTAATGACGGTAATGACAGTTGAAGGTCATAACCAGTGGGTGTTGTAACGCTTTAATTGGTCAATCCAAGGCCTCGCCCCTAGTTTGTTGCTTTTTCAACGCATCGCTGCATCGCTTGCTGAGGATCCAGCCACGTTGTCCGCAGTTGATAGTGTGTGCCAAGACAACAGAGCAGTCCTGCCCACTCTGCCGCCTGCCAAATCAGTGAAGAGTACACAATTATCCACACTCCCTTATGCTACAGGGTTAACAGGAGGGCAGCCAGAAATAGCCCCTCTGTGCTCATTCTGCAAAGAGGTGAAATTAAATTACTACTATTGAAATTAAATTACTACAAGACAAAACTGCTCACTCAATCAAGCCTGATGGTCCTGGAAGTTTTTAAAATGAAAGTTTGCTTTCATATCATTGAAAAGAAAGCTTGAAAAGGTAGTGAAATGGGATAATGTCTTAGTGTGGGTAGTGCCTAAAGAATTCAATACTTTACCTTGTATGCAGTACAAATCACATTGTTGGAGCACCTTTGAGTATTAATTAGGCTGTTTTGAGAAGGTTTGAATCCTAAGCAACCTGCCTACACATAGTTTGATATACAATAGACTGACATAACTACTGTAGTATGTCAAAGCTGTGTGCTGGAAAACCTTGGTAGAGCATGGGTGAAGTATGTATGGTGGTGCTTGCGCATTTCTTTTCCTTTTTGGCTTCAGATCAATGCCTACTTCTCACTTAAAACATTTCTTTGTTTCTAGTTAATAATAGCTGGGGAAGGTCATTGTGATATTGATGATATTCTGACCCAGAGTATTACAATACCAAACTACTACATTCAGTTTTGACAGTCAAGGCAAATCAAGTGGCCCTTAATTATGATCCTTTTAAAATATTTTCTATGGACTTAATCTTTTATGATTCATCTTTGAATTCCCATCGAGGATCGCTCTCCCTGCATCTCAGTCCTCCGCCATGGCGATCCAGGCACTAGACTAATTACTAAATGTGGACACATTCTGTGGTAAACAGCTCGATTTTTCTGTCCTCAGCCAGCTGTCTGTCACCTCAGTGCTGTGCCAGCAATACAGAAGGCACTGTGAAATACTATCTAGACAGCGCAGCAGACAATAGCTGGCAAATTCTGGGAAATCATCATTGTTGGCTAGCTTGGGTGCTTCGGCAGTCCTTTTGACTATGCCATGCTAGATGGGCTACGGAGTGTCCCATTCTGGCTTGAGGTCAGCCCAGTCAACCAGCCAGTAACAGTAAGACTGTCTACGATGGAGTAAGTGTGATCCACCTCTAGTTCTGAACATGTCTCCATTGTGGATAATCCATTGTGGATAATCCTTAAATATGGCAATAGATTAAATCAAATGTTGGCGACAGCAGCATAGTTAAATAGGTAGCTACTAGCTAGCATACAATGCATTCGGAAAGTGTTCAGACCCCTTCACTTATTCCACGTTTTCCTACGTTACAGCCTTATTCTAAAATTGGTTAAATAAAATGTTTTCCTCATCAATCTACACACAATACCGTATGGTAACAAAGCAAAAACAGGTTTTTAGACATTTTTACTAAGTTATGTAAATAAAGTAATTCCGTTTTTTATATATAAGTATTAAGACCCTTTGCCATGAGACTAGAAATTGAGCCCAGGTGCATTGTGTTTCCAATTATCATCCTTGAGATTTTTCTACAAGTTGATTGGAGTTAGAGTTCCTCTGTGGAGATGGGAGAACCTTCCAGAAGGACACCCATCTCTGAAGCGATCTACCAATCAGGCCTTTATGGTGGAGTGGCCAGACAGAAGCCACACCTCAGTAAAAGACACATGACAACCCGCTTGGAGTTTGCCAAAAGGCACCTAATGGACTCTTAGACCATGAGAAACAAGATTCTCTGGTCTGATGAAACCAAGACTGAAGTCTTTGGCCTGAATGCCAAGTGTCACATATGGAGGAAACCAGGCACCGCTCATCACCTATAGCATCCCTACGGTGAAGCATGGTGGTGTCAGTCATGCTGTGGGTATGTTCTGTGGCAAGGACTGGGCGACTAGTCAGGATTAAGGGAAAGATGAACAGAGCAAAGTACAGAGATCTTTGATGAAGCCCTGCTCCAGAACGCTCAGGACCTCCAGTCTATTTCATTGTTTATTTTTGATAAATTTGCAAAATATTATTTTATTTCTTTGTCATTATTGGGTATTGTGTGTAGATTGGTGAGGGGAATTTGTTTTTAATACATTTTGAGGCTGTAATGTAATAACATGTGGAAAAAGTGAAGGGGTCTGAATACTTTCTGAATGCACTGCATAACACGAGCCAGCTGCCTGGTTGTGGTTATGGTCAGCTCCCAAAAACTGTTTTATGAACTTCTTTTCGTTCAATTTGCTGTCCACAGTGGGAAGACTATTGGCAAATAATAGACAAAAACATCAAATACATTCTACCACAGGCACAGCTGCTGTTAACTTGATCTGTCAGCATGTGAGCATGAAACAGCCAACATTTGTTTTACAGTTGCGTAATACCTTTTCTGACAAGGGTAGTCCGGAAAGCTTTTTGTATGAATAACGCAAATGCCATTTTGTGCAAATGAAGTGAGCAGAAGTTTCTAGAAAGCATCAGTCAAGACAGGAATGTCCTGCCGTGAAGCTGATTCACATGTGACTCACTTAGAAAAGGCATTTAGTTGCTGTGTATCTACAAGGCTAACGTGTAGCAGTTACATGACTATACCTACCACGTGCATATTGATTTTGTTCATCCACATCGTATGCCATCATGACATGCAGGTTAAAATATCAACTACACTGAACAAAAATAGAAACTCATTTAACAGAGTTTCTATAAGGAAATCAGTCAATTTAAATTAAGCCCTTATCTATGGATTTCACATGACTGGGAATACAGATATGCATCTGTTAGTCACAGATACCTTGAAAAAAAGGTAAGGGTGTGGATCAGAAAACCAGTCAGTATCAGGTGTGACCAACGTTTGCCTCATGCAGCGCGACATATCTCCTTCACATATAGTTGATCAGGCTGTTTGTGCTCTGTGGAATGTTGGCCCACTCCTATTCAATGGCTGAGCGAAGTTGCTTGATATTGTCGGGAACTAGAACACGCTGTCGTACACATCTATCCAGAGAATCCCAAACAGGCTTAATGTAGGCCACTAAAACAACATTGGTGGTGGCATGTGGTAGAGAAATTATCTTCCAACTGCGTGCTCCCTCAACTTGAGACATCTGTGGTGTTGTGTGACAACATTTTAGTGGCTTTTTATTGTCCCCAGCCATCACAAGGTGCACCTGTGTAATGATCATGCTGTTTAATCAGCTTCTTGATAAGCCACACCTATCAGGTGAGTGGATTATTTTGGCAAAGGAGAAGTACTCACTTACAGGGATGTAAACAAATTTGAACACAATTTGAGAGAAGCTTTTTGTGGTTTTGGAATATTTCTGGGATCTTTCATTTCAGCGTATGAAACATGGGACTAGCAGTTTACACGTTGCTTTATATTGTTGTTCAGTATAGTTTTAAGATTTTCTTGTGGTTTCTTCCTAATTGTTCCTATGTGGGGTGCTCTACCTTTAGATGTTTCTTTGGGAGAATATCTTGTGTTTGTGCATTGGGCTATTAAACAAGCCTGTTTTAGATTCCCAGCCAATGAATGTGTGAACACAAGCTGTTGCCCAACAAAGACCACTCGGTGAGTGCTATGAGCGGTGAGTGCTATGAGCGGTGAGTGCTATGAGCGGTGAGTGCTATGAGCGGTGAGTGCTATGAGCGGTGAGTGCTATGAGCGCGGTGAGTGCTCATTGACAGCTCCACTCGCTGAATGCTTAATGAGCCCTTCTAGTGCTGGAATGTAAGTGCCTAGCTTCTTGGGTTTTAATGGGCATGTTAAATGTGACTCTTCAAGGAAAAGCCTAAATAAAATCTTAGCTTATTTTTATCATTGCCGGACTTTGCTGCTCAACATTAGCTTTAGTTCAGTCTATTTGTTCATGGACTGTGGCTGTCTGCTGGGTGTTTCATTGATGTTTGGTTCTATACTGCAAAATGAAAGTGAAATGCAACTTTTCAGGGAAGTTAGAAACCAATATACACAGCCGAGCTAGACAATCTGGACCCTTTATTTCTAAAATGATATGCCAAAATTGTTGCAACCCCTATTACTAGCCTGTTCAACCGCTCTTTCATGTCGTCGGAGATTCCCAAAGATTGGAAAGCAGCTGTGGTCATCCCCCTCTTCAAAGGGGGGGACACGCTTGACCCAAACTGCTATAGACCGATATCTATCCTACCCTGCCTTTCTAAGGTCTTCGAAAGCTAAGTTAACAAACAGATCACCGACCATTTCTAATCCCACCGTACCTTCTCCGCTATACAATCTGGTTTCAGAGCTGGTCATGGGTGCACCTCAGCCACGCGCAAGGTCCTAAACGATATCTTAACCGCCATCGTTAAACAATACTGTGCAGCCGTATTCATTGACCTGTCCAAGGCTATTGACTCTCTTCTCTGTATACATCAATGATGTCACTCTTGCTGCTGGTGACTCTCTGATCCACCTCTACGCAGATGACACCACTCTGTATACTTCTGGCCCTTCTTTGGACACTGTGTTAACTAACCTCCAGACGAGCTTCAATGCCATAAAACTCTCCTTCCGTGGCCTCCAACTGCTCTTAAATACAAGTAAAACTAAATGCCTGCTCTTCAACCGATCACTGCCTGCACCTGCCCGCCCGTCCAGCATCACTACTCTGGATGGTTCTGACTTAGAATATGTGGACAACTACAAATACCTAGGTGTCTGGTTAGACTGTAAACTCTCCTTCCAGACACACATTAAGCGTTTCTAATCCAAAATTAAATCTAGAATTGGCTTCCTATTTCGTAAACAAGGCATCCTTCACTCATGCTGCCAAACATACCCTCGTAAAACTGACCATCTTACCGATCCTAGACTTTGGTGATGTCATTTACAAAGTAGCCTCCAATACCCTACTCAACATATTGGATGCAGTCTATCACAGTGCTTTGTCACCAAAGCCCCATATACTACCCACCACTGCAACCTGTACGCTCTTGTTGGCTGGCCCTCGCTTCATAATCGTCGCCAAAGCCCCGCCTTATCTAAACTCACTGGTCACCATAGCATCTCCCACTCGTAGCACGCGTTCCAGCAGGTATATCTCACTTGTCACCCCGAAAGCCAATTTCTCCTTTGGCCGCATCTCTTCCAGTTCTCTGCTGCTATTGACTGGAATGAAGTGTTTCCAGTTTCAGTGATTTTTATAGTTATCTCCCTCACAAGCTTTAAGCACCAGCTGTCAGAGCAGCTCACAGATCACTGCACCTGTACATAGCCCATCTATAAATAGCCCAAACAACAACCTCTTCCCCGACTGTATGTATTTATTTTGCTCCTTTGCACCCCAGTATTTTTTACTTTGCACACATCTGTCAAATCTACCATTCCAGTGTTTTAATTGCTATATTGTATTTACTTCGCCACCATGGCCTATTTATTGCCTTACCTCCCTCATTTGCTCACATTGCTCACATATACTGCTGTTATATTGACTGTATGTTTGTTTTACTCCATGTGTAACTCTGTTATACAGTGCCTTGCGAAAGTATTCGGCCCCCTTGAACTTTGCGACCTTTTGCCACATTTCAGGCTTCAAACATAAAGATATAAAACTGTATTTTTTTGTGAAGAATCAACAACAAGTGGGACACAATCATGAAGTGGAACGACATTTATTGGATATTTCAAACTTTTTTAACAAATCATAAACTGAAAAATTGGGCGTGCAAAATTATGCAGCCCCTTTACTTTCAGTGCAGCAAACTCTCTTTTTTGGTGAGCTCCGTTCCCTTTGTCATTGACCTGCACTGCAGCCTCCTCACAACGCAATTCATAATATTATCACCCATCAGACTATAGTCAATTTCATCTGGTCTTTTAGGCCACATCTATTATTATAGGGCTATGTGTGAAATGACTTTTGATATAGTTTAGGTGTAGACAACTTGTGAAGGAAAAACTAACAACAGTGTGTTGAATAGGCTTATTTAGGAAAAGGCAAGGACTGGTGTTTAGGACTGATGTTTGCATGTTAGCCTCTGTCTGGTACATTTGATATGATTATTTGTTTCATCTGTTGAAACTAGAATGAACTTCTAGTTTAGTTTCCATGTATTTACTTATGTGTAGTTGATAGCCTCTGTCTGGTACATTTCTATATTTCTACATTGCTTTGTGTATCATCTTGTAGTGGTTTACCGCAGTATGGAAAATTGGCATTATGTTTGTTTGAGAAACAGAACAGCTCAGATGACACTTGTTGGTGCTAATGGTCGTTCTCCTTGGAAGAACATGAGCCTATACGCATTCTACTGAGTCTTGTTTCAACCCTCTCTCATAGCTTTCTTCACACAAACAGCAGCTATCAGCTAGTGATAGAAGCTCACTTAATCGACCACTGTTGTCAGGAGATCTGAGAGCGGCTCCTGTGAAAGGCAATCAGGCTAGCTGTGTTACCGGTTTCCCACCACTCTAATCACCTGTCTCCCATTCGCCTCCCTCTCCCCCAGTCATCCTGACAGATGAGGAGGTGCAGAGGAAGAAGGATCTGATCCAGAAGAGGAAGGAGGAGGAGGCGGCGCGGGAGGCCCTGAGACCAAGGCTGAATGACGAGCAGAGCCAGGTCATCGCATCATTGGTGGAGGCACACCACAAGACCTACGATGACTCCTACTCCGACTTCACACGCTTCAGGGTCTGTACTGATCTAAATATGCCCACTCACGTTTGAACTTTTTTTGCTATATATACATTTTATTGCGATATGAAATCATAGCTATTGCATGACATGCATTTGAATGTTAACATTTTCACTTCAAGTGATTCTGCGTCTGTTGTTTTGTCAATCACTCCCATGTGCACTTTACAAGATAAAACAAGAATACTTTTTGTCTATGTTAAATGCATGTGTTGTGTGTTTGCAGCCCCCGGTGCGAGACGGGCCAGTAACACGCAGTGCCAGTCGTGCAGCCTCCATTCACTCGCTGTCAGATGCCTCCTCAGACTCCTTCAACCACTCACCAGGTGAGGGACACATGCTCACGCGAAGGCACACAGTATACATGCACCACAATCGCATGTTCCATTGACATGATGAGGAGGACTACCCTTGTCGTCATTGACAAGTCTCTCCAAATGTCTTGAGTAAATATGTATTCAACCCCTTTGTTGAGACAAGCCTAAATAAGTTCAGGAGTAAAAATGTGCTTAACAAGTCACATAATAAGTTCCATGGACTCTGTGTGCAATAATAGTGTTTTAAAACAACCTATTCTCTGTACCCCACACGTACAATTATCTGTAAGGTCCCTCAGTCGAGAAATGAATGTCAAACACAGATTCAACCACGAAGACCAGGAAAGAAGGGCACCTATTGGTAGAAGGGTAAAATAACAAATCAGACATTGAATATCTCTTTGAGCATGGTGAAGTTATTACTTATACTTTGGATGTATCAATACACCCAGTCACTACAAAGATACAGGTTTCCTTCCTAGTTGACGCAATGGAAGGAAACCACTCAGGGATTTTACCATGAGGTCAGTGGTGACTTTAAAACAGAGTTTAATGGGTGTGATAGGAGAAAACTGAGGGTGGATAGTTACTTCCACAATACTAACCTAAATGACAGAGTGGACAGGAAGCCTGTACAGAATACAAATATTCCAAAATTGCATTCTGTTTGCAATAAGACACTAAATGTGGCAAATATATTAACTTTATGTCCTGAATACAAATTGTTTAGGGCAAATCCAACACAACATATCCCTGAGTACTGTTCTTCATTTTTTTCAAGCATGGTGGTGGCTGCATCATGTTATGGGTATTCTTGTCATCGGCAAGGACTAAGGAGTTTTTTAGGATAAAAATAAACTGAATAGAGCTAAGCAAAGAAAATCCTGAAGGGAAAACCTGGTTGTCTGCTTTCCAAACACACTGGGAGACATTACCTTTCAGCAGGACAATAACCTCAAACACAATGCCAAGTCTACATTGGAGTTGCTTACCAAGATGACGTTGAATGTTCCTGAGTGGCCTAGTTACAGTTTTGACATAAGTCGTCTTGAAGATCTATGCGTAGACTTAAAAATGGCCGTCTAGCAATGATCAACAACCTTCTTGAGGGAGAATAATTTTAAAGATAATAATGTGCAAATATTGCACAATCCAGGTGTACAAAGCTCTAAGAGACTTACCCAGAAAACTCACAGCTGTAATTGCTGCCAAAGGTGATTGTACCATGTATTGACTCAGGGTGGTGAATACTTATGTGAATTAGATTTCTGTGTATATACACTGCTTAAAAAAATAAATGAAATACTTCAACAATAACTCCAAGTCAATCACACTTCTGTGAAATCAAACTGTCCACTTAGGAAGCAACACTGATGACAATAAATGTCACATGCTGTTGTGCAAATGGAATAGACAACAGTTGGAAATTATAGGCCATTAGCAAGACACCCCCAATAAAGGAGTGGTTCTGCAGGTGGTGACTACAGACCACTTCTCAGTTCCTATGCTTCCTGGCTGATGTTTTGGTCACTTTTGAATGCTGGCGGTGCTTTCACTCTAGTGGTAGCATGAGACGCAGTCTACAACCCACACAAGTGGCTCAGGTAGTGCAGCTCATCCAGGATGGTACATCAATGCGAGCTGTGGCAAGAAGGTTTCCTGTGTCTGTCAGCGTAGTGTCCAGAGGATGGAGGCGCTACCAGGAGACAGGTCAGTACATCAGGAGACGTGGAGGAGGCCGTAGGAGGGCAACAACCCAGCAGCAGGACCCGCTACCTCCGCCTTTGTGCAAGGAGGAGCAGGAGGAGCACTGCCAGAGCCCTGCAAAATGACCTCCAGCAGGCCACAAATGTGCATGCGTCTGCTCAAACAGTCAGAAACCGACTCCATGAGGGTGGTATGAAGGCCCTACGTCCACAGGTGGGGGTTGTGCTTACAGCCCAACACCGTGCAGGACGTTTGGCATTTGCCAGAGAACACCAAGATTGGCAAATTTGCCACTGGTGCCCTGTGCTCTTCACAGATGAAAGCAGGTTCACACTGAGCACATGTGACAGAGTCTGGGGACGCCGATCTGCTGCCTGCAACATCCTCCAGCATGACCGGTTTGGCGGTGGGTCAATAATTTCTTTGGGGGGCCGCACAGCCCTCCATGTGCTCGCCAGAGGTAGCGTGACTGTCATTTGGTACCGAGATGAGATCCTCAAACCCCTTGTGAGACCATATGCTGGTGCGATTGGCCCTGGGTTCCTCCTAATGCAAGACAATGCTAGACCTCACGTGGCTGGAGTGTGTCATCAGTTCCTGCAAGAGGAAGACATTGATGCTATGGACTGGCCCACCTGAATCCAATTGAGCACATCTGGGACATCATGTCTCGCTCCATCCACCAACGCCACGTTGCACCACAGACTGTCCACGATTTGGCGGATGATTTAGTCCAGGTCTGGGAGGAGATCCCTCAGGAGACCATCCGCCACCTCATCAGGAGCATGCCCAGGGCGTTGTAGGGAGGTCATATAGGCACGTGGAGGCCACACACACTACTGAGCCTCATTTTGACTTGTTTTAAGGACATTACATCAAAGTTGGATCAGCCTGTAGTGTGGTTTTCCACTTTAATTTTGAGTGTGACTCCAAATCCAGACCTCCATGGGTTGATAAATTTGATTTCCATTGATAATTTTTGTGTGATTTTGTTGTCAGCACATTTAACTATGTAAAGAAAAAAGTATCTAATAAGAATATTTCATTCATTCAGATCTAGGTGTGTGTTATTTTAGTGTTCCCTTTATTTTTTTTGAGCAGTGTACTTTTCATAACATTTGGTCAAATTTATATTTAAAAAAAAATCCAGCTGTAACACGACAAAATTTGTGTCAGTCTAGGGGTATGATTACTGTTACTGCAGTACTGCAGGCCTATTTCAATCATATTGAAATGCATTTAATGTTCAATAAATTGAGTTCTGTTTTGCTACGGTCTGAATATATTTCATAATGTGCCGTAAGCATTAGAATTTTATTGGATAAGCATTAGAGTAAGCTACCTCAATATTTGCAGCCCGTAGGTGGTAATATCTCTCTGGGTGCTGATCTATTGTCGTTAATGTGAATAATACAAATGTTAAGATGAGATTTGAATTGAGAAAGATGATCTGAGAGAAGCACTGCCTTTCTTTCGATCCAATCAGTATCGACACATGCTCCAAAATGCACTTTTAGTGTCCTCTTTGCGTGGTGTTTTGGGAAACGCATGTTATATCTTCGGCTGTTGTAGGAAAGCTGCGTCGTTAAAGCACTCATAAGCCTAAGTTACATCACTTTCGGGAAACTGGGCCCTGGAAGAGTTGAATGGCCTTTTGTACCATTTCATTGTCACCCTTTTGCTTCCTTTAGCAACCATTTATTGCCACTGACATCTCTCCCTCGTTCACATTCCCCATGAACTCTAACATTTATCCTTTCTCTTTATTATTGAGCACCTCTCTTTCTACCATCTCCACCTTTATTCTCTCTCCCTGTGTAGAGTCGGTGGACACCAAGTTGATGAAATTCAGCAGTCTGTTGATGATGTACCAGGACAGTGCAGGCAGCCCGGACTCCGGTGAGGACGATGGCTCCAAGCTCTCCATGTTACCCCACCTGGCTGACCTGGTCAGTTACAGCATCCAGAAGGTCATTGGCTTCGCTAAGATGATCCCTGGCTTCAGGTGGGTGACTTTGCATATCATATGCCTTCTGGTCTGGGGTCAGTTCTACATTTTGCCCACTAATGGTTAAAGTTAGGATTGTACGTAGTAGAAAATTCACCCCGGAGCCCTACAATAGTACATTAAAGGGATTGTGTAGGACCTACACAAATGGTTGCTCCATCTTCTGTATCTTTAATTAGGCAATTACACAACAACATGTTGATCTGTTAGGCTACTTCTGTCCAGTAAGCCTTTAGTCGTTATTTCTGTGGGTGGACGACTTCATTAATTGCATAGCTACAAGCTGTGTGTGTGTGTGTGTGTGTGTGTGTGTCATTTTATAAACACTTCGGGCCTCCGGCGAGTACTGCTCAGTGCTCTTCCTGGAATACGCTGGAACAGAGTGATTGCATCACATGACGTGTTCAAAGGTTCCTGATCCATCCCCAGATGTATGCAGTCAGTGAACATGTTGTACAGAACATGCTGTGAATACATATTCACAACAAGTTGTTTCATGTATAACATGTGGTTCTAACAAAGCCGTAATGATGTCCTCGGCATGGGGAAGGGTGTGCCAGACAAATTTAACATTCATAGACTCACTAGAGAGTTGATTTACTGCGGGTATGAATTCTCAAAATGATTAAATGCGGAAAGGCCAAAGTCAAATATGCATAGGGAAATGGTAAACTCTCATACTGTGGAAAATTGTACATTTTACTGACCTGCGTTTGAGTCATTCCTGCACCCTCTCCCCAATAGTTGCTCTCCATGAACTATCAAAGCCTATGCGCTGTGCTTACAGTACTTATTTGAACTTCGGTCTCAGAAAGCATTCAGGCAAATGGCTGAAACCTGTATTTGTGAGTAAGGGTTAGCTCACAGGTGTAAACGGATCTCTCTCACCATATATTCAGGATTCCCATTCAGTTACAGGATCTGTTTAGAATGACCTGGCAGCCTGTGTTAGTGTGGCTCGAGACGTCAGTCGTTGGCAGGGAGACTGCAGTCGTTGGCAGGGAGACTGCCTGTTCCCCAGCAGTCAGAGGTGCTGTTCGGGCACAGCGGATCATGATTCCCTGTAATTAGGTGTGCGTGCTGAAAGCAAAACAACTTAATAAATCGGACATACTTTATCTTATTTACCTTCTGCTGGCAGCTGTAGCACCAAAACAACTGTAAAAGCTACCCGTCTTCAGTTTGCTAGGGGGAAAGAAAGTTTTGTTACTACTTTTCGCACAACAATGTTTGCATATATCCCAATGCAAATGTTGTGGCTGTAGGTTTGAATGGGAAAAACTCTGCT
The DNA here is from genome assembly GCF_002021735.2 of Oncorhynchus kisutch. Taxonomy (NCBI): domain Eukaryota; kingdom Metazoa; phylum Chordata; class Actinopteri; order Salmoniformes; family Salmonidae; genus Oncorhynchus; species Oncorhynchus kisutch. The sequence continues at coordinate 18,495,216 of NC_034197.2, forward strand.
CGCTTCTAGTGACTAGTCTTCAATCATTTAAGCTAGAGGGGGGGGGGGACCCCTCACTTCTTTGCATTCACATTGCTGTGTTTAGAAAGGGACCAATGTCTTTAAAAAATTATGTCAATGCACTGGGTCTTTACAAAGTGCAGGACAAGCTATTCCATCAGAACATGTTATCGGACAGATACATATACCTACTTGCATTTTGGAAGCTATTAGATTGCATTATACCCAGGCTAGTAAAACTGACTATCCTACCGATCCTCGACTTCGGCGATGTCATCTACAAAATGGCTTCCAACACTCTACTCAGCAAACTGGATGCAGTCTATCACAGTGCCATCCGTTTTGTCACTAAAGCACCTTATACCACCCACCACTGCGACTTGTATGCTCTAGTCGGCTGGCCCTCGCTACATATTCGTCGCCAGACCCACTGGCTCCAGGTCATCTACAAGTCCATGCTAGGTAAAGCTCCGCCTTATCTCAGTTCACTGGTCACAATGGCAACACCCATCCGTAGCACGCGCTCCAGCAGGTGTATCTCATTGATCATCCCTAAAGCCAACACCTCATTTGGCCGCCTTTCGTTCCAGTACTCTGCTGCCTGTGACTGGAACGAATTGCAAAAATCGCTGAAGTTGGAGACTTATCTCCCTCACCAACTTCAAACATCAGCTATCTGAGCAGCTAACCGATCGCTGCAGCTGTACATAGTCTATTGGTAAATAGCCCACCCTTTTTCACCTACCTCATCCCCATACTGTTTTTATTTATTTACTTTTCTGCTCTTTTGCACACCAATATCTCTACCTGTACATGACCATCTGATCATTCATCACTCCAGTGTTAATCTGCAAAACTGTAATTATTTGCCTACCTCCTCATGCCTTTTGCACACATTGTATATAGACTCCCCCTTTGTTTTCTACTGTGTTATTGACTTGTTAATTGTTTACTCCACTCTTTGTTGTCTGCTCACACTGCTATGCTTTATCTTGGCCAGGTCGCAGTTGCAAATGAGAACTTGTTCTCAACTAGCCTACCAGGTTAAATACCTGGTTAAATTCTTTAAAAATTATTTTAAAAGTTAAGGCATAATAGTTGTAATTGGAAGATATTATTATAATGTAAATATTATTCTTAACAGAATACATAGCAGAAGAATAACTGCAGATTAAATAATGCTGTAATTGAAAAATGTAAACCCAATGTAGTCTACTACCACTGTGCTAGAATAGATTTTGTAAAAACACACATGGCTTATGATGCTAGTAGTATTCACTCAACTTACTAAAATAGCCCGCGATAATATCTCCACATCTACAAACCACCCCCAAAATAGGTCACTATAACCAAAGAAGAGGAGGCAAAGTGACAATCTGTCTATGTGAAAATACAAGGTTAAACAGTGGAACTGGGCTTTTTTTTTTGTATGGAGGTTAATGGGCAACATAAAATTGAATTGCTAATTTGCTACGCAAGGTTTATTTGATCGAATAGAATTTTAGGTTTTTGTGACTGTGCGCACGTGGCATTACGGCAACTTTGGGACAAACTACTTTATATCGGAGTTGTGCATGTTGTTCACGCGTGTATCTGCCCTCATTGGCTAGAATGTTCCCGACTAATCCTACCGTCTCCCACCTGCCTTCCGCCTTTTGCAGACGTATTCCCAAAGTTTAGAGCAGTCAGTCCAGTATCCTGTTGGTATATAGATAATCTTTGCCAATACTAACCAGTTGGCCTATGAAAACCATAGTACTGCTACAGTCACAACTACTTTAGTGTGACCATTTTAGGTGCATATGTGCCTAAATATTTTGGTGTTCGACCTGATATTTAAATTTTGGAGCACCAGTGTGCCGAGAAAAAGGAAGGATTCTAGCTTTATTACCTCAAATATTTTCATTGTGCACCTAAATATCTTGGTGTGTGCCTCCATTTTCTCACTACCACGACTCTTTCACAAACATATACTTCAAGACTAGCAAGTACACACATTTACCTCAGGTAATGTCGTTTTCTAGTTTGGTGTTAACCTTGGTACGGGTGTGTGAATATGGATGGGGAGAGATGTGGGTGGAGGGGAAGAACAGCATGCCCCTGTGTGCTCATGCTCAAAAGAAAACAGTGGAATGCCGTCGTCCTGGTAACCATATAATCCATTGTACATCTTGTCCTTCCTGTTTCTCTCCTCCCCTAGAACATTCTAGAGAACAGTGCTGATTCACTCATCCTGTCAGAAGACATGTCTGTGGGTACAAAAAATGAGTATGAGATGAAAATAGTTTTTTTTTGTTTTCAGACAATCCTGCAATTCCAGTTTCAAGGATAAGAACTACTTTGTTTTGTTAGGAAGTAAAATACAGGCATTATCCAATGGGCTTCAAGATTCCAGCCTGGGTATGGTGTTATGCTGATTCCCCCATCTTTTGCTACCAATGGAACCCAATCTTTAAATCTGGACTGAATCGCACAATGGGAGAAACGGGTTCCTATTGCCTCATTCTTCAGCTGGTACAAGAGGCCCTCTGTGTGATGTGGTGATGGGTAAGGGCACCCTGTCACACTGCATGTTTGGCTCAGTACATGTTGTTGTGTTTCCAGAGGGCTGACTGCTGAGGACCAGATCGCCCTGCTCAAGTCAAGTGCCATCGAGATCATTATGCTACGCTCCAACCAGTCTTTCAACATGGAGGATATGTCCTGGAGCTGTGGTGGTAGCCCTGACTTCAAGTACTGCATCACCGACGTCACCAAGGGTGAGACAGAGACACACACATATGTATATGTACAGTGCTGTGAAAAAGTATTTGCCCCCTTCCTGATTTCTTATTTTTTTGCACATTTGTCACACTTAAATGTTTCAGATCATCAAACACATTTTAATATTACACAAAGATAACCCAAGTAAACACAAAATGCAGTTTAAGTGCTGATTTTATTTATTAATTTATTATTATTTATTTATTAATGGAAAGAAGCTATCTGAACCTTCATGGCCCTATGTGAAAAAGTAATTGCCCCCTAAACCTAATAACTGGTTGTGCCACCCTCAGCAACAGCAACTGCAATCAAGCGTTTGCGATAACTGCTAATGAGTCTTTCACATCGCTGTGGAGGACTTCTGGCCCACTCTTCTTTGCAGAATTGTTTTAATTCAGCCACATTGGAGGGTTGTTGAACATGAACCACCTTTTTTTTAAGGTCACGCCACAGCATCTCAATTGGATTCAAGTCCGGACTTTGACTAGGCCACTCCAAAACCCTTTAATTTTTTTTTTTTTAAAGCCATTCAGAGGTGGACTGGTGTGTTTTGGCTCATTGTCCTGCTGCAGAACCCAAGTGCGCTTCAGCTTGAGGTCATGAACGGATGGCCGGACATTCTCCTTCAGGATTTTTTGGTAGAGAGCAGAATTCATGGTTCCATCAATCACAGCAAGTTGTCCAGGTCCTGAAGCAGCAAAGCAGCCCCAGACCATCATACTACCATCACCATATTTGACTGTTGATATGATGTTCTTTTTCTGAAATGCTGTTACTTTTACAGCAGATGTAACGGGACGCACACCTTCCAAAAAGTTAAACGTTTGTCTCGTCCACAGAATATTTTCCAAAAGTCTTGGGGCTCATCAAGATGTTTTTTTTGCCAAAAGTGAGACGGGCCTTTGTTATTTTTGGTCAGCAGTGGTTTTCGCCTTGGAACTCTGCCATGGATGCCATTTTTGCCCCGTCTCTTTCTTATGGTTGAGTCATGAACACTGACCTTAACTGAGGCAAGTGAGGCAGAGGTTTAGATGTTGTTGTGGGTTCTTTTGTGACCTCTTGGATGAGTCGTCGCTGCGCTCTTGGGGTAATTTTGGTAGGCCGGCCACTCCTGGGAAGGTTCACCACTGTTTTAAATGTTCTCCATTTGTGGAGAATGTCTCTCACCGTGGTTCGCTGGAGTCCCAAAGCTTTAGAAATGACTTTTTAACCATTTCCAGACTGACAGATGTCAATGACTTTGTTTCTTATCTGTTCCTGAATTTCTTTGGATCGCGGCATGATGTCTTGCTTTTTGAGATTTTTTGGCCTACTTCACTTTGTCACACAGGTTCTATTTAAGTGATTGATTCAACATGTCTGACAGTAATCAGGCCTGGGTGTGGCTAATGAAATGTGATTAACCACAGTAAATTCATGATTTAACAAGGGGGAATGTGATTTTCTGGATTTTTTTTCTCATTTTGTCTGTCATAGTTGAAGAGTACCTATGATAAATTACAGGCCTCATCTTTTTAAGTGGGAGAACTTGCACAATTGGTGGCTGACTAAATACTTTTTTGCCCCACTGTGTGTGTGCGTGTGTACACACACTCTTCACACTACATAAAGTGCATTCAGGAAGTATTCATACACCTTATTCCACTTTTTGTTAGTCAGAATTCAAATTTGATGAAATAGATTTTGTTTCTCACATCTACACACAATGCCCAATAATGACAAAGTGAAAACATGTTTTTAGACATATTTGCACATTTATTTGAAATAAAATACAGATCTCTTTTTTAATAATGTATCCTTTAAATGTATCCTTTATTTAACTAGGCAAGTTCATTTACAATGATGGCCTACTAAAAGGCCTCCTGTGGGGACGGGGGCTGGGATTATAAAATAAATACAATATTAATATAGGACAAAACACACATCACAACAAGCGAGACAACACACCACTACATAAAGAGGGACCGAAGACGACAACACAGCATGGTAGCAACATAACAACAACATGGTAGAAACACAAAATGGTAGCAACATAAAACATTATTGGGCACAGACAACAGCACAAAGGGCAAGAAGTTAGAGACAACAATACATCACACAGTACCAGTCAAGTTTGGACTCCTACTTATTCAAGGGTTTTTCATTATTGTAGAAAACAAATAAAAATATATTTGAGATTCTTCAAAGTAGCCACCCTTTGCCTTGATGACACGCATACAGCCAAAACAACTCTGGAATGGCTTCAAAACAAGAATATGAAAGTTCTTGAGTGGCCCAGCCAAAGCCCAGACTTGAATCCCATTTGAAAATCTATGGAATGACTTGGAGATTGCTGTTCACCACCGCTCCCCATTTAACTTACCGGAGCTTGAGAAAATCTGCAAGGAAGAATAGGAGAAAATCCCAAAGCTGATGAATACATACCCAATGCGACTCAAAGCGGTAATAGCTGCCCAAGATGCTCTTACAAATTATTGACACACGGTATGAGTAGGTCTACTTATCTAAATTTGATTCCTGCGTTCATTTTTCTGAAAACATGTTTTCACTTTGTCATTGTGGTTTTGTGTGTAGATGGTTGAAAAAATGATGAATATATTTAATTGTTTTTGTATTCAGGCTGTAACACAACAAAATGTGGAATAAGTCAAGAGGTATGAAAAGTTTCTGAAAGCACTGTAGTTCAATCACTATGTCAAACCACATCAACACACACTCACCCCCTGTCTGCCGCTCCCTGTAGCGGGTCACACTCTGGACCTGTTGGAGCCGCTAGTGAAGTTCCAGGTGGGCCTGAAGAAACTCCAGCTCCATGAGGAGGAACACGTGCTGCTCATGGCCATCTGCCTGCTGTCTCCAGGTATCTACCTGACTGCTGCCATCTGTGCTCGTTTGTACTTGTTTATACTGAGTGTACAAAACATTTAGTTTTCACCTGGTCAGCAGGTGCTCCTAGGATCCCTTATTGATGTCGCTTGTTAAATTCACTTCAGTCAGTGTAGATGAAGAGGAGGAGACAGGTTAAAGAAGGATTTTTGAGACAATTGAGACATGATTGTGTATGTGTGGCTTTGAAAGGGGTATTTTTATTTCTTTTTATTTAACCTTTATGTAACTAGGCAAGAACTAATGATTATTTACAATGACGACCTACTCCGGGCAAACCCAGACGATGCTGGGCCAATTGTGCGCCGCCCTATGGGACTTCCAAAACGGCCGGTTGTGATACTGCCTGGAATCGAACCAGGGTCTGTGGTGATGCCACTAGCACTGAGATGCAGTGCCTTAAACCACCGTGGCACTCGGGAGCCCCAATGGTAGTAGGTGTCAGGTGCACCGGTTTGAGTGTGTCAAGAACTGCAATGCTGCTGGGTTTTTCACATTCCACAGTGTCTTGTGTGTATCAAGAATAGTCCACCACCCAAAGGACATCCAGCCAACTTGACACAACTGTTGGAAGCATTGCAGTCATCCAACATGGGCCAGCATCCCTGTGGAACGCTTTCGTCACCTTGTAGAGTCCATGGCCCGATAAATTGAGGCTGTCCTGAGTGCAAAAGGGTGTGTAACTCAATTTTAGGAAGGTGTTCCTAATGTTTTGTACACTGTATGTTTGTATGGTGTGTTTGTGTGCATTCCCATCTCTTCTTAACTCCTTTTGACAGTCTCTCCCTCCTCCCCTCAATGTAGATCGCCCAGGGGTGCAGGACCACGCTAAGATCGAGGATCTCCAATACAGTCTGTCGGAGGTGCTCCAGGCCTACATCAGGGTGAACCACCCGGGAGGACGGCTGCTCTACGCCAGAATGATCCAGAAGCTGGCCGACCTGCGCAGCCTCAACGAGGAGCACTCCAAACAGTACCGCTCGCTGTCCTTCCAGCCCGAGCACAGCATGCAGCTCACCCCGCTGGTGCTGGAGGTATTTGGGAGCGAGGTGTCCTAGCAGCCACGCCGACCCCCACCACCACACCTCTGGTTGGAAGATATGGACAGACGATCCCTCCCGTGAGGACCCCCGGGAGTTCATTTGTTGAGTTGCTGGATAGAGGGCTCAGCGATGGGGGTGATGAAAAGGTCTCTGAGGGGGAATAGCGGAATGGACCGGAAAGTCACACTGTCACAGAAAAGGTTTTGGGGGGTTAATCAGGGTATTATGGGTAAATAGAGGAGGAAGGGGCTTCGATAAGGTTGTAATTTCCCGTTCATAAGAAAAAGGGAATTTCAAACAGAATGTATTTATAACTAAACTATAAATATACAGTACCAGTCAAAAGTTTGGATACACCTATTCATTCAAGGGTTTTTCTTTATTTTTACTATTTTCTACATTGTAAAACAATCGTGAATACATCAAAACCATGAAATAACACATATGAATCATGTACTAACCAAAATAATGTTAAACAAATAAAAAATCTATTTTATTCTTTAGATTCTTCCAAGTATTTGGGTGACCCTTTGCCTTGATGACAGCTTTGCACACTCTTGGCATTCTCTCAACCAGCGTCACCTGGAATGCTTTTCCAGCAGTCTTGAAAGAGTTCCCACATATGCTGAGCACTTGTTGGCTGCTTTTCCTTCACTCTGCGGTTCAACTCATCCCTAACCATCTCAATTGGTTTGAGGTCGGGTGATTGGGGAGGCCAGGTCATCTGATCCAGCATTCATTATTCTCCTTGGTCAAATAGTCCTTACACAGCCTGGAGGTGTGTTGGGTCATTGTCCTGTTGAAAAGCAAATGATAGTCCTATTAAGTGCAAACCAGATGGGATGGCGTATCGCTGCAGAATGCTGTGGTAGCCATGCTGGTTAAGTGTGTCTTGAATTCAAAATAAATTATGACAGTGTCACCAGCAAAAGACCCCCACTCTATCACACCTCCTCCATGCTTCACGGTGGGAACTACACATGCGGAGATCATCCGTTCACCTACTCTGCGTCTCACAAAGACACGGCGGGTTGGAACCAAAAATCTCAAATGTGGACTCATCAGATCAAAGGACAGATTTCCGTTGTATGTCCATTGGTCGTGTTTCTTGACCCAAGCAAGTCTCTTCTTCTTTTAGGTGTCCTTTAGTAGTGGTTTCTTTGCAGAAATTTGACCATGAAGGACTGATTCACACAGTCTCCTCTGAACAGTTGATGTTGAGATGTGTCTTACTTGAACTCATTTATTTGGGATGCAATCTAAGGTACAGTTAACTCTAATGAACGTATCCTCTGCAGCAGAAGGAAACTCTGTCTTCCGTTCTTGTGGCGGTTCTCATGAGAGACAGTTTCATCATAGCGCTTGATGGTTTTTGCGACTGCGCTTGAAGAAACTTTAAAAGTTTTTAATGTTTTGGATTGACTGACCTTCATGTCTTAAAGTAATGATGGACTATTGTTTCTCTTTGTAATTTGAGCTTTTCTTGCCATAATATGGATTTAGCCCTCTTTGGTAAAATACCATCTTCTGTACCACCCCTACCTTGTCACAACACAGCTGATTGGCTCAAACGCATTAAGAAGGAAAGGAATTTCACAAATGTACTTTTAACAAGGCACACCTGTTAATTGAAATGCATTTCAGGTGACTACCTCATGAAACTGGATGAGAGAATGCCAAGAGTGTGCAAAGCTGTCAAGGCAAAGGGTGGCCACTTTGAAGAATCTCAAATACAATTGTTAAAAAATTTTTATACACTTTTTTGGATTCTACATGATTCCATATGTGTTATTTCATGGTTTTGATGCCTTCACTATTATTCAACAATGTAGAACATAGTAAAACAAAAACATTTGAATGAGTAGGTGTGTTCAAACCTTGACAGTACCTTGACTGGTACTGCGTATACATACATGCAAGCTAATATCTATATTTAAGGTTGTTTCTACTAAAACAAATGGATGAGTAGTCCTCTGTATATATGTAGGCCCCAATTTGTGTGCATATGAATGTGTGTATGTATTGACGTAGGGTGTTTCAATTGCACGCACACACAAATACACCCCGAGTAGAGTGCAAGGGACCTTTTTTAATTTTATTTTTGTTTCTGTATGAGAATATTGAATGACCACAAAAGGGTGTTGAGTACAGGCTCTGACGAAGTGTTTCGTAGTGGGACTGACATCTGTTTAAGGCTCCATTAATGTATTGTGGAAAGTGTCGGCTACACACAGGATATATGTGGATCATTTGGTAACCATTTGGTTCCGTTGCCCCCTTTCAAACTTCAAAATATACACATTTAGCATTTAAAACCTCTTTCCTTCATAAGAGTAAAGAGAAACATGTTTTATTATTATTGGTTAACTAGCTAAAATAAGATGGCTAAACTAACCTGGTAAGGTGACAAACTGCCCTGCCTCAGGGAGAAGTTAGTCTGATATTGTTAATTGTACAATATACATTTTGAGTAGTACGTACGCAAGCTTACAATCAAGAGGGGGAGTCATCGCTGGTCAAACCTGTTTGTAATGATTACTGTAGTAACTACTAAAACCTTTTAATCAAATCTGCAGATGCTCTTCATGCCTGATCAAATTATATTCATGATACAATTACAATGTCACCCCCACCCGTTTCTGTTTGAGAGCCATGTTATGGCCTTAGTGGGTTGAAGGTTCAGCACATCACCAGTGTGTTTCCGCTCACGCCGTCTGCAGGTCTTGGTCACCCTCTTGTGGTCGTTGTCTGTAAATACCACTTGTTATTTCTGTACATAATAAGGAAAGAAATAGGCAAATACTAAGAATTCAATTGTTGGGAAGAATGCTCTGGTGATATATGCAAATATGAGATGCGCTATTTTCTTATGTTCCTCTTTTGAGGTCTTGATGAGCTTTGACAGCTATATATATATATATATAGATATACTTTTTGGGGGGTGTGCAAACTCATTGGTTTTATTCGATTTAAGATTGTGTTTCCTGACATCAGCGTTCATGCCGCTGCACCAAAATCTTTTCACATACTGAGGAGACATTCTGACTCAACCTGCTGCTCTGTAAAGCTACCATACCGTTAGAACCAGGAAAAAGACAACACAATCTTGTTCATGCTCTTTACTACTAACACTGCCTCAACTCAAACAGACAAGGATAAAGGCCAATCAGTCGCCGTCGTGGCGGACATGCCTCTCTCTCCAACACGCCGGCCAGCCTGGCAGAACTCTTCATAGCTTTAATGCGACGGCATCCATTCAGGACCAACTCAACAGCTGTAGTGCATCAAGAGCTGATGGGACTGAGTTTGTGAGCAGCGGCTTTGGATGTGCCACACCGATGGAAGGTGTGACGTCTCTTACCTGGGAACTGATTAACACTGAACTGATCCAGTGGTGAGAGTTTGGGGAGGTGGGCTCAGGTGTGAATAAAGGAGTGACTGTATGGAAGTGTATAGAAAGTAAGAATCACAGAAGTGCAGTGTACAGAGCTCCTGAGCCAAAGTCTGATATTTTCTCCCATTGCAGCAGATGTCCAGACCCCACTGTGTGTAGACCAGGTGTTGTGGAGAAAGCAGACTCTTTTGTTGTTGCATTCTATCACATATACATAAATCCATTTAAAGGAATGCAGGAAAGATCGGGTCAGGGGTTCTGATGGGAGGAACTCCTCCAAGAGCTCTCTCTGGCTGCTGCCAAGCTGGCTCAGAAAGACCGGCCCAAAAACTGCACCCCTCTCCCAATGCAGGTCAGCAACTCCACCTCAGTAGCCTTACAAAACCCCTTAAACATTTAACAGATACCTCAATGAAACTGAACACTTTCATAATAGAATAGAAGGGAACCAAACATGTGACACACACACCATGACGTTTCTTCAGCAACTTATGCAGTGTTCTGTTTTTTTATCAAGCAAAAAGTTGCCAGGTTCTTTTGAAGAAAAACTGCCTCAAGGGCTGTGTTGCAGGCCATGTATAGGGATCCATTGTCTGTTTTTCTAATCGCAGCGCGATAATCATGTGTAAAAGAGGCAGGCGATATAAACAACGGTCCACAATGTAAACAAAGAGTCAGTGAATCTAAATCCATGGTTCCCGCTGCCACTGTCAAAAGTCCAGTCCTAATCAATATTTTTGAGGAATAAGCGAGGCCGAGGAATGACTCCGTAATAATATGTATATCATGTAGTCACCATGGCTGAGTTCAGGCAGGGCTTCTGTGATCAGTACCTTTTTAGGTTTACTATGACGTCACCTGGATTGGCTAAAATAATACATGAAGGCAATACATTTTCTTCTTTCAATGTATTGTTTAGATCAGTCGATTTATTGCAGACAGGTTCCTGATGAGGCACTGATCACAGCGGCCCTGCCTATATTTTGGCCTGTATGGTTGCTGCTGCTGTTGGTGGCTTTGTTGTATTGCTCTGGTGATGTGGGAAACAAGCTGAATCCTGAATCCTTGTTATTTCATTGTATAGAGCCCTGTTTTAACCAAAACAAACTACCTCTCCCATTGCACATGTATTTTTGGCATGATTGTGTTTAATCTTTTCTTATTTTAATACTAATTCATTGTATTTATTCATTTTACTTCTCAAATGCTGGATGATTTATCTCAACACACCTCAAAAATAAGCCTACAGATCAAGAGGAAACGGTTGTTATTCCACGTCTGTCTGTCTGTTGGGGGGGTGGGGGGGGCTGAAATGACTCATCTTTGTATTAAGTGTTCAACCCATTTATGCAAACTGGGATTGAACAGCTTGTGAACCGGGGTATTTTGACATCACTTCCACGCTAGAGGCCTCAGTTAGCGTCAGTTAGCGATCTGCAGAGTGTGTGTATGATGTCGTAGTGTCAAGATTGATGGATTTTCTTATAAACCGCTTATCATGTTTATATCCTGTCTTGATGATTTCCATGTCTGCTTTGCAGCCAGCTGCTCAGTCACCGGCTCGGTCTGCCCTCAGCTCTGTGTTCTACTGCCCCTTTTAGCTCATGGTTCTGCAATCCAGGTCTTTTTTGTATCACGTGGATGTAAAGGACACAGCCCCATGGTAGCACAGTGCTTTACCAACTAACCATACCGTTTTAAACGGGTTTCTGTAAAGGATTCAATGAAAACGCGTGTCTGTGTGTGTCTGTCAGTTTTTTTGTGGTGATGGTTGATGAGGCTGGGCAGTTATCTACCAACGTTCTTGAGAAGCGTGGAAGTTTTTCTTTATGATCGAGAGAGATGAGGAAAGATTGAGTAATCGCATGAATGTTGCGCACTGTTTTGGAATCTTTTTCTTTTTGCTCTGATTGTCCTCTGCTACCTCTTTTTAATATGCGCTTGCTCACATGCACACGCACGCATACAGTACTACAAACGCATACAGTACTACAAACGCATACAGTACACACGCATACAGTACCTCAAACGCATACAGTACTACAAACGCATACAGTACTACAGTATGTGCACAGACTCAATATGCACTTCTATTTCACCAGCAGTTTTTGCCAATGATGCACTTGTTTGTCTCCTCTGCTCTGGCTTTTGTCTGAAATCTATTACTGATGATCACTATAGCAAATCACCGGTCGTTTAACATTGAATGCACATTATAGCTCAGTTACCTTGGTGTGCCTAGAAACCAGAGCCTTATTTTGGGACAATAAATATCAGGGGTTTATTAACGAAACACATTTTTTAAATTCTTATTTAAGACCATGTTCAAATGGCTTTTCACAACTCAGTTTTATTTTATTATCAATCTTTATGGGTTAGGAGAACATGCCATCAGCTCACCCCTACCGGGAAGCACATTTTAAATGAGGATCCACCAGACGCAAATATGCTTCACATCTTTAAAGCTGAGGTGACGCTTTAGTTTCAGGGGTGGGGATGTACAGAAGGCCAACATAACACGTCTATATACACTGTCTCACCTGACAGGTTTTAGTCCATTCATGTCGACTGCATTGCACTGTGGAGAGGATTTAGTTGAGTATATTTGTGTGAAATATAACAGATGGACATTTTTTACTCTTATTATATTCAGGGCCGTGCTATGCTAATGTAGTTGTTATTAGGTTAGTTATTATATTCAGGACTGTGCTATGCTAATGTAGTTGTTATTAGGTTAGTTATTATATTCAGGGCTGTGCTATGCTAATGTAGTTGTTATTAGGTTAGTTATTATATTCAGGGCCGTGCTATGCTAATGTAGTTGTTATTAGGTTAGTTATTATATTCAGGGCCGTGCTATGCTAATGTAGTTGTTATTAGGTTAGTTATTATATTCAGGGCTGTGCTATGCTAATGTAGTTGTTATTAGGTTAGTTATTATATTCAGGGCCGTGCTATGCTAATGTAGTTGTTATTAGGTTAGTTATTATATTCAGGGCCGTGCTATGCTAATGTAGTTGTTATTAGGTTAGTTATTATATTCAGGGCCGTGCTATGCTAATGTAGTTGTTATTAGGGCCTATGTTTTCTCCTGCCTAACGGATGTAGCCTAGCGGTTAAGAGTGTTGGGCAAGTAACTGAAAGGTCACTGGTTCGAATCCCACAGCTGACTAGGTGAAAAATCTGTCTGTGCCCTTGAGCAAGGCACTTAACCCTAATTTCTCCTGTAAGTCGCTCTAGATAAGAGCATCTGCTAAATGACTACAATGTACATGTCGGGAAGTATTACTGGAATGGAAGGAGGTGTGAGCTGTTAAGAATCTGGACTGCTTTATTCCTGTTGGAGGACAGTACATAGTTGTTAGCAAGGAGTGTGTGTCTTGGAGTTTTCTGTATTCTGGTTTTTAATCCCCACTGCTCTCCTTGATACATTTTCTTAGGTCAATATTATTGTATTTAGTTGATGATGAAGCATCAGTTGATCTTGTGACTGGTCCAAAAACACAACATACACTGGTGTACTTTGTTGGACATTTTTGTTGACGGACTTCTGGTGTCCAGACCATTTCTCATTTAGTAATCAATCATTGTAATTAATCTCAAAGTCCCAAGATAAGTCATTTTTTATACATGCACACCATCTCATTCTCATGACTCAATGCTTCACACGGTCTTTCAACGATCTTGGTGTTTGTTAATGATATCAATGCTCTAGTTGATAGTAAAACCATTGTCTTTGTTCAATCGCCGGCTGTTTTTGTGTTAGTCTTCTGAAGTTGATCCATTATTGTACATTGATTTATGTGCATTGTATGTAGTGTATATAATGTTTTGAAAAATCACAAATAAACCTCTGTACATATTGATGCAAAAATCCATGTCTTCATATATTCTCAAAAGGAAACCATACTAGATTAGTTACCCTCAAGATGGGCCTGTAAAAGTCATGAACATGGAAATGATTTGTATACATGCAAACAGCTCTTGCTGTTAGTTTATAATTTGTGTACCGTCCCAACAGATCCACAGATGACACAATTTCTCTCACTCCACACTGCCCTTTCCCACTTGGACAAAAGGAACACCTATGTGAGAATGCTGTAAATTGATGACAGCTCAGCGTTCAACACCATGGTACCCTTGAAGCTCATCACTAAACTACTGACCCTGAACACCTCCCTCTGCAACTGGATCCTGGACCTCCTGACGGGCCGCTCCAAGGTGGTGAGGGTAGGCAACACCAGTGTGCCGACGACACAGCGGTGGTAGGCTTGATCACTGATGACATTGAGACAGCCTAGGGAGGTCAGAGACCTGGCAGTGGTGCCAGGACAACAACCTCTCCCTCAATGTCAGCAAGACAAAGGAGTTGATCGTGGACTACTGGAAAAGGAGGGGACGAGCACACCCTCATTCACATCGATAGGGCTGTAGTGGAGCGAGTCAAGAGTTCACGTTCCTCTGTGTCCACGTCACTAAGGATTGATCATGGTCCAAATACACCAACACAGTCGTGAAGAGGGCACAATGCTTCTTTCCCCTCAGGAGGCTGAAAAGATTTGGCATAGGCCTTCGGTTCCTCAAAAGGTTCTACAGCTGCACCATCGAGAGCAACTTGACTGGCTGCATCACCGCTTGGTATGGCAACTGCTTGGCATCCGACCGCAAGGCGCTACAGAGGGTATTGCGTACAGCCCCGTACATCACTGGGGCTGAGCTCCCTGCCATCCAGGACCTCTATAACAAGTGATGTCAGACTCCAGCCATCCAAGTCATAGACTCGTATCATAGACTCATACGCTGCTGCTGCTACGGTCTTATCTATCCTGTTAGTGGCTTGTCTTGTCACTTTACCCCTACCTATATGTACATTACATGGCTACCTCATACCCATGCGCATTGACTCGGTACTGGTACTCCCTTATATATATGCCATGGTTTTTTACTGTACATTTAGTCCTCGTGTCACTATTTTTTTATCTTATGTTTAACTTTGCGTTGTTGGAAAAGGACCCGTAAGTAAACATTTCACATTTCGTCAAATACCTGCTATCTACGAAGCATGTGACCAATACAATTTGATTTATGCCTTCCTCACATAAATAATTGCCGCAGTAGAGGGAGCTAGTCCCCTGCTCAGTCAACTTCCCTTTATTGAACTGTCCTGCCTCCCCACTCATGGGACTAATGTGAATTGTCCATATATGAATTGGTTATAGTGATCAACAAGAGACTGAGTGGGGTGCACGAATTAGGATTTTGTTAGCTAGTTCAAGCGTAGTTTGGTGGTGGTTATCATATGACTTGGCTTGTGAATGTTTAACGTGTGAGACTGTTTTCTGTAAGTGTAATTAAGTCTGTTTTCTTATTCTCTTCATACTTTACACTTAAATTGGGACCCATTATAGCTGAGCAGATGCTCTGACGGAGGAGGAGAGCGGCTGTGTGGTAAATCTCTGAAGACATCCAAACATCACGAGGCCAAGCTCCTCTCTCTGGCATGTGACCCACTAGAATGCATTCCATGTACTTGTACTGGAGTCTGCACATTCTGGAAGAGATGGACATACAGTTGGAAAGGAGATAAACCCCCAGAACAGTCTCTTCTTCTGAGGTATGAAAGAATCGTTTCTAGCCCTCGACTTGGGTTCCCTGAAAGTGTCGGATTTAAGTTGAAGTTGTAGATGCAGTGAGTTTTAGTGTTGTGTTGATTGCTAATTATCTCGGTGTGCCTCAATATTTTTTTAAGCAACATGCAGGAATGTGATTTAGCAAAAGTCTCCTAGTCAAGTTAATGATTCAGCCCCCTTCTGAGATTATTAGTCATATTAGTCATGTTCCTTCCTGGAATAATGCTAAGTATAACAGCATAAATATGTCCAGCATACCTTCGCTGGGCAAGGCTACAATGTGAAAGTAATTTTGCAGTGACAGCCAAAATACACTATATATACAAAAGTATGTGGACACCCCTTCAAATTAGTGGATTCAGCCATTTGAGCCACAATCGTTGCTGACCGGTGGATAAAATTGAGCACACAGCCATGCAATTTCCGTAGACAAACATTGAAAGTAGAATAGTCCATACTGAAAAGCTCCGTGACTTTCAACTTGGCACAGTCATAGGATGCCACCTTTCCAACAAGTCTGTTAGTCAAATTTCTGACCTGCTAGAGCTTACCCCCGTCACCTGTAAGTGCTATTATTGTGAAGTGGGAGCATCTAGGAGCAACAACTGCTCAGCCGCGAAGTGGTAGGCCACACAAACTCACAGAACGGAACTGCCGAGTGCTGAAGATGCAGCGCGTACAAATCGTTTGTCCTCAGTTGCAACACTACCGAGTTCCAAACTGGCTCTGGCTTCACCATCTGGCAGTCCGACGGATGAATCTGGGTTTGGCGGAAGCCAGGAGAATGCTACCTGCCCCGATGCATAGTGCCAACTAAAGTTTGGTGAAGGTGGAATAATAGTCTGGGGCTGTTTTTCATGGATTGGGCTAGGTCCCTTTAGTTCCAGTGAAGGGAGATCTTAACTCTACAGCGTAGAATGACATTCTCGAGACGATTCTGTGCTTCCAACTTTGGCAACAGTTTTAGTATGACAATGCCCCCGTGCACAAAGCGAAGTCCATACAGAAATGGTTTGTCGATCGGTGTGGAAGAACTTGACTGGCCTGCACAGAGCCCTGACTTCAAACTCATCGAATGCTTTTGGGGTGAATTAGAGCGCCGACTGCGAGCCAGGCCTATTCGACCAACATCAGTGCCCGACCTCACTAATGTGGTTCTTGTGGCTGAATGGAAGCAAGTCCCCGCAGTAATGTTGCAACAACTAGTGGAAAGCCTTCCCAGAAGAGTGGAGGCTGTTGTAGCAGTAAAGGGGGGACCAACTCCATATTAATGCCCATGATTTTGGAATGACATGTTCGACGAGCACATGTCCACATACTTTTGGTCATGTAGTGTGCTTCTGAGGAGAATGGGGCCTAAAGGGGTTAAAGGCTGTGGCTCCCCCTCCTGATCGCTCCTCTTGGTGTGGCCCAGATGTGCTAGTTTTAGTTTTTCAGATAACTTGGCAGGTCTGAGCAGAGATGAGGAAGGAGGGAAGTTCTCCTTGGCCCTGAGCTGTGGAGAGGTTGGGGAGAGGGGGGTGCTGGGGGGTTTGGTTCAGCTGAGAGGAGGCCGTGACAATTTGGGCTAGACTGTTATGAGAGAATGAGGAGGTTAACAGAGAAAAAGGCCTGTGGTAACAGTGCTGACGCACGAGGGAAACATTAAGGGAGGGCAAATGGAATCCCTTGCAGGAGTCTCTAATCCCAGTGTTGACGGGGTCATGGAGCTGCTGGCGACAGCATGAATGTACATTGCAACCCGCTGAAGGGGGAGAGAAACTAGCACTCTGATTGACGTAGTTAAGTAATTCATAGGTAACTGATAGTTATCAGCTAAGTGCCGGCCTCTACCCAAACAAAGTGTTCCGTGGACCAGGGAAAGGAATAGAATCTAGCTCTTTTTAAAGGTCTGATAACTATCAATGTCTTATGAATGATTTACCTCTCCATATGTGCTAGTGACCCTCGACCCAGAAGAGCGTTCCATGGAGGGTTTATTAAGCTGCCGCTCCAGGAAGTATGATAGGTGGCCAAGCAGCAGGAGCTAAGGAGACAGACTCAGCAGTGGAAAGCAATGGAACTTTGATTTCCTACCCCACAGCACAGCAGCCCCCCATCTGCCTTTCCCCTCTGTAGCTTGGGATGGCAGGACGCTGCTTGGTGGAAGAGTCTCCGAAAAATCGTTCCTTTAGAGGGAAATGCTATCAGTCACACTATCGACTGTGCTCAACACTTCCTTGCTTTACTATTGTGTGTGTGGGATCCATCACATATGGGTAGATCAATTTAAATTCAATCACTTTTTGACAGCATCCCTTTTGACACGAATGGAACCTTCTTCAATACTTATTTGCCCATTGTAAAAGTGATCAGAAAGTGACTTTTTGGACCTGAAGGCCAAAACAAACAGTACCAGTCAAGTTTGGACACACCTACTCATTCAAGGGATTTTCTTTATTTTTACTATTTTGTACATTGTAGAATAATAGTGAAGTCATCAAAACTATGAAATAGCACATATGGAATCATGTAGTAACCAAAAAAGTGTTTTAAAAAAATCAAAGAATATTTTAGATTTCTGATTCTTCAAAGTAGTCAGCCTTTGCCTTGATGACAGCTTTGCACACTCTTGGCATTCTCTCAATCAGCTTCACCTAGAATGCTTTTCCAATAGTCTTGATGGAGTTCCCACATATGCTGAGCACTTGTTGGCTAAGCGCAAACCAGATGGGATGGCGTATTGCTGCAGAATGCTGTGGTGGCCATGCTGGTTAAGTGTGCCTTGATTTCTAAATAAATCAGACAGTGTCACCAGCAAAGCACCCCCAGGCCATCACACCACCTCCATGCTTCACGGTGGGAACCACACATGCAGAGATCATCTACTATGTGTCTCACAAAGACACAGCGTTTGAAATCAAAAATATTTAATTTGGACTCATCAGACCAAAGGACAGATTTCCACCGGTCTAATGTTGATTGCTTGTGTTTCTTGGCCCAAGCAAGTCTTCTTATTTTTGCTGTCCTTTTAGTAGTGGTTTCATTGTAGCAATTCAACCCTGAAGTCCGATTCACGCAATCTCCTCTGAACAGTTTGATGTTGAGATGTGTCTGTTACTTTAACTCTGAAGCATTTATTTGGGCTGCAATTTCTGAGGCTGGTAACTCTAATGAACTTATCCTCTGCAGCAGAGGTAACTCTGGGTCTTCCTTTCCTGTGGCGGTCCTCATGAGAGACAGGTAACTCTAATGAACTTATCCTCTGCAGCAGAGGTAACTCTGGGTCTTCCTTTCCTGTGGCGGTCCTCATGAGAGACAGGTAACTCTAATGAACTTATCCTCTGCAGCAGAGGTAACTCTGGGTCTTCCTTTCCTGTGGCGGTCCTCATGAGAGACAGGTAACTCTAATGAACTTATCCTCTGCAGCAGAGGTAACTCTGGGTCTTCCTTTCCTGTGGCGGTCCTCATGAGAGACAGGTAACTCTAATGAACTTATCCTCTGCAGCAGAGGTAACTCTGGGTCTTCCTTTCCTGTGGCGGTCCTCATGAGAGACAGTTTCATCATAACACTTGTTTTTTTGCGACTGCACTTGAAGAAACGTTCAAAGTTCTTGAAATGTTCCGGATTGACTGACCTTAATGTCTTAATAAAGTAATAATGGAGTGTTTATCTTTGCTTATTTGAGCTGTTCTTGCCATAATCTGAACTTGGTCTTTTACCAAATAGGGCTATATTATGCATACCACCCCTACCTTGTCACAACACAACTGAGTGGCTCAAATGCATTAAGAAGGAAAGAAGGCACACCTGTTAATTGAAATGCATTCCAGGTGACTACCTGATGAAGCTGGTTGAGAGAATGCCATGAGTGTGCAAAGCTGTCATCAAGGCAAAGGGTGGCTACTTTGAAGAATCTAAAATTATTTGTTTAAGACTTTGTTTACTTCATGATTCAATATGTGTTATTACAGAGATCTGTCCTTTGGTCTGATGAGTCCAAATTTGCGATTTTTGGTTCCAACCGATGTGTCTTTGTGAGACGCAGAGTAGGTGAACAGATCATCTCCGCATGTGTGGTTCCCACCGTGAAGCATGGAGGAGGTGGTGTGATGGTGTCGGGGTGCTTTGCAGGTGACACTCAGTGATTTATTTAGAATTCAAGGCACACTTAACCAGCACGGCTACCACAGCATTCTGCAGCAATACACCTTCCCATCTGGTGTGCGCATAATTTGTTTTTCAGCAGGACAATGACCCAACACACCTCTAGGCTGTGTAAGGGCTATTTGACCAAGAAGGAGAGTGATGGAGTGCTGCATCAGATGATCACCTGACAATCACCTGACCTCAACCCAATTGAGATGAGTTGGACCACAAAGTGAAGGAAAAGCAGCCAACAAGTGCTCAGCATATGTGGGAACTCCAAGACTGTTGGAAAAGCATTCTAGGTGAAGCTGGTTGAGAGAATGCCAAGAGTGTGCAAAGCTGTCATCATGCAAAGGGGTGGCTACTTACTTTGAAGAATCTCACATTTCAAATATATTCTGATTTGTTTAACACTATTTTGGTTACTACATGATTCCATGTGTTATTTCATAGTTTTGATGTCTTCACTATTATTCTACAATGTAGATAATAGTAAAAATAAAGAAAAACCCTGGACACACCTACTCATTCAAAACATTTGACTGGTACTGTACAAAATAAAGGTGTTCAAAGTTGAGCCATTTTGCATACCCCACCATACCATGAGACATCCATGTCTTCCTCACTGGAAAAGATAAACAGTTGAGATTGATAGCATTTAAAAGCTTACAAACAGGGTTGTCAAAGTATTTTATAATTTCCTGTGTGTGTGTATATGTATATGTGTATATATATATATATATATATATATATATATATATATATATATATATATATATATATATATACATACACACAAAACAAATGGTTTTTAACCTTTTAAAGTCACATCAAATAATGTGTAAACTCAATGTTTTACTTATTCACATACTGTATGTTGTATTTTAGACATCATCTAAGGTGTTTGTGCTCTGCCCGCCATCGGTTGAGACACAACATGCTCTTGAATACAGGGTGGGTATCATGTTTTGGCGGTTAAATCTACTAAAGTGGGAATAACATTTGAAATGGTTCCACGAAGGTGGTTGGGGGTCCACACATCCGAGAATGTTGACTTGAATAGGAATATCAGTTTTAATTGACACTATCAATCCTCCCTAGTAAACCTATTGAAATCATAGAAATATAGATAATAGAATAGACATGACCATTTAAGTTGACATTCAACGATGTGTGGACTCCATTTAAGTTGACATTCAACGATGTATGGAATCCAATGTAATTTTCAACGTGGTACGAGCTAAATTGCAGTGGTCTCAAGAAATCGGTCTGTTCTATGAATTATATGTGAAATTGGGTTTAAGCTACAACATATGCGAATGTGAAAAAAACCTGAGTGTCCCCCCCCCCAAAAAAAACCACTATAAGCTTTTAAATGATCTCGAACTCAAACGTTTATCTTTTCCAAATGATAAAAACATGGGTGTGTTATGGTGGAGTACGCAAAATGAGTCAACTTCATCACCTGAATGTTTTGGCATTTCGGTCCAAAAAGTCCCTTTCGGACCACTTCTTCCATGGACAAACATGGGATGTTTTGTGCTGTCAGAGTGAGTCAATTCAAATGGATTTCCCCAGATCTTATTGTTTTATGTTGTTCTCATGTTTTTGCTTGCTCTTTACAGCATTTGTGTTTGTATTGTGGAACTGATCCGTCTGTATATAGTGTTTAAGTGTGCTGGTTTATGTTGTATGTTTGTGACTGTCTGCCAATATGTTGGTGCGCGTACGTGCCCACTCTGGATTGGGTCCAGTGGCTGGTATTTATAACCCTGCTGTCAGGGCCTGGCTACAGTCAGACCGTGGGAATGTGGTAAAGGATTTCTGTGGTATTTTTAATGTTTGTTATTAAATATCCCCACACGGGACCATGACCAAACTCTCTGCCCCCTTCTATCTCTCCTCCTTTGCCGCCTCCTCCCATACACATTTTTGCGTCCCGGAGAGAAAAAGCACCCTGGATCCGATAACAGCATGGCTCACATTACCGTGGAGATCCAGGAAGAGCAGCAGACAACTGTTGCTTCAGCTGGAGAAGCGAAGCGGTCATTGTTACTGCCAAGAGGCAGACTGACTGTACTGTATACCGACCCCACCCTAAACACAAGCTACAACATAGCTGCTATATCACTGGCTTGCAGTGGGGCGGAAATATTTCTGAAAATGAACGCCAAAAGACACCCTCTGTTTGTGATCCCATAGTTTGTTATTTCAGAGATGTTTCCCAGATTACCTAGTGGCATTCTCAGTTAGATATGGAGCGACAGGTGATACTGTGTCCGTTAGCCAAAGCTGAGAACATAATTTCACACATCAGCGGATTAGCAAGTGAGAGAGAACCCTCCTCTGACTCTTTCTGATGGTCACAGCCAGGGCTGTCACACGATAAAAAATGGTTTTAATTGCAGGATTTGCTGTGATTTAATCACAAATTCTGAATTTGCTCAAATTAAACTGCATTTTAAGATTTTTTTTCCGTACATTAAACGTTACAAGAATATTGACGTAATTTTGTCTGAAGTAATGGTTAGCACAATTTGGTGATCTGAGAAAGCACACGAACTTCAATGTCAACTTGGTTTTACATTGTTGTCTTTGGCTGTATAGATGATTTATTTGAATGCCTTCAGACAATGCGATTAATCACGACACAAAAGGTGTGCACTACAATTCCAATACGTTGACTCTAGTTATTTAAGTCTGACTGCCCTACGTTTCTTGCATGTGTATATTAGTATGACTTCTCTTTCTATCGTTTGCATCACACTTTTTATGATTTATGATCGTCATATGGTGGAACTTGTTACTTGCCTTTTGAGTTTTTGGATTTCATTATATTATAGATTTCGTTCTGGGTGATCGATGCTTTTGCAGTATTCATCCCTCCTCGCATGTTTACAAACTAAATTACAACCATCTCATCCTTTTCTCTGCTGACACTCAATTCCAGGAAGTAATTTACTTCATCATCCACTAACTTTAAAAAAAAAGTTCTTTCCATCGTTTCCCGTGACTGGCCCTCAACTACCAATTTGTTTAGGAAGCACAATCACAGAGACAGAAGAAAAGCTTTTCCACACAAGCTGCCAAATGTATCCTTGTGGTTTTCTGTGTGTTTATGTTCATTTCTAGAGGGACAACATATCTGTGGAAAACTAAATGCTCAGGGCTGGTGCTTTCCCTCTAGGGAGTGTAATGGTGGTAAAAATAGGAAATCTGTTTTTGGGACTGGAATTGCGATTGAAGTGTGTATCCCAGGGGTTTATTCATATTGCATGATGGGGAATCAATCATTCTCCTCTCACTCCACATAAGAAAAGCACACAACAATTTCCCCCTCTCTTAAGAAAATAGGACCTGACACATTGTAATTGCCCATTTGATATACCGTGTAACTGTCACATACTGTATATAACTTCAATATGGAAGTTGTGGCTCTTTTTCTCAGGTCCACACTTGCACTGCTCTCCATACCTCCAGCTGAACACATGTTGATGGCTGTAACTGTAGGAAGTGTGTGTGGGTGGAGGAGAATTCTGGCATTGGAAAATCCTCCTCTGCACTGACTTTTGGTTTGAACTATGTTAAACACAATCTGCTACATAGATCCACATGTTACTACTGCATGAAAATGATTCATTTTAGCTCCTACTGCCTCTCATAAAATAAATCCTCTACCACCATACTGCCGGGAGTTGTCTTTTCATTCATTCACTTCATTCATTCAGTCTTCCATGGCCAATGCAACTACGGACACAGCGGCACAACAAATACCAATTTACCCTGGCCTGGATAACTGGAAGTCTGGGACTGGTCTACTGTACCATGTGAACCTGAGTTAACAAAGGCGAATTCTATAGGAATCAGAGGCCCATTCTACTACAAGGTATTCCTAATTACAATGTCTGTAGTCAGTTTCTCGGTCACCCTGTCCACTCTCTGTCGAGGTCCAGATTGCAGACATGGCCCAGCCTCCACAGCCCATCATCATTTCACTGCAGCAGCCTGAGGGAGTGGAGAGAGATGGCTGTCACCGCTGGACCGGTGACTGGATGTTCTGTTGAAGTCGCTCTGCTGCTCCTGGATGGGAGGAAGACCTGGCTGTGGATGAAAGGTTTGTATTGGCTCAGTGTAACATGTAAAGGCTTGTCTCCGTTAGTGACAGTAGTTCCCTCGATGACTTTTCATCTTCCTCAAAGATAGTTTTCGTCAGCAGTCCGTTGTCCGTCAGGGTGTGGTCGGTCGGTCCTCTGCAGGGGCCAGATAGTGTAACTGTGACTAATAGAAAACAGGGAATCATTCAGCGTGCACAAACAGAGATGTGCCTGTATGTCGCCAGCGCTGGGAATGGCCCAGATGATTAGCTACAGGAAGAAATAATTGCCAAATTTGCCACTCCATTTCATATAGAAAGGGTTTGTATGTGTGTGTTTTTGTTCTGCATGTCCTTATTTTCTCCAGTTGTAGGCCTATACTGCCTATGCTGCCTATGCTGCCCTAGCAAAAAGGCAGTAACTGGAAATGGAAATGAGTTAGTCATTTTTGCTACATTAAATACATGTTTAATCATGTGGACAAGTATCCTGCCTCTATTGTGTTTTGGAGAAAATGGGGGGTCATGTTAGCAGTAACTGCATAAAGTTAAATGAAAGCCATTTTTCTCAGTTCCACGCTATGAGCAGTTACTGCCTTTTTGCTTGGTAGGGCAGTACATCTCTTTCCATTAGGTCAATTGGAGAACATTAAAAGGAAGGGGGGGGGGGGAGCGAGCTGCTGCTACTACTGAAGAGGAGGGTGCTACAGTATGGAGTCCTACAGTCATGACTGCAACCAGGCAGCAGGCTGCCACAGAGTCAGGGCTGTGCTGTGTGTCTTAGAGGAAATGATTTCACGAGGCGCTGGGGCCTCCACACTGCCCCAGGGTTGGTCTCCTCGGGCGCCGGCCACCTCCCTCAGCCAGCCTAAGTGTGTTGTTTATTTTAGTTTGCCTGTGAGAGTTAAAAATGGAATGTTTCAGCAACATAAAACGTTTCCTGTTTTGACGACTCCCCCTCGGAAAGCATTCCCTCTGCAGAAAGTTTCCTCAAAAGGGAGCGGTGATAGTCTGCGAGAAACCGTATGCACGAGTACTGTGTATTTTTGTTCTTAAAATGCCCATATCTTTGCGTGTGACAGGGTAGATTAGATTGCTTCATCAGCAGTGTCTCTATGCAGTTGCAGAATTCCTCCAACTCCAGAGAACCCACTATAATTCATTTTCTCAGAATGTGAGAGTGAAAGAGAGGTGTGAGAGAAGGAAGAAATACAGAATGCTAGAGAGGCACAGATCGAGAAGATAGTGGGAGTGAAGAGATGAGCGTTACAGCATGCATTAGAGTGTCGAGAAGAGGATGGGGGTCTATGTTGACAATGTGTTGGTTTCCGGCTGTGTGCAGGTGCATTCTACCAGAACTCTAAGCCCCACCACCCCCTGCCGTCCGCCTCCGCTCACCTGACCACACACCACAAAGATCCTTAGATATGCATCCACCGCTCAATCTGAAGGTTGTTACGTTATGATGCTCCTACCCTCTGTTTCTTTGTAATAGAGTTGTCATAATGCTGCACACATGCAACTGCTCTTTGAAATTGTGTTCATGCAGGTGGGGGTGGTGGGAAGAGAAAGGTATTAGGGTAAATGAGACCGAGGGAAGATCTCAATTGCATACTACTCACATCCTCTCTCCTCATCTCCTTCTCAAAACCCATTGGTTGAGAAAGCCAGAGGTCCCGCTCCTCTGAACTTCTCCTCCAATGGGTTTTGAGAAGGAGATGATGCGAGAGCACTCAAGGAGTATGCAATGGAGATCTTCCCAGTGTGTAAGGCCTCATTCTACAGGAGTAATGTGCTACCTTTGTCACTCAAGGGACAGAAGCACAATATTGTCAGTGATGACTCATGGATGCAACCCCCCCCCCACTCCAAGTTTCCCCCAGTGCAACACTGTAACTCACTTCTCCAACACCATCACCTCTACCACCACTCATTCCTCAGCTCTGACTCCTCCACACTCTTTTTCCACTCTGATGAGTTGTTCCTCACCCCACTCAGCCTATCTGTCTGCACCCCCCCTCAATGTACAGTTGAGGGTACTGTACATTATCTTTTGTGTGTGTTCATATGGCATTTACCAACTGTGCTAATCTGCCAAATCTCTTAAATATCCGTGTTTGCTTGATGTTTTGATCATTATTTTGAAAAATCTATGTTTACTTAGCTGAGGCCCTGAAATGGCTGTGTCTCTGACAGACAGGCCACAGCTGACTGGAACAGCAAATCTCCCATCAACCCCCAAACACACGTACACTCACAAATGTCTTACAGTGTCTAAAGCACATTTGTCTCCAAACCAAAGCATTCTGATGCCTTCCTAAGACCCTTCCTTTTTCCTCCTCTATATTTAGTCATGGCTCGACCGGACGATGAGGAGAACACTTCCCAATCAGCCACCACATTCCCTGAGACAACTGGCCTTACTGGCCCCTGTAAAACCCATCCTCTGGTTCCTGGCTGCCATGTTCCTTCCTCTATGATCCCCTGTTTATCCCACATTCCCTTTCTCCATGGGAATTTCAGTCACAGGGAAAAGGGAATTTCTCCCTGACCAGAAGTAGCCTACAGCAATGACTACTGGGATAAAATAATGAAAGCTAATGTGCACAGACCTAAGCAGGTGATCACAATCAAGGTGAATTAATAGCGTGTTGATACATCAACATTAGGAGGACAGTAGGACCAGAGAAGAGAATGGTGTGTTTCTGCTCCCCAGAGTGTGGTGCCCCCCACCCCAACACATCCCCGGGGGCACACTGCCTGCCCTCCAGTACCCCTACAGCACCCGATATCACAGGAAGGCCAAAAATATAATTGACATCAACCACCCTAGCAACCGCCTATTCACCCCGCTATCATCCAGAAGGAGAGGTCAGGTGCATCAAAGCTGCGACCAAGAGACTGAAAAACAGCTGCTATCTCAAGGCCATCAGACTGCTAAATAGCCATCACTAGCCAGCCTCCACCCAGTACCCTGCCCTGAACTTAGTCCCCATCACTAGCCGGCAACCACCCGGTTACTCAACCCTGCACCTTAGAGGCTGCTGCCCTATGTACATAGACATTGAACACTGGTCACTTTAATAATGTTTACATACTGTTTAACTCATTTCATATGTATATACTGTATTCTATATCCTATTCAACTATTGCTGTATGTATATATACTATTCTATCCTATGTATTCTAGATATACTACATATTCTATCCCCATACTGTACATAATGTCTATACTTCCCATCACACATACTGTATATGCTCCAGACTCTGACATTTTGCTCGTCCTAATATTTATACGTTTCTTAATTCTTTTACTTTCAGGTTTGTGTGTATTGTTGTGAATTGCTAGATATTACTGCACGGTTAGATCTAGAAACACAAGCAATTAACTACGTGCTTCTACACCTGCATTGCTTGCTGTTTGGGGTTTTAGCCTGGGTTTCTGTACAGCACTTTGAGATATCAGCTGATGTACGAAGGGCTATATAAATACATTTGATTTGATTTGACTACACCCTGCAATATCTGCTTAATGTGTATGTGTCCAATAAAATGTGATTTGTACTGTGTGTGTGTGTGTGCTATATGTGTAGACAACCATACGCTCTAGTTGAGCTCGACCCTGTAGGGGAGAGAAAAACATGACCTTTGTGGCGCACTACTCCCTGAGAGGCCAGAGTCAGTACTTAACCCTTGGGACCGACCAGTCAACATGGAGTCATTCATCACATAAGGCCAGACCCAAACACTCCTCCTCCAGGTCTGTCTGAGAGCTCACTTCCCCCACAGCCCCTAGTCCCAACCCCTTCACATACATTATGTGCGCCAATCAAATATATTCATAGTTACTTACATAATAATTCTGACCTTCATCAAGTGGTTATTCTAGTCTGCTTATCCACAATTGGTCTCTTATTTATTACTGGAAACCAAGGTAACCTCGCTCATAAGACAACCTATCTGTCAATGATACAGTGACGAATGTTGAGAAACCAAAGAATTGCGCACATTCACAATCTAAAAGTAGGTCAAGATGAAGTGTTTCTTAAGTCTTTTCCATAAACCTGCTGATGTAATGGTGACCTACAAAAGCAGATGGGGTTGGGGGCCCTCTGCGGTGGCCTGGCTGCTCCAGCCCAAGCGCCTGGTGGCTCTACAGGAGGAAAGGAGCACTGGCCCTTTAAGATCGCCTTCTCAACACAACTTTATGTTTTGTTAACGTTTTTCTTCTGCTTGAGTTCCAGTTCCTCCTGCTTCGTGAAACAAAGCCATAATAGAATAAAATGTGTATCCAATTGTTATTTTTTCCAACATCAGGCAGATGTGTTCCATTTGATGTAACAGAGTAGCTCTCCTCTGAGTGAGCAGCAGCATTGTTACATTACTAAGTTCAGAGGGTAATGTTTGCTCTTACATCACGACCAGGACTATCCGGCGTTGTCCACCATGACCTCTCAACTCGACTTTCTACACTCTCAGGACCAGACCAGGTCGATCAGACGTGGTCAACCATGGTTTGACCATGTGATCCAGTTTATGACATCAGGGGGACATTATATACCAGATTTTAACCCAAGAATCAGTCCTGTGGAGATGTTAAACATCCTCTTGTGTGGCTCATCTATTATGGCCTCTCATACAAGGTGCAGAACCATTCAAGCGTGCTGTTGAACCCACCACTATGTCCTTGAGCTAAGAGCTCTGTCTGCTACAATCATTGGATATGGCCTCAAAGACAGAGATTTGAACCCAGGCCCAGGCAAGCATCTGCAGCCTGGGCAAAAGGCAGGGGTGGATGGAGAGAGGGAGGTGAATTGGACATGGAGGAGAGCTTGCATTCTTGCTCTGTTCTGGTTGCATGTGAAGCTGAAAGCTACATAGCATTACTGTGGGTCTGCGTGCTGTGGTGAGTTAGGCCTGTTTCCCAACAGCACCACATACAAAGCCGGACCAGACCAGACCACACAGATACCAGGACCCAGCTGGGGCTCTCAGCCCTCCTCTCACAGAACTTCACTCTCACTCCACTGCTCTATCCCTGACTCGCTTTCTCCCCCCTCTCTCTTCTCCCTTACATACCGGGCTCTGTGTTTCTCCCCCTCTCTTCTGCTCTATCCCTGCTTCCTCTCTCTCTTGCTCTCTCTCTCCTCTGTCTCCATGTACTTATCTTCCTCCTCTCCCTCTCTCTCTCTCTTGCTCTCTCTCTCCTCTGTCTCCGTGTACTTATCTGCCTCCTCTCTCTCTCCTCTGTCTCTATGTACTTCTCTGCCTCCTCTCTGTCTCCATGTACTTCTCTGCCTCCTCTGTCTCCATGTACTTCTCTGCCTCCTCGCTCTCTCTCCTCTCTGTCTCCATGTACTTCTCTGTCTCCATGTACTTCTCTGTCTCCATGTACTTCTCTGCTTCCTCTCTGTCTCCATGTACTTCTCTGCTTCCTCTCTGTCTCCGTGTACTTCTCTGCTTCCTCTCTGTCTCCGTGTACTTCTCTGCCTCCTCTCTGTCTCCGTGTACTTCTCTGCCTCCTCTCTGTCTCCGTGTACTTCTCTGCTTCCTCTCTGTCTCCGTGTACTTCTCTGCCTCCTTTCTGTCTCCGTGTACTTCTCTGCCTCCTCTCTGTCTCCGTGTACTTCTCTGCCTCCTCTCTGTCTCCGTGTACTTCTCTGCCTCCTCTCTGTCTCAGTGTACTTCTCTGCTTCCGCTCTGTCTCCGTGTACTTCTCTGCCTCCATGTACTTCTCTGCCTCCTCTCTGTCTCCGTGTACTTCTCTGCCTCCTCTCTGTCTCCGTGTACTTCTCTGCCGCCTCTCTGTCTCCGTGTACTTCTCTGCCGCCTCTCTGTCTCCGTGTACTTCTCTGCCTCCTCTCTGTCTCCGTGTACTTCTCTGCCGCCTCTCTGTCTCCGTGTACTTCTCTGCCGCCTCTCTGTCTCCGTGTACTTCTCTGCCTCCTCTCTGTCTCCGTGTACTTCTCTGCCTCCTCTCTGTCTCCGTGTACTTCTCTGCCTCCTCTCTGTCTCCGTGTACTTCTCTGCCTCCTCTCTGTCTCCGTGTACTTCTCTGCCTCCTCTCTGTCTCCGTGTACTTCTCTGCCTCCTCTCTGTCTCCGTGTACTTCTCTGCCTCCTCTCTGTCTCCGTGTACTTCTCTGCCTCCTCTCTGTCTCCGTGTACTTCTCTGCCTCCTCTCTGTCTCCGTGTACTTCTCTGCCTCCTCTCTGTCTCCGTGTACTTCTCTGCCTCCTCTCTGTCTCCGTGTACTTCTCTGCCTCCTCTCTGTCTCCGTGTACTTCTCTGCCTCCTCTCTGTCTCCGTGTACTTCTCTGCCTCCTCTCTGTCTCTCCTCTCTGTCTCCATGTACTTCTCTGCCTCCTCTCTGTCTCCGTGTACTTCTCTGCCTCCTCTCTGTCTCCGTGTACTTCTCTGCCTCCTCTCTGTCTCCATGTACTTCTCTGCCTCCTCTCTGCTTACTCTCTGTCTCCATGTACTTCTCTGCCTCCTCTCTGTCTCAGTGTACTTCTCTGCCTCCTCTCTGTCTCCGTGTACTTCTCTGCCTCCTCTCTGTCTCCGTGTACTTCTCTGCCTCCTCCCTGTCTCCGTGTACTTCTCTGCCTCCTCTCTGTCTCCGTGTACTTCTCTGCCTCCTCTCTGTCTCCTCTCTGTCTCCATGTACTTCTCTGCCTCCTCTCTGCTTACTCTCTGTCTCCATGTACTTCTCTGTCTCCTCTCTGCCTCCTCTCTGTCTCCTCTCTGTCTCCATGTACTTCTCTGCCTCCTCTCTGTCTCCGTGTACTTCTCTGCCTCCTCTCTGTCTCCGTGTACTTCTCTGCCTCCTCTCTGTCTCCGTGTACTTCTCTGCCTCCTCTCTGTCTCCGTGTACTTCTCTGCCTCCTCTCTGTCTCAGTGTACTTCTCTGCTTCCGCTCTGTCTCCATGTACTTCTCTGCCTCCATGTACTTCTCTGCCTCCTCTCTGTCTCCGTGTACTTCTCTGTCTCCTCTCTGTCTCCGTGTACTTCTCTGCCGCCTCTCTGTCTCCGTGTACTTCTCTGCCGCCTCTCTGTCTCCGTGTACTTCTCTGCCTCCTCTCTGTCTCCGTGTACTTCTCTGCCGCCTCTCTGTCTCCGTGTACTTCTCTGCCGCCTCTCTGTCTCCGTGTACTTCTCTGCCTCCTCTCTGTCTCCGTGTACTTCTCTGCCTCCTCTCTGTCTCCGTGTACTTCTCTGCCTCCTCTCTGTCTCCGTGTACTTCTCTGCCTCCTCTCTGTCTCCGTGTACTTCTCTGCCTCCTCTCTGTCTCCGTGTACTTCTCTGCCTCCTCTCTGTCTCCGTGTACTTCTCTGCCTCCTCTCTGTCTCCGTGTACTTCTCTGCCTCCTCTCTGTCTCCGTGTACTTCTCTGCCTCCTCTCTGTCTCCGTGTACTTCTCTGCCTCCTCTCTGTCTCCGTGTACTTCTCTGCCTCCTCTCTGTCTCCGTGTACTTCTCTGCCTCCTCTCTGTCTCCGTGTACTTCTCTGCCTCCTCTCTGTCTCCGTGTACTTCTCTGCCTCCTCTCTGTCTCCGTGTACTTATCTGCTTCCTCTCTGTCTCCGTGTACTTCTCTGCTTCCTCTCTGTCTCCGTGTACTTCTCTGCCTCCTCTCTGTCTCCGTGTACTTCTCTGCCTCCTCTCTGTCTCCATGTACTTCTCTGCCTCCTCTATGTCTCCATGTACTTCTCTGCCTCCTCTCTGTCTCCATGTACTTCTCTGCCTCCTCTCTGTCTCCAAGTACTTATCTGCTTCCTCTCTGTCTCCATGTACTTCTCTACTTCCTCTCTGTCTCCATGTACTTCTCTGTCTCCTCTCTGTCTCCGTGTACTTCTCTGCCTCCTCTCTGTCTCCTCTCTGGCTCCATGTACTTCTCTGCCTCCTCTCTCTCTCCTCTCTGTCTCCTCTGGCTCCATGTACTTCTCTGCCTCCTCTCTCTCTCCTCTCTGTCTCCTCTGGCTCCATGTACTTCTCTGCCTCCTCTCTGTCTCCATGTACTTCTCTGCCTCCTCTCTGTCTCCATGTACTTCTCTGCCTCCTCTATGTCTCCATGTACTTCTCTGCCTCCTCTCTGTCTCCATGTACTTCTCTGCCTCCTCTCTGTCTCCAAGTACTTATCTGCTTCCTCTCTGTCTCCATGTACTTCTCTACTTCCTCTCTGTCTCCATGTACTTCTCTGTCTCCTCTCTGTCTCCGTGTACTTCTCTGCCTCCTCTCTGTCTCCTCTCTGGCTCCATGTACTTCTCTGCCTCCTCTCTCTCTCCTCTCTGTCTCCTCTGGCTCCATGTACTTCTCTGCCTCCTCTCTCTCTCCTCTCTGTCTCCTCTGGCTCCATGTACTTCTCTCTCTCCTCTCTGTCTCCACGTACTTCTCTGCCTCCTTTCTCTCTCCTCTCTGTCTCCTCTGTCTCCATGTACTTCTCTGCCTCCTCTCTCTCTCTCCTCTGTTTATTACTCCCACTGGACTGTTACTTCTGTCATTCTGTATCCTCCTTCCCCACTTCTATACCGTATTAATATAAACCGCTTTCAATGTTTTTTCTTTCTCCAGTCTTTGTATCTAAATGTTAAGGATTCTTTGTATGTGGAAGAGGAAGCAAAATATTATACTAAAATTAAATAGGAGTCCGAGCCTGAATGCAGAGTGATCCAAAAACAATCTAAGTATTGTTAACAATGGGGTTATTTGACTGGTTGTTAGGGTTGTGTACAGGCCAATATTAAACATGATGGAAGCCTTATTGAAGCAGGAGAAAGGGCGGTTGAGTTGGTTCCAGCCCAGAGAATGAATTCCTCCTTCCCAAAGGGGAATCATCGCATGGTGAATTGTTTTAATTATGCATTTTAGGAGCAGATCATAACAGAGCTCAGTGCAGGATACAGCGAAGGGAATGCAGAATAAGACATCAGTGTGCTTCGTCCCCACTAGCCACTGTCATACAGATGTAGTTTTATAAATCCGTGACGCTAATAGACAAGAACATCTACAGCAACAATCCAACAGTAGATCCAGTTAAGCATCATTCCATTGCCATGGGTTCCACTGCAGACTTCTCAGTCTGATCTGTATCCATCCTGTCGGGGCTGGATTACCAAACGGGCACGTGCCCCGGGGGTCGGGGGCACCCCAAATAGCTCATGAACAGCTCTAAAACGATGACATTTTCTCTCATCCTCATGGCAAAATGTGACGAATAGCATGAGATGAGCTAGGAAACATCAGGTTTGGCATTTTATTGTCATGAATGTTACCCTGGAGGTCGCTCTGCAGACTAGTCACTAGCTGGCACGGCCACGAAGTCATCAAATCTCACAGAGATTATTTTCAATGGAAAGACTGTCTTGCTAAATAAAGGAAAACAGAGGTAGGTCCTCCAGCACCCGAAATGCGTCCGGGCCTGATCCTCTAGTGGCTTTCCCCAGTACACTAATATAACTATGACCTGTGACATGCTCCGCATCCAGCTAGAAAGTATTCATACCCCTTGGCCTATTCCACATTTAGTTGTGTTACAGCCTGAATTCAAAATGGATTCAGTTGATCTCACCCATCTACATACAATACCCCATAATGACAAAGTGAAAACCTGTTTTTAGATTATTTGTTGTTGAAAATATCTCATTTACACCAGTATTCACACCCAATTCCCTTTAATCATCCTTGAAATGTCACGACAACTTTATTGGCGTCCACCTGTGGCCAATTCAATTGTTTGAATGTGATTTAGAAAGAAACACACCTGTCGATATAAGGTCCTGTAACAGGTCCCTAGTGAACAGGTCAATAGTGCACGTCAGAGCAGAAACTATGCTATAAATGCGAAAACTATAAGTCCAAGGAACTGTCCGTAGATCGCTGAGATACAATTGTGATGAGGCATATATCTGGGTAAGAGTATAAAACAATTCATAGAGTGGTGAATGTTTCCAAGAGCACAGTGGTCTCAATCATTGGGAAATTGAAAAAAAGATGGAATTACCCAGACTCTGCCTAGAGCTGGCAGTCCAACCAAACTGAGAAACCAGGTATGAAAGACCTTGGTTAGGGAGGTGACCAAGAACCCAATGACCACTCTGACTGAACTACGGAGTTATTTGGCTGAGATGGGAGAATCTGCCAGAAGGACAACAACCTGTACAACACTTTACCAATCTGGGCTTTATGGGAGAGTGTCCAGACGGAAGACACTCCTGAGGAAAAGACACATGACAGCACACCTGGAGTTTGCAAAAAGCCATGTGAAAGACTCTGAAAGCATTTTCATTTTATTTATTTGAATTTAACCTTTAAACTAGGAAAGTAAGTTAAAAACAAATTCTTATTTACAATGACGGCCTACCCCGACCAAACTCTAACCCGGATGACGCTGGGCCAATAGTGCAATGCCCTATGGGACCCCCAATCACAGCCAGTTGTGATACAAAAGATTCTGTGGTTTGAGGAGACAAATATTTTACTCTTTGGCCTGAATGCAAAGCGCTATGCCTGGAGAAAACCAGGCACAGCCCATCACCCATCTAACACCATCCCTACCATGGAGCATGGTGGTTGCAGCATCACGCTATGGGGATGGTTTTCAGCAGCAGGGACTGGGAGACTGGTAAGAATAGAGGGAACAATGAATGGAGCCAAATACAGGCAAACCCTTGATGAGAACCTGGTTCAGAGTACAAATGACCTCAGACTGGGGTGAAGATTTACGTTCCAACAGGATAATAACCCCAAGCATACAGCCAAAGCAACACTGAAATGGCTTCTAAACAAGAATGTGAAAGTCCTTGAGTGACCATGCCAAAGCCCAGACTTGAATCACATAAAAAATCTGTGGAAAGACTTGAAGATTGCTGTTCATCTCTGCTCCCCATCTAACTTAAAAGAGCTTGAGAAAATCCCCAAATCCAGATGTACACAGCTGATACGGATATACCTAAGACGACTCAACGCTGTAATCGCCACCAAAGGTGCTTCTACAAAGTATTGACTCAGGGATGTGAATACTTATGTAAATGAGATATTGCTGTAATTCATTTTCAAACTATTCGCAAAAGAAATTAGGACAACACTCATTATGGGGTATTTAGTTTAAATTGATGAGAAAAAACTAAAAAATATTTAATCCACATTTAGTTGTTGAATTCAAAATGTATTTAGTCAAAGGGTATGACTACTTTCTGAAGGCACTGTACATTCCACACCATGTACTCTAACAGCAAGAACAGATAGATCTGTCATGAAATCTGGATTCAGAAAATTATATTTTGTAATTACATCCCAACACTCAGATTCAGAGATGGATTTAGGAATTTTGCAAATACTGTACATTCTCCATCAACCATGGCTGCATGGTTTCATTTTATGGTAGTAAAAATGTCACAAAAACAGAGACACTGTGTAAGAAGAACATGCATGAAATATACATTCATTCCACATCTCTTTCAATGCTCTGTACATTGTTAGCAGGGCTACAGGGAGGCTAGTTATAGGCACTTAGCGCCTCCTCTCCTGACTGTTGGATAGCAGCGTTGGATTTTAGGCTTAGCAGAGGGGTTGGTAACCAAAACAGAGGAGGGGAGAGGACACAGAACAATCACTGCATACATCACACACCCACATCTGGAGGTGTGTGTGTGTGTGCGTGTGTGTGCGTGTGTGTGCGTGTGCGTGTGTGTTACATACTCACCCTTCTGGTGGGACCTTGCCCATGTGTTTAGTCATTTACAGAAACATTCACTGTGTATTCATGCCACGCTGCTCTGCCGACAGTGACACACAGCCTTGTTTTATTATTGATTCATACATAATGAAAAGCCTTCAGAATTAACCTGCAGCCAATTTCTCAACTCCTATTACAGTTATGAATGTGAAGGGCTCGGACTATTGTTATTGATGGAACTACTCTCTAGTTTGACCCACAAGACCGCAGGCAAATTTGTCAATCTGACCAAGTCATCAGTTTACCAACAATTAGCTAATCATCCATCTACTATCTGCTCTCCACAGTGTGAGGCAGGCAGCTCCACAAGGGGCCGGTTCATCCATGTCCTCTTGGTTCACCTTTTCCCCTAGAGAGGAAATTGAATTAGCATGTTGAAATCCATCCCCTTGTGTGTGCAATCAGACTGGGGACAGAATACTGTCTGTTGTGGCCCAGCAGCTGAGGCTAAACAGGGAGTACTGGGGACGCTTTTCTTATCACAAGGTATGATTACAGGGTGTGTGTGTGTGTGTGTGTGTGTGTGTGTGTGTGTGTGTGTGTGTGTGTGTGTGTGTGTGTGTGTGTGTGTGTGTGTGTGTGTGTGTGGGAAAGTCACGGCCTGCCCGCTCACTAGGCAGCCACCTATGGCGGCAGATTGACAAGGGCAGCATTTTCTGAGATAAACTGTCCAAGAACCTCCAACAACAACACATAAAACTTCACTTAATTCTGCCCAAAAACAATGACATTTTCTCTCAACCAGTGGCATATGGGCCTTTTAGGTAAGTGTTGATGCCGCCATGTGATAAGCCGTGACCACTTTGCCTCTTCAGGCTGCTGTTTGAGAGATATTGTTGGACAATATGGAATGGACAATTCGAACTGTTGTCCAGGAGTTTCACCCCATTGTCATTATCAGTGGTTTCAAGTTTGTATCCATCAATTTTGACAAGCTGATCATAGCAACAAAATAAAATACTTCTGCATTTCCAGCTGTTTAAACAAATTACAAATGGGCTCACGATAACTCCTGATAAAGTTGTGTAGCTGATATTCAGAGCTTAAATAGCCAAATTGATGAGTCACAGGAATTAGGACGAATAAAGACAATGCAACGGCCTGTTTTACAAACGGTGGGCCGACCACATGGATGGGCATTCAGAAGATTCCATTGCAGACATGGTAGGCTACACCCCAGCAAGCACGAGACCGTCTTTTGGACATATTCTTTTGGCCCAATCTGGACTTTGTTTTTTGGTGTTTACAAATGGTAGGCTTACCACATAGATGGGCTAAAATGATACTTCAGGAAACACTGTAGGCTACACCTCAGTAAGCACGAACCGACACCGATGCATTTTGGACATCTTTTTTTTTATGCAGTTCCGGACAGACCTTGATTTCCACATCCACGGACATTGGTTTTTGGTCCGGACCAAATATGAACCGATAATAGACATCTGTGTTTGGTTCAAATTTGGTGCGGTCCAGACCGGCATTGATTTCAACGTCCACGAACATAGATTTTTGGTCCTGTCTGGACCAAATATGAACCAATCATAGATGTCTATGTTTGGTTCAGATTTTGTTCGGTCTGGACCAGCCTTGATATGGCACAAACATCGACGTCTATAAATGGCTTATTTTGAACTTTCATTCAGAACCAAAAATGAGCCTGATCTCAACATCCAAAAATACATGCAAATATGCCTTTTCAACGTCCTGAAAAAAATATGTATTTTAAACATACAGAAAATACCTTTTCACCTCTTATTCAGAACCTAAATGCAATGTCTGGAAAATATATATTTTAGATATATTTTCAATGTCATTTTACTTACTGGGACTATTCTAGTTTTTGCTGGGGGCAGTTTTTGGTCTCGTCTATGGCGGCAGAACAGCAAGGACCCCGAGGAAAGCTTGCAGTGAAACTAGGACTTTGATATGGGCTCAAACAGCAGGGCTAAACATCTCTTATCTTTATCATTGTTGTTTTGTATATCATTGTTTGCAGTCGAGGCACAGCGCATCATTTGTTTTCCATGTGGATGTCATTGTTTTTGCGCTTTAAAATTATTTTTGCAAAGTTTTTTTCCCCTCCTGATAGTGTTTCCTGACATTGTCTTTAGTAGTCTGCCTCCGGCCTCCAAGCTGTGCCTGTCCCTCCTACCTTAACCCCCCTCTCCCCAGCTCCTCTCTCTCACACACACACACACACACACACACACACACACACACACACACACACACACACACACACACACACACACACACACACACACACACACACACACACACACACCACTGCACACACACATTCTAATCCTCTTTTTTTCCCTCCACTCGCCGCTTCAGCTTCTGAGGCAACTCTGACATAAGTTACCCAAAAGTCAGTGATAGGGGGGACCAACTGTGAACAGGTTATGCGTACATGTGACTGTGTGTGTTAGAGAGACAGAGGGAGTCCACCAGTCAGCTCAGAGTGGTTCATCTGTTTCTCCCTCCCTCTATGCCTTTTGTTGCAGCCCCTCACTTTCCCCCTGCTAGCCTGGATAGAGGGAGCTGACACTGTGCCTGCCTGCTCTGGACTGGATATGGCGTAGAGACACCCTGACACTACCCTGACTGGATGTTCACCCTACGAGCTGGTAAGACCCTGCTTCAGCGCTACTCTAACTTTACAGCAGTTACGCTTTCATTAAGTGTGTTTTTATGTCTGTTATAGTATGGAAGGAGAATGTGTCTATGTGGAAATGCAACCATGTCTTAGTCCTCTTTAATGTGTGTGAGCTTAAAAACCACTGGTGGATTAACTTTATGTTCAATGTCAATTTTGGTTCAAAGTCAACGCTTCAGAGATGAACATCGCACCCAGTCAAAGTGCTCTCTCACTCTTTTTCTCGCCCTTTCCCCAGTTCCTCTCCCTCTTTTCTCTTCTCCCCCGGCTCATTCTGCAGCCCCCGGCTCATTCTGCAGCCCCCGGCTCATGTTTCCAGCTTCCTCCTGTTGTTTTCTGCACAGGTTTTCCCCTCCTCTCCGAGCGTGCTCCCACGCTCTCTCAAAGAAAGGAAGGAAAACAGTGATAACCATTTGCGGAGCAGCAAGATGGAGCTGCTTTAGTTTGTGTCTTTAATAGTGTGGAACATTTAAGTGTGGCTTTTTTTCTTGCTTGTTTTGTTGTTTTTGGACCAAAGTTTTATTTTTTGGGCGGAGGGGTGAGAAAATTGGAAACAGACCCACCCACACTGGCAGTGAGTTAGCCCACATTTGTGATGTGTTGACTTTCAGAGGACAGACAAATTGTCAGAGAGGACTTTGCTAAAGGCAGACGGAATATGTTTGTCTTATTCTGTTGTTGTCACTAAATCCCCATAGTTTACATGTGCATAGGAACCGGAGAGGAGAGGACAGGAGAGGAGAGGGCTGGCCTCTGTCATGGGCTGTTTTGAAAGGGAGGGAGCGGCTTGTGTCCATCTGGGACAATCCCTAGTGCTGAGTGCTGAAAGCTTCCACACCCTGCTTCCAAACCCCGTTTCCCTCTGCATACAAAACTGGTAGGGTTGTAGTTAACTTGACTCTGAGTGTGGGCTGGGGGAGTCTGTGCATAGTCTCTGACAGTGTTGTGCATGTTATCATCGTAGCTCGGTCACCAGAGATTTTGGTGATGCATCAGCTGTGTTTACACAGGCAGCCCAATTCTGATCATTTTTTCCAATAATTGATAGTTTGACCAATATCATCAGATCTTTTCGGTCAAAATACCAATTAGTGAAAAAAAGATCATAATTGGGCAGCCATACTTAACCACCGTGTGATGGTTATGCATGAAGACTCCATCAATCACTTAGCCTGTTATAACAACATACTGATACTTTCTTCACGTTTATATACTTCAAATATGTCCACCTTACAGGACAAACTTACAACTACAAGGATGCTCTCAATCTAATCTTCGCTGTGCTTGTCACAGACAGATAGCAGATACTATAATGCATTCCACTTGCCTCACTCCCCATCTACAGTAGCCTATCTTGTATCTCTCTACACCCTTTACATTCCACTCTTTCATTGGCCTCTTTATCAAAGACCCTCTCACTTTCTGTCAATGTATCCCTCCTTCTTTTTCTATCTGACTGTCACTGTCTGTTACTCCATCCAGTTCTCTCTCCCCAGCCCTCTTCCTTCCAGCCTGTGTGGTCAGTGATAAGAGGCAGTAGCCCTTCCTGTCCTGACTGGAAGTGTTGATTTCCACTCCAGTCTCTGGACAACCCTGCCCCTGTCCTGTGTCCACTGGGAACCCCCTTCCACTCTGTGTGTGAACAGCTCTCTCTACACACACACACACACACACACACACACACACACACACACACACACACACACACACACACACACACACACAGCCACACGCACGCACAAACAGCACCACATACACACTAAATAATTTTGATCAGAGTGGCTGTGATTTGAAGCCTCACTGAGTATCACCACATTCAGACTGGAGGCAGAGCAGTATTTTCCCTAGCCCCATTGAGCCTGACTGAACAGATGGGTGAGAAAGGACTCAGTTACTGACCTTGGGTGTGGGAGAGACCACGGGATGATTGGCTAATTACCTCCAGTGTTGTGGTATACCCACACCGTCCATATGGGACACCAGGGGCGCCGTTGAGCTTAAATCAACACCAACGACACTCATTCATCACCTAATGGCTTCCATTTACTGCGAGTGGCCCGGGGCGGTGGGGTGGGAGGTGTTGGAGGGTGCACAGTGGCTGTTATGCTGTGGCTGTGGCTGTGGCTGGAGGTCAGGAAGGGTTAAGAGGTCACATGGAGCCTAGGAGCAGGACTTCAGGGCAGGATATCCTGTCAGGAAGAGCCATGGTTTTCTCTCCCCTGTATTCCCAGGCATGGAGGGCTAGTGGAGCCGGAGCCCACAGTGAAGGTGGGGGCAGGGTGGGTACTGGTCTGGTGTAACATTTCACTCACATCTCAAAACAAATGGAGAGACAGATCTTCCACATGTTGCCCTCCAAGGGTTGTGTATCTATGGCAAACTTGTTTGGTGTATCTAATGTTGGACAATAGACAACGGTCGACCTGAATGTGCCTATTGAATCCATATGGAAATCATAGCCTAGTCATTGTTTTGTTGTGTTTGGTATTCCAGAGATGTTCTTACCCCTGTTGAGTCCAGATGAAGTCTTTAAGTG
Source organism: Oncorhynchus kisutch (assembly GCF_002021735.2). Classification (NCBI taxonomy): domain Eukaryota; kingdom Metazoa; phylum Chordata; class Actinopteri; order Salmoniformes; family Salmonidae; genus Oncorhynchus; species Oncorhynchus kisutch. The sequence goes on from NC_034197.2 coordinate 18,536,079, forward strand.
AAGAGGTGCTCCAGATGAAGTGGCTAAGAGACCAGGGTTGAGATTAATGAGGCGGAGTTAGAGGGGTCATGGAGAAGATGCTGCTAAGGGGCAACAGATGGTTCAGAGGCAATGGTGGCTGCTGACGGGAGGACGTCTCATAATAATGGCTGAAAAGGAGCGAATAGAATGGATACCATGTGTTTGATATATATGATACCATTCCGCTCCAGCCATTACCACGAGCACGTCCTCCCCAATTACGTTGCCACCAACTGTTCAGAGGAGAGATGCAGAGGAAGCACGGGTGGTTTACTACCTTACTGACCGCCCTCCTCTGGTGATACAATGTAACTACAGATGCTGCCGCTTTGCTTACAAACTTCAGGCCTGATAACATGTCATAAAATGATTGAAACAATGTTGATTGTCAGAATCAGAATGTGTTTTATTGAACCTTTATGTTAACAGGGAAAACATATGGAGACCCAGGTTTCATTTACAGATGAGCGCTGTATATTCAACATAAATCTACACATTATACTCAAACATATACACATTAGAATACAACAACACAGTCATGGGAAGCATCACGAATCACCCAGAAAAACAGTCGCATTCCTCAACAAATTAGTCCCCAATCAATACTCTAAATTGCCCAAACGAAACCAGAACATCAAGATGAAATGTATTTAGAATTTTGTCCCAGGAATACAGTGCATTAAAACTAAAAGCAGATCTACCTAGCTCGGTGGAGACCCAAGGAACCTCGAGTTATCCAGTCCTGTGAACTGGTTACACAACCCTGGTGTCTATACTTCAACAGCAAAGTTAGGTAAGACAGAAATGATGAAGTAGGGCCTAGTAAACAGAAAGGGAGTAATGTAGAGATATACGGGTCTTTAGCGAAGTCCAGCCAACCTTTTGATACAGGATGCAATGATTAGTATCAAAACTATCACCTGTATCAAAATGAAGGGCACTATGGTAGGTGGCATCCACATCTGTATCCTACTGCTTAGAGAAAGGCACAATCTGTTTCTGTCAGAAAAAGACAACTTTAAGTCTTAGCTTCTTAACCAGCTCCTCTATATGTTGTTTAAACATCAAATCCTTGTCCATCCAATTGCCATTAATAGGCAGGAACACGTTCGATTGGAGAACCACCTAATCAGTGAACATGTAGTTCATCTGAAACATACTTAGGAGAGTTTGAAAACAACATGTAGTTGTTTAAATCAGGAAGGGATTCTAAAATAACTATATAATCTGACTGGTTTTGACACATCCAGATCAACAGTCAGGGCAACAGCATACATAATAGTATCATCTGTATATAGATGAAGTAAAAAAAATCTACAATAGAGACAGTAGATCTAGCTGGTCTGTCATAATATAATAGAGACAGTATATCTAGCTGGTCTGTCATAATATAGAGACAAGTAGATCTAGCTGGTCTGTCATAATATAATAGACAGTATAGATATAGCTGGTCTGTCATAATATAATAGAGACTTAGATCTAGCTGGTCTGTCATAATATAATAGAGACAGGTAGATAACTCTAGCTGGTCTGTCATAATATAATAGAGACAGTAATCTAGCTGGTCTGTCATAATATAATAGAGACAGTAGATCTAGCTGGTCTGTCATAATTTAATAGAGACAGTAGATCTAGCTGTCTGTCATAATATAATAGAGACAGTAGATCTAGCTGGTCTGTCATAATATAATAGAGACAGTAGATCTAGCGTGGTCTGTCATAATATAATAGACACAGTAGATCTAGCCTGGTCTATGTGTCATAATATATAGAGACAGTAGATCTAGCTGGTCTGTCATAATATAATAGAGACAGTAGATCTAGCTGGTCTGTCATAATATAATAGAGACAGTGATCTAGCTGGTCTGTCATAATATAATAGAGACAGTAGATCTAGCTGGTCTGTCATAATATAATAGAGACAGTAGATCTAGCTGGTCTGTCATAATATAATAGAGACAGTAGATCTAGCTGGTCTGTCATAAATATAATAGAGACAGTAGATCTAGCTGGTCTGTCATAATATAATAGAGACAGTAGATCTATTGGTCTGTCATAATATAATAGAGACAGTAGATCTAGCTGGTCTGTCATAATATAATAGAGACAGTAGATCTAGCTGGTCTGTCATAATATAATAGAGACAGTAGATCTAGCTGGTCTGTCATAATATAATAGAGACAGTAGATCTAGCTGGTCTGTCATATATAATAGAGACAGTAGATTAGCTGGTCTGTCATAATATAATAGAGACAGCGAGTACAGATGCTGCTGTCTGTCATAATATAATAGAGACAGTAGATCTAGCTCTGCTGTCTGTCATAATATATAATAGAGACGTAGATCTAGCTGGTCTGTCTAATATAATATAGAACAGTAGATCTAGCTGGTCTGTCATAATATAATAGAGACAGTAGATCTAGCTGGTCTGTCATAATATAATAGAGACAGTAGATCTAGCTGGTCTGTCATAATATAATAGAGACAGTAGATCTAGCTGGTCTGTCATAATATAATAGAGACAGTAGATCTACTGGTCTGTCATAATATATAGACAGTAGATCTAGCTGGTCTGTCATAATATAATAGAGACAGTAGATCTAGCTGGTCTGTCATAATATAATAGAGACAGTAGATCTAGCTGGTCTGTCATAATATAATAGAGACAGTAGATCTAGCTGGTCTGTCATAATATAATAGAGACAGTAGATCTAGCTGGTCTGTCATAATATAATAGAGACAGTAGATCTAGCTGGTCTGTCATAATATAATAGAGACAGTAGATCTAGCTGGTCTGTCATAATATAATAGAGACAGTAGATCTAGCTGGTCTGTCATATATAATAGAGACAGTAGATCTAGCTGGTCTGTCATAATATAAGGAAGTAGATCTAGCTGGTCTGTCATAATATAATAAGACACAGTAGATCTAGCTGGTCTGTCATAATATAATAGAGACAGTAGATCTAGCTGGTCTGTCATAATATAATAGAGACAGTAGATCTAGCTGGTCTGTCATAATATATAGAGACAGTAGATCTAGCTGGTCTGTCATAATATAATATAGACAGTAGATCTAGCTGGTCTGTCATAATATATAGAGACAGTAGATCTAGCTGGTCTGTCATAATATAATAGAGACAGTAGATCTAGCTGGTCTGTCATATATAATAGAGACAGTAGATCTAGCTGGTCTGTCATAATATAATAGAGACAGTAGATCTAGCTGGTCTGTCATAATATAATAGAGACAGTAGATCTAGCTGGTCTGTCATAATATAATAGAGACAGTAGATCTAGCTGGTCTGTCATAATATAATAGAGACAGTAGATCTAGCTGGTCTGTCATAATATTAGAGACAGTAGATCTAGCTGGTCTGTCATAATATAATAGAGACAGTAGATCTAGCTGGTCTGTCATAATATAAAGACAGTAGATCTAGCTGGTCTGTCATAAATAATAGAGACAGTAGATCTAGCTGGTCTGTCATAATATAATAGAGACAGTAGATCTAGCTGGTCTGTCATAATATAATAGAGACAGTAGATCTAGCTGGTCTGTCATAATATAATAGAGACAGTAGATCTAGCTGGTCTGTCATAATATAATATAATAGAGACAGTAGATCTAGCTGGTCTGTCATAATATAATAGAGACAGTAGATCTAGCTGGTCTGTCAATAATAATGAGACAGTAGATCTAGCTGGTCTGTCATAATATAATAGAGACAGTAGATCTAGCTGGTCTGTCATAATATAATAGAGACAGTAGATCTAGCTGGTCTGTCATAATATAATAGAGACAGTAGATCTAGCTGGTCTGTCATAATATAATAGAGACAGTAGATCTAGCTGGTCTGTCATAATATAATAGAGACAGTAGATCTAGCTGGTCTGTCATAATATAATAGAGACAGTAGATCTAGCTGGTCTGTCATAATATAATAGAGACAGTAGATCTAGCTGGTCTGTCATAATATAATAGAGACAGTAGATCTAGCTGGTCTGTCATAATATAATAGAGACAGTAGATCTAGCTGGTCTGTCATATATAATAGAGACAGTAGATCTAGCTGGTCTGTCATAATATAATAGAGACAGTAGATCTAGCTGGTCTGTCATAATATAATAGAGACAGTAGATCTAGCTGGTCTGTCATATATAAGAGACAGTAGATCTAGCTGGTCTGTCATAATATAATAGAGACAGTAGATCTAGCTGGTCTGTCATAATATAATAGAGACAGTAGATCTAGCTGGTCTGTCATAATATAATAGAGACAGTAGATCTAGCTGGTCTGTCATATATAATAGACATAGATCTAGCTGGTCTGTCAAATATAATAGAGACAGTAGATCTAGCTGGTCTGTCATAATATAATAGAGACAGTAGATCTAGCTGGTCTGTCATAATATAATAGAGACAGTAGATCTAGCTGGTCTGTCATAATATAATAGAGACAGTAGATCTAGCTGGTCTGTCATAATATAATATAGAGACAGTAGATCTAGCTGGTCTGTCATAATAAATAGAGACAGTAGATCTAGCTGGTCTGTCATAATATAATAGAGACAGTAGATCTAGCTGGTCTGTCATAATATAATAGAGACAGTAATCTAGCTGGTCTGTCATAATATAATAGAGACAGTAGATCTAGCTGGTCTGTCATAATATAATAGAGACAGTAGAGATATATCTAGCTGGTCTGTCATAATATAATAGAGACAGTCTTAGCTGGTCTGTCATAATATAATAGAGACAGTAGATCTAGCTGGTCTGTCATAATATAATAGAGACAGTAGATCTAGCTGGTCTGTCATATATATAGAGACAGTAGATCTAGCTGGTCTGTCATAATATAATAGAGACAGTAGATCTAGCTGGTCTGTCATAATATAATAGAGACAGTAGATCTAGCTGGTCTGTCATATATAATAGAGACAGTAGATCTAGCTGGTCTGTCATAATATAATAGAGACAGTAGATCTAGCTGGTCTGTCATAATATAATAGAGACAGTAGATCTAGCTGGTCTGTCATATAATAATAGAGACAGTAGATCTAGCTGGTCTGTCATAATATAATAGAGACAGTAGATCTAGCTGGTCTGTCATAATATAATAGAGACAGTAGATCTAGCTGGTCTGTCATAATATAATAGAGACAGTAGATCTAGCTGGTCTGTCATAATATAATAGAGACAGTAGATCTAGCTGGTCTGTCATATATAATAGAGACAGTAGATCTAGCTGGTCTGTCATATATATAGAGAACAGTAGATCTAGCTGGTCTGTCATAATATAATAGAGACAGTAGATCTAGCTGGTCTGTCATAATATAATAGAGACAGTAGATCTAGCTGGTCTGTCATAATATAATAGAGACAGTAGATCTAGCTGGTCTGTCATAATATAATAGAGACAGTAGATCTAGCTGGTCTGTCATAATATAATAGAGACAGTAGATCTAGCTGGTCTGTCATATATAATAGAGACAGTAGATCTAGCTGGTCTGTCATTTATAGAGAGAGTACATCTAGATCTGCTGGTCTGTCATATATAATAGAGACAGTAGATCTAGCTGGTCTGTCATAATATAATAGAGACAGTAGATCTAGCTGGTCTGTCATAATATAATAGAGACAGTAGATCTAGCTGGTCTGTCATAATATAATAGAGACAGTAGATCTAGCTGGTCTGTCATAATATAATAGAGACAGTAGATCTAGCTGGTCTGTCATAATATAATAGAGACAGTAGATCTAGCTGGTCTGTCATATATATAATAGACAGTAGATCTAGCTGGTCTGTCATAATATAATAGAGACACAGTAGATCTAGCTGGTCTGTCATATATAATAGAGACAGTAGATCTAGCTGGTCTGTCATAATATAATAGAGACAGTAGATCTAGCTGGTCTGTCATAATATAATAGAGACAGTAGATCTAGCTGTCTGTCATAATATAATAGAGACAGTAGATCTAGCTGGTCTGTCATATATAATAGAGACAGTAGATCTAGCTGGTCTGTCATAAATAATAGAGACAGTAGATCTAGCTGGTGTCATAATATAATAGAGACAGTAGATCTAGCTGGTCTGTCATAATATAATAGAGACAGTAGATCTAGCTGGTCTGTCATATAAATAGAGAGACAGTAGATCTAGCTGGTCTGTCATAATATAATAGAGACAGTAGATCTAGCTGGTCTGTCATATATAATAGAGACAGTAGATCTAGCTGGTCTGTAATATTAATAGAGACAGTAGATCTAGCTGGTCTGTCATAATATAATAGAGACAGTAGATCTAGCTGGTCTGTCATAATATATAGAGACAGTAGATCTAGCTGGTCTGTCATAATATAATAGAGACAGTAGATCTAGCTGGTCTGTCATAATATAATAGAGACAGTAGATACTAGCTGGTCTGTCATAATATAATAGAGACAGTAGATCTAGCTGGTCTGTCATAATATAAGAGACAGTAGATCTAGCTGGTCTGTCATAATATAATAGAGACAGTAGATCTAGCTGGTCTGTCATAATATAATAGAGACAGTAGATCTAGCTGTCTGTCAAATTATATAGATACAGTACAGAGATCTAGCTGGTCTGTCATAATTATAAGAGACAGTAGATCTAGCTGGTCTGTCATAATATAATAGAGACAGTAGATCTAGCTGGTCTGTCATAATATAATAGAGACAGTAGATCTAGCTGGTCTGTCATATATAATAGAGACAGTAGATCTAGCTGGTCTGTCATAATATAATAGAGACAGTAGATCTAGCTGGTCTGTCATAATATAATAGAGACAGTAGATCTAGCTGGTCTGTCATAATATAATAGAGACAGTAGATCTAGCTGGTCTGTCATAATATAATAGAGACAGTAGATCTAGCTGGTCTGTCATAATATAATAGAGACAGTAGATCTAGCTGGTCTGTCAAATATAATAGAGACAGTAGATCTAGCTGGTCTGTCATAATATAATAGAGACAGTAGATCTAGCTGGTCTGTCATAATATAATAGAGACAGTAGATCTAGCTGGTCTGTCATAATATAATAGAGACAGTAGATCTAGCTGGTCTGTCATAATATAATAGAGACAGTAGATCTAGCTGGTCTGTCATAATATAATAGAGACAGTAGATCTAGCTGGTCTGTCATAATATAATAGAGACAGTAGATCTAGCTGGTCTGTCATAATATAATAGAGACAGTAGATCTAGCTGGTCTGTCATAATATAATAGAGACAGTAGATCTAGCTGGTCTGTCATAATATAATAGAGACAGTAGATCTAGCTGGTCTGTCATAATAAATAGAGACAGTAGATCTAGCTGGTCTGTCATAATATAATAGAGACAGTAGATCTAGCTGGTCTGTCATAATATAATAGAGACAGTATCTAGCTGGTCTGTCATAATATAATAGAGACAGTAGATCTAGCTGGTCTGTCATAATATAATAGAGACAGTAGATCTAGCTGGTCTGTCATAATAATAGAGACAGTAGATCTAGCTGGTCTGTCATAATATAATAGAGACAGTAGATCTAGCTGGTCTGTCATAATATAATAGAGACAGTAGATCTAGCTGGTCTGTCAAATATAATAGAGACAGTAGATCTAGCTGGTCTGTCATATATAATAGAGACAGTAGATCTAGCTGGTCTGTCATAATATAATAGAGACAGTAGATCTAGCTGGTCTGTCATAATATAATAGAGACAGTAGATCTAGCTGGTCTGTCATATATAATAGAGACAGTAGATCTAGCTGGTCTGTCATAATATAATAGAGACAGTAGATCTAGCTGGTCTGTCATAATATAATAGAGACAGTAGATCTAGCTGGTCTGTCATATATAATAGAGACAGTAGATCTAGCTGGTCTGTCATAATATAATAGAGACAGTAGATCTAGCTGGTCTGTCATAATAATAGAGACAGTAGATCTAGCTGGTCTGTCATATATAATAGAGACAGTAGATCTAGCTGCTGTCATATATAATTAGAGACAGTAGATCTAGCTGGTCTGTCATAATATAATAGAGACAGTAGATCTAGCTGGTCTGTCATAATATAATAGAGACAGACAGATCTAGCTGGTCTGTCATAATATAATAGAGACAGTAGATCTAGCTGGTCTGTCATAATATAATAGAGACAGTAGATCTAGCTGGTCTGTCATAATATAATAGAGACAGTAGATCTAGCTGGTCTGTCATAATATAATAGAGACAGTAGATCTAGCTGGTCTGTCATAATATAATAGAGACAGTAGATCTAGCTGGTCTGTCATAATTAATAGAGACAGTAGATCTAGCTGGTCTGTCATAATATAATAGAGACAGTAGATCTAGCTGGTCTGTCATAATATAATAGAGACAGTAGATCTAGCTGGTCTGTCATAATATAATAGAGACAGTAGATCTAGCTGGTCTGTCATAATATAATAGAGACAGTAGATCTAGCTGGTCTGTCATAATATAATAGAGACAGTAGATCTAGCTGGTCTGTCATATATAATAGAGACAGTAGATCTAGCTGGTCTGTCATAATATAATAGAGACAGTAGATCTAGCTGGTCTGTCATAATATAATAGAGACAGTAGATCTAGCTGGTCTGTCATAATATAATAGAGACAGTAGATCTAGCTGGTCTGTCATAATATAATAGAGACAGTAGATCTAGCTGGTCTGTCATAATATATAGAGACAGTAGATCTAGCTGGTCTGTCATAATATAATAGAGACAGTAGATCTAGCTGGTCTGTCATAATATAATAGAGACAGTAGATCTAGCTGGTCTGTCATAATATAATAGAGAGACAGTAGATCTAGCTGGTCTGTCATAAATAATAGAGACAGTAGATCTAGCTGGTCTGTCATAATAAAATAGAGACAGTAGATCTAGCTGGTCTGTCATAATATAATAGAGACAGTAGATCTAGCTGGTCTGTCATAATATAATAGAGACAGTAGATCTAGCTGGTCTGTCATAATAATAGAGACAGTAGATCTAGCTGGTCTGTCATAATATAATAGAGACAGTAGATCTAGCTGGTCTGTCATAATATAATAGAGACAGTAGATCTAGCTGGTCTGTCATAATATAATAGAGACAGTAGATCTAGCTGGTCTGTCATAATAATAGAGACAGTAGATCTAGCTGGTCTGTCATAATATAATAGAGACAGTAGATCTAGCTGGTCTGTCATAATATAATAGAGACAGTAGATCTAGCTGGTCTGTCATAATATAATAGAGACAGTAGATCTAGCTGGTCTGTCATAATAATATAGAGACAGTAGATCTAGCTGGTCTGTCATAATATAATAGAGACAGTAGATCTAGCTGGTCTGTCATAATATAATAGAGACAGTAGATCTAGCTGGTCTGTCATAATATAATAGAGACAGTAGATCTAGCTGGTCTGTCATAATATAATAGAGACAGTAGATCTAGCTGGTCTGTCATAATATAATAGAGACAGTAGATCTAGCTGGTCTGTCATAATATAATAGAGACAGTAGATCTAGCTGGTCTGTCATAATATAATAGAGACAGTAGATCTAGCTGGTCTGTCATAATATAATAGAGACAGTAGATCTAGCTGGTCTGTCATATATAATAGAGACAGTAGATCTAGCTGGTCTGTCATAATATAATAGAGACAGTAGATCTAGCTGGTCTGTCAATTATAATAGAGACAGTAGATCTAGCTGGTCTGTCATATATAATAGAGACAGTAGATCTAGCTGGTCTGTCATAATATAATAGAGACAGTAGATCTAGCTGGTCTGTCATATATAATAGAGACAGTAGATCTAGCTGGTCTGTCATAATATAATAGAGACAGTAGATCTAGCTGGTCTGTCATAATATAATAGAGACAGTAGATCTAGCTGGTCTGTCATAATATAATAGAGACAGTAGATCTAGCTGGTCTGTCATAATATAATAGAGACAGTAGATCTAGCTGGTCTGTCATAATATAATAGAGACAGTAGATCTAGCTGGTCTGTCATAATATAATAGAGACAGTAGATCTAGCTGGTCTGTCATAATATAATAGAGACAGTAGATCTAGCTGGTCTGTCATAATATAATAGAGACAGTAGATCTAGCTGGTCTGTCATAATATAATAGAGACAGTAGATCTAGCTGGTCTGTCATAATATAGAGAGAGAGATCTAGCTGGTCTGTCATAATATAATAGAGACAGTAGATCTAGCTGGTCTGTCATAATATAATAGAGACAGTAGATCTAGCTGGTCTGTCATAATATAATAGAGACAGAGTAGATCTAGCTGGTCTGTCATAATATAATAGAGACAGTACTAGCTGGTCTGTCATAATATAATAGAGACAGTAGATCTAGCTGGTCTGTCATATATAATAGAGACAGTAGATCTAGCTGGTCTGTCATATATAATAGAGACAGTAGATCTAGCTGGTCTGTCATAATATAATAGAGACAGTAGATCTAGCTGGTCTGTCATAATAAAGAGACAGTAGATCTAGCTGGTCTGTCATAATATAATAGAGACAGTAGATCTAGCTGGTCTGTCATAATATAATAGAGACAGTAGATCTAGCTGGTCTGTCATAATATAATAGAGACAGTAGATCTAGCTGGTCTGTCATAATATAATAGAGACAGTAGATCTAGCTGGTCTGTCATAATATAATAGAGACAGTAGATCTAGCTGGTCTGTCATAATATAATAGAGACAGTAGATCTAGCTGGTCTGTCATAATATAATAGAGACAGTAGATCTAGCTGGTCTGTCATAATATAATAGAGACAGTAGATCTAGCTGGTCTGTCATAATATAATAGAGACAGTAGATCTAGCTGGTCTGTCATAATATAATAGAGACAGTAGATCTAGCTGGTCTGTCATAATATAATAGAGACAGTAGATCTAGCTGGTCTGTCATATATAATAGAGACAGTAGATCTAGCTGGTCTGTCATAAATAATAGAGACAGTAGATCTAGCTGGTCTGTCATAATATAATAGAGACAGTAGATCTAGCTGGTCTGTCATAATATAATAGAGACAGTAGATCTAGCTGGTCTGTCATACATAATATAATAGATACATAGAGACAGTAGATCTAGCTGGTCTGTCATAATATAATAGAGACAGTAGATCTAGCTGGTCTGTCATAATATAATAGAGACAGTAGATCTAGCTGGTCTGTCATAATAAATAGAGACAGTAGATCTAGCTGGTCTGTCATAATATAATAGAGACAGTAGATCTAGCTGGTCTGTCATAATATAATAGAGACAGTAGATCTAGCTGGTCTGTCATAATATAATAGAGACAGTAGATCTAGCTGGTCTGTCATAATATAATAGAGACAGTAGATCTAGCTGGTCTGTCATAATATAATAGAGACAGTAGATCTAGCTGGTCTGTCATAATATAATAGAGACAGTAGATCTAGCTGGTCTGTCATAATATAATAGAGACAGTAGATCTAGCTGGTCTGTCATAATATAATAGAGACAGTAGATCTAGCTGGTCTGTCATAATATAATAGAGACAGTAGATCTAGCTGGTCTGTCATAATATAATAGAGACAGTAGATCTAGCTGGTCTGTCATATATAATAGAGACAGTAGATCTAGCTGGTCTGTCATATTATAATAGAGACAGTAGATCTAGCTGGTCTGTCATAATATAATAGAGACAGTAGATCTAGCTGGTCTGTCATAATATAATAGAGACAGTAGATCTAGCTGGTCTGTCATAATATAATAGAGACAGTAGATCTAGCTGGTCTGTCATAATATATAGAGACAGTAGATCTAGCTGGTCTGTCATAATATAATAGAGACAGTAGATCTAGCTGGTCTGTCATAATATAATAGAGACAGTAGATCTAGCTGGTCTGTCATAATATAATAGAGACAGTAGATCTAGCTGGTCTGTCATAATATAATAGAGACAGATCTAGCTGGTCTGTCATATTATAATAGAGACAGTAGATCTAGCTGGTCTGTCATAATATAATAGAGACAGTAGATCTAGCTGGTCTGTCATAATATAATAGAGACAGTAGATCTAGCTGGTCTGTCATAATATAATAGAGACAGTAGATCTAGCTGGTCTGTCATAATATAATAGAGACAGTAGATCTAGCTGGTCTGTCATAATATAATAGAGACAGTAGATCTAGCTGGTCTGTCATAATATAATAGAGACAGTAGATCTAGCTGGTCTGTCATAATATAATAGAGACAGTAGATCTAGCTGGTCTGTCATAATATAATAGAGACAGTAGATCTAGCTGGTCTGTCATAATATAATAGAGACAGTAGATCTAGCTGGTCTGTCATAATATAATAGAGACAGTAGATCTAGCTGGTCTGTCATAATATAATAGAGACAGTAGATCTAGCTGGTCTGTCATAATATAATAGAGACAGTAGATCTAGCTGGTCTGTCATAATATAATAGAGACAGTAGATCTAGCTGGTCTGTCATAATATAATAGAGACAGTAGATCTAGCTGGTCTGTCATAATATAATAGAGACAGTAGATCTAGCTGGTCTGTCATAATTAATAGAGACAGTAGATCTAGCTGGTCTGTCATAATATAATAGAGACAGTAGATCTAGCTGGTCTGTCATAATATAAGAGACAGTAGATCTAGCTGGTCTGTCATAATATAATAGAGACAGTAGATCTAGCTGGTCTGTCATAATATAATAGAGACAGTAGATCTAGCTGGTCTGTCATTTATAATATAATAGAGACAGTAGATCTAGCTGGTCTGTCATTATAATAGAGACAGTAGATCTAGCTGGTCTGTCATAATATAAAGAGACAGTAGATCTAGCTGGTCTGTCATAATATAATAGAGACAGTAGATCTAGCTGGTCTGTCATAATATAATAGAGACAGTATCTAGCTGGTCTGTCATAATATAATAGAGACAGTAGATCTAGCTGGTCTGTCATAATATAATAGAGACAGTAGATCTAGCTGGTCTGTCATAATATAATAGAGACAGTAGATCTAGCTGGTCTGTCATACCCCCTGGGCTGTCTGGCTCTCTTGAACCATCTACAAAAAAATGCATGAAATCAGATTCAAGTTTCATTTGAGAAGGAGATTTAGTTTCCATTGAGCTCTGACTGGAAATTGCCACATTCGGTATCTGTATTAATCAATATTAAAAATAGCAAACAAAAGGTATACCATTGTTCTTTCCTATAGTATTACTTTATATGAGGTATGTGCTCATGTGAAACTCATCATCATCAGACATACCACCTAATGTTGTATTGAATAGATTATCAATCTCCATTTAAAATATATATATATATATGAACACAGTAGAGCTTGATGACTGTTCTAGAGGGAACCTAGTGTGAGCTGTTTTCCTTTGTTTTGGAAAGTGACTGTTTGAACCTGGTGGTGTGCTGAACAGACACACTGATGATGTACAGGATAGAGAGCTCTAACCAACACTTTCCAGTTGGGCCTCTTCACAGCCAGCTGTATGTTTCAGACTCTCGCTCACACAACCACCCACCACGTCAGTGAACGAATGGACACTAAAAACCCCATGGAAAATGTGCTATGCGTGTCCCTGTGTATATGTGCGTATTTGTTAGTATGACTGTGTGTGAATTAGATTCTGTACGTGCAGTTCAGGGGGTGTACGACTGATTAGCGAGGGCCAACAGACATTATGCTGGGTCGCAGGTAGCCTAGTGGTTAAGAGCATTGGGCAAGTAAATGTTGTTGGTTTGAATCCCTGTACCGACTGGGTGACGAATCTGCCGGTGTGCCCTTGAGCAAGGCGCTCAACCCAAATCGCTCTGCTAAATGACCAAAATGATCCTGTACTGTAAACCCTGTCCACGCCATCCTCCACTGTTGCTCCTTGCTTATATACAGCACTGCACACTGTTATCCCATTTTTGTCAACCTCTTTCAAACACACACACACACTTGCATGTGTGCACAAATACACACACGACTCCACTATTAAACATCTAAACATCCACTGATCCCGTTGTAGTATTCACTCTCCAACAAACTGTCCTGTACTCAAATCCATTATCCATGTCTTTCTCTATGCTCTCTCTTCTCTTCTCTTCTCTTCTCTTCTCTTCTCTTCTCTTCTCTTCTCTTCTCTTCTCTTCTCTTCTCTTCTCTTCTCTTCTCTTCTCTTCTCTTCTCTTCTCTTTCTCTTTCTCTCTTCACCATACTGTGAGTGTTATAACTATGACTGCTGCTTCCATACCTCCTTATCCAGCATTTTTCACATTCCTTTTGGCTTCTTAAAGGGAAGGACCCTGTTGGCAAGCTGCGACCAGACATCCTCACATCAGACACATTGCTCACTCCTGCATTCTCCCTCCTTCACTCTCTCTTCTTTCTTCTCTCACACTGTAGTAATAAAGTATAAGCCTATCAGTTCACATATATGTTACTGTTTCCCTCTCCCACGGCCTGGTGTTTCTGTGCCAGGACATTTATTCACTACACTGCTGGTACTGGTCACTTAGACCATTTTATATTGTGTTTCATAATTGGTGAAATATGAGTCTCCACAGATTAAAAATAATCTCATTTATATACACACAAGTAAATGCACAGTACTGGATTTTTACAACTGCATACTGTCCACACATGTAGCTAACATAAAGCCCAACCGCGCCTTGATCTAAACAGCCTTATGAGGTTTGATTCAGTGGAAAGGTTCTCAACAGCTGGTCCAACAACTGTAATCTAGTTATATCTATATTGAATTCAAACGCTCGTTATTACCAACTTTCTGCTTCAGGATGACTTAGTGCTTCGGTTCTCCTTTAATCACAAAATGGAAGTGATTCATGGCAGGAAAACATATTTCACACACATATGCAGTTTATAAATATGGATTAAAATGCGCAGATTGAATTTCTAAAAAGCGTTATTCTATATTTTGATACAGCAAGAATACAACATGTGTATTATTTCTTAAACCATAGATGCTGAATTAGTGTTAATATTTCAGAAATTGTATCTTGATAATTTGTTGGGTGGTGATGGAGTAGGCCGGCAGGGTGGTACATGTAGCGTGGTGAGCTGCAGGCTGTCTACCTGATATTTTACACTCAACACCCACCACCACTGTTGGCAACTTCTGGTCTCCCGGTTAGCCCTTCCTCTTGTCAGAGCAGTCAACTGTCTTTTTGCTGAAATGCACTTTCTGATAATTACATGCCTGATGTGTTAATTTAAGTCAAAGTGCCCTCCTCCCTCCATCCCTGTCCCCATCTGTCTGATGCCCTCCTCCCTCCATCCCTGTCCCCATCTGTCTGATGCCCTCCTTCCTCCATCCCTGTCCCCATCTGTCTGATGCCCACCTCCCTCCCTGTCCCCATCTGTCTGATGCCCTCCTCCCTCCATCCCTGTCCCCATCTGTCTGATGCCCTCCTCCCTCCATCCCTGTCCCCATCTGTCTGATGCCCTCCTCCCTCCATCCCTGTCCCCATCTGTCTGATGCCCTCCTCCCTCCATCCCTGTCCCCACCTGTCTGATGCCCACCTCCCTCCATCCCTGTCCCCGTCTGTCTGATTCCCTCCCTCCCTCCCTCCCTGTCCCCATCTGTCTGATGCCCTCCTCCCTCCATCCCTGTCCCCATCTGTCTGATGCCCTCCTCCCTCCATCCCTGTCCCCATCTGTCTGATGCCCACCTCCCTCCATCCCTGTCCCCATCTGTCTGATTCCCTCCCTCCCTCCCTCCATCCCTGTCCCCATCTGTCTGATTCCCTCCCTCCCTCCCTGTCCCCATCTGTCTGATGCCCACCTCCCTCCATCCCTGTCCCCATCTGTCTGATGCCCTCCTTCCTCCATCCCTGTCCCCGTCTGTCTGATTCCCTCCCTCCCTCCCTGTCCCCATCTGTCTGATGCCCTCCTCCCTCCATCCCTGTCCCCATCTGTCTGATGCCCTCCTCCCTCCATCCCTGTCCCCATCTGTCTGATGCCCTCCTCCCTCCATCCCTGTCCCCATCTGTCTGATGCCCACCTCCCTCCATCCCTGTCCCCATCTGTCTGATGCCCTCCTCCCTCCATCCCTGTCCCCATCTGTCTGATGCCCTCCTCCCTCCATCCCTGTCCCCATCTGTCTGATGCCCACCTCCCTCCATCCCTGTCCCCATCTGTCTGATGCCCTCCTTCCTCCCTCCTTGTCCCCATCTGTCTGATGCCCACCTCTCTCCATCCCTGTCCCCGTCTGTCTGATGCTCTCCTTCCTCCATCCCTGTCCCCATCTGTCTGATGCCCTCTCTCTCTGGACCACATTGTGATCTTGGGCAGAGGTTACCAGGTCTTGTCCTGAAAGGCCTAAAATAATATCTGTATCTATCTATGTCTTATTGACTTGAGTTGGAATGTACAGCAAAGTTGCAAAAAATTCTGTCAATTCTAATGTAATTAAGAGGCATCCCAGGATCTTGCCGTGGAACATGGTTTAGGTTTTGACAGTACTCATCTTGCCGTGGAACATGGTTTAGGTTTTGACAGTACTCATCTTGCCATGGAACATGGTTTAGGTTTTGACAGTACTCATCTTGCCGTGGAACATGGTTTAGGTTTTGACAGTACTCATCTTGCCGTGGAACATGGTTTAGGTTTTGACAGTACTCATCTTGCCGTGGAACATGGTTTAGGTTTTGACAGTACTCATCTTGCCGTGGAACATGGTTTAGGTTTTGACAGTACTCATCTTGCACTTTTTGGAAGCGTTGTCTTATTTTGTGTATTGATCCTGATTATAATATGTGTGTGAAACTGAGAGTCCTTGTCAGTGTAATTGTGCAGGTGGGAGTCGGAAGTTTACATACACCTCAGGCAAATACATTTAAACTCAGTTTTTCACAATTCCTGACATTTAATCCTGGTAAACCTTCCCTGTTTTAGGTCAGTTAGGATCACCACTTTATTTTAAGAACGTGAAATGTTAGAATAATAGTAGAGAGAGTGATTTATTTCAGCTTTTATTTCTTTCATCACATTCCCAGTGGGTCAGAAGTTTACATACACTCTATTAGTATTATTATTATTTTATTTATTTCACCTTTATTTAACCAGGTAGGCTAGTTGAGAACACCTTTATTTAACCAGGTAGGCTAGTTGAGAACACCTTTATTTAACCAGGTAGGCTAGTTGAGAACACCTTTATTTAACCAGATAGGCTAGTTGAGAACAAGTTCTCATTTACAACTGCGACCTGGCCAAGATAAAGCATAGCAGTGTGAACAGACAACAACACAGAGTCACACATGGAGTAAACAATAAACAAGTCAATAACACAGTAGGAAAAAAAGAGAGTCTATATACATTGTGTGCAAAAGGCATGAGGAGGTAGGCAATAAATAGGCCATAGGAGTGAAAAATTACAATTTATCAGATTAACACTGGAGTGATAAATGATCAGATGGTCATGTGCAGGTAGAGATACTGGTGTGCAAAAGAGCAGAAAAGTAAATAAATAAAAACAGTATGGGGATGAGGTAGGTAGATTGGGTGGGCTATTTACCGATGGATTATGTACAGCTGCAGCGATCGGTTAGCTGCTCAGATAGCAGATGTTTAAAGTTGGTAAGGGAGATAAGTCTCCAACTTCAGTGATTTTTGCTATTTGTTCCAGTCACAGGCAGCAGAGAACTGGAAGGAAAGGCGGCCAAATGAGATGTTGGCTTTAAGGATGATCAGTGAGATACACCTGCTGGAGTGCGTGCTAAGGGTGGGTGTTGCCATCGTGACCAGTGAACTGAGATAAGGCGGAGCTTTACCTAGCATGGACTTGTAGATGACCTGGAGCCAGTGGGTCTGGCGACAAATATGTAGCGAGGGCCAGCCGACTAGAGCATACAGGTCGCAGTGGTGGGTGGTATAAGGTGCTTTAGTAACAAAACGGTCTGTTTCATCAGACCAGAGGTCATTTCTCCAAAAAGTAAGATCTTTGTCCCCATGTGCAGTTGCAAACCGTAGTCTGTCTTTTTTATGGCAGTTTTGGAGCAGTGGCTTCTTCCTTGCTGAGCGGCCTTTCAGGTTATGTCGATATAGGACTTGTTTTACTGTGGATATAAATACTTTGTACCTGTTTCCTCTGGCATCTTCACAAGGTCCTTTGCTGTTGTTCTGGGATTGATTTGTACTAACGCACCAAAGTACGTTCATCTCTAGGAGACAGAACGCGTCTCCTTCCTGAGCGGTGTGACGGCTGCGTGGTCCCATGGTGTTTATACTTGCGTACTATTGTTTGTACATGTGAGCGTGGTACCTTCAGGCGTTTGGAAATTGCTCCCAAGGATGAACCAGACTTGTGAAGGTCTACCATTTTTTTTTCTGAGTTCTTGGCTGATTTCTTTTGATTTTTCCTTGATGTCAAGCAAAGAGGCACTGAGTTTGAAGGTAGGCCTTGAAATACATCCACACGTACACCTCCAAATGACTCAAACGATGTCAATTAGCCTATCAGAAGCTTCAAAAGCCATGACATCATTTTCTGGAATTTTCAAGCTTTTTAAAGGCACAGTCAACTTCTGACCCCCTGGAATTGTGATACAGTGAATTATAAGTGAAATAATCTCTCTGTAAACAATTGTTGGAAAAATTACTTGTCATGCACAAAGTAGATGTCCTAACCGACTTGCCAAAATATAGTTTGTTAACAAGAAATGTGTGGAGTGGTTGAAAAACGAGTTTTAATGACTGCAACCAATCTAAGTGCATGTAAACTTCCGACTTCAACTGTAAATCCATGTAGTTCACAGCTGACCACATCCTGTACATATAGAACTAATATAGAGGCCTCTTCCCCTCAAATTAACTGACATCTGAACGTGGTAAATATTCTACAAAAATACATTTCAACATATTTTAACTGGGCCCGCTGTATGTCCAGCCTCTGTTTAAACATTTTGGATACATTTGATTGAGTTATATTCTTAGAAATTCTTATTGTCTTATACAGTCCCTCTAAAAGAGTGTTTGTATGCATCACGTCTCTGACACAGCATGATATGGGTCAAATGAAACAGTTTAACATCCATCTCAACCAGAGCAACAGATTGGTCACTGCTGCCTGTCTTTTACATTTGGGTGTTACAGTGCAGCGTGGCTCACATAGGCCAGCGCCTCGCCAGTGCGCCTAAACTTCTGCCTGTGTTTGTGATCATGTGTGTGTGCCTCCCTGTGGGCTGCTAGCCTGCTGTGCCGTTTCGCTGTCACACACACTGTGGTCTTGTTATTTTCAGCTCATGCCGGACGTGATTCAGACTGGGGGATTGTGTAATTGACAAGACAAACCACACACACATGCACACACTCATAAACACCCACACTTTGGGAGGATTTCTGGTAAGGGTGCTGGGCTCCCCCTGTGCATACGCATGTGAAGGCGAGTATAACCCACAGCACAGCCTGCATTAGGTTTCGTTCTTGGTGTGCATGAGCAGTTTGTTTTACTGTTGAGCTTGAAAAGTGCATCACGGAGGTTGAGTGGAAATGAAAGCAGTGCTCAAGCCGGGGAAACCAGCCTTTGAAGGATGGACTGAACTCTTTATCATAGATCACTTTCTGTCATTTCCTGTCCTCAAAACACACACAGCACACGCAGGTGATGCTCGACTCCCACCTCAAACCCTCATATTATGTTATTTGCTCCTTTGCAAAAGATGTACACATGTAGGATCTGATTTTGAGTCCGTTTGCTACAGCAGGAAATGTGCATTATTATGTGGATTATAATTAATAGACATTTTTGTAGGGGTTGAAACCGTTTTTGTAAGAGAAAATCAAGTCTGAAATTCCAAAGTGGAAATGACAAACTTCAGAATCCTTTTTAAACCTCAAACACACTACAAGTAAAAAATGTCCTGCATTGCAAGAAAGTTCTCCTGCAACAGGGTGATAAAGTCATGTGCATGGGTTACCTTGTCCAACAGATAGACAGGAAGCCCTTAGTAACTATTTAGATCTCACCATTTCGTAGGAGCTACTGTACGCATTCATAAAGACATTTCATAGAATTTGTCTTTGAAATTGAAGATGCCCAGATAAAGCTGACAAATTACATTTTAACTTTCACCTTTTCTCAGAGTTCCATATTTCTCTGCTATAACCATACATGCTGCTAATTGAGACAATAGCTACTAGAGCACTTGTAAACTCTATATCATACTGTTTGGTTTACTTGATTGATGTCATAAGTTCACATGGAAATGCTACATTGAGAAACATATTGGAACTGAGAATATTTATAAATAACACAAGTTATTACATGTTTATAATAGCGTTGTCCAAAAAGTACGAGTAGAGGACTCTAACATAGTTATTCTCTTGCAATAAACAGTGGTTGCCATGTCAGCAGGTGGAGCTGTAGAAGCCATCTGAACAAAAACTATGAACAAAGTTTCGGACAGGAAAAAGTACGGTGTTCGGATTGGCTACAGAGTGTACCAATAGGAAGCTCCTATGCTGAAACAATGGCAGAGAGAAGTTGTGTGATGTCAACGCTATTTTTGGTGCTACCCGCCTAGATTTCTATTTTCGTCTTCTTCAGGGGCTGGACTTAGCAAGTAGCTTGCGACAACTCTTTCTTCCTCACTCTCTTGTACTACTGACGAATCTCATCCTTTGACCCTGGTCCCGTTCCCTGTAAGTCCTTTCACAAATAGCCTAGGCTTCACAGGACGAATCATATCATTGCCTTTTTTTGTTGTTTTTGGAGGAGTAGCCAGTTTTAGAATGTGGAGTTATTTTGTGACTTATTCTTACAAGGTAACACATTTTCTTTCATGCCCATAACTTGATAAGATCTCAGATAATTGTTCGGGGTTATATTGCAGCAGTAGAGTAGTCTTTATACCTGGGAATGTATCATACTGGTTATGTTTATGTGCACCGCAGCCAGGTCTGTCATTCTAGAAATAGGTTGGCAACGTTTTGAAACAAGCCGATTTAATTGGGGCTACAATCAACCTCTCCTCGCAGGGCCGTCTTGTAAATGTAGGCATGTTATTTCTCTCCCTTCTCGTTTCCATGGCATCCCCCTCAGAGCAGATGTTCAGGCCAGGGCAACAGGTTTTCTCCGAGTGAGAAAATGAATTCCATTGTTGAATTGTTACAAGAAAGTTCGCGATCGTGAAGCGATACTTTTTGTCGGAAGCAAAGTGTTTCTTTCTTTTTTCTGAAAGCTGTGTAAGGTCCTTTGTTTTAGACAGCCTAGACTTTTGATACATATGTTTGATGTTATCTATCACGAAGATAACATTGATAGTTCATTGCGCTGATGATTGTGAATAATAAACTTTCTCTCTCCGGTCTGCAGATGCAATCACGGCGTCGGGACCTACCCTAGACAAAGACCAACGGGACAGCATTTTTTCAAGAGTGGCAGGTAGGCCCCCTAAATGTGTCACTTCAGCCGTGAAATAACAATGTAACAACTCATTGCTGCATATCACCTCACGGTCTTCAGAATAGGCCTGGTCTACACACACACACACACACATATATATATATATATATTGTTTTTTTTCAGAATGAGATTTTGTTTTTAGATGGGCTACATCTGTTTGCATGTCACCAACCCACCCGCTATTCAAGGTTCTTTGAACAGGTCAGAACAGTTATGCAGTTGTCAGAAACGTTCAGATCTAGCCTATTCTGTATGTCTATAACAATCTATGCACTGACAAATATGGAAATATCCTGGAGAAAACATTGTTCTGGGTTGAGCGCTGCTAATGATGATGAGCATGTCATAGTTCATGATTTGTCAGAGGAAGTAAATTATTTTCACTTGAAACACGTGATTCTCTAGATATATGAACTTTTAGAGCAACACACGCACACACGTACACACATCACAACACTACAGTAGGGTAGGGGATCCTATGTTGGATAGGGGATCCTATATTCTTATGTTTTCACACCACAAAGTACTCCCAGAATGACAAACACAGTACATATGATTAAGTAAAACATGTACTGTGTATGTTGTTGTTTTGAGTCTGATGGGGATGAATCCTGTTTGAACTATCAATCAGTGTTCATTGTAAAGGCTAACATGCTTGTTACGTGTGTGGAATAGTTGGCACTGACGGCTACAGTCTGAGTGTATGTATTTGCTCTGACTGCTAGCTCTTGCTGTGCCAGGCTTATGTTCCATCCTTCCAAACGAGTCCGATTTCCTTAGAAAAACAGAGTGAGGTCATGGCCGAGGCTGCAGTGTCCAGTTTCATGTGTGTCCGTCCAGGCCAACTGACACGACCCTTCTCCTCTGTCCCTGTCGCTATTCATCAGAGGGCTGTGCGTCTCATTCTCCGCTAGCTGCTGCTGTTGCTCTGATGAGACACACAACAAGCCCACTTAATTGAAGTTAAATCAATGAGGTAATTAAAACTAGGCTGTGGTCCGTCAGCGCTGTGCTGTGGTTGTTCCTCAGATCCTCCTGTTGTGATTCTACTGCCACATGCCAGGGGAAAGGTACTGCGTCCGCGATGTGTTATGTGCCCAGACGGTAGTGTATCATTCCATAGCAAGAAGCTCAATATCAGTTAAAGATATTTTCCAGCAGTTTGGATTTGGATCATGCCAGCCTATTCAGAGTCTGGAACCGAGTACGTGTCTGTGGTTTGCTGTTTGTCTGGACAAGGTATTTGTTGCTTGTGAAACCACAGAGTGAAGGGTTGTGATACGGAGAGTGAAGGGGATGAGAACTCACAAACCCTCAAAAAATATAGTCTTACATTTCCCTTAACATACCAGGAACGGAGGAAAATGGAGATAACAATAGCAAGATTGTTTTGCAAGGAGCTGCAGTAAAGATCACGTTTCCTGTTTCTGACTGAAACCCGGGTCAGCTGACTCCCTCCTTCCCTCCCGTTGCTGTCTTGAGAGAAAAAGCCCAGAGGGTTCAATTGAACTTTTAGTCAGAGAGGCAGAGACTTCTAGTCCTGTATTAGTCCTGTATACAACTCGACTGAAGTTGGATAGATTGATCGTTTGCTGTCCTTTAGATCCATGAAATAATTTGATACAGGTAGATACATATTCCTTGTGGTCACAGACCTTGTTATCTGTGGAACCAAACATTGTTGAATGTGAAATGTGAGTCTGGATGCCTGAGGCCTGTAAATTGTGTCCCTAGTCATGCTGTCCAGGAATTGGTTTCATAACGGCAGCATATACATATAGCATTTACCTCTCAGGCCAGTTGGACATGTTAAAAAGTTATCAAGTCACCTTAAGCAAACTCCCAGCTCTGCACCAGGAGCTCAAGTCAGTTAATGGCCTGATGCTCTGATAATGGTCTCATGGTCTACCTGTGTTAACTTTGAATGCCAGGAACCAAGAAAATAAATCTACTTATAGCTCTGAGGTTTTCTTACTGGATTTGGAGATGGATACGTTTCTGGTCTCCGATAACGACTGTGGGTTTTGCAGTTATGTATTCAGTGTGAGTGCGTGCGTTTTGTGTGTGTGTGTGTGTGTGTGTGTACATGCGTTACCAAGAATTTTAATGTCCTCTCCTGTTGTTGTTCATTCAGTCAGAAAAGCGTGACTCTGCATATTCATGGCTTTCCCAGAACAGTTGTTAAAGTTTAAAAGTCTCAGAGAGTGTGCGATAGGGAGAGGGATAGAAAGAAATCTTGATAACTGCAGAGGGACACCGGGACTTAAACTTGGCGAGAGACAGGAGAGAAAAGAGAGATGCACGGATGTCAGAAAGATGTCATTATCTGCATTTTTGTGTGCACTCATATGCCGTTTACCTTAACCACTGAATTATACTGTAGCCTCTCCTCTTCTCTCAGAGAGCAGTAAATGGAGCAGAAACGGTCCTTTCTGTGTCTCTGCCAAGCTGGGCTGGCCATGAATGTTCTGTTTTCATAGTACCTTAGGGTTAGCAATCCAGGGGCCTTTCTTCTCTCCTCTCGTCCCTCTCTCCCCACCCAGGAGTCAGACCAGGGTTCACTACACAACATCCCCATACTGCTGACCTCTGGGTCAAGTGGCGGGAACTTTCGTTTACCTGTCTGTTCTGCTCTCAGGGTGATGCAGGAAATTGTGTTTCACTTTGTAGTCATGGTTATACAGTACAGGTTGCTCCTCCATGGTTCAGTGCAACAGGCTTGTTGAAAGAGCGCTATGTAGTCCTTTACTGGGTGTATCCTCTTCTTAAGTAACATGACATAGAATGAAACCGCAGTAATTGATGCATGCAAGACAAGTGCAACCTTTCATATCACACCATGTAGCCTACAGCACAGCAACACTTGACTCGACTGTCTGTCCGTAACGATGTTTGTTTTAGTTTCTTGCTAAGAGATGTTGTGGTGATACGGCGGTGGCATGGCTGAGACAGGTGTGTGTTGTTGTGAGGGTTGTTGATGTGGGTGTGTTGACGTATGTTGGGCCTTGGTGATGAGTGGGCCATGCAGAGTCTCTTTGAGAGAGTTGCTGTGTTGAGTGTCTTATCTCACTGGGGCTGTGGGGAATGTGTTTGATGTTGGAGGGGTGGAAACACACACACACACACACACACACACACACACACACACACACACACACACACACACACACACACACACACACACACACACACACACACACACACACACACACACTGGCTTTAAGGGAGTGACTAACCGAATAGCCTCACCACCCAGCAAACAGGGGACGTCCTGAGGACATTCAGCGACGTTCCCTTTAGGTCCTACATTTCTACCCTCCTGATTCCTGCTTACAAGCAAAAATTAAAGCAGGAAGCACCAGTGACTCTATGAAAAAAAGTGGTCAGGTGAAGCAGATGCTAAACTACAGGACTGTTCTGCTATCACAGACTGGAACATGTTCTGGGATTCTTCCGATTGCAATGAAGAGTACATCAGTCACTGGCTTTATCAATAAGTGCATCGAGGACCTCGTCCCCACAGTGACTGTACGCATATACCCAAACCAGAAGCCATGGATTACAGGCTCGCACTGAGCTAAAGGGTAGAGCTGCCGCTTTCAAAGTGTGGGACTCTAACCCGGAAGCTTATAAGAAATTCTGCTATGCCCTCCGATGAACCATCAAACAGGCCAAACGTCAATACAGGGCTAAAGTTTAATTGTACTACACCGGCTCCGACTACAAAGGGAAGCACAGCTACGAGCTGCCCAGTGACACAAGCCTACCAGACGAGCTAAATCACTTCTATGCTCGCTTCGAGGCAAGCAACACTGAGGCATGCATGAGAGCATCAGCTGTTCAGGACGACTGTGTGATCACGCTCTCCGTAGCCGACGTCAGTAACACCTTTTAAACAGGTCAACATTCACAAGGCTGTGGGTCCAGACGGATTACCAGGACGTGTGCTCCAGGCATGTGCTGACAAACTGGCAGGTGTCTTCACTGACATTTTCAACATGTCCCTGATTGAGTCTGTAATACCAATATGTTTCAATCAGACCACCATAGTCCCTGTGTCCAAGAACACAAAGGCAACCTGCCTAAATGACTACAGACCCGTAACTCTCACGTCCGTAACATTGAAGTTCTTTGAAAGGCTGGTAATGGCTCACATCAACACCATTATCCCAGAAACCCTAGACCCACTCCAATTTGCATACCGCCCAAACAGATCCACAGATGATGCAATCTCTATTGCACTCCACACTAACCTTTCCCACCTGGCCAAAAGGAACACCTACGTGAGAATGCTATTTATTGATTACAGCTCAGCGTTCAACACCATAGTACCCTCAAAGCTCATCACCAAGTTAAGGATCCTGGTACTAAACACCTCCCTCTGCAACTGGATCCTGGACTTCCTGACGGGCCGCCACCAGGTGGTGAGGGTAGGTAGCAACACATCTGCCATGCTGATCCTCAACACTGGAACCCCTCAGGGGTGCGTGCTCAGTCCCCCCCTGTACTCCCTGTTCACCCACGACTGCATGGCCAGGCACGACTCAACACGATCATTAGGTTTGCAGACGACACAACAGTGGTAGGCCTGATCACCGACAACGACGAGACAGCCTATAGGGAGGAGGTCAGAGACCTGGCCGTGTGGTGCCAGAATAACAACCTATCCCTCAAAGTAACCAAGACTAAGGAGATGATTGTGGACTACAGGAAAAGGAGGACCGAGCACGCCACCATTCTTATCGACGGGGCTGTAGTGGAACAGGTTGAGAGCTTCTAGTTCCTTGGTGTCCACATTACCAACAAACTGGAATGGGCCAAACGGCAATTGCTCGGGTCCCGACCTCGGGCCCAGTACATCACTGGGGCTAAGCTGCCATCCAGGACCTCTACACCAGGCGGTGTAAGAGGAAGGCCCTAAAAATTGTCAAAGAGCCACCCAGCCACCCCAGTCATAGACTGTTCTCTCTACTACCGCATGGCAAGCGGTACCGGAGTGCCAAGTCTAGGACAAAAAGGCTTCTCAACAGTTTTTACCACCAAGCCATAAGACTCCCAAACAGGTAATCAAAAGCCTACCCAGACTATTTGCATTGTGTGCCTCCTCCCAACCCCTGTTTATCATATATGCATAGTCACTTTAACTATACATTCATGTACATACTACCTCAATTGGCCCGACAAACCAGTGCCCTCACACATAGGCTAACCGGGCTATCTGCATTGTGTCCCACCACCCGCCAACCCCTCTTACGCTACTGCTACTCTCTGTTTATCATATATGCATAGTCACTTTAACCATATCTACATGTACATACTACCTCAATCAGCCTGACTAACTGGTGCCTGTATATAGCCTCGCTACGTTTATAGCCTCGCTACTGTTATAGTCTCACTACTGTTATAGCCTCACTACTGTACATAGCCTCGCTATTGTATAAAGCCTCGCTATTGTATAAAGCCTTGCTACTGTATTTAGCCTCACTACTTTATATAGCCTCACTACTGTAAATAGCCTCGCTATTGTTTATAGCCTCGCTACTGTACATAGCCTCACTACTGTACATAGCCTCGCTACTGTACATAGCCTCGCTACTGTTATATCCTCACTACTGTACATAGCCTCGCTACGTTTATAGCCTCGCTACATTTACAGTCTCGCTACTGTATATAGCCTCACTACTGTACATAGCCTCACTACTGTACATAGCCTCACTACTGTACATAGCCTCACTACTGTTATAGCCTCGCTACTGTATATAGCCTCACTACTGTACATAGCCTCGCTACTGTAATAGCCTCGCTACTGTTATAGCCTCACTATTGTACATAGCCTCACTATTGTACATAGCCTCGCTACTGTACATAGCCACGCTACTGTTATAGCCTCACTACTGTATATAGCCTCGCTACGTTATAGCCTCACTAGTGTACATAGCCTCACTACTGTATATAGCCTCGCTACATTTATAGCCTCACTACTGTATATAGCCTCACTACTGTTATAGCCTCACTACTGTTATAGCCTCACTACTATATATAGCCTCGCTACGTTTATAGTCTCACTAGTGTACATAGCCTCGCTACTGTTATAGCCTCACTAGTGTACATAGCCTCACTACTGTATATAGCCTTGCTACGTTTATAGCCTCACTAGTGTACATAGCCTCACTACTGTATATAGCCTCGCTACGTTTATAGCCTCACTACTGTTATAGCCTCACTACTGTTATAGCCTCACTACTGTACATAGCCTCGCTACTGTATATAGCCTCACTACTGTACATAGCCTCGCTACTGTACATAGCCTCGCTACTGTAATAGCCTCGCTACTGTTATAGCCTCGCTACTGTTATAGCCTCGCTACTGTTATAGCCTCACTACTATATATAGCCTCGCTACATTTATAGGCTCACTAGTGTACATAGCCTCACTACTGTACATAGCCTCGCTACTGTTATAGCCTCACTAGTGTACATAGCCTCACTACTGTATATAGCCTTGCTACGTTTATAGCCTCACTAGTGTACATAGCCTCACTACTGTATATAGCCTCGCTACATTTATAGCCTCACTACTGTTATAGCCTCACTACTGTATATAGCCTCGCTACGTTTATAACCTCACTAGTGTACATAGCCTCACTACTGTATATAGCCTCGCTACGTTTATAGCCTCACTACTGTTATAGCCTCACTACTGTATATAGCCTCGCTACTGTTATAGCCTCACTAGTGTACATAGCCTCACTACTGTATATAGCCTCACTACTGCTATAGCCTCACAACTGCTATAGCTTCACGACTGTTATAGCCTCACTACTGTTATAGCCTCACTACTGTATATAGCCTCACTACTGCTATAGCCTCAGTACTGCTATAGCCTCACTACTGCTATAGCCTCACGACTGTTATAGCCTCACTACTGCTATAGCCTCACTACTGCTATAGCCTCACTACTGCTATAGCCTCACTACTGCTATAGCCTCACTACTGCTATAGCCTCACGACTGCTATAGCCTCACTACTGTATGTAGCCTCACTACTGTTATATCCTCACTACTGCATATAGCCTCACTACTGTATATAGCCTCACGACTGTATATAGCCTCACTACTGTTATAGCCTCACTACTGTTATAGCCTCACTACTGTTATAGCCTCACTACTGTTATAGCCTCACTACTGTATATAGCCTCACTACTGTATATAGCCTCATTACTGTATATAGCCTCACGACTGTATATAGCCTCACTACTGTTATAGCCTCACTACTGTATATAGCCTCACTACTGTTATAGCCTCACTACTGTTATAGCCTCACGACTGTTATAGCCTCACTACTGTATATAGCCTCACTACTGTATATAGCCTCACTACTGTATATAGCCTCACGACTGTTATAGCCTCACTACTGTATATAGCCTCACGACTGTTATAGCCTCACGACTGTTATAGCCTCACTACTGTATATAGCCTCACTACTGTATATAGCCTCACGACTGTTATAGACTCACTACTGTTATAGCCTCACGACTGTTATAGCCTCACTACTGTATATAGCCTCACGACTGTTATAGCCTCACGACTGTTATAGCCTCACTACTGTTATAGCCTCACTACTGTATATAGCCTCATGACTGTTATAGCCTCACGACTGTTATAGCCTCACGACTGTTATAGCCTCACTACTGTTATAGCCTCACTACTGTATATAGCCTCACGACTGTTATAGCCTCACGACTGTTATAGCCTCACGACTGTTATAGCCTCACTACTGTATATAGCCTCACTACTGCTATAGCCTCAGTACTGCTATAGCCTCACTACTGCTATAGCCTCACTACTGTATGTAGCCTCACTACTGTTATATCCTCACTACTGCATATAGCCTCACTACTGTATATAGCCTCACGACTGTATATAGCCTCACTACTGTTATAGCCTCACTACTGTATATAGCCTCACTACTGTTATAGCCTCACTACTGTTATAGCCTCACTACTGTTATAGCCTCACTACTGTTATAGCCTCACTACTGTATATAGCCTCACTACTGTATATAGCCTCATTACTGTATATAGCCTCACGACTGTATATAGCCTCACTACTGTTATAGCCTCACTACTGTATATAGCCTCACTACTGTTATAGCCTCACTACTGTTATAGCCTCACGACTGTTATAGCCTCACTACTGTATATAGCCTCACTACTGTATATAGCCTCACTACTGTATATAGCCTCACGACTGTTATAGCCTCACTACTGTATATAGCCTCACGACTGTTATAGCCTCACGACTGTTATAGCCTCACTACTGTATATAGCCTCACTACTGTATATAGCCTCACGACTGTTATAGACTCACTACTGTTATAGCCTCACGACTGTTATAGCCTCACTACTGTATATAGCCTCACGACTGTTATAGCCTCACGACTGTTATAGCCTCACTACTGTTATAGCCTCACTACTGTATATAGCCTCATGACTGTTATAGCCTCACGACTGTTATAGCCTCACGACTGTTATAGCCTCACTACTGTTATAGCCTCACTACTGTATATAGCCTCACGACTGTTATAGCCTCACGACTGTTATAGCCTCACGACTGTTATAGCCTCACTACTGTATATAGCCTCACGACTGTTATAGCCTCACGACTGTTATAGCCTCACGACTGTTATAGCCTCACTACTGTATATAGCCTCACTACTGCTATAGCCTCACTACTGCTATAGTCTCACGACTGTTATAGCCTCACTATTGCTATAGCCTCACTACTGCTATAGCCTCACTACTGCTATAGCCTCACTACTGCTATAGCCTCACTACTTCTATAGCCTCACTACTGTATGTAGCCTCACTACTGTATGTAGCCTCACTACTGTTATATCCTCAC
Source organism: Oncorhynchus kisutch (assembly GCF_002021735.2). NCBI lineage: Eukaryota > Metazoa > Chordata > Actinopteri > Salmoniformes > Salmonidae > Oncorhynchus > Oncorhynchus kisutch. Next base: position 18,566,451 of record NC_034197.2, read on the forward strand.
TACTGCATATAGCCTCACTACTGTATATAGCCTCACGACTGTATATAGCCTCACTACTGTTATAGCCTCACTACTGTATATAGCCTCACTACTGTTATAGCCTCACTACTGTTATAGCCTCACTACTGTTATAGCCTCACTACTGTATATAGCCTCACTACTGTATATAGCCTCATTACTGTATATAGCCTCACGACTGTATATAGCCTCACTACTGTTATAGCCTCACTACTGTATATATCCTCACTACTGTTATAGCCTCACTACTGTTATAGCCTCACTACTGTTATAGCCTCACTACTGTTATAGCCTCACGACTGTTATAGCCTCACTACTGTATATAGCCTCACTACTGTATATAGCCTCACTACTGTATATAGCCTCACGACTGTTATAGCCTCACTACTGTATATAGCCTCACGACTGTTATAGCCTCACGACTGTTATAGCCTCACTACTGTATATAGCCTCACGACTGTTATAGCCTCACTACTGTTATAGCCTCACGACTGTTATAGCCTCACTACTGTATATAGCCTCACGACTGTTATAGCCTCACTACTGTTATAGCCTCACTACTGTATATAGCCTCACGACTGTTATAGCCTCACGACTGTTATAGCCTCACGACTGTTATAGCCTCACTACTGTATATAGCCTCACGACTGTTATAGCCTCACGACTGTTATAGCCTCACGACTGTTATAGCCTCACTACTGTTATAGCCTCACTACTGTATATAGCCTCACGACTGTTATAGCCTCACGACTGTTATAGCCTCACGACTGTATATAGCCTCACGACTGTTATAGCCTCACGACTGTTATAGCCTCACGACTGTTATAGCCTCACTACTGTATATAGCCTCACTACTGTATATAGCCTCACTACTGTATATAGCCTCACGACTGTTATAGCCTCATGACTGTTATAGCCTCACTACTGTTATAGCCTCACTACTGTATATAGCCTCACGACTGTTATAGCCTCACGACTGTTATAGCCTCACGACTGTTATAGCCTCACTACTGTATATAGCCTCACGACTGTTATAGCCTCACGACTGTTATAGCCTCACGACTGTTATAGCCTCACTACTGTATATAGCCTCACTACTGTATATAGCCTCACTACTGTATATAGCCTCACTATTGTACATAGCCTCACTATTGTACATAGCCTCGCTACTGTACATAGCCACGCTACTGTTATAGCCTCACTACTGTATATAGCCTCGCTACGTTTATAGCCTCACTAGTGTACATAGCCTCACTACTGTATATAGCCTCGCTACATTTATAGCCTCACTACTGTATATAGCCTCACTACTGTTATAGCCTCACTACTGTTATAGCCTCACTACTATATATAGCCTCGCTACGTTTATAGTCTCACTAGTGTACATAGCCTCGCTACTGTTATAGCCTCACTAGTGTACATAGCCTCACTACTGTATATAGCCTTGCTACGTTTATAGCCTCACTAGTGTACATAGCCTCACTACTGTATATAGCCTCGCTACGTTTATAGCCTCACTACTGTTATAGCCTCACTACTGTTATAGCCTCACTACTGTACATAGCCTCGCTACTGTATATAGCCTCACTACTGTACATAGCCTCGCTACTGTAATAGCCTCGCTACTGTAATAGCCTCGCTACTGTAATAGCCTCGCTACTGTTATAGCCTCACTATTGTACATAGCCTCACTATTGTAAATAGCCTCGCTACTGTACATAGCCTCGCTACTGTTATAGCCTCACTACTATATATAGCCTCGCTACGTTTATAGGCTCACTAGTGTACATAGCCTCACTACTGTACATAGCCTCGCTACTGTTATAGCCTCACTAGTGTACATAGCCTCACTACTGTATATAGCCTTGCTACGTTTATAGCCTCACTAGTGTACATAGCCTCACTACTGTATATAGCCTCGCTACATTTATAGCCTCACTACTGTTATAGCCTCACTACTGTATATAGCCTCGCTACGTTTATAACCTCACTAGTGTACATAGCCTCACTACTGTATATAGCCTCGCTACGTTTATAGCCTCACTACTGTTATAGCCTCACTACTGTATATAGCCTCGCTACTGTTATAGCCTCACTAGTGTACATAGCCTCACTACTGTATATAGCCTCACTACTGCTATAGCCTCACGACTGCTATAGCTTCACGACTGTTATAGCCTCACTACTGTTATAGCCTCACTACTGTATATAGCCTCACTACTGCTATAGCCTCACGACTGCTATAGCCTCACTACTGTATGTAGCCTCACTACTGCTATAGCCTCACTACTGCTATAGCCTCACTACTGTATGTAGCCTCACTACTGTTATATCCTCACTACTGCATATAGCCTCACTACTGTATATAGCCTCACGACTGTATATAGCCTCACTACTGTTATAGCCTCACTACTGTATATAGCCTCACTACTGTTATAGCCTCACTACTGTTATAGCCTCACTACTGTTATAGCCTCACTACTGTTATAGCCTCACTACTGTATATAGCCTCACTACTGTATATAGCCTCATTACTGTATATAGCCTCACGACTGTATATAGCCTCACTACTGTTATAGCCTCACTACTGTATATAGCCTCACTACTGTTATAGCCTCACTACTGTTATAGCCTCACGACTGTTATAGCCTCACTACTGTATATAGCCTCACTACTGTATATAGCCTCACTACTGTATATAGCCTCACGACTGTTATAGCCTCACTACTGTATATAGCCTCACGACTGTTATAGCCTCACGACTGTTATAGCCTCACTACTGTATATAGCCTCACTACTGCTATAGCCTCAGTACTGCTATAGCCTCACTACTGCTATAGCCTCACTACTGCTATAGCCTCACTACTGCTATAGCCTCACTACTGCTATAGCCTCACGACTGCTATAGCCTCACTACTGTATGTAGCCTCACTACTGTTATATCCTCACTACTGCATATAGCCTCACTACTGTATATAGCCTCACGACTGTATATAGCCTCACTACTGTTATAGCCTCACTACTGTATATAGCCTCACTACTTTATAGCCTCACTACTGTTATAGCCTCACTACTGTTATAGCCTCACTACTGTTATAGCCTCACTACTGTATATAGCCTCACTACTGTATATAGCCTCATTACTGTATATAGCCTCACGACTGTATATAGCCTCACTACTGTTATAGCCTCACTACTGTATATAGCCTCACTACTGTTATAGCCTCACTACTGTTATAGCCTCACGACTGTTATAGCCTCACTACTGTATATAGCCTCACTACTGTATATAGCCTCACTACTGTATATAGCCTCACGACTGTTATAGCCTCACTACTGTATATAGCCTCACGACTGTTATAGCCTCACGACTGTTATAGCCTCACTACTGTATATAGCCTCACTACTGTATATAGCCTCACGACTGTTATAGACTCACTACTGTTATAGCCTCACGACTGTTATAGCCTCACTACTGTATATAGCCTCACGACTGTTATAGCCTCACGACTGTTATAGCCTCACTACTGTTATAGCCTCACTACTGTATATAGCCTCATGACTGTTATAGCCTCACGACTGTTATAGCCTCACGACTGTTATAGCCTCACTACTGTTATAGCCTCACTACTGTATATAGCCTCACGACTGTTATAGCCTCACGACTGTTATAGCCTCACGACTGTTATAGCCTCACTACTGTTATAGCCTCACTACTGTATATAGCCTCACTACTGCTATAGCCTCAGTACTGCTATAGCCTCACTACTGCTATAGCCTCACTACTGTTATAGCCTCACTACTGCTATAGCCTCACTACTGCTATAGCCTCACGACTGCTATAGCCTCACTACTGTATGTAGCCTCACTACTGCATATAGCCTCACTACTGCATATAGCCTCACTACTGCATATAGCCTCACTACTGTATATAGCCTCACGACTGTATATAGCCTCACTACTGTTATAGCCTCACTACTGTATATAGCCTCACTACTGTTATAGCCTCACTACTGTTATAGCCTCACTACTGTTATAGCCTCACTACTGTTATAGCCTCACTACTGTATATAGCCTCACTACTGTATATAGCCTCATTACTGTATATAGCCTCACGACTGTATATAGCCTCACTACTGTTATAGCCTCACTACTGTATATAGCCTCACTACTGTTATAGCCTCACTACTGTTATAGCCTCACGACTGTTATAGCCTCACTACTGTATATAGCCTCACTACTGTATATAGCCTCACTACTGTATATAGCCTCACGACTGTTATAGCCTCACTACTGTATATAGCCTCACGACTGTTATAGCCTCACGACTGTTATAGCCTCACTACTGTATATAGCCTCACTACTGTATATAGCCTCACGACTGTTATAGACTCACTACTGTTATAGCCTCACGACTGTTATAGCCTCACTACTGTATATAGCCTCACGACTGTTATAGCCTCACGACTGTTATAGCCTCACTACTGTTATAGCCTCACTACTGTATATAGCCTCACGACTGTTATAGCCTCACGACTGTTATAGCCTCACGACTGTTATAGCCTCACGACTGTTATAGCCTCACTACTGTTATAGCCTCACTACTGTATATAGCCTCACTACTGCTATAGCCTCACTACTGCTATAGTCTCACGACTGTTATAGCCTCACTACTGCTATAGCCTCACTACTGCTATAGCCTCACTACTGCTATAGCCTCACTACTGCTATAGCCTCACTACTTCTATAGCCTCACTACTGTATGTAGCCTCACTACTGTATGTAGCCTCACTACTGTTATATCCTCACTACTGCATATAGCCTCACTACTGTATATAGCCTCACGACTGTATATAGCCTCACTACTGTTATAGCCTCACTACTGTATATAGCCTCACTACTGTTATAGCCTCACTACTGTTATAGCCTCACTACTGTTATAGCCTCACTACTGTTATAGCCTCACTACTGTATATAGCCTCACTACTGTATATAGCCTCACGACTGTTATAGCCTCACTACTGTATATAGCCTCACGACTGTTATAGCCTCACGACTGTTATAGCCTCACTACTGTATATAGCCTCACTACTGTATATAGCCTCACGACTGTTATAGCCTCACTACTGTTATAGCCTCACGACTGTTATAGCCTCACTACTGTATATAGCCTCACGACTGTTATAGCCTCACTACTGTTATAGCCTCACTACTGTATATAGCCTCACGACTGTTATAGCCTCACGACTGTTATAGCCTCACGACTGTTATAGCCTCACTACTGTATATAGCCTCACGACTGTTATAGCCTCACGACTGTTATAGCCTCACGACTGTTATAGCCTCACTACTGTATATAGCCTCACGACTGTTATAGCCTCACGACTGTTATAGCCTCACGACTGTATATAGCCTCACGACTGTTATAGCCTCACGACTGTTATAGCCTCACGACTGTTATAGCCTCACTACTGTATATAGCCTCACTACTGTATATAGCCTCACTACTGTATATAGCCTCACGACTGTTATAGCCTCACGACTGTTATAGCCTCACTACTGTTATAGCCTCACTACTGTATATAGCCTCACGACTGTTATAGCCTCACGACTGTTATAGCCTCACGACTGTTATAGCCTCACTACTGTATATAGCCTCACGACTGTTATAGCCTCACGACTGTTATAGCCTCACTACTGTATATAGCCTCACTACTGTATATAGCCTCACTACTGTATATAGCCTCACTACTGTATATAGCCTCACTACTGTATATAGCCTCACTACTGTATATAGCCTCACTACTGTATATAGCCTCACGACTGTTATAGCCTCACGACTGTTATAGCCTCACTACTGTATATAGCCTCACTACTGTATATAGCCTCACTACTGTATATAGCCTCACTACTGTATATAGCCTCACTACTGTATATAGCCTCACTACTGTCATTCTCACTGTCTTTTTTACTGTTGTTTTTATTTCTTTACTTTCCTATTGTTCACCTAATACCTGGTTAGAGCCTGTAAGTTAGCATTTCTGTAAGGTGAAACCTGTTGTATTCTGTGCACGTGACAAAGAAACTTTGATTTGATTAAGGGTTTCGGCGTGACGTTATCCCTCTGACGTTCTGAGAATGTTCTAAGAATGTTGCATGATGGTCCCAAAGGAACATCTTAAAAATGTCCTCGGGGATGTCCCTGGGACAAACGGGGAACTAGACAATTCCTCCAGGGGGACCAAGGCACAACATCCCAAGAAAGTCCTAAAAATATCCTCGGGACCAACCCGGAACTAGAAAAAACCTCCAGTGGACCATGACCCAATGTCCTGACGACTAGGCCACCATTTCTTGATGTCCTAATGACTCATTACTGTTTGCAGGGCAGCTGCTTCTGAAGCAGAGGGTCTGAAAGCCGCTGACAGCTGTGGATTCCTTCAGACCCTCAAAAAGAAGGGGAAAAAGAGGGGTTGAGTAAAACAGAGGGAGAGAGAGAAAAAGAGAGAGCGAGAGAGATGGAACTGAGAGAAAGACAGAGAGAGAAGGGGATGTAGAAGTACTGACAGATCAGGGTATCTGGGATTGCGGTCGACACACACTATAATTGGAGATCCTGGGTTGCACAAGGTTGATTTAGCAATGGTTAAAACAAAAACACTATCATTGTTTAAAGGCCCAGTGCAGGCAAAAACATGTTTTGCCTATGTTTTCAACACTGAGGTTGGAATATTACTGTAATGTGAACATTATGACAATGTCTTTTTAGTGTAAGCTGTTTGATGTCGGTTCAGTTTCGGGTTCAATTATTAAAAAGATGATTTGGTTTGAATGCTGCAATAACACAGAATAAAACAATTAATAAAAGTCCTGTGATGGTAGCGACTGTCCATTAATGATTATCACTTATTAACCATAATTTATTCACATTACCTTACTTTAATAAAATATTTAAGTTGTTGTATATATTACATTTGTTCTATTTGATGAATGTATTATTTATTTTCAAGTCATCTCATCACCATCACCACTCATCAGACAGCTACCTATGCTGTCTGACAAAATCACTATTTTGTAGTCCTTCAAAGGAAGTAAGGCATACTTTTATGACTGCTGATTACCAACTATCAATTACTTACATCCTGTATTTTCAGGTAGAGATACCTCGCGACGCAACAGCTGCTCTCTACAGTGCATTCGGAAAGTATTCAGACCCCTTCCTGGTTCGCACATTTTGTTATGTTACCGCCTTATTCTATAATGGATAAAACTGTTTTCCCCCTCATCAATCCACACACAATACCACATAATGACACATTTTTGCACATTTATAAAAAATAATAATAAAAATATCACATTCAAATAATTATTCAAACCCACTACTCAGTACTTTGTTGAAGCACCTTTGGCAGTGATTACAGCCTCGAGTCTTCTTGGGTATGACGCTACAAGCTTGGCACACCTGTATTTGTGGAGTTTCTCCCATTCTTCTCTGCTGATCCTCTCAAGCTCTCTCAGGTTGGATGGGGAGTGTCGCTGCACAGCTATTTTCAGGTCTCTCCAGAGATGTTCGATCGGGTTCAAGTCCGGGCTGGGCCACTCAAGGACATTTTCATCAAGGATCTCTCTGTACTTTGCTCCGTTCATCTTTCCCTCGATCCTGACTAGTCTCCCAGTCCCTGCCGCTGAATAACATCCCCACAGCATGATGCTGCCACCACCATGCTTCACTGTAGTGATGGTGCCAGGATTCCTCCAGCCGTGACGCTTTGCATTCAGGAAAAAAAGTTATATCTTGGTTTCATCAGACCAGAGAATCTTTTTTTTTCATGGTCCGAGTCCTTTAGATGCCTTTTGGCAAACTCCAAGCGGGTGGTCATGTGCCTTTTACTGAGGAGTGGCTTCTGTCTGGCCAATCTACCATAAAGGCCTGATTGGTGCAGTTCTACAGATTGTTGTCCTTCTGGAAGGTTCTCCCATCTCCACAGAGGAACTCTGGAGCTCTGTCAGAGTGACCATCGGGTTCTTGGTCACCTCCCTGACCAAAGCCCTTCTTCCAATATTGCTCAGTTTGGCTGGATGACCAGCTCTGAAGAGTCTTGGTGGTTCCAAACTTCTTCCATTTAAGAATGATGGAGGCCACTGTGTTCTTGGACCTTCAATACTGCAGACATTTGTTGGTACCCTTCCCCAGATCTGTGCCTCGACACAATCCTGTCTCGGAACTCTACGGGCAATTCCTTCGACCTCATGGCTTGGTTTTTGCTCCGACATTCACTGTCGACTGTGGGACCTTATATAGACAGGAGTTTGTCTTTCCAAATCTTGTCCAATCAATTGAATTTACCACAGGTGGACTCCAATCAAGTTGTAGAAACATCTCAAAGATGATCAATGTAAACAGGATGCACCTGAGCTCAATTTCTAGTCTCATAGCAAAGGCTCCAAATACATATGTAAATACAGTATTTTCTTGAAAACATTTGCAAAAATTTGTAAAAACCTGTTTTCACTTTGTCCCAATGGGGTATTGTGTGTACATTAAGTAACATTTAAAAAAAAAAATGTTTAGAATAAGGCTGTAACGTAACAAAATGTGGAAAAGTGAAGGAGTCTGAATACTTTCCGAATGCACTGTATATCAATCAATCAATCAATCAATGAAATGTATTTATAAAGTCCTTTTTACATCAGCAGATGTCACAAAGTGCTGTACAGAAACCCAGCCTAAAACCCCAAACAGCAAGCAATGCAGGTGTAGAAGCACGTTGGCTAGGAAAAACTCCCTAGAAAGACAGAAACGTAGGAAGAAACCTAGAGAGGAACCAGGCTATGAGGGGTGGCCAGTCCTCTTCTGGCTGTACCGGGTGGAGATTAGAAACCTAGAGAGGAACCAGGCTCTGAGGGGTGGCCAGTCCTCTTCTGGCTGTACCGGGTGGAGATTAGAAACCTAGAGAGGAACCAGGCTATGAGGGGTGGCCAGTCCTCTTCTGGCTGTACCGGGTGGAGATTAGAAACCTAGAGAGGAACCAGGCTATGAGGGGTGGCCAGTCCTCTTCTGGCTGTACCGGGTGGAGATTAGAGACCTAGAGAGGAACCAGGCTCTGAGGGGTGGCCAGTCCTCTTCTGGCTGTACCGGGTGGAGATTAGAAACCTAGAGAGGAACCAGGCTCTGAGGGGTGGCCAGTCCTCTTCTGGCTGTACCGGGTGGAGATTAGAAACCTAGAGAGGAACCAGGCTATGAGGGGTGGCCAGTCCTCTTCTGGCTGTACCGGGTGGAGATTAGAAACCTAGAGAGGAACCAGGCTCTGAGGGGTGGCCAGTCCTCTTCTGGCTGTACCGGGTGGAGATTAGAAACCTAGAGAGGAACCAGGCTCTGAGGGGTGGCCAGTCCTCTTCTGGCTGTACCGGGTGGAGATTAGAAACCTAGAGAGGAACCAGGCTCTGAGGGGTGGCCAGTCCTCTTCTGGCTGTACCGGGTGGAGATTAGAAACCTAGAGAGGAACCAGGCTCTGAGGGGTGGCCAGTCCTCTTCTGGCTGTACCGGGTGGAGATTAGAAACCTAGAGAGGAACCAGGCTCTGAGGGGTGGCCAGTCCTCTTCTGGCTGTACCGGGTGGAGATTAGAAACCTAGAGAGGAACCAGGCTCTGAGGGGTGGCCAGTCCTCTTCTGGCTGTACCGGGTGGAGATTAGAAACCTAGAGAGGAACCAGGCTCTGAGGGGTGGCCAGTCCTCTTCTGGCTGTACCGGGTGGAGATTAGAAACCTAGAGAGGAACCAGGCTCTGAGGGGTGGCCAGTCCTCTTCTGGCTGTACCGGGTGGAGATTAGAAACCTAGAGAGGAACCAGGCTCTGAGGGGTGGCCAGTCCTCTTCTGGCTGTACCGGGTGGAGATTAGAAACCTAGAGAGGAACCAGGCTCTGAGGGGTGGCCAGTCCTCTTCTGGCTGTACCGGGTGGAGATTAGAAACCTAGAGAGGAACCAGGCTCTGAGGGGTGGCCAGTCCTCTTCTGGCTGTACCGGGTGGAGATTAGAAACCTAGAGAGGAACCAGGCTCTGAGGGGTGGCCAGTCCTCTTCTGGCTGTACCGGGTGGAGATTATAACAGAACATGGCCATTTAAGGGCAGATTGTTCTTTAAGATGTTCAAACGTTCATAGATGACCAGCAGGGTCAAATTATAGTCAGTGGTTGTAGAGGGTGCAACAGGTCAGTGCCTGAGGAGTAATTGTCAGTTGGCTTTTCATAGCCAAGCATTCAGAGGCCGAGACAGCAGGTGCGGTAGAGACAGAAAGTCGAAAACAGCAGGTCCGGGACAAGTTAGCACGTCTGGTGAACAGGTTAAAGTTCCATAACCGCAGACAGAACAGTTGAAACTGGAGCAGCAGCATGACCAGGTGGACTGGGGGCAGCCAGGAGTCATCAGGCTAGGTAGTCCTGAGGCATGGTCCTAGGGATCAGGTCCTCTGGGACGGGGGAGAGGGAGAGAATTAGAGGCAGCATACTTACAATTCACACAGGACACCAGATAAGACAGAAGAATTACACCAGATATAACAGACTGACCCTAGCCCCCTGTCACATAGACGATTTCAGTATAGATACTGGAGGCTTAGACAGGGGTGGGTCGGGGGACACTGTGGCCCTGTCCAATGATACCCCCGAACACGGCCAACAAGGCAGGTTATAACCCCACCCACTTTGCCAAAGCACAGCCCCCACACCACTAAAGGGATATCAACAGACCCCCAACTTACTACCCTGAGACAAGGCTGAGTATAGCCCACGAAGATCTTCACGACACGAGCCCGATCACACATTCTTTGTCTCTTCCGTAGCAGGCGTAAAAGAAACACAGACCTTACAAGTAGATGCGCAATGGATTATGGTCATTGTAGTTAATTACCACTTTTTATGAGTTAAACTAAGTAGAATATCGGCCTGTTGGAAACTACAACTTCTTACTACATTGCACAGTTCAGGCTGGATCTGATTTATCTCCAAAGAAACTGTGCATTGAGCACACAAGAAAAATGTATTCAAATAATTGAACCGACGTCAGTCAAATAGTTGTTTAAAAACTGAAAAATAACAGACATGTCAGTTAATCGCTCAGCA